>NC_135718.1:65163675-65763675 GCF_964656455.1 Halichoerus grypus
ACTAATGGTTATATACTAAAAATATCAATACTATGGTATAACATCACATGGCATAGGAAGCATGAAAAATTCATTGTACACACTTTTTCCATGTTTAGAAACCATAAGAGACTCTTAACTATAGGAAACAAACTGAGGGTTGCTGGAGCAGAGGTGGATGGGGGGATGGGGTAATTGGGTGATGGGCATTAAGGAGGGCATGTGATGTAATGAGCACTGGGTGTTATATGCAACTGATGAATAACTGAACTCTACCTCTGAAATGAATGATACACTATATGTTAATTAATTGAATTTAAATATATATTTTTAAACTAATAGTTATTTTCCAATGATATACAAGTAGATTAACCTTAAGGATTAAAGCGACATCTAGTCTTTATATTTGTGGGTAAACAAAGCTCAACTAAAATGGCTCCCAGAATAGCATGTCTTGTAATACCTTCTGCTGTCACTAGTCAAAATTTAAAAGGAGTTGGTGTTAGGGGAAAGAAATCTTGGGAGGGATGGAGAAGAAAGAATTTCTCCATAGATTGAACCTCTTTTATTGAGAGCCTTTTTTCCCTTCTCTGGTCTTTCCTCTTCTAGTCACTATGCACTACAGTAGAGTATTTTCAGAATGTGTTCAAGTACATAACCATCCCTAACTTCATGTCAGGGAATCTTGAAAATAAATTATATATGGTGAGCAATTGTAAGTATAGCTGACAGCCACAATCATTTTGCCACAAGTCCCAGGTTGTTCTTGCCTTCACAGATATATCTTTCTAGTTTTGAGTTTTTCACGAGGCTCGAAACAAATTCACTTACAACTTTACATTATTGGCAAACAAGATCTTTA
This sequence comes from Halichoerus grypus, assembly GCF_964656455.1. NCBI lineage: Eukaryota > Metazoa > Chordata > Mammalia > Carnivora > Phocidae > Halichoerus > Halichoerus grypus. The sequence continues at coordinate 65,164,517 of NC_135718.1, forward strand.
GTCTACTCCCCTTGAACACAGCTCAAAACAGCTCTCCTGAAACCCTGACCTCATTAGTTTCCCCTTAAATCTACCCACATAAATTTCCTGATGAATCATTTTTCTAGGATTTTTATCTCAGCAGATATAGAGCTGTGACTTTTATAATGATTTATACATTTTGGTTTCCCAAAGTTCTTTCTAAGCTAAAAGAAATACCTATAGGATCTCTAAAAGTCCTCTAATTTTTCTGAACATCTAACTTTCTCTCAAATTTACTGTAACATCAGTGATGTTACGGTAGCTGACATGTGCCATACATGCATTAGCATGATAAGAAGGCCTAATTTAACAACCACATCTTACCTTGAGACTTTCTCTGTAATATTTGTGTAAACAAAACTACCACATTGCATTCAATTGGAGTTTAGCTTCCTGACTCCATCCAAACTAGGCCCGCCCCAAGATTCATAATGAGAAAAACTTCAGAGTGGGGAGAGGCTTATTAAAGAGATTACTTAGTCAATAACATCCATTGAATGACGATTCAATGCTATGTATGTATGTATGTATGTATGTATGTATGAAATCAATACACATTATTGAGTGGCCGTTAGGCTTTCTGTGATGATACAAAGAGAGAAACTATCCATGCCAACATCTCTCCCTACCCCAAGTTATTGCTGTTATCCTAGAATGTAGATAAATAGAGTTGTTTCCGTTTAACTAATTTTATCAAGAGGAGAAGGCATCATAAAAATTAGCACAGTAGCTATTCACACAAGGGGCTTCAACTAGAAATAGTGAGGGCCACAAGATACCTCGGAGATAATGCTGGTATGGTTCCAGACCACCACAATAAAGGGGATATTGCAATAAGGCAAGTCAAATTAGTTTTTGGTTTCCCAATGCATGTAAAAGTTATGTTTCCACTATACTGTAGTATATTACGTGTGCAATAGCATTATGTCTAAAAAATGTACAATACCTTATTTCAAAAGTTCTTACTGCTCAAAAATGCTAACCATAATCTGAGCTTTCAATGAGTCATAATCTTTTCATTGGTGGAGGATCTTGCTTCAATGTTGACAGCTGCTGACTGATCAGGGTGGTGGTTGCTGAATGTTGGGATGGCTGTGACAATTTCCTAAAATAAAACAGCAGTGAAGTTTCCCACATAGATTTACTCTTGCTTTCACAAACCATTTTTCTATGGTATGCACTGTTGTTTGATAGCATTTTATCCACAGTAGAACTTATTTCAAAATTGGAGTCAATCCCCTCAAACCCTGCTGCTACTTTATCAACTAAATGTATGTAATATTCTAAATCTTTTGTTGTCATTTCAACAATTTTCACATCTTCACCAGCAGATTCCATCTCAAGAAACCACTTTCTTTGCTCATCCATAAAAAGCAACTCTTTATCCATTAAAGTTTTGTCATGAAATTGCAGCAATTCAGTCCCATCTTCAGGATCTCTTTCTAGTTCTGGTTTTCTTGTTATTTCCATCAGCTCTGTAGTTATTTTCCCCACTGAAGTGTTGAACCCCTCAAAGTCATCCATGAGAGTTGGAATCAATTTCTTCAAAATCCTCTTAGTGTGGATATTTTGACCTCTTCCCATGAATCACAAATGTTCTTAATGGTATCTAGAATGGAGAATCCTTTCCAGAATGTTTTCCATTGACTTCGCCTAGATCTATCTGAGAAATCACTATATATGGCAGCTATAGCCTTACAAAATGTATTTCTTAAATAATAAGACTTGAAAGTCAAAATTACTCCTTGATCCGTGGGCTGCAGAATGAGTGTTGTATTAGCAGCCATAAAAGCAGTATTAATCTCATTGTCCATCTCCATTAGAGCTCTTGGATGACCAGGTGCATTATCAATGAGTAGCAATATTTTGAAAGGAATCTTCTTTCCTGGGCAGTCGGTGGCAACAATGGGCTTAAAATGTTCAGTAAACCATGCTGTAAACAGATGTGCTGTCATCCAGGCTTTGTTGTTCCATTTATAAAGATAGGCAGAGGAGATTTAACATAATTCTTAAGGACCCTAGGATTTTTCAGAATAGTAAGTGAGCATTGGCTTCAACTTCAGTCACCAGCTGTGTTAGCCCCTAAAAAGAAAGTCAGCCTGTCCTTGGAATCTTTAAAGCCAGGCTTTGACTTCTCTCTATCTATGAAAGTCCTAGATGACATCCTCTTCCAAAAGAAGGCTGTTTCATCTACATTGAAAATCTGTTGTTTAGTGTAGCCACCTTAATGAATTATCTTATCTAGATCTTCTGGATGATTTGTTACAATGTCTACATCAGCACTTGTTTTTTCACCCTAAACTTCTATGTAATGGAGACAGCTTAATTTCTTAAACCTCATGAACCAACCTCTGCTAGCTTCAGACTCCCCTTCTATAGCTCCCTCACCTCTCTCAACCTTCATAGAATTGAAGAGAGTTAGGCCCTTGTTCTGGATTAGACTCTGATTTAAGGGAATGTTGTGGCTGGTTTCATCTTCTATTCAGACCATTCAAATTTTCTCCATATCAGCAGTAAGGCTGTTTCACTTTCTTATCATTCATGTATTCACTGGAATAGCACTTTTAATTTCCTTCAAGAACTTCTAAAGAAAAATGCAAAGAGCATTCCCATCTTGGCTAACTGTGGCCTATCTCAACTTTTGACATGCCTTCCTTACTAAGCTTAATCATTACTAGCTTTTGATTTAAAATGAGAGATGTGCAACACTTCCTTTCACTTGAACACGTAGAGGTCATCATAGGGTTATTAAATGAGCCAATTTTAATCTGTCTGTGTCTCAGGGAATAGGGGGGTCCTAAGGAGAGCAAGAGAGATGGGGGAGTGGCTAGTCTGTGGAGCAGTCAGAACACAAAACATTTATCCACTAAGTTTGCCTTCTTATATAGGCATGGTTTGTGGCACTCCAAAATAATTACAATAGTAATATCAAAGACCACTGATTATAGGTCACCATAAAAATATAATGATAATGAAAAAGTTTGAAATACTGTGAGAATTAACAAAATGAGACACGGAGACATGAAGTGAGCAAATGCTGTTGGAAAAATGGTGCTAATAGACTTGCCTGAGGCAGGGTTGCCACAAGCCTTTAATTTGTAGAAACTGTAATATCTGCAAAGCACTTTAAAATAAGGTAGGCCTGTATCACCTTCTGTTCTTCCTAATAAAAGTGTCATCATTAGGACACATATATGAGACTCCTTGTTGTTGCAATATATGTTCACATTCATTGTATAATATTCATAAAGGTGTTAAATACTTCAAAAATGGAAAGATTTATTTTTACTACTGCTTTTCCTGCGTTTGAAACTTCTCCACAAAAATTAAGCCAAGTTGTATGTGAATATGTCTAGCAACTACAAATCTATTTCCTCTTGAGGTAGGCTATTCTATCTATAGAGAGCTCAGGAGTCAACATTATATGGAATCAAAAATTTTCTCCCACTGTTATCTTGGAGACACAGAGAACAGTTAATTCTTCTCCACATGACAGCCATATATAAATGACTCAAAACATTGTATCTCTCCTGATTCATCTTTTCTCCAATCTACCTCTTCCCAAACACCACAGCTTCCTTCAAAGGATGAGTCCTTGTTTTCCTCTGAATATGCTCTAAAATTATAGATTTCCCTCCTAAAATATAAGTCCAGAACTGATTTGGGTGGTCTGATGACAATAGAGCAACTCATCTGAACTGTTTAATTATAAATAAGGACTTTTATATAAATTGTCAGTTCATTCACATTAAAAATGTCCTTTGATTATTTGATAGTATATGGCTATTCATATTTGTAAAGTCCTTCACAGTAACTTTCATTTATTATTCTTCATGACAACCTTCTTAAAGTTTTGTATTTCTAAGCTGAAAGAAATGCCTACAGGTCTCATTTTTACAAATCACAGATGATAGTAAAACTAATTATGCATAACATCAAAATGGAATAACTACTGCACTGTAGCTACATTTTATGTAGTCTCTTGATTACTCTACGTTTCTTAAGATATGTCAGGATATGTCATGAAGCTTGATAATAAGATTTTCTATTTATGATAAGTGTCATATAACCACAAAGTATCTGTGGATTCACACATTTTGTGGGACAGATCATGTGCTAATCTTCCGTGTTGTGGAAGGTGTTGACAGTTCATGAAATGCAATAAAGAAGCCTTATTTCAGATATTCACAGAACAAACCTCACAGCCTTACAGGGATTTATTTGGTGATGCCATAATGATAAGGGAGATTATTTCTTTGGTCTCTCATGTGACACTTCTTTTATTACAGCATATCCTACATTGCATTTACTTTTTTTTTTTCCCACAAAAAATGTTGTTCAGCTAAAATAATGATTTGACTGTTTAGGATACAACAAAACTGAGTAATAAAGGACCCTTAATCAAACATAGGGAGTGGCACCTGGGTGGCTCAGTCAGTTAAGCATCCAGCTTTTGATTTTGGCTCAGGTTATGATCTCAGGGTCCTGGAATCAACTCCTGCATCAGGCTCCATGCTCAGTGGGGAGTCTCCTTCAGATTCTCTCTCTCCCTCTCCTTCTGCCCCTCTTCCCTTGCATGTGCGTGCACGTGCTCTCTCTCTCAAATAAATAAATAATAAATCTTCAAACATAGCCCGAGACAGACTATGTGTACAGAGATACTACATAGACAGTAAGCCTACAGAAAATATCCTAATACTCCAAGGTACCATATTGATACAAATACCAAGTTAAATTTGAAACTATCACCTGACAAAATTCAGCTTTTAAGACAGATTAGGCACAATTAGTTTCTTTCTTGCCACACTTTACATTCTGTTGCATTGGTTTCTTTTTACATATAATTTCATTGTCTTATATCTATGGATCAATCATTCTTTCTAGATTAATTTTTTTCTTTTAAAAAATGTCATAATAGCCAAATGTCCTTATGAAATGGGGGAGGAGGAAAAGAGGACAATAAGTATCATATCTCAGTATGATCATTATAGGCTCTCATTTGTCAGCTCCTCTATTTCTCTCTCTTAAGGGTGTCTTTACATGTGACCCCAAACAACCGTTTGCTTCAAGAAATATATCAGTATGTATTTAAACTGATTTGTCTGGTGTCACATGAACAAATGAAGTATCTAATTTGTTTTATACTTTTAAAATACTTTTTTGAGTGTCTTATTTAAACCATGGTAGAGTTTCTTAAAACCAGCTCATAATGACTTTGTCCCATGTCTTCATAAAAGGCAGGGAATCTATGGTAGTAGATGGTACAAATGATACTTACTGGTCTCACCTTCTTATGGATGAGCAGCAAAATACATAGTGGTCAAAACTTATGATGGATTTTTTTTTCTCTTCTACTTCAGATGAAAACTTAATTTGGATATATTGAGTTTCCATTTCAAGGCTCTTGTGTTTTCTGTCTCACTTTTAAGGCTTATGTGCCTTTATCCAGATGATGGCCTATAAATGATTTGAAAGGGTAGGCTTGTAGAACTTTTTATACAGCTGGTTATAAGCTAATTTAAAACTTTCAATTTTATCCTCTTCCTCTTGACTAGATGTATCTGTTCTCTGTTCTTCAACACCCCAGACTGCAACGAAGACAGCTAACACTAAGTTGGTTAAAAATTTCTTATTTTGAAGGGTAGTGACCTATAGATACTGAGTAGAAAGGGGATGTTTGACACATCATTGGCTAAAGACAAGAATCAGCAGATGTAACTTCATTGGTTTGAGTAATATAATTTAACAAAGATCTTTAGTACTTTTTATGTGTAGATCACTAAGTACTAGGAAGAAAGAAGCATAAGACTTTATTTGGAGATTAAATTTGCTCCTGAGAAGATAATAGTCTCCAGCCATTGAGGAGACCTCAAATTCATATAAATAATTTGCTTTCATGACATGCTATATACTATAAACATTTTTTGGTCATAAAAAGACATTGATAGTTTTCTAGCATGTCAGTGTATAGACTAAATAAATATATAACATATGGCATTATGCCTTCATCCTAATTCACTCTTCTTTCACTCCCCATGTTGCTGGTTTGTTTTATAGTGGTGCAAATTGACCTATACTTGGCATTCTGTGTAGCAAGCATGTGCTCTAGAGTATTGATTTAGAGGAGAAGGATATATGGAGAAGGAGGGGAGAAATAGAAAAACCTTAAAATCTTTCTCAAGATATTTATAAGTATTGATGTTTCAACTTTTTACACACACAAAAGTAGATCTTGGAATAAGGTAAAATGTGGTAAATGCAGTAGGAGAGGAAGAAATAATGGGCTGTGCAAGCACAAAGAAGGGAGAAATTAATTTCAGCCAGGGGAACTCTATGTGAATTAAACACTTGTCCTGAGTGCTGTTAAGTACAATAAACTAAAGTGCCATCAGGTTGCTTCTCTAGGCTCTACACTGTACTCAAAATGCTGAGTCAACCATTTTATTCTGTAGAGGGATCCACAAAAGCATTCATCTTACCCCTAAAAACATTTTTTTTTCTTTTTCTGTAGATGTATCAGAAAAAAAAAAAAAAACCTGGTTGATTAAATGGTCCAATGTTGACATACCTGATACATTCTTTTAGATCAGGTCCTTTCAGTGAGCAGGAGGATAAGTGCTGTATGTGCAGAGGCCATTTACCATGATGAGTAATAAGTCCAGTTATATAGACAAGTTAAATTTCATTTAATATAATTGAAGTACTTATGTACTAAAAATACCTCCATATTATTAAAAAGGCTAATATTTAAAGTCTTATTTATTTATTTATTTATTTAATCTCTGAGGATCGTTCAGGTTGTTCTGGCAAGTGCTACCCTTTGAATCTGGGCTTCTGAATATTGACTTAACTCTTGAGTGATTACCTATCATAATTTAAGTTTCATTTATATTAAATTGAAAAATTTAATTTTAAAGTTGACACACAATGTTACATTAATTCAAGCGTACAACATCGTGATTAGACAAGTCTATACATAATGCTACACTTACGATGAGGGCTAGCTACCACCTGTCACCATACAGCACTATTACAATACCACTGACTTTATTACCTATGCTGTGCCTTTCATCTCTGTGGCTTATTCATTTCATAACTGGAAGCCTGTACCTCCTACTCCCTCCATCCCTCCCCTCTCTGGCAACCATCCGTTTGTTCTCTGTATTTATGGGGATATTTCTGCTTTTTGTTTATTTGTTCAATTGTTTTTCTTTCTTGAATTCCAAATATAAGTGAAATCATGTGGTATTTGTCTTTTTCTGAATTATTTCAGTTAACATAACACCCTCTAGGCCCATCCATATTGTCATAAGTGGCAAGATGTCGTTCTTTTTTATGGTTGACTAATACTCCATTGTGTGTCTTATTGATCAATTCATCTATCATGGATACTTGGGTTGCTTCCATATCTTGGCAATTGTAAATAATGCCGCAATATGCATAGGGGTGCATATATCTTTTTGAATTAGTGTTTTTTTTTTCCTTTGGGTAAATACCCAGACACACAGATGGCCAACAGACACATGAAAAGATGCTCAGGGTCACAATTGTTGGGGAAATGAAAATCAAAACCACATTGAGATATCACTTCATACCTATTAGAATGAAAATCAAAAACACAAGAAATAACAAGTGTTGGCGAGGATGTGGAGAAAAAAGAACCCTCATGCACTGTTAGGGGGAATGTAAATTGGTGCCTCTACTATGGAAAACAGTATGGAGGTTCCTCAAAAAATTAAAAACAGAATGACAACATGATGCAGTAATTCCACTACGGCATATTTTACCCATAGAAGATGAAAACTTTATTTTTAGTTTTTTGGGAAACCTCCATACTGTTTTCCAGTTTCTGTTTCCAGTGGCTGCACCAATTTACATTCCCACCATCAGTGTTCAAGGGTTCCTTTTTCTCCACTTCCTCACCAACCCTTATTTTTTATTTTCTTTTTGATTCTAGCCATTCTGACAGGTGTAAGGTGATATCTCATTGTGGTTTTGATTTGCATTTTTCTGATATTGAGTGTCTTTTCACGTGTCTGCCATCTGCATGTCTTCTTTGGGAAAATGTCTATTCAGGTCCTCTGCCCATTTTTTTAATTGGATTATTTGGGTTTTGGGGGTGTTGAGTTGTATAAGTTCTTCATATTTTATTAACCCCTTATCAGATATATCATTTGTAAATATCTTCTCCCACCTGGTGGGTTGCCTTTTCATTTTGTTTATGGTTTCCTAATCTGTGTAAAACTTTTTATTTTGGTGTAGTCCCAATAGTTTACTTTTATTTTCTTTTCCTTGCCTGAGGAAGCATATCTATAAAAATGTTCCTAAAGCCAATATCAAAGAAATTACTGCCTATGTTTTCTTCTAGGAGTTTTATGGTTTTAGGTCTCACATTTATGCCTTCAACCCATTTGGAGTTTATTTTTGTGTATAGTGTAAGAAAAGCCCAGGTTTATTTTTTTGCATGTAGCTCTTGTGTTGTCCCAGCACCATTTATTGAATATTCTGTCTTTTCTCCATTGTATATTCTTGCCTCATTTGTCACAAATTGACCATATAAGTGTGGGGTTGCTTCCTAACTTTCTATCCTGTTCCATTGATCTATACCTATGTTTGTGCCAATACCATACTGTTTTGATTACTATGGCTTTGTAGGAGATCATGAAATCTGGAACTGTGATACCTCCAACCTTGTTCTCCTTCCTCAAAATTGCTTTGGTTGTACTGGGTCTTTTATGGTTCCATACAAATTTTAGTATTATTTGTTCTAGTTCTGTGGGAAATGCTGTTGGTATTTTGATAAGGATTGCATTGAATCTGTAGATTGTTTTGGATAGTATGGACATTTTGACAATATTGATTCTTCCAATCTATGAGCATGGAATATTTTTCCATTTGTTTGCATTATCTTCAACTTCTTTCATCAATGTTCTATAGTTTTCAGAGTGCAGTTCTTATACCTCCTTGATTAAGTTTATTCCTAGGTATTTTATTCTTTTTGGTGCAGTTATAAATTGAGTTAGTTTCCAAATTTCTCTTTTTGCTACTTTGTTATTAGTGTATAGATATGCAACCGGGGGCGCCTGGGTGGCTCGGTTGGCTAAACATCCGACTCTTGGTTTCAGCTCAGGTCATGCTTTCAGGGTCATGAGATTGAGCCCTGCATCAGGCTCCATGCTCAGTGGAGAGTCTGCTTGAGATTCTCTTTCTCTCCTTCTCCCACTCCCCCTCCCCTACTCATTCTCTCTCTCTCTTTCTCAAATAAATAATCTTTAAAAAAAAAAAGAAATGCAACTGATTTCTGTGTATTAATTTTGTATCCTACAAATTTACTGAATTCATTTATTCTAATAATTTTTTGGTGGAGTCTTTAGGGTTTTCTGTGTATAGTCTCATGTCATCTGTAAATAGAGACAGTTTAACTTCTTTACTAATTTTGATTCCTTTCATTTCTTTTTCTTGTCTGACTGCTATGGCTAGGACCTCCAGTATTATGTTGAATAAAAATGGTAAGAGCAGAAATCCTTGTTTGTTTCCAATCTTAGAGAAAAAGCTTCCAGTTTTTCAATGTTGAGTATAATGTTCTCTGTGGGTTTTTCTTATATGACCTCTATTATACTGAGGTATGTTCCCTCTAAACCCACTTTGTTGAGAATTTTATCATGAATGGACATTAAATTTTGTCAAATGCTTTTCTGCATCTATTGAGATCATCATAAGATTTTTATGTGTTGTATCACATTGATATGTGAGTATTGAATCACCCTTGCATCCCAGAATAAACCCTACATTATAATGGTGAATGATCTTTTTAATGTATTATTGAATTTGGTTTGCTAATATTTTGTTGAAGACTTTTGTATCTATGTTCACTGGGGATATTGTCCTATAGTTTTCTTTTTTTGTAGTGTCTTTGTCTGGTTTTGGTATCAGGGTAATGCTGGCCTTGTGAAATGTATTTGGAAGCTTTTCTTCCTTTTCTATTTTTTTTTATTAGTTTGAAGAGAATAAGTATTAACTGTTCTTTCAGTATTTGGTAGAATTCATTGTGGATCCATCTTATCCTGGACTTTTTGTTTGTTGGGAGTTTTTTGATTACCAATTCAATTTCATTACTAGTACTTGGTCTGTTCAGATTTTCTATTTCTTTCTGATTTAGTTTTGGAAGATTTTATATTTCTAGAAATTTATCTACTTCTAGGTTGCCTAATTTCTTGGCATATATATAAACTTTTGCAGTAACCACATAATCCTTTGTATTTCTGTGGTGTCAGTTGTTACTTTTGTTTTGGATTTTATTTGAGTTCTTTCTCTCTCTCTCTCTCTCTGTTTTTGTTTTTGATTAGCCTGGCTAAAGGTTTATCAATTTTGTTATCTTTTCAAAGAATCAGCTGTTGATAACATTGATCTTCTCTATTGTTTTTTAGTCTATATTTCATTTATTTCTGCTCTGATTTTTGTTATTTCCTTCCTTCTGCTGACTTGGACTTGCCTTTAAGTGTAAGATCAGATTATTTATTTCAGTTTTTCCTTGTTTCTTGAGGTAGGCCTGTATCACTTTAAGTTTCCCTCTAGAACTGCTCTTGTTGTATCCCAAGGATTTTGGGCCATTGTATTTCTATTTTTATTTGTCTCCATGTACTTTTTAAGTTTTTCTTTCATTTCTTCATTGGCCCATTGGTTATTTAGTAGTATATTGTTTAGCCTCCACATATTTGTGTCATAGTTTACATTTTTAAATTAAAATTGAAGCTATATAATATTGTTTCCTAATAATATATTCCATGACTATTATATTAAGTGTCTGAGACTATTTAATCTTCAATAAGTATAAATATTAGTCATATTTCTCTTAATTAAAATATAAGAATAAATTTATATTCCATAATAATATATATACATAAGAATATATATTTATATTAATTAAAAGTATAGCAGTTTCCATGTTTATAACCTCAATCATTTTCTTCTCTACCCATATCTTCAAATACTGCCTAGAGAAATAAACTGGATCTGTTTTACAGATGTTGCCTAATATTGCCACAGCACATGATTTCTCAAAGAGAATTATAAATAACATCACTTGTTTTATACCTATTTTGCTCTACATAGAAGCACTGTATAATAAAATCATTTTATAGAATATAACTTTTCAATTGCCAATTTTTACCTCAGTGGATTTTTCAGTGAGAATGTATGTTTTTGTACATGTGAGATTTCCAGTGATCTATTCTGTATAATTAAGCTCTATGCTCACAAAATATAAATGGTTTTTGTATCTCTGATTAATACATTATGAAATTGTAAAGTCACCTTTTATAGTAATTCATATTCCATTGCCAGGACCACTCTTATCTTCTCCCATATGTCTTCTGGGACTTTGTCAGGCATATACCAACAAGAGATAACAATTCACAATTTCTTATTGACCTCAGTGTGAAGTTATAATTATTAAGATATAAAAACACAAATAAATATTTCTAATATGTCTAAGTTTTTTTCTAGTTAAAAGATACCTAAAACAAAGACCATTATTAAGAACACTTAGGCCTATTGTATATCCTATTATTTCAGGGATATAGATTTATAAGTGACACAGATATCACATGTTTTCTTTCATATGGTCTTTATTATACACATTTCTGTATAGATTAATATACATGGCCTTCAAAGCTGAAATGGGAGGTTCTTTTCTTCACCCTGAAACTGAGCCGCTGATGCCCTCCTCAGACAATATCTTCAAACTCCAAAAGTGTACTAATGTAACAAACAAATCCTTGAGAAATAAAGGAACATCTTAAATAATGACAACTAATATGATTTAAATTTTTGAGTTAACTAATTAGTTTTTAAAAACTAACTGGAACGAAAATCGTTTGAGTATCATATAACAATGGCACACATTTTTCGAGAATTTATAGGCACTGTTCTAAGTACCGTATGTGTATTAATTCTTTTAATACTCATAATGACCCTATGAGGTGGATACTGTTTTTATCCACTTTTTAGAGATGAAGAAAATGAACATAGAGAGGTTAAATACTTGCTTAAAGTCACAGAGCTTAAATTTGAACTAAAACAGTTTGGATTCAGGCATAGTCTTTACCTTTACATTCTACAAAAAAGGAAAGAAAGAGAGAGGACATATGTTTATGTACTTAAATTCGGTGTTTTCATTTTTTAATAAGAAAGAAATATTGGGTACAGTTTCACAACTTACTACTATAGTTAGAATTTTCACAGAATAAGAAGAATCACTTCACACTTTCCTTACCTACTGAGGAAAGGAAAACACCAATCCATAGTTATTTTCAACTCTTTCTAGTATTGTGTAATTTCTTAAATCATGGCCTGTTGGCACCTTTTTTTTCTTTTCTGTTTGATGGCAACAGTGGTGGGATATTAGAGACTTGGGGAATGGCTAAAAGGTTATAAAGATTTTCATTTCCTGCATTCCCAGCTTCATCAGTTGCAGTTTGTGAAACATTTTTACTTGTATCTGAAATAGAATGAATTTTTATTTTATTTCTTATGAAAAAGACACACCTATGCTCAAATCCTTTGAGTGATAGAAGGAACTCCACATATGATCTATGATTCTAGGTCAGCCTAAATTACAAATGTTCCACAAAAATTCATAGATTCTATAACCTCATGCTGCCCCTGGGATTACCTACAGCAGATTTGCTGAAAACACAGAATGAATGAATTAAAATACCCTTAAAATTAGCAAATTGGAATCTTTAGGCTCATAAGTAATTTCCTTGATGATGTTTACTTAATTACTATTCTTACTGTACCTGCTCAGGAAATGATGAGCCATCTATCTTTAGAACCATTAATTTTAGGCTATTTGCATACATAGAAGGTAACTAAGGAAAGAAAGCAAAATAGCAACCTAATCATAATGCATATATTGTTTCTTTGATGTAAAATAGAAATGGAACTTGATCACATAATCACTTGAAATTTTCTGTACATAGGAGAAGGATTAGATTGAAAGTTTTGAGATACATATAATGGTGTGCTGGTAAACTACAAAGCCCTGACTTGTAGTGTTTGATTATTTTGTGGCATAAATACTCTCACTATGGGCTGATTTCAAGCTAATGGTTTAAAAACTGGCTCACAAAATTCCTGAAACTTTACTAATAAGTTCTTACACATAACGAAATGTATAATTCTATGACTTACTTAGTCCCAATGACAATGAATATAGCAGACCAATTGTATTATGGTCCCAATGCTTCACCACTCATGAATCCACACCCTTTACTATGTAACCTTGCAGTCCTCCCACTGATATCCTGGACCCAGTTAAGTGACTTGCTTTGAGCAATAGGATGGTAGCAGATATGACATAAGCAGAAGCTTGAAAAAAAATCTCGTATTTCCACTTTTTCTCTTGAACTTCTGCCATTTCCATTAGAGCATATTCAGGCTAGCAGAGCCAAATTGCTTCTGTTGTTGTAACTAATACCATCCTAAACCAGTTGACAGCTAACCGATTCCAAGACATGCAAGTCATCTTAGCCAGGATCAGAAACTTGTTTACCTGATCTACTGCTGAGTACAGATGCATGAACAAGCCCAGCCCAAGTAAGTAGAGCCACATGGACTTGGGAGATAAATACATTTTTAAAAATGTATTCATTGAGGTTTTGTGGTTGTTTGTTATGTAGGATTATTTTGTCATTAGATAGCTGATACAATGATTATTTGCTATTATTTGGCAAGCTTTAATTAGGATAAAGGAAATTTATACAAAAGGCAATGTGCTTTGTAAAAGAGATCAGTGAACCCTAGGTTTGAATCTGAGATCTACTACTTATAGGTAGATGGCCCTCAGAAATGTATTTAACCTCTTTCTGCCTAAGTTTCCTCATTTTTAAATTGTGGATAACTAGCCTTGCAAGGTTGTTATGAAAATTAATATATAATTGCTTATATGTATATCAGTGATTAAAAGCATGGATCTGGAATCTGACTGATGTTGATTCTCAGTTTCACCATTTTGATATTTGAAAGCAATTAGAATTACATAGTTTTCACTTACAGCACACATTGTAAGAGCTACCTATACTAGAATTTGATACATGAAATAAAGAACCTTGAACACAGTAAGTATTCATTAAATGGCAAATATCATTTAACATAACTGTTTACTAAGGAAAAATGAGTTTGATATTCTGGTAAAAGTAGTTATAATAATTATTTTTTAAATATTTTTTAAAGATTTATTTATTTGAGAGAGAGAGCACGAGCTGGGGTGGGGGGGAGCAGAGGGAGAAGCAGACTCCCTACTGAGCAGGGAGCCCCTCCATGGGCCTGATCCCAGGACTGGGGGACCACGACCCTAGCCAAAGGCAGACACTTAACCAACTGAGTCACACAGGCATCCCAATTTTAATTTTAGCAGAAATTATCTGGGAGGGGAGTAAAATGGTCAAGCAAGGTGAAGGCAATGTTTGTATGAGTCTCTTTGATTTCTAGGAAACAGTCCCATCAAATCATTACTCTAACAGCTTTCAAGGAGAAAATTTCAACTTGGGATCTGTAAGCATTAATTTAGTGGATCTATTTAAATTGCTGGCAGGGATAGGATGTGTTTGCTTTCTGATCTAGTATATCCATACAAGCTAGCTTTCCTAAGAGAGAAACTGAGGGAATCAAAGAATGCCTGTCAACACACTGGCTTATGTATCAGGATAAAGCCTTCTTAAATAATATGAAAAAAATAATCATAAAACACATAGAAAAAAAAAAGATTCAAAGAATTAAGAGGAAATCAAAACTAATGCCAAGAGGTTAACATGGTATAGAACTTGCCACAGAGTAGAAAGATCAGAAATTCAATATAGTTAATTGTAAATTTGTACATTCTTTTTTTTTTAAGATTTTATTTAACAGAGAAAGACACAGTGAGAGAGGGAACAGAAGCCAGGGAAGTGGGAGAGGGAGAAGCAGGCTTCCCTCTGAGCAGAGAGCCCAATGCAGGGCTCCATCCCAGGACCCTAGGATCATGACCTGAGCCAAAGGCAGCCACTTAACCACTGAGCCACCCAGGTGCCCCTAAATTTGTACATTCTTGAGATGGCTTGACATTCCTTGCTTCACCAACCAAAAAGGGGGGGGGCATGGGCAATAACAGGTGTTTGGAATCACGTTACTACTTCTTGGAGGAGGAGAAAAATAGGGTCATTTGTAGCATCTTAATGAGAAGGAGTGAGGTAGGCATATATAGGCTGAAATTGAATTGTCATTTGGAATGTGTGCTCCCTTTCTGGAATAAGCATCTAAGATGCATCAGCAAGCCTGCCAAAATACATGAAACCTACCAACTGCTCTCTGTAGATACAGATTTACATAGGAGCATTGAGGGAGCCAGAAGAAACCTGGAACATAGTTTTAGTGACTTGCAGGTTTGGAGAGGGAAAGTAGAAGACTACAGGGGACACAGATGGATTTACGTCTCAAGTTGAATGTTGTGACTATGGCACAAAAAGCAGAATGCAAAAGTTAAAAACTGCTTATGCAGGTACTGTTGGAAAATAGTTTTATTTTATTTATGATGCTTTGTTATGCTACAGTGATGGATTCCCAAAAGCATGGGATAGTAGGCAGTGAAAGGTTAGGAAAAGCATGCATGAAAAAGATTTAATCTGATTAAGGAAGATCAAATTTGAGGAAGAAAATTTATGAAGAAAAAAACTACAAAATCGGATACTTTGGAAATATTACAAAAATCATATTGCATGTCTATTAATTTCTTTTAAGATTTTATTTATTTGTTTGAGAGAGAGAGCAGAGCATGAGAGAAAGCATACGAGCAGGAGGGAGGGGTAAAGGGAGAGGGTAGAAGAGGCAGAGGGAGAGGGAGAAGCAGGCTCCCTACTGGGCAGGGAGCCCAACACAGGGCTCTGTCCCAGGACCCTGGGATTATGACCTGAGCCAAAGGCAGATGCTTTACTGACTGAGCCACCCAGGCACTCCTACTGCATGTCTATAATTCTTGAGAGAAATAGCAGGGATGAGAATCAGGAACAAGCCTAGTTTAACCTGTAATACATTTCCTGACATAATAAGTGTTCAATAACTATTTATAGATTGGATAAATGTATATACAGGGCTATAGAAAACTTTAGAAATAATGCCTATTTTTTTAAAGTCATGGAACACTACATCAAAAAAAATTTTTCAGACTGAGAAAAAAAGAAAAAAGAAGAAGAAAAGAGAAAAAAAAGAGGAAAAAAAGAAAAAAATTTAAAAAATTAAAAAAAAAATAAAGCACTATAGAGAAGTAAACCTAAATATTTAAACTAAGGAGGGAAAAACAGTCTCATAAATGCCAAGATTTGATGAGATTGGGTTTATGACTGGAAAATAAAAATTGTTGGGAGGGCAATCTGTCATGGGCCATGAGGTTTCCTATACTTTCTGGTTTGATACGCCAAGAATGCAAGACCCTGACTGTATTTTGCCCAGGAATGCCTCAGTTTCATGTTTGCAGGGAGCAACCTTGAGAGATGAGGTGGTCTTTCCCCAAAGAGCAGGTTTACTTTTGCCTTCTATGAAAGTAGTAAATTCCTCAAGCTTAGTGTTCCTCTCCTCCTGTATGAGGGTATCCATTTAGGCCCACTGACATTATCTTTGTGGGATTTGGAAGGTTATGGGAAGCCAAAGCAAATCACCAGGAAGCCCTTGCTACTGCTTTGTCATGAGTAATAAAGTCCTGTGCCTCTGATCCAGGATTCTTGTATCTTCTGCCAGCATCCATGAAACTAACAGATTGGCTTATTAGCTTGTAAACAAGGTAAAATCCCAGAACTTTTATACTTTTTTACAGTAATAGAAGACTATATCTTGTTCATAAGAAATAGTTCTAATAATAGAATGGAATGGTGCATGTCAAAAAGAAGTTACTGAGATATATGCTTGAGTAACTTTGCTCAATCTATGTCCTGAAAGCTATCAATGAATTAAATGTAGTGAGAGTCTTTTAAATAATATTGGTGCCCATTTGCTGTATGAGATTCTACTGAAACTCTATCTTTGTGATTTTTATTTTTCAGTGGAATCTTGCTAAATTATATCCAGCTCGCCTATGATGTTTGGATAAAAGTGAATTTTAACATCTAATTCTTGATTTTATAGTGTTTAGTCAAACTCTTTTAAAAATTACAATGCCCTTAATCACTCATTTATAATAACATTTAAATCACATGAGTTTAACAAATTATGATATTAATAAATTGTATAGCAATGCTCACAATATTTATAAATGAAAAAGATAGCCTATGAAATTGCACCATTAACTTTTATATTACAAATATCTGTTTATTTATGGGTATAGTTATAATATAACTGGATGACACATAGCAAAATGTTCATAGTGGTTGGATTAAACATGGGTTTAATGCCTTCTTTGTAGTTTTCAAATTTTTGCAAAAAATGTTACTTTTATAATTGTGAAAGTTCTTTAAAATATTAAATAACTATAATCAATAATTGCACTTCACCTCTAGTTATTGTGCAGGGTATATGGCATACAAAATAAGAAGAAACTTCTAGATTTATATTTCTATACTTATTTTATCTTTAGATTTATTATTTTATTTATCCTTTTTGTTACACGTATTTTGTAAATAACTGCAAATTTACTTCAGAAAATGTAGGATGTAACTAAATGAATAAAAATTTCACTTTTTTGTAAATCTATACATTTTAAAATGAAAGCTCAGAAAAGACCATGGATAGACAATAAAAGACCAAACAGAAATTTGTCATTATAAGAAAATAAGTATAAGGGTAAACACTGTTATGGGTTGAATTGTATTCCCCCTGATTCATATGTTGAAGTCCTAACTCCTCATACTTCAGAATGTGACCTTATTTGAAAATAGGGTCTCTACAGAAAAAGTCGAGTTCATTAGAATGTGACTGGTGTCCTTTAAATGTTATCTCCACCACTTATTAGCTGTGTCATCTGTGAATGTCAGGTTACCCCACTAAACCTCATTTTTCCTCACCTATATAGAAGGGGTAGAATGTGTCTTTCTTGGGATTCCTGGGTAGTGCAGTTGGGTAAGTGTCCAACTCTTGGTTTCGGCTCAGGTCGTGATCTCAGGCTCGTGGGATTGAGCGACGCGTTGGGCTCTGTATTAAGTGCAGAGTCTGCTTGAGATTCTCTCCCTCTCCTTCTGCCCCTCTCACTTGTGCTTGCTCTCTCTCTCTCTCTAAAATAAATAAATAAATCTTTTAAAAATATGTCTTTCTTAAGTGTGCTTATAAATTATGAGCAACCACACGCAAATACACTCATGCACACATACATATGTGCACATGCACACACACATATAAAAGACTTAGCAAAAATAGGTGCTCAATAAATGGCAGTTGTTATTACTGCTATAAGATAATAAATGAACAAAAAGGAGTAGACTATTAGGGAGAAAAGGAAATAGAAAAAATACTAAAAGGACATACTTTCTATCCTTAACGATATGCAATCACCAAATGAGCACTTACTCTGTGCCAGGTACTGTTCTCAGAACTAACGTGTATCAATTTATTTAATTCTGACAACACTACTTTGAAGGAGATATTATTTTGATTCCCATTTTCCAATGACAAAACAGTCACAAAGAAGTTATTTGCTCAAATCCACACAGATGATAAGTGCAAGAGCCAGGATACAAAGGCTGTCTAACTCTAGTGTTCATGGTTTTCAACACTATGCTCACACTGTCTCTTTTAGAATCAGTGGTGTGTTATCAGTTAGTTACTTAATCTGTGCCAGTGAATCTATATTCCTTTTCCAGTGATTATAGAATTTTTAAACATTGAGTTGTTTCAGTTAAAACAATTCTGGAAAATAGTTTTCTACCACAGCATTGAATGTTCTTGGCCAGGAGAACATTCTTTTTTTTTTTTTTTTTTTTTAAGATTTTTATTTATTCATCTGAGACACTGAGATACAGAGAGAGAGAGAGCATGAGCAGGGAGAGAGGCAGAGGGAGAGGGAGAAGCAGGCTCCTTGCCGAGCCAGGAGCCCGATGTGGGCTCGATCCCAGGACCCGAACCGAAGGCAGACGCTCAACCATCTGAGCCACACAGGCGCCCCCAGGAGAACATTCTTAATAAATATTTTTGCCTTAGTGATTGATTCGAATATAGAGTTTGCTTTGGGCCCCAGAGTAAGACAGCTTGGAGATATGTCCTACATATAATTAGTTACTTAATATCAGGCCCAAGAAACTTAGTTGACTTTTATTTTTTGACATTATGGCCTACAAAGTCATCGACACATTTTTTTGGTGGCAGTGGAGTGCTTTAGTTTATGTCAACTCAGAAGAGCTGTTTATTAAATTTTCAGGAATTTTGCAACCTGGCTATTATTAAAAATTAAATTGTATAGACATATGAATAAATTATATATAAATGAAGGTTATGAATGCTCAAAACACACAATTGTACTACATTTTACTATTATTTATGTTCTTGAGGTTATTGATATCTATTTTATCTGTGTGGAGGGAACACTGTGAAACTGTTAAGTATCTAAACTTTGTATTCAGTGAGGTCAAGTTGGTAGCTTGAAATTGGTCATAGTGGAAGCATTTATTCCACACAAATCAGTAAACTCATGCTACAAATGAGGGATCCCCTTGCTCCCTCCCAGCTGGTTGTTAAACCTTTATCAGCATACCACTGCAAAGCTAACAGACTATAGTTCTACCCCACTGTGAATCCTATACCCTGATACTATCACTTGAACTGCCATTTGTAGGATTTCAAAAATACATTTAAAACATGCTTTGCCGGTAGTTGGTGTTTTTAGAGATTCACATTGCTTAATGAGGGTTTCTGTGCTATCTCAGAGATTTCAGGTAAATCATTAAATTGCTCGTTTTATTTTCTTTCAAATCCAGAGAGATAATGTTTCCTCTTATTTGGAGAAACTAATCAATTTCCATTTTTGACTTCCCTAAACCTTTGCCATTACTACTTTTTGAAATTTTACTTTTTTATTAGCTCTTTATATTAATTCATAAAAATCATTTTTGATCACTAAGCTCATGTGTTCTCACCTCAATTATATCTTGTCCCATCTATTTGCAAGAAGGCACATTGATAAAGGGATAGCAGTGGTCTCTCTAGAAACCTGAGTGAAGCTCAAATTTAGCAAAACAGAAAGTATAAGGAGGCAAAAGGAAGAGAGAGTATTGGCTAATAGCTAAGGGCACAAGTTCTAAAGTCAAACTGTTAGGATCCAAATCCCAGATCTGCCAATTACAACTGTGAGACTTTGGGCAAGTTACTTAACCTCTCTGTGCCTTAGTTCCCACCTCTATAAAATGAGGATAGTAATTGGATCCATTTCATATAGTTGTGCCATAATGAGTGTAATGACTACAAATGTGCAGAAAATTACCTGGTAAATGGTATGCCTATACCATATTAGTATTTGTAGCTATTTCTTCTTTATGTCAAAATATAAGGATTTTCTCCCTCCAAAAAAGAAGGGAGATAGGTTTGTCATTTTTTACCCTCTTTCAGTCAAGACTTTGTTTAATTAATAATATATAAGGTAGCTCATATATTCCTTCTATAGAAAAATTTAAACTTTGGGGTGTGTCCTAAACTACTATTCCTCAATTTTTAATTATGCACACATTACATGAGCGGTTACAATTGGAAATAGGCAAACATAATGGAACTGGCAAATGTATTCAGTTTATCTGAATGTGCTACATACAAATCAATTGTGCAGTGACCTACTTGGATCATTAGGGGAGCCAACCAAACGACGTCTTATGCAAGCAGGAGGCTGTTTGGCTATATGCAGACAAAGCCCTCGGGATGACCTACTTGGGATCAAAACTCAAAAGGGGACAGTTGACTTGTCCTAAAGTATATAGTGCTACACTATTTTAAAATATGATTAAAGAACTGTGAATCTTTATTTAATAGTTATTGTATAATTAAATATACAGGATCCCAATGGAGTTGTCCCTATTTTTTTTTAATATTTCTCTATTATCTAGTGACTCAGAAGCAATTATAGGTAAGAATAAATTGATTTGAATTTTTAGATGTAACCAAAGTTTAAAAACATGAAAAACTGTATAAGGTCAAGGACAATTCAGTGGTATTTTATGAAATGCTAATGACAATGGCAATATACTATTTACTTTTTTTTTTTTCTGGTCTTTTTTTTTTTGCATTTTAAATTTTATTGTTATGCTAATCACCATACATTACATCATTAGTTTTTGATGTAGTGTTCCATGATTCATTGTTTGCATATAACACCCAGTGCTCCATTCAATACGTGCCCTCTTTAGTACCCAACACCAGGCTAACCCATCCCCCACCCCCATCCCTTCTAGAACCCTCAGTTTGTTTCTCAGAGTCCATAGTCTCTCATGGTTCATCTCCCCCTCCCATTTCCCCCCCTTCATTTTTCCCTTCCTACTATCTTCTTCTTTTTTTTAACATATAATGTATTATTTATTTCAGAGGTACAGGTCTGTGATTCAACAGTCTAACACAATTCACAGTGCTCACCATAGCACATACCCTCCCCAGTGTCTATTTACTTTTGTTCTAGACTATTAGGAAACCCATTGGCTGCAACTATAATCTGTTTTTATGCTCCTCTTATTTAGAGATTATAATTATTAGTAATATCTTGAATGTATAAAGCTTCCTAGGTGGTGTGTTTCCATAGGAGGAAAATTATGGACATTTGCTCACTAAATTGTACTAAACATAAGTCTCATACGTTATTATTCCAATCACCTATCACCTGACCAAGATATAAGAAGAGTAGGGCAATTCATTATTATTACTTTATAAAGATAATGTAAGATTTTTTATTCTGACACCGACTCTTAACTTTTTGTGCTAAGGAGCAAAAATACTCTGGATAATGAAAACCACAGACAAGAAAAATAACACTTAATTAGTAGGTTTGGGGCTGAATTTATAAGTACAGCCAATATGATTCACATAGATGACTTAGGAAGGATTATTTATATTATTTATATGGAATCTCTTCTCTTCCACCAAGCATTTAGTAGACATAACCAGAATTTAAAAAATTAATTTGTTTCACCTGTTGGGTTTTCTATTTATTTATCCCTCATCAAGTAGGCATTTGCATGTAGGGAGAAAACTATTTTAAAAGTGTAAGTAAGTTATTGGAGTATAACAAAGGCCTGAAAAACCAGAGTTAGTTACCAATTCAGTGTAATTATTAGAATTTTATTTCAGATGACTCACCAGGTTTCTTGTAAGTCAAAGTGAAATATTTGTTTCAGAAGCTCAGTCTTGTGTGTTTGTGTGTGTGTGAACATGAGTATTCTGAGTGGTGTTTTATAGGAGCCCCATGATTTTGTCATTGTCCTGTGAAAGGTTGAATATATACATATGATACCAGGAATTGCTGATTTTGTAGGAATAGATACTCTATAGGAGCACAAACTGTAGGAATAGGCACATACTACTCTTGCCCCCCTTTTATTGCCTTTGTTTTTCTTTTTTATACCTTCCTTCCCAGTTCTCTCTCTGCAGACAGGTTTTGACACTGTCCTGATAAGGGAAGACTCATCTGTATGGCTGATTCAGGCATAGCAGGCATGTAAAAAGATTTGTGACATGTGTGCCCTACTGCCATATCAGCTTGATTTTTCTGAAAAGATGTCACCTGCACACAAGAGGGCTTTTGATGTCTCAGTTTGTGTCTAACTGACATTGAATCCCTTAGTTATAATCATGTATATAGTGACAAAAAATCATCAAATTGTTACATGTATAAAGACAAATAATAAAATAAAACAACAAACAATACCAAAAGGGAACAGAATTAAAGTCCACAATAAATAGACTGATGCTTCTCATTCTTCTCACCCAGCACCAGGAAGGATATCCATCATTGTAACGTGACTAGGGATAGCAATGGAAATAACTGGTGTGTTAACCTAAGGAAAAGAGGACCAAGTGGTAAATCAGAAAACTTATGAGCTGAAAGATGAACTGGGAAGCAATGTCTCATTTTTGTGACAGAAGTTAATCCACATATATTTGGAGAACTCATTTTAGATAATGGTTCAAAGGTAATTCAGTGAAGAAAGGATAGTCTTTTTAACAAATGGTGCTGGAAAAATTAGAGATTTATATCTTCCCTGCCCAAAAAATGAACTTCAATCCATACTTTGCACTATATACTTTTAAATTAAGTCTGAGAAACAAACTGAGGGTTCTAGAGGGGAGGGGAGTGGGGGGTTGGGTTAGCCTGGTGATGGGTATTAAAGAGGGCACATACCACATGGAGCACTCGGTGTTATGCGAAAACAATGAAACATGGATCACTACATCAAAAACTAATGATGTAATGTATGGTGATTAACATAACATAATAAAATAAAAAAAAGAAAAAATTAAGTAAAAATGGATCATTAATTTAAATGTAAAACCTGAAACTCTAAAACTTCTGGAATAAAACACCAGAACTCATGTTAGGCAAACATTTCTTCAACAGGACAACAAAAGCACAGTCTATAAAAATGGAGTTTCACCAAAATGAAAACTTCAAAATATCAAGGGCACTTTTAGTCAGATGAAAAGAAAGCTACACACAGGGGGAAAATATTTAAAATACATATGCCTGATAAAAAACTTATATCCGGAATATATAAATAACTCTCAAAATTCAAGAGTAAAGAAACCAACAACTCAATAAAGACATACAGATGCTAATTAAGCACTTAAAAAGATATTCAACATCATGAATTCCTAGGAAAATGCAAATTCAAACCACAGTGAGTTACCAGGACACACTGTGAGAATGGCTGAAATTAAAAAGGCTGATTGTCCTAAGTGCTGACAAGCATGTAGATGTACTGGCTCACTGAAATGAGGTTGATGGGAATGGGAAATGATACAACTTTGAAAAACACTCGGGCAGTTTCTTAAAAAGTTAACCATTTATGTACCATAGAATTTAGCCACTCTATGCCTATTTGCCTAAGAGGAACAAAAGGATTTGACCATATAAAGATTTGTGACAAATGTTCAGAGCAGCATTATTTGTAATAACCCAAACTGAAAATAACCCAAATATTCATGAATAGGTGAAGGGATAAAGAAACTGTGATATATCACAACATGGGTAAATTTCAAAATAATTATTCTGAGTGAAAGAAAACAAGAAAGAGTACCAACTGATTTCATTTGTATAATACATTTATATTTCAAACAAAGTACAGGAACAGAAAGCATTTAGTGATGGCCAAGGGATGAGGTGGCAGTGGGAGAGCGGGGAGAGCAGTGGATGGGAGGGATTACAAAGGAGGATGAGGAAATTATTGGGAATGATTATTATTTTGATTGTTGATGCTTTCATGGGGTGTATATACATATATCAAAATGTATGAAATTATATTCTTCAAGTATATATATTTATTGTATGTTGCTTATACCTCAAAAAAGCTACTAAAAATTATGCATTTTGATCTTACCAAATGTTTTTTACATCAGAAATTTTATTTGTAGGGGATAACAATGATTCTTTCTGTGGACCCCAGTTAAGGGAATTATAAATTTGTTTACATTTATAATTATGAAAATATATAGTGGATAAGGTCTCAGAAAAGTTTATTTCTATGGAGTAATTTTTATTTCAGAAAACTCTGCTATTTTCCACTAGCAAACAAGGAAATGCCAACTAGAGAGCAATTTGGTAAAACAATTTTGTCAGAATTATGAAATGTTTTGGTTTATTGCCAGTTCTGCAGTGAATGATGTTAAGTGGAATAAATGAAAATATAATCTAAAATGATGCTAAGCTTAAATTTGCATTCCAGTTCTTAATAAATTTGTGAGCATAATGTAGACCTTTAGACACCTTGGAAGATTTATGAATAAACTTAACTTGGCAAACATAATTATAATTTGAAACAAATGGGGCTGGGTCATGACCAACTGACTTAGATTCAATGACTGAACACAGGGACCTATTATGATGATATTAATAGGAACTCAACCTGGAGAAATTAATTTTATTTCTCCTAAGGATAACAGGCATAGGAGATGCTATTACTGGAAGAGATTGAAGTCTCAATGGAGGAAGCTAAATGGGGGTATTTACATTTTAACTAATGAGGAAACTGTGTCCAAGTCTCCTCTGTAGTCATTTTCAAGGATATCTACTTCTCATCTGTCTCCTTGAGTGTTTCAAGGTTTTTATTATGGTAAGCTAAAGAAAGGAAGAAAAACAAATTGCTGGACGCAGAACATTTACAACTTTTTCTCAATAATTTGTCAAGGCAACCCAGTGCACAACCCATTATTATGCTAGTTCTAAACCTCTGTCAAGTTAGTGATAATAAATTATATAGCCTGGAGAATAAGAATTCAACGCAGTTACTAATTTCCTTTCACTAAATCTTAATATTGCCTACTCTTAAACCAAAATCATGCAATAAAAAAATAATTATGACTAGCATTTGTCAGGTACATAGAACATACAAGGCATTTTGCTATGTACTTTATGATATTTAAATTTAAACTTTACAAGATTAACAAGGTCTCTGTTATTTATCTTCTTTTTTATAGAGGTCCACTGGCATGGAAGATGGATCTCCATCCCTTCACTTTCAGTCTGGATGTATCTTTAGGTTCAAAATGAGTCTCTTGCAGACAGCATATGGATGGGTCCTGTCTTTTTATCCAATCTGCAACCCTGTGCTGTTTTATGGGAGCGTTTAGGCCATTCATGTTGAGAGTGATTATTGAAAGATATGAATTAATTGTCATCATGTTGCCTGTGAAGACGTTGTTTTTATAGATTGTCCCTGTAAATTTCTGTTGTATATCACTCTTGGGGTCCTTCTCCTTTTATAGAACCCCCCTTAATATTTCTTGCAGGGCCGGCTTAGTGGTCACATATTCTTTCAGTTTCTGCCAGTTGTGGAAGCTCTGCATCTCTCCATCCATTCTAAATGACAGCCTTGCCGGATAAAGTATTCTTGGCTGCATGTTCTTCTCATTTAGTACCCTGAATATGTCTTGCCAGGCCTTTCTGGCTTGCCAGGGAAGTTCTCAGCTACGATTTGCTCAGTACATCTTCTAGTCCTCTCTCTCTCTCCACTATAGAGAAGGAACCTGGACACAGAAAAGCCAAGTTATTTGCTCTAGGTCACCTTGTTACTGAGTTGCAGAACCATGATTTGAACCCAGATCTCTGACTTTTAACCAAATGCATTTTCTGCTACATGATTTTCCATTTCCTCTACTATTTCAGTACCCTCTTTTCGGGTCAATCAAGAAGACATATACAAATGAAATCTAGAAAGATATTTCTGACTTGTGAGTAGAAAGCTAAAATCATGTAGAATACCTGAGTTGAGGTAGGTATGAAGTGCCAGCAAGAGACTGTGGAGGCATGATGATATAAATGAAACTTGTTTTCTTTCCTTTGTTCTTCTCTGGGGTAACTCCTTTCCTTTGGACATCTACTAAGTAAGAAAAAAAGGAACAAATTCCCTAAGATATTTTTTCTGAACTACTGTATGAGGTGGTACATAAGTCCTTAATATTAGGTCTGGTATAATATGACAAATGACAGCCTCACTACTATTTTCTTTAATAAGAAAGAAATATACCTTTAAAAGATACACATTTTCCACTCTTAGGTATATATACCCAAGAGAAATGAAAACCACAAACATATGTCCCTGCAAAAATTTGAACAACACAAATGTTCATAGTAGACAAAAAGTAGAGACAACCAAAATGTCCATCAACTGATGAATGGATAAATAAGATTCATATAATGGAATATCCATGTAATAGAATATGATTCATTAATAAGGAACGAGTCCTGATAGATGCTACAGCATGTATGGATGAACCTTGAAAACACTATGCTAAGTGAAAGAAGTGAGTCACAGAAGATCACATATTGTATGATTCCATTTATAAGAAATGTCTAGAATAGGCAAATCGGTAGCCATGGTAAGTAGATTAGTGATTACGTAGGACTTGAGGGCCTGGAGTGGGTAGGGAATGGAGAGTGACTGCTAATGAGTACAGGTTTTCTTTCTGGGTAAACAAAAATGATCCCAATTTAGATTGTGGTGATGGTTGGACAATATTATGAATACACTAAGAAGCATTTTATTGTATACTTTAAATGGTTGACTTGTGTATTATGTGAATTATATCTCAAGTTGTTTAAGATAGTTATATAAACAAGGTATATACAATCCACCTAGGTAAAAGTGATCTGAAAAATAAAGAAATTCCTCAAAAAAATTAAAAACAAAACAAAAGAATAAGACTAACTATATGTTGAATTGGTAGCCTAGTCACACAGAGAAGAACTCTTTCAAGTATTTATAAAACTCAGTAATTTGAATGTATATTCCTAAGGGATATATTCTTAAAACAAAAAGGCAAAAAAGAAAATGTAAAAAATACTTAGTAGTCATATTGGTATTGTTATTTTGTCATTAATATGTGTATGTATTAGGTTTTCACGTAATTCATTAATTTAATTATTTATTTACCCATAAATAACTAAACTAATATCTTTGGGAATTATTATTTTAAACTAAGTGAAAAGAAATACAAATACTGATATCAAATGAGTTAAGGAAAAATGCTTAATCTTACATTTATATATATATATTTTTTAAAGATTTTATTTATTTATTTGACAGAGAGAGAGAGACAGTGAGAGAGGGAACACAAGCAGGGGGAGTGGGAGAGGAAGAAGCAGGCTTCCCACTGAGCAGGGAGCCCAATGTGGGGCTGAATCCCAGGACCCTGAGATCATGACCTGAGCTGAAGGCAGATGCTTAATGACTGAGCCACCCAGGCACCCCAGACATTTATATTAATACCACTATAAATTCATGATGCATTTTTCCTTTTAAAAAATATTTACTTCTGGGACACCCAGGTGGCTTAGTTGGTTAAGCATCTGCCTTCAGCTCAGGTCATGATTCCAGGGTCCTGGGATGGAGTCCCACATTGGCTCCTTGCTCAGTGGGGAGCCTGCTTCTCCCTTTGCCTGCCACTCCCCCTGCTTGTGCTCTCTCTCACTCTGACAAATAAATAAATAAAATCTTTAACAAAAATATTTACTTCCTACCTCTATCCATGGAAAAATTCCTAGAAGTAATATCAATATAATAGCACTAATCACTGAGCCCAGACTGAGATCTCTAAATAGCAATTCTTACTAAAACGAACCAAGTCTCTTTGGAAAAATGACTGATGCCACATCCTGGCAAGAAATGTACAAGATTAGCCTGGAACATTTTATACTGGAAAGTCTGAAAGAAGTGATCAAAAACCACTGTGGCTGTGTCAAGAGGACTCAGGAGACTAAAAGTGCTGCGGTATGCCAAAGATGGGCATTTGTGTATCAAAAGAATAATGACTCCAGTCAGAGAAAGACAAATACCATATGATTTCAGTAATATGTGGAATTTAAGGAATAAAACAAATGAGCAAAGGGGGAAAAAAAGAGTTTGTTTTTTTAAAAATTTTTTATTGTTATGTTAATCACCATACATTACATCATTAGTTTTAGATGTAGCGTTCCATGATTCATTGTTTGTGCATAACACCCAATGCTCCATGCAAAACATGCCCTCTTTCATACCCATCACCAGGCTAACCCATCCTCCCACGCCCCTCCCCTCTAGAACCCTCTGTTTGTCTTTCAGAGTCCATCGTCTCTCATGGTTTGTCTCCCCCTCCAATTTCCCCCCCTTAGAGAGAGAGTGCGTGAGGGTTGGTGGGTGGGGCAGAGGGAGAGGGAGAGAGAGAATCCCAAGCAGGCTTCATGCTCAGCACAAAGCCTGACGTGGGGCCCAATCTCACAACCCTGAGATCATGACCTGAGCTGAAATCAAGAGTCGGTCGCTTAACCAACTGAGCCATGCAGACACCCCACCAAGAAATATACTCTTTACTATAAAGAACAAACTGATGGTTACCAGAGGGAAGGTAGGTGGGGGGATGGGTTAAGTAGGTGATGGGGATTAAGGCGTGCACTTGTGATGAGCACCAGGTATTGTATGGAAGTGTTGAATCAATATATTTGTATACCTGAAATTGATATCCCACTCTATATTAACTAACTGGAATTTAAATAAAAATTAAAAAGAATAAAACTTGAATAAAGAATTGGGTCAGACACTAAAAAGAAAAAAATAATGACTCCAGTGGGTTAAAGAAAGTATATTAAAATTCATGAGTTCAAAACGAAGCAGAACTCATTGTTCACCTTTAAAGGTTCTTAGGGCACCAAATCATTATTCTAAAAACTGGAAAATAACAGGAAAAAAACAAGCATGTATTTTTTCTCTTGTTATACAAGCTGTGTAACCAAATAGTCAATGAGCAAAAGTTCTTAATAGAAGAATTTCAGGTAATAAATACAGAATGAGAGAATCAGGAAATAATCAGCATGCAACACCTAATGGAAAAGACATTTTGACTGCTAAAACAATAAAGAGAAAGATTCATGGGAAACTTTATGCTGGGGAGATTAGGCTGACAGCATCTGAACCCACTGATAAACTTTAAATTACAAAAAGAGCCAACCAGGCACTTTTTGCCTCCTGACATGATCTGATCAAAAATATACAGCACCACCTATGATGTGTTTGTACAAGAAAATTGAATTCAATTAGGCACCAATTACCATTCTACAAGAAATATAAAGGATAGAGGAACATGCTAAACAACATCCCAAGGAAGTAATAAGCCAAGTCCAGAATAGGAAAAATTCTGTGAGATAAATGAGCCAGTTTCTTTAACAAAGAAGTGGCAAGTAATAAAGAGGGTAGAAAAGATTCCTGTTACTGATTAAAAGATATTTGAAAGACTTATCAACTGAATACAATTTGTAGATCTTTTATTTTTATTTTTTTAATTTTATTTTATTATGTTATGTTAGTCACATTAGTTTTTGATGTAGTGTTCCATGATTCATTGTTTGCGTATAACATCCAGTACTCCATTCCATATGTGCCCTCCTTAATACCCATCACCGGGCTAACCCATCCCCCCACCTCCCTCTCCTCTAAAACCCTCAGTTTGTTTCTCAGAGTCCATAGTCTCTCATGGTTCATCTCCCCCTCTGATTCCCTCCCTTCATTTTTCCCTTCCTACTATCTTCTTTTTTTTTTTTTTAACATATAATGTATTATTTGTAGATCTTGTTTAAATCCTGAGTAAGAAAACCAGAGGAAATTGGAATAGTACAAATAAGAACTTCTTGAAAGGCTGTGTGCCTTGTCACAGTAAGTGTTTGGGCATTACAGAGGTTAACAATTTAAGGATTATTGATTAGTTGACATGTTAGGCTAGGATTCTTTTCTTCTTGAAGATATTGATCGTATAGTTACTCAAAGAAAATGATCTAATAAGTAATGTCCCCATGTATAGGTGGATTTTGTTTTCAAAGATGGTAACACCTGTATCTCCCATTCCACATGGTCTTTTGCAAGGAGGCCTTACCATTCGCCCATCAAGAAGTGAAATCTCTTTCTCTGCTGTTTGATTCTGGGCTGGCCCTATGACTGGCTTTGGCAAATAGAATGTGGTAGAAGCAAAGCTGTATCATTTCCAAGGCTGGGCCCTAAGAGACTGTCTGCTTCCTCCTTAGAACCTGGAACTACCATGTAAAGATATCCAGCTACCCTACTGGAGACATAGAAAGAAAGATGCTGATCCATTCCCTAACTGTTCCAGCTCTCCCAATTGAGCGGCCAGATACATCAGTGAAGACATCTTGGACATTCAAGCCCTAAATATTTAGTACTACAATTGAGCACAGCTTCCAACTGATCCATCAGCTAAATGTAACCAAGGGAATGACCCCAGATGATGCCACATGATGAAGAACTCTCAACTGAATGCTCCCTGATTTCTTCAGCAAATATAACAGCTATTGCTTTAAGTTACTAATTTGGGAGCAATTTGTTAATGCAGCAAGAGATAACCTGGTATATGCAGGATAAAACAAGCAGATATAGTCTTGGCCTCTATAAGTTTTTAGTTTGCACTTAAGCCTGTTTTAAACCCCACAAAAATGGTAATAAGCCAATGGACACAGTTTCTATATTGAACCAGTAAGTGTTTGCTTCATCATCCAACT
The DNA here is from genome assembly GCF_964656455.1 of Halichoerus grypus. Taxonomy (NCBI): domain Eukaryota; kingdom Metazoa; phylum Chordata; class Mammalia; order Carnivora; family Phocidae; genus Halichoerus; species Halichoerus grypus. Next base: position 65,195,721 of record NC_135718.1, read on the forward strand.
AGCTATAGATATGTGAAGATTGAGGAAAGAACCGTAATGTTGAACCCAAAGACACTCTGCAAGGACTTACTGTTTGGGTTTGAGTGAATGAGATGGTACCTAACTGGGTCCAACTAAGGTCTTATACAATAGCATATAGTTGAGAGGAAGAAAGACAGCATTTTCTTTTTGATGTGCTAAAACGATGGAACACAGCATTATTACAATTTTTTTTTCAAAAAGGTAAGATGTGGGTTTTAATAATATAGGATATTGAGACTTCTAAGGACAAAAATAGATACAGTTCTACATATTTGGGGAACCATGACCATGTGTACTTTCATTTGTAGTACTCCCACTATTCTGATAAAATACTACACAATCTGACATTCTTAGCTGTGGTGATGGTTATCATCATCAACATTGTTATCATCATCCATTTCAGGAAAAAGGACCTGAATGGGAGGTAATGAACCCAAAGGGAAAAGATAAGGATACAGAGAGGGGGACATAGCAAAGGAAGAAGAGAGGAGATGGGGAAAGAAATGAAATAATAAGAACTCTTGGTTAAGATTGAGAGAGATAGGGGAGTAAGGATCACAATAATATGATGGCATATGATTTGCAAAGCAATTTACTATTTATAAGGGGAAAATTAATTTGTTATCTAATTTAATCTTTTTAACACTTGTTAATAGTGTTTTATTATCCACATTACATGGATGAGGAAATATGGATAGAGCTGAAAGAATACAACTTCAGCATTCATTTTTTTCTATTAAAAATATTTACCAAATATACACTTTGTGTCAGTCACTATGCTAAGTGTTGGCAATATAATTGTTAGCAAAATAAACACACTATCTACCCTTTTAACTTAAAATCTAGTAGAGGAGGAAAACATTATTCAAATAATCACAAAGCAACTATAAAATTACAAATTAAAAGAACATGGTACTATGAAAATAGAGAATCAAAAGTTTGATCTAGTCAGATAGTTCTGATTACAGGTTTTTATAAAGACAAACTGCACAGTTACCTTGTTTGAATCTCTCTCATTACTATATTTCATCCAAATATGGTTGTACATTAATCAATCAAGCATTTTCAAATCACTCTTACATTCTCTTAAATTAAGTAAGTTTTCCAAGGATGAGGTGAAAACTTTGCTTTATTTTTATGCATAGCACTGTGTACCTCTAAATGCCATTACTTATTGGATCAGGATTGTATACCCTGTAGCCTTTAGTCAAGAACTGACTAACAAGGTCACTTGAGGGGGGAGGAGGGACCCCATTCTAAACATGAGAATTTACCACCACTTACTTGGCCTGGCTTTGAAAGTATCACTCACAGCCTATCAGCCAGAAGAAGATTAAAGTCTATGACTCTGGGGCGCCTGGGTGGCTCAGTCATTAAGTGTCTGCCTTTGGCTCAGGTCATGATCCCAGCGTCCTGGGATCGAGCCCTGCATCGGGCTCCCTGCTCCACAGGAAGCCTGCTTCTCCCTCTCCCACTCCCCCTGCTTGTGTTCCCTCTCTTGCTGTGTCTCTCTGTCAAATAAATAAATAAAATCTTTAAAAAATAAAAATAAAGTCTATGCCTCTAATCCCTAGGGTTTCCCTCTTTTTTCCCTCTTTTTAACCCAAAATGTTAGCTTTACGTACCACAAGATAGAAGAGACTGTGATCAGAATTATACTCAATAAACTTCTGCTCTAGAAGGAAAGCACACAGTGTAACCACTGAACATCCAGGAGTACCTCTACTCTAAGGACATAAAACCTAAATGAACACCATCTTCTCAAATAACACCAAATGGTTTCAGATTATTAATTCGTTAATCCTTCTAAAAGCCCACAGCCAAGGTTGATAAGAATAAACAGGAAACTAAAATACAAAGGGTTGAATTGATGTACTCCGTGATCTCCAAATTGAACAGGAACCATAATTGTGAAGCTCCTTTTTCTCAGTATAGACACTCTACAAGAAATTCTGAATGAAAGGGCACATGCTATGATGAGCACCGGGTGTTTTACGCAACTAATGAATCATTGAACACTACATCAAAAACTAATAATGTACTATACATTGGCTAACTGAACATAATAAAAAAAATGGCCCCTGTTGACCTTTGCTAGAAATGTACATTTTACCCTAAGTGCTAATTAATCTATTTAATAGTTGGTTTCTCTTCCTTCCACATTTAATTTGAGAATCTTAGATATCCTTTGTAGGCTTTGATCATTACTCATAACTTGGAGTTTTGGCATTTTGTAATCATTCTTTTGTTTTACATTATTTTCATAAATATTTTCCATGTGACAATATTTGGACATAAATTTTAACACTTCAGACCATTTTGTAGTAGTTTGTCTTCTCATATTCTTCTGGTCTCTCTCTCTGGTAAATTTTCGATATCTTACATTTACTGATTTCTTCAATTCTTTTGTGGTCAGAAAACATACTTTGGAGACTTATTTCCTTTATTTGTAACCAAACCACGTACACTTGAAAAATAGTGTGTATTCTGTAGTTGTTGGGGATATCATATAAGTCAGTTGGTTGATAGTGTCACTTGTATCATTTATGTCTTTACTGAATTTTGCCTAGATCATCTATCAAATCTGAGAAAAGGGTGGTTATCTAAGATAATGAAATTGTATAGGTCTCCCTTTAATTCTGTCAATTTTTGCTTCATATTATTTTGAAACATTCTAATCAGGTATACATATATTTTTTATTATTATTTCTTTCTTATGAGTTAAACTTTTATCATTATGAAATGTTCCTTTTTTTTTTTTAAGATTTTATTTATTTGACGGAGAGAGACAGCGAGAGAAGGAACACAAGCAGAGGGGGTGGGAGAGGGAGAAGCAGACTCACTGCTGAGCAGGGAGCCCGACGTGGGACTTGATCCCAGGACCCCAGGATCATGACCCGAGCCGAAGGCAGATGCTTAACGACTGAGCCACCCAGGCGCCCCTGAAATGTTCCTTTTTATCCCTAGTTGTGTTCTGTCTTGAAGTCTTATTAAGAGCTCCCTGCCCCCACTCCACCAGCTTTCTTACACTCACAGTTTGTATAGTACACCTTGCCCATCCATTTACTTTCAACCTATTTGTGTCTATATATTTAAAGTTCATTCTTGTAGAGAGCACATATTTGGGCCTTTTTTGTTAATCCTTTATGATTAGCTCTAGTTTTTAATTAGAGCACTTAGTTCATTAACATTTATTATAACTGTCAATATGGTTAGATTTATTTTTTAATTTTTATTTCTAGTTAGTTAACATACAGTGTTATATTAGTTTCAGATGTACAATACAGTGAGTGATTCAACAATTCCACACATCACCCAGTGCTCGTCACAAGTTCATTCCTTAATCTGCCTCACCTGTTTCACCCATCCCTCAAGCCCCCTCTCCTAAGATAACCATAGTTAGCTATTATCTTGTTGAGGATTTTTGCATTTATGTTCATCAGAGATAATTGGCCTGTAGTTCCCCTTTTGTTGTGGTGTCTTGATGTCATTTTGTTATCAGGATGATAATGACCTCACAGAATGACTTTGGAAGTTATCCTTCATTTTCTGTTTTTTGGAATAGTTTGAGAATAGGTGTTAACTCTTCTTTAAATGTTTGGTCAAATTTGTCTGTGAAGTCTTCTGGTCCTGGACTTTTGTTTATTGGGAGTTTTTGATTACTGATTCAATTATTTTTGCTGATAATTGGTTTGTTCAAATTTTCTATTTCTTCCTGTTTCAGTTTTGGTAGGTTATATATTTCCAGGAATTTAATCAGTTCTTCTAGGTTGTCCAACTCTTGGCATATAGTTTTTTATAATGTTCTCATAATTGTTTCTATTTCTTTAATGTCGGTTATTTCTCCTCTCTCATTTGTAATTTTATTTGAGTCTCCTTTTTTCTTGATAAGTCTTGTTAGAGATTTATCAGTTTTATTGATTTTTTCAAAGAACTAGCTCATGGTTTCATTGATCTGTTCTAATGTTTTTGTTTAGTTTCTGCATCACTTATTTCTGCTCTAATTTTTATTATTTCCTTCCTTCTGCTGGTTTCAGGTTTTGTTTGTTGTTTTTTCTAGCTCCTTTAGGTGAAAGGTTAAGTTGTCTACTTGAGATTTTTCTTGCTTCTTGAGGTAGGCCTGTATTGCTATAAACTTCCCTCTTAAAACCACTTTTGCTGCATCCCAAAGGTTTTGAACTACTGTGTTTTCATGTTCATTCATTTCCACGTATTTTTTTTATTTCTTCTTTCATTTCCTGGTGGACTCATTCATTGTTTAGCAGCATGTTATTTAACCTCCATGTATTTGTGGTCTTTCCAGACTTTTTCTTGTGGTTGACTTCTAGTTTCATAGCATTGTGGTCAGAATAGATGCATGGTATGATTCCAATCATTTTGAATTTGTCAAGCATAGTTTTTTGGCCTAATATGTGGTCTATTCTAAAGAATGTTCCATGTGCACTTGAAAATAATGTGTATTCTGCTGTTTTAGGATGGAATGTTCTGAATATATCTGTTAAATCCATTTGATCCAGTGTGTCATTCAGTGTGTGATTTTCTGCTTAGACGATCTGTCCATTGATGTAAGTGGGAGGTTAAAGTCCCCTACTATTATTGTATTATTATAAATTAGTTCCTTTATGTTTGTTATTAACTGTTTTATGTATTTGGATGCTCCCACGTTGGGTGCATAAATATTTACAATTGTCATATTTTCTTGTTGGATTGTCCCCTTTATGATTTATAGTGCCCTTCTTTGTCTTTTGTTTAGTCTTTGTTTTAAAGTCTATTTTTTCAGGGCCCTGGGTGACTCAGTTGGTTAAGCATCTGCCTTTGGCTCAGGTCATGGTCCCAGAGTTCCAGGATTGAGCCCCACATCAGGCTCCCTGCTCAGTGAGGAGTCTGCTTCTCCCTCAGCCCCTCACCCCACTTGTGCTCTCTCTCTCTCACTCACTCTTTCTCTCAAATAAAATAAAATCCTAAAAAAAAAAGTCTATTTTTTCTGATATAAGTATTGCTACCTTTTCTTTTGACATCCTTTTGCATAATAAATATTTCTCTGTCCCCTCACTTCCAATCTGCAAGTATCTTTAGGTCTAAAGTGTCTCCTGTTGGCAGGATATGGGGGGGTCTTGTTTCTCTTTTTTTTTTTTTTACATCTATTCCTTTACCCTTTATCTTCTGATTGAAGCATTTATATTCAAAGTAATTCTTGATATGTATTTATTGTCATTTTATTACTTGTTTTGTGGTGTTTCGGAAGATTTTTTCTGATCTTGTCTTTTTTTCATGGTTTGTTGGTTTTCTTTAAAGATATGTTTGGATTTCTTCCTCTTTATTCTTTGCATATTTAGTAGTGGTTTTTTTATTTGTGGTTACCATTAAATTTGTATATAACATTTTCTGCACATACTACATTAAGTTCAAACTTAAATGACCATGAACTTCATATAGACTGCAGTTTTCCATCCTTTTATTTTGTGAGCTCCTTGATTGATTTTTTACAGAAATATTCATTTTTTGTGTGTGTTTCCTAACTTCATACTGTCACTTTTGGCCTTTCCTTTCCACTCACAGAGTCCCCTTAGTTTTTCTTGCAGGACTGGTTTAGTGGTCATGAACTCCTTTAGTTTTTCTTTGTCTAGGCAACTCTTTGTATCTCCTTCTATTGTGAATGATAGCCTTGCTGGATAGAGCATTTTTGGCTGCAGATTTTCCCCATTCAGAACTAGGAATATATCATGTCAGTCCCTTCTGGCTTGGAAAGTTTCTGTTGAAAAAGCCCCGATAGGGGCGCCAGGGTGGCTCAGTCGTTAAGCGTCTGCCTTCGGCTCAGGTCATGATCCCAGGGTTCTGGGATCGAGCCCCACATAGGTCTCCCTGCTCAGCAGGAAGCCTGCTTCTCCCTCTCCCACTCCCCCTGCTTGTGTTACCTCTCTTGCTGTGTCTCTCTCTGTCAAATAAATAAAATCTTTAAAAAAAAAAAAAAAGAAAAAAGAAAAAAAGAAAGAAAAAGCCCTGATAGCCTTAGGGGTTTCCCTTGTATGTAACTGTCTTCTTTTGTATTGCTGCTTTTCAGATTTTTTTTCTGTATCAGTATATTTTACCATTTTAACTATAATATGTCTTGGCATGGATTAGCTTTTGTTGATTTTGTTGGGGGTTCTCTGTGCTTCTGGATTTGGATATCTGTTTCCTCTCCCAGATTGGGGAAGTTTTCAGCTATTATTTCTTCAAATAAATTTTCTGCCCCCTTTTCTCTTTCTTCTTCTTTTGGGATTCCTATAATGTGAAGGTTATTATATTTGATGGAGTCACTCAGTTCCCTAAGTCTATTCTCATTTCTCATTTCTACTTTCATTCTCTATTCTTTTTTCTCCTTTTTGTTGTTTGATTACTTTCCATTACTCTGTTTTCTAGGTCATTAATTTGTTCCTCTGTTTCTTCCAGCCTGCTATTCATTCCATCAAGCTTCTTTCTTATTTTGTTTATTGAGGTCATAATCTCTGCTATGTTATTCCTTCTCTGTGTTAAGGGTTTCAATCATGTCTTCTATTCTTTTCTCAAGTCCAGTGAGTATCTTTATGATCACACTTTAAATTCTTTATCAGACATTTTACTTATATCTGTTTCACTTAGATCTCTGGTCATGGCCTTGTCCTGTTCTTTCATTTGGGACAAATTCCTCTGTCTTCTCATTTTAACTAAGTCTCTGTGCCTGCTCCTGTTGTTAGGAAAGTCAGCTACATCTCCTGTTCTTGAGGGTAATGGCCTTATGAAGAAGAACTCCTGCGTTGGGAGTCTCCATGTTGGCAGGGTTTGGGGCTGGTATTCTGTGGGGGAGGGGCCTATCATACAGGGACTGAGGCAAGAGTGACTGAGAGGAGCAGTTCTAGTGGAGTCTGGGGGGATGGGGCTTGGTGTATGCAAGTTAGGTAGTGAGTATCTGCACTGTGCTGGTTCCCACAGGTGGCTGAGGGGGTGAGGGAAGGAAATGGCATTGGCCAGTTCCTTTGTTTCCAGAGGGGTCTCTCCATGAATGCTGCCTCTCTGGGACATGCTCCATTACCCTATTTGCAACTTCTATTGGCATAAACATTTGTCCTTATAGTCTCAAGATGAAAGTTTCATTCATTTCCAGGTAGGCAAAAGAGGCAAGGACAATTGTTAGATGACCAATTCAACCCAGTTTGTCTGGTACTTTCTCATTTTTAACACAAAAAGTCCCAAATTCCATTAGTTGTACTAAAAACAAAATCACATAAAATTTACCCATGGTTTTTGTTTTTCATGCCTAGAGAATATCTTAGAAGATTGTAAAATAAAAACCAGAGCCTATTCATCTTCTGCAGAGATAGAATCCAACCAAGATGTGGTCATAGTTCTATTCACAATTTTGGATTATTCTTAGAGGTGGCTAGTTTCCCTGGGTCATGGCATTAATAGTCTGGTTGATTATCTCCAGGGAATGCTATTCCAGAATTTACCTAGATCACTTATTTTTAGGATCTTTCCCTAAGAATGGCTTAATTAAATGTTGTTATTACTCTTGGTTATTTTATCAAGCTTTTAAAGTAATAGTTTAATGTGTATATTATAAAACAAAGTACATATAGTAAAAAGCAAAATTAAAATACATATTGCTGTAATGTTTTCAAAAACAAGTCCAAACAGTAAAATAAAACCAAATAATATCAAAAAATCTTAAAGTTCTGATAACTCTAGTTAATAAAGCAATAATTTGAAATACTGATTAAATACTGAAGTTAATCACCAAATCATTTATATCTAAACATATTAGAACAAAATTTAAGTGTTATTTTTTAGAGAGAAAATATATGTCTTTGCATGGGTAGAATTCCCTTAATCAGCCTGTTTCTGCTATCAAAGGAGTTTGAGGACATCCAACAAATCATCAATATTCGTTATGAATTCTAAGGAAATTAAAGTTTATTTCTAGTCTGTTTATTACTTGCTTTTTTCAAGGCATAAAAAGTATTTTATAGTCTTAGGAGAGGAATATAGATCTTTCCATGGCAAACATAAGATTAAAGTATGGCTACTAATTACGTAAGATCTTTCTTATAAAATCTGATATTATGTAAACATAGTGATGTGTAGCACATGTGCAGTGTTGTAAAAACATAAACATAAACCGCCACTAGCAGTTTCTTTTTCCTTGACTCATTTCCCCAAGTTTTGCCATGAACCTATGATTATAAAGGTGAATACTAATAAAATAACTCTTACCTTTTAATGAAATCACTTTCATACATTTTCTCTTATGCCTAAGAATTATTTAACACAAATGCTTCTCAGCTCTGTTTCAGCAAAGTGAATGCTTTTTCCTATAAATGAAACCAAGTAATTCATTTCAATGCTAAGGGTTCCCTGGTCCAGAAATGGAATATATTGTTAGCAATATTCCCTGATCCCAAGACTCCCAAGGAGCCACTCCTCTGACTTCAGTTGCCAAATTAACATAAGTAAGAATGTAATTGTCTTGCCTAAGGGCTTGGAAATAAAACCTGCTAGAAAGCTTGCTTTAGATCTGTGAAGATATGTGAACTGAATGTGGTCCTCTTCAACAGATTTTAATAAGTGATTAATTGAGGAGGTACGAGAATTCCCAACTATATAGCTTCATTGGTGACCCCTATCTCAAGTTCAGGCCATCCTTTCCTTTCAACCCTATAGCACAGCCTACTTCAGTCTCTACAGAGATTTTGTTCCCCTCACCTTATTAACTTTGAGTCTAGAATTCAGTCTTCCACTCCCAAATCCAACTCCATTCTGAGCCCACAATTTTGAATATCACTATGTCTCCCCAGGCAGTGCTTTTAACCATCAAGCTATTCTTTTTTCTCCAAGTCCCTGTATTTTCAGTTCTCTATTAATAATAAAGAGAAGTACAGAAGTGCTGTACAGTAATTATACTGGTACACTGCATGTTCAACACCTAGTGATCTAACATGCGAAGATTAGGTGATCTTTCTATCACATCAAGACAGTACAATGTTATGGAATCTCCTTAGTGAATTATTCTTATTTGTGAAACTGCTCAATTTCATCAGAACTTCTATCACATCCACCATCATTATTTGGAACTCTTATTTGGATAGCTTCCAATGAAACCAAGACTTTATCTTTACCCTCCAGCATTTTAGATTAGCCTAATAGCACAAAGTAGCCAGTTCCCATGTATCAGAGCCAAGAAGCCACAGACAGAAAATAAATATGTAATGCTACACCCTCCCCTTTTATACTGTTTCTTGCCACAGCTTTAAGTCAACGCGTACTTGTAGGTAAAGTCTAAGTAATGTCAAAGAAGGAATCTTTTATCTCATAACATATGGAAGGGGTAAAAATTAGGGGTAAGTGGAAAATATTATAAACTAGTGGAAACTTCATTTTTACAAATATGTCTATAGATTACTATTTGCTTTGTAGAGAGGGATCCTGCAGGAATTCTGATTTAATTAATAGAACTGCAAAACCCAACACAAATGTATAATAAATATTCAATAAATGCTTACGGGAAAACAAATTTTTTTGTAACTATGCATGGTGACAGACATTAACTGGACTTATTGTTGTGATCATTTTTCAATGTATACAAACATCAAACCATTATATTGTACAGCTGAAACTAATATGTTATTTGTCAATTAGACTTCAATAAAAAAATAAATATTTATGGAATAATATGATTGACTGAAGAATAACTTTTTATTTTCCACTTGAAAATGGTATTTATGTGGAGTGAAGAGTAGAATTTACCATTGGACAGGTAGAGTAGATAAGATACCGGATTTATGGTCAAAAGAGTGGATTGAGTCTCTGCTATTTACTAGTGAGAAAACCTCCAGCAAGTCATTTCACCTCTCTGGACTCAAACAAGCTACTTTGTTTGGAAAGCAAAGCCTGAAATCCTCACAGGGTATAGTGAGAAAAAATATAAAATGAGAGAAATTGCTTTACAAAGTCTAAAATGTACACAAAAGTAAAATGGCACTTTAAAGTTAGAATAATAAGAAAATACGTACAGTTTTATCTAAGAATAAAGATTCCCTGGAGCCTTTTTATGCTTATTAGTTTGATCACCTAAAAAACATATAAGAGTCTAGTTCAAAGGAACCTTGAAGATCAGATTTTAGTTTAACATCCTTCTTTTACAGTTGAGGCGTCTGATGACTAGTGATGCTTAGGGCTTTGTCCAAATATATGAGCTGTATTCATGTTTGTGTTAAAGACCCTTCTCTATTTTTTTTAATTTGGAACCCCAAATTTTAAAAAATCATTTTTATTAATATGTTATATGCTACTTTGTCTCAATGAGATAAGTTATGGAAAAACATTTGTCACTATCATTCTACATACATACATAGAGGTCTAAGCACAGAGAAGTTAAAATGTTTTACCTTAGGGTGCTCTATATATTCAGGATAAAACTAGAGAAAACACATACACACATACATATATACACACACACCCCACAATCCTATAGTTCTTCTTAAAGTGCCTTTAAATGTGCTTCCAAAACTACTTTCAGAAAGTCATCAAAAATTTTAATTCAAATATAAGTTTAGAAAATTACTATTTCTTGAATTTTTAAATACTCTCTCCTGGAAAATATTATTCACCTACTAGCACCTTCTTTGCATCCACTGCCTTTTTTGTAGCCCTAGTCCAACCACTACATTACTTCCTATCATGCATGATATGCTGGTTTCCCAGGACACTATTCGTTCTGACAATCAGGAAGGTATGCCTACGGCACTGACATCGCTAGAAATGCTGCTGTAGTTGACACCACTTCTAGAAGATGTATTCACATACATATATTTTTCAACTGATGGTTTGCATTCTTCTCCCTCCAACCCCACAACCCTCCTTTCTCTTGTGAGTTGTTATGAACTGAATATTTGCGTCCCTCCATATTCATATGTTGGGGCCTTAGCCTCCGGTGTGACTGTATTTGGAGATGTGCCTCTAAGGAAGAAATTAAGGTTAAATGAGGTTATAAGGGTAGGGCTCTGATTTAATAGGATAAGTCTTCTTATAAAAGGATACTTTTGTGTTTGCCTCCTACCCTCACTTCACAAAGAAGAGACCCTGTGAGCACATAGTAGAAGGCAGTCACCTACAAGCCAAGGGAAGAAGCCTCAGAATGAAGCTTCCCTTGCCAGCACCTTCTCAGCATCCAGAACTGTGAGAAAGAAATTCGTTTAAGCCACCCAGTCTATGGTATTGTTACACTAGCTCAGGCTGCGATATATAGTGTAATTTCTAGACATTAAAACATTTCCCTTGCTTGAATTAATGGTAGTGATAGGAGAAATTACTGTGTGTGGACACCTTTGAAATCTTATTACAGCTGCTTCATTGGCTTCTTGATTGACCATACTGTTGGAGCCCCTGAATACAGCAGAATAATTTTTTTGTATTAAAATCTGGCTGGCTTTTTTTTTTCTCAGTGGTTCCAACTAGTTGGCACAGTTGATGCTTTAACTTGTTGAGAAACACAGATGCCTTTTCCTGGGGATTCAGAAGCAACGAAGTCACTATGCTCTCTTTATTTGTTCCATTTTTACCCCTGCTAAATCAATGATGCATGGTTGCCTTTTCATTGTTTTGCTGAGGTTTATTTATTTTGTTGCCTTGCACTTTTTGTTCATTAGACAAACGGAGCAGATGATAAATAGTCATTGGGAAAATAACGTGTTAGACCAAAATGCAACAATGTGTTTCACAGAAAATGGCATGGCATAGACGCATTGTATCTAGAGTAAAACAATTTAAAGAGATCCTTTGTGTGTAAGGAGAAAGCATCTGTCTTAAAAAAAAAAAAAAAAGCCATGGGAAAGACACCATTTTAGTCTGTTTTGTAGGTGTTTAACATTTGGCAAAATAATGATTAAATATGCATTTGGCCAGAGTCCCAGTGCCTTTCTTGTACAATCCCATGAGACCCTATACATATTCTCTGATAGAATTTAATATACTGAAATGACCTCTTTCCTTGTCTGTGTCTTCCCTAACATGGAGTCTCCTTGAAGTCAAGGATTTCATATTATTCAGTCTTACTTTCCCATGATTTAGCACAGCACATGGCTCATAAAAGGCTTTTAGTAAACATTTGTTTTACTGGATCGTATACACATGTTCAGTAGATCTGTTTTTAGTAAGCCAGTCAGTATAATTGCTTAAACAGTGGAAGAGCAGAATTTTCTTCCCCTATTGCTCACATACTAAGGACATCCATTTAGTAGTACACACTAGATATTTTTCCACCCAATTAAACTGAATATGCATAGATAGGATTTTAGGAGGAACTGAGATTTTGAAGCAAGTTTGAACAGAATGGAAATGATTAATTGCTGGATTAATTTCATCTATGAGAGGTTAAAGAGGAATCTTCTTGCTCCAGGAAATAGAGGCGCTAATTCGAGAATATGAAAGGCTAAATCATTGTCAACCAGGCATTTTCCTTTCCTCCTGAATGAAAAGAAGCCTGGTCAGAGGGACCACGTTAAATATAAAGTAGGACTATGTTAGTAAAGGAAATGAAACATGAGAGTAGATTTATTGAAGAACCATGTGGAATCTTTGTTTCAAGTTGGGATGTATCCATACTTGGTTTTCTGAAATCATATTAGATGATCTGATCATTTTTTTCAAGATCCATTTTAGTTCCTCTATTTGATTCTTTTTAAAAAGTTTTAGCCTTTTATTTTGAAATACTTTTCGATTTACAGAAGAGTTGCAAAGATAGGACTTAATTTCCCCCATGTCACCATCTTACATAACTATGATATTTATGAAAATTAAGAAATGAACATTTGTGAAGTCTATGGTCACTAAACCATAGACTTTATTCAGATTTCCCTACCTTTTCCACTGATGGACTATTTCTGTTCCAGGATTCAATCCAGGTTCCCACATTGCATTTAGCAATTCATGGTTCTTTAAATTTCACTTTTGAGTCTTAAAATTTATGCTTTACAGAGTCCTTATAGCAAATCAATTGTGTGTTTTGGCCATTTCCTGATATTAATTCTCCAAACTTCTTGTGTTCATCATCTATTCACCATACTAAAGTAGATTTGTAAATCTCTCTCCAATTCATAGTTCCTCTCTGTCCCCCTTTCTCTCAGCCCTGCCTCCTCTCACTGAAGACCCTTTGCCTTTGAGAAAACACATAAGCAGAAGTTGTCAAGTCAATCTGACCATCTTGTTAATGTTATATTTAATTTGTATTATAACATAAACAGGGTGAAGATTTTAATCTTTTCTTAGAGTTTGGGACCAAATAATAACTCTATATCCTTCCCAATGTTTACCATTTGAGAATATCATGATTCTTTTATGAAAATAATGATTTATTTTAGCTAAGCATCCGTCAAATGAAATTGAAATATTTTATTCCAGCCTCTTTCTCAGAGAATTTTGGAACCCATGAAGAGCCATTAGCATGTCCATATCCATAAATGAATAAAATTATGTGCATAATATTTTGTATATAAATGTATTTTTTTTTCTAGGATGGAGGGTCTACAACTCTCATCAGATTCTTAAAAGTATCCCATGGCTCCAAAAAGCTAAAGAAACTTCTCTCAAGTGGGGGGTGTGAGAGAATCTGTATCAATAGATAGGTTTGACTTCCACATTTTAATGCAAGGAATATTTGGAGATATAAAATAACTCCAAATGCCTCAAGTTCACAAAATAAATATGCTTTCTTCTCCACATAATAATTTAGGAATTTAAAACAATTTCATTGTGATCTAGCTTTGTATTAATAAGTATTATATTTTTATCCCTATGTTCTTTTTTGGTAAATTCTTTCTTTTTTCCCTTTATTTCCAGAGTCCTTTTCAGCCAGGTTATTATTCCTCCTGCCTTTGCTTGTCTCTGTTTCACAAGTCATTCTATCATTCCTACCCCATTACTTTCCCCTGACCGGACTGCTTGCTGGGCACTGCCTGCCACCTTCTCCATTGTGGTTTCTACTCCTCTGCTTACTTGTGGGAAGTGTTCTGGCTAACAGAGTGTGTAACCATAGGGACTGTCAATGCCAACAGCTTACAAAAAACACAATTCTGGGGAAAAAATTAGCTTGACCCTTTCACGGGATCTTCTTAACAGAAAGCAGCTCACGTTCTGGGTAGAGTTAGAAATTTATAGCATGGAACTAAATTTAAACATAAAGAAAGCAGACTCTCCCTTTTTTATTTGGGAAAGCATACTTTACCTAGTCTTTGGAAGGGGAAGGGCAGGAGGAGGTTAGGTGGATAAAGGGGAGGGGATATTGCTTCTCAACCATCCATTTTCAGGCAAAATGCCCCTATGTTTTTTCCCACAGAGTAAGATAACTCCGCTCCCCACCTCTACCCCTATCAGAAGCCATGTGATACATAAGCAACTTTATTTAATTGTGAATTACTTTTAACAACTATAAAAGCTAATCTCAAATCTGGTTTTTAAACATAAAATGTAGAATGTGACTCAATAATACTAGATATATTATGCTGATTATGTTACCACAGTTCTGTTTATTAAGTAGTACCTCTGAACCAGGTACATACTTTACATACATTATCTCTAATTCTAACAATAGTCCTGAGAAATAAATACTATTATTCTCATTTTTCCAAGATCACTCTGCTGGCTGGTGGTAGAGCTGACCTTATACTAAAGCCTGCAAAGCTGCATACCCAAAGCTATAGTGCACTTTGATGACCAGTGGAAAGTGAGCCACTGTTGTTGAAAATTGGAGGCAAGAATAAGGATAGCAAGGTGAGGGAAAAGAGAAAATAGAAATAGTGGGAATAGAGAGTTGGGTTCCAGATACTTACTGAAAGATTGTATTAAGATCTGTGTGTTCTATTTACTTAATTAGATTTTCTTTTCCTTGAGGTCAGTAATTTGATTCTCTTTGAGCACTGATACATAATTGCTTAATAAACAGTTAAAAAGTGTGAAGGGAAAAGGGGGAGGAGAAAGGACAGGTGGGCTGAAAAGGAAGTGAGGAGAGAATGAGAGAGAGCCATGAAGAATGAAGAAAGAAAATAATGGGGAATGTGTATGTATGGGAAGGTGGCAAAAGGAGACAGACAAAACATGAGACAAAGGAAGATGAAGGAGAAAAGTCTAGTTTGTTCTTACTTCTTGGCTCGGACAACTTACTACTTACATGGAGTCTGCGCTTCAGGGAATTGTCATTTTGGAATTCAGTCCTTTGAAATACTAGCTAGATAATTAACCTCAAGACACAGTTTTTCAATGATTATTTCATCCTTCAAATAATTTACAATCAACAAGTATCCCTAGGGTCTCTATAACTAGCACAGCATTGGAGGAGATAACCAAGAGTTTACAACATATACCTAGGTAGACTAGCCCAAAAGGATAGGTGTTATAAATGCCATGAATGGGCTGATGAGGGGAAATGACCTCTGGTTTGGATGTAAAAGGATAATAAAAGACTTTTTGAGTGCAGAAGTAATTCATTACTTGCCAAATGGGTAAAATTACAAGATTAACCTTGGCAGCTGTGGGATTGGGAGTGGGGGGTGGGGAAGATACTTTAAGAAGAGGGAACATCATTAGCAATGATATGTCAGTGCAAAAACTTGTGGACTCATTCATTTTGCTGGAATGTAGCACACCTATTTGCTTGCCACTCCCTATCTCAACTCCTCCCTTATCCCTATCTTTCTACAGTTCATCTTAGCCTTTTTAGTTTCCCTTACTACTTTTCCTCTTTCCATCCCCTAAGTATTAATGTTTGTTACATTCTGTCCTACTGTATAGACACTTTTTATGCCTAGTTGGCGTCACCTGTCTCTGAAGTCCTTGCCCACTTTTTTCAGCCCTGCCACTGCTATAGTGATCAATGCTGGGTGGGCTTTGCCAGCCAGCTGTTGTCCTACTGACTTCACATGAGTCCAACCTGCAGTGCCTTGCCTCATGCCCACTGTGTGCCTCTTGCCCCCCATTTTGGGGCTTCCTTATGACCAATGACTCATAAGATATCACCTTGTCACCTATGTAAGGAGCAACCCGGAAGTGGAGATGTCTATATTGGAGGGTGGAGAAAGTGTAAAATTAACATCACTGGGGCAAACCTTTGACCAATGGTAGATGGGAGCCCTCCTCCCCCAGACAGTGCTGAGTTCAGGCCTCTTAAAAAATGTCCCATATAATGCTAAGCAACAACCAGCTGGGTAAAACAAATATCTATTCTATTCTTTTTTCTTCCTTGACTCATTTTCCTTTTTCATCTCCTGCTTCCATTCAATTGTACACCCTAACAAAGTAGTAGTATAGAAGCTTCTGCCCGAAGCTTTACTTTCTGAGAACTAAGGCCAAGACATAAACATTCTTCTTTTTTCTCTCTCTATTCTGTTGGTTCTATTAGCAATCTCATCCACTCCCTTGGTTTTCAATTACCATCTATGTACGGACAAATTCTCAATCTACATCTCTAACTCAAAGCTTTCTTCTATAATAACCAGGTACAGCTATTTAAATATTTTATACTATATTTCTACTTGGATTTCTGATAGGTGTCCCAAACCTCTCTAAAATCAAATCAACCACTTTTCTACATATCTGAGAGTCAATCTTAGAAAGTCTCTTTCTTTCACCCTTTGATTCTATTTATCAGTAAAGCTTGCTGATTGTCCCTCCTGAAATCCTCTCCAATTTATTAATTTCTCTCCACTCTTATTGCCATACTCAAGTTCAGCCCAACATCCTGTCTTTCCCATATTTCTACAACATCTTCCTATTGATCTGTTGGTCACATGTCTTATCTCCCTCAAATTCCTACTCTATACAGTTTGATCTTTCCCAAATCACAAATTTTATCTTTTTACAACCCTGCTGGAAAACCTCTAATAGCTTTGATATAAAGTCCAAACTCTTTAGTGTGGCTTCCAAGACTCCCAATGGCCTGCATCACCCACCTCAATAAACATTCTACTCCCTCATCATTATGCTGTCATGTTGAATGTCTTTTAGCTCCTTAGAAGAGTTGGACTCTCTTTCACTCATTGCTCTTCCTTTAGACATGGACTCCTCTCTATCATTCTTCCTTATGCCTCCCTGATTTTACTCATTCTTTCCATCTCAACATGAATGACACTTCCTCAACTAACTAGAGTTTGAGGTTCAGGATATGAAGAATTTTTTAGTAGTTTTGATCTTTAAATTGAGGATTACAGTTTAAATGGTTCAAACCAGAGAGTTGGAATTTACCAAAACTAATTATGAAGATGAAAAGGATGATGGCTAACAGAGGGAAAAACTGAGCCACCTGTTGAAGGCATTTGAGGAAGGGGAAAGAGTGCCCTGGAGATCAGTATACAAGGTGAGGATTCTGTTTTGGGATTGTCATTGCAGATTACCACAAAAGATGTTACTTCCTGAGCTGCCAAGTCAGTGACTACTATAGCAGTGAGATTAAAACAAGTCTAGCTCTGATCCTTGGGCTTAATAATCCACCTCTAACAGAGCCTCGGTTATATCTAGAGGAAGCTCAACAGCTACAGTTGGAATCCTGTGTTGTTCTGGTGGCACAAAACAACAAAAGTCTGGAGGTAGACAGAGACTATTTTTTATTATATACACTCAAGTACACATTGGAAAAATTAGTGCTTTTATATCCAGGACTGATCAGAGGCCAAATTGATGGCAATAGGTGTATTTTATTGATGATTAAATTGCGGACCTAACCCAATTCAGATCTCCAATCTAGTTTGCCTACATAAATAGTTTTATGTTTTCATACCTCAGGTTCAACATTTGTAAGCCAGTAAATAAGTTTCACTTAGAAGACTTAACGCCCCCCCCCCAAAAAAAAAGAAAAGAAAAAGGAATCTTCTTTATCACTAAAAATTAGACCAACTTCCTCTAAAGATCCATGCCTACCTGGGTACACCAGATGGTAGTTGTCAGCTATGCCGGTCACACGTGACAAGTGGAACTGAATGTCCAACTCCGAGTATTTTGGAATCCCAACACTACAAAATCCTGACATCAGTTTCACTTTTAAACCATATTTTGACTGCTTAATTAAAAAGTCATTTATGTACTTTTAAATCTATTTAATATATATTGAACACAACAGGACACCAACTCTGCTCTGATGGAGCTTACAACCTATTAGCAAGATAGGTATTAACTCATGGGTTAATTAATTACAGTGCTACTCAGTGGTATAAGGAGAAATACCCTTAAGTTTGTTTGGCTTGTGGGCTCCAGGTTGATTAATTGAAATTTGCAACATCATAAATTATGCTAAACTGAAGTTAAGGCTAACATATTTTATATAAATTTTTTTGTTTGTTTGTTTCTATGTGTAAGTTCCATTGCCTGAAAGAACTGACTCACTTGTGACTTAGGTAAAAAGTTTTTTCTATGTTCCATGTATGAGTTTATTGCCTAAAAGAAGTGACTCACCTATGATGGATATGTGATGATATCCAGAGAGCCATTTCCCCACTTCTTGGCTCAGGTCCCTGACAATGGATGAGCTGCAGAACACAATGTGTTAGGAAAGTGATTTAGCAATTTATTTCTCATCTGAAACCTGAGAGGCAGTTTCTACTAGTTTGACAGACAAGCATGGCTTATCTAAATAGCTTTTTTGAGGTCTTATCATGAGTCAACAACACAATAAGGACTCAAATCACTCTGTGCCCGAAGGACCAAGCTTTTGTCATAAATTCTCTCAGGCCATCCTTTCTCTCAAAGAATATTATCTCTTATTTCCAGAATGAATAGATCAAAATAATTGACTCCAAAGTACCCTCCTGATGCAATGTACCATAGAAATGGCCCTATAATGAAGCAAATGGAAAACATAAGCAATCTTATTGTATTAATCAATCATGGAACAGTGGGGCCCTCAATTTAGGATTGGACTTATATGACTTTAAATAAATAATCTATAGTGTACATCAGCTTAGAAGTGGTCAAAAAAAGCAGAGAAGGTGTGAAATAAGTTAGGAAGAAACTAATTGAAAACTTACTGCAATTCAGAGGAAAAGAAAAGTAACTCAAGCAAGACTCAAATATGAGTTGTAGAGTTTAACTAACAGTACTGCCAATGCTCAAAGTAGAAAAATATGTCCTTAGGGTTGACAAAAAGTGAAGAAGAAATCACTGGAGTAGGAAGGCAAAATTGGAGGAGCTCTATGGGAGGCTTCAGAGGCCACACAGAGAAAAATATCCCCTGCAACCATAGAAAGCCTGCCTGGCTGAAAGAGTGGGAAGTGTCCCTGGCCAGAAGCCTGGGGTTGAGGTCTGGAGAGAGTTGGAGGCAGGATGAAACACAAAAGAAAACCAGACATTAGAAGGCCTGGAATTGGGAATCCTTCAAGTCTCAGGAAGAGTAAGTAGGAGGAAAAGTTTATAATTCCAAAGCATTGAAGGGAATCTGGAGAAGGCCAAAGGGAACAGAGGCTCTTGGAACTTGTTGGGGAGGATAACTTGCAGGGGGCAAGATCTTCTGGCAGGATTTTAAGTCTAGGACTATAATTTCACCTCAAGTTTCTGGAACTTATACAAACCACTGAAGGTCTCTCAATTTTATGGAACCCTTTGGAGGGAATGATGCACAGCAATTCAGTTTCTCTCTATTTATCTGTATGTAACACATTGTTTCCTATAGTGAAGGGACCATTGAATTTTCAGACAGCAGAGAAAAATTACACTTTTCAACTACAAATGTAATACCTTTCCTTTTTTTTCCCCAACAACTGTCAAAAATCCATTATTAGAAAATCAATTCTACACTGATTTCCAACAACAGATTAGAGATACTCAGCAAGTGACTTTCAGGACACTATGGAGTGTGTTTTCTTATTTTTGGACCAGGCATTCTTCCAGAATCTTTGTTATTTCTCCTTTTGTTCTTCCTCCATCCACAGACCATATCTAATTGAGAGTCATACTTCCAACATTGGTGTACTATTTACCTCCCAGAAAGAAATATTTGTCTCTTTAGTGTGAAGCAAAGTACCCTTTTCATAAGAGTTTTGAAAAACTTGATTTTTATTTTCTTTATGGATAATGATGTTCAGCATCTTTCTGTGTGTTCATTTGCTATCCATACTGCTAAACAGCTATTATAGAATGTCTAAATTAAAAAAAATAATAACAGCCTCCCCCACCCCCAGAATTCGCACATGAAGTTCTGGAAAAGATGTAGAGCCACAGGGACTTTGATACATTGCTTATGGCCTAGCCATTCCAGAAAATGGTTTGGTAATTTCTTATGAAGTTAAACATATACTTTTCTTTTTTTTTTAATTGTTATGTTAATCACCATACATTACATCATTAGTTTTAGATGTAGTGTTCCATGATTCATCGTTTGTGCATAACACCCAGTGCTCCATGCAGAACATGCCCTCTTTAATACCCATCACCAGGCTAACCCATCCTCCCACCCCACCCCCCTCTAGAACCCTCAGTTTGTTTTTTAGAGTCCATCGTCTCTCATGGTTCGTCTCCCCCTCTGATTCCCCCCCCTTCATTCTTCCCCTCCTGCTATCTTCTTCTTCTTTTTTTTTTTCTTAACATATATTGCATTATTTGTTTCAGAGGTACAGATCTGTGATTCAACAGTCTTGCACAATTCACAGCGCTTACCAGAGCACATACCCTCCCCAATGTCTATCACCCAGTCACCCCAGCCCTCCCACCCCACCCCCCACTCTAGCAACCCTCAGTTTGTTTCCTGAGATTAAGAATTCCTCATATCACTGAGGTCATATGATACATGTCTTTCTCTGATTGACTTATTTCGCTCAGCATAATACCCTCCAGTTCCATCCACGTCGTTGCAAATGGCAAGATCTCATTCGTTTTGATGGCTGCATAATATTCCATTGTATATATATACCACTTCTTCTTTATCCATCCATCTCTTGATGGACATCTTGGCTCTTTCCACAGTTTGGCTATTGTGGACATTGCTGCTATAAACATTGGGGTGCATGTACCCCTTCGGACCCCTACATTTGTATCTTTCGGGTAAATACCCAGTAGTGCAATTGCTGGATTGTATGGTAGCTCTATTTTCAACTTTTTGAGGAACCTCCATACTGTTTTCCAGAGTGGCTGCACCAGCTTGCATTCCCACCAAGAGTATAGGAGGGTTCCCCTTTCTCCGCATCCCCCCAACACCTGTCGTTTCCTGACTTGTTAATTTTAGCCATTCTGACTGGCGTGAGGTGGTATCTCATTGAGGTTTTGATTTGGATTTCCCTGATGCCGAGTGATGTTGAGCACTTTTTCATGTGTCTGTTGGCCATTTGGATGTCTTCTTTGGAAAAATGTCTGTTCATGTCTTATGCCCATTTCTTGATTGGATTATTTGTTCTTTGGGTGTTGAGTTTGATAAGTTCTTTATAGATTTTGGATACTAGCCCTTTATCTGATGTGTCATTTGCAAATATCTTCTCCCATTCTGTCAGGTGTCTTTTGGCTTTGTTGACTGTTTCCTTTGCTGTGCAAAAGCATTTTATCTTGATGAAGTCCCAATAGCTCATTTTTGCCCTTGCTTCCCTTGCCTTTGGCGATGTTTCTAGGAAGAAGTTGCTGCGGCTGAGGTCGAAGAGGTTGCTGCCTGTGTTCTCCTTTAGGATTTTGATGGACTCCTGTCCCACATTGAGGTCTTTCAACCATTTTGAGTCTATTTTTGTGTGTGGCGTAAGGAAATGGTCCAGTTTCATTCTTCTGCATGTGGCTGTCCAATTTTCCCAACACCATTTGTTGAAGAGACTGTCTTTTTTCCATTGGACATTCTTTCCTGCTTTGTCGAAGATGAGTTGACCATAGAGTGGAGGGTCCATTTCTGGGCTCTCTATTCTGTTCCATTGATCTATGTGTCTGTTTTTGTGCCAGTACCATACTGTCTTGATGATGACAGCTTTGTAATAGAGCTGGAAGTCCGGAATTGTGATGCCACCAGCTTTGCTTTTCTTTTTCAATATTCCTCTGGCTATTCGGGGTCTTTTCTGGTTCCATACAAATTTTAGGATTATTTGTTCCATTTCTTTGAAAAAAGTGGATGGTATTTTGATGGGGATTGCATTAAATGTGTAGATTGCTCTAGGTAGCATTGACATCTTCACAATATTTGTTCTTCCAATCCATGAGCATGGAACGTTTTTCCATTTCTTTGTGTCTTCCTCAATTTCTTTCATGAGTATTTTATAGTTTTCTGAGTACAGATCCTTTGCCTCTTTGGTTAGATTTATTCCTAGGTATCTTATGGTTTTGGGTGCAATTGTAAATGGGATCGACTCCTTAATTTCTCTTTCTTCTGTCTTGTTGTTGGTGTATAGGAATGCCACTGATTTCTGTGCATTGATTTTATATCCTGCCACTTTGCTGAATTCCTGTATGAGTTCTAGCAGTTTTGGGGTGGAGTCTCTCGGGTTTTCCACATAAAGTATCATATCATCTGCAAAGAGTGAGAATTTGACTTCTTCTTTGCCAATTCGGATGCCTTTGATTTCTTTTTGTTGTCTGAGTGCTGAGACTAGGACTTCTAGTACTATGTTGAATAGCAGTGGTGATAGTGGACATCCCTGCCACATTCCTGACCTTAGGGGGAAAGCTCTCAGTTTTTCCCCATTGAGAATGATATTTGCTGTGGGTTTTTCATAGATGGCTTTTATGATATTGAGGTATGTACCCTCTATCCCTATACTCTGAAGAGTTTTAATCAAGAAAGGATGCTGTACTTTGTCAAATGCTTTTTCTGCATCTATTGAGAGGATCATATGGTTCTTGTTCTTTCTTTTGTTAATGTATTGTATCACGTTGATTGATTTGCAGATGTTGAACCAACCTTGCAGCCCAGGGATAAATCCCACTTGGTCATGGTGAATAATCCTTTTAATGTACTGTTGGATCCTATTGGCTGGTATTTTGGTGAGAATTTTTTTTTTTAAGATTTTTTATTTATTCATTCGACAGAGAGACACAGCAAGAGAGGGAACACAAGCAGGGAAGCAGGAGAGGGAGAAGCAGGCTTCCCACAGAGCAGGGAGCCCAATGCGGGGCTTGATCCCAGGACCCTGGGATCATGACCTGAGCCAAAGGCAGATGCTTAACCAACTGAGCCACTCAGGCGCCCCTTGGTGAGAATTTTTGCATCCATGTTCATCAGGGATATTGGTCTGTAATTCTCCTTTTTGATGGGGTCTTTGTCTGGTTTTGGGATCAAGGTAATGGTGGCCTCATAAAATGAGTTTGGAAGTTTTCCTTCCATTTTTATTTTTTGGAACAGTTTCAGAAGAATAGGTATTAATTCTTCTTTAAATGTTTGGTAGAATTCCCCTGGGAAGCCATCTGGCCCTGGGCTTTTGTTTGTTGGGAGATTTTTGATGACTGCTTCAATTTCCTTAGTGGTTATAGGTCTGTTCAGGTTTTCTCTTTCTTCCTGGTTCAGTTTTGGTAGTTGATACATCTCTAGGAATGCATCCATTTCTTCCAGGTTATCTAATTTGCTGGCATAGAGTTGCTCATAATATGTTCTTATAATTGTTTGTATTTCTTTGGTGTTGGTTGTGATCTCTCCTCTTTCATTCATGATTTTGTTGATTTGGGTCATTTCTCTTTTTTTTTTGATAAGTCTGACCAGGGGTTTATCAATCTTGTTAATTCTTTCAAAGAACCAGCTCCTAGTTTTGTTGATCTGTTCTACTGTTCTTTTGGTTTCTATTTCATTGATTTCTGCTCTGATCTTTATTATTTCTCTTCTCTTGCTGGGTTTAGGCTTTATTTGCTGTTCTTTCTCCAGCTCCTTTAGGTGTAGGGTTAGGTTGTGTACTTGAGACCTTTCTTGTTTCTTGAGAAAGGCTTGTATTGCTATATACTTTCCTCTTAGGACTGCCTTTGCTGCGTCCCAAAGATTTTGAATAGTTGTGTTTAAACATATACTTTTCATACAACACAGCAGTCCTACTCCTAGGTATTTACCCTAGAAAAATGAACACTTATATTTACATGAAAACATGTACAAAAATATTTAAGCAGAATTATTTATAATTGCCCCAAACTGGAAACAACTCAAACCTCCTTTAACAGGTAAATGGCTAAATAAACTACAGTAAATTCATACAATGGAATATTACTCAGCATTAAACAGGAACAAACAACATGAATGAATTTCAGATGCATTCTGCTAAGTGAAACAAGCTATCTCAAAAAATGACATACAATATAATTGTTTTTCTGGAAAAGGTAAAATAATAGAAATCAAATCAGTGGCTTCTGGGAGTTAGACATGAGAGGCAGCACAAGGGAATTTGGGGAGGGATGGAATTGTCTGTTCTGATTGTGATCATGGTTACATGAACCTAGGCATATGTTAAAACTCATAATACTGTATACTCCTCAAAAATAGATGAATTTTAATGTATGCAAATTATAAACAAATAAATAAATGTTGAAAATATTTGTCTTTACCAAGCAGGAAGAAGTGGTCCCCACCCAGATTAACTCCTTAATTACAGATATTCACACCTTATCTAGACTTAACATTCTATCTTGAAATGCTGATTTAGTGCCTTGAAAAGATGGGACCCAAAGTAAGGTCTTCTATAGTCATCCTACTTCTTTTTCATGAATGGAGAACTGGTGAGAAATCTCATTACTGCCAAAAAAAAAAGAAACTCCATTTTAGCTTTGCGCAGGGGCAGTATCGTGGCCTCTGAGGTTTATCCGAGGCGCGATTATTGCTAATTGAAACAAAAGTTTTAATTTATTCTTTTAAAACAAAATTCGTATCACATGTTTGATTTGTTTTCTTTTTAGTACCAGCAGTGGGGCTTGGTGGGCCAGAGATGACTAGGTAAGTCCACAATGCAAAGTGAGGTGGCACCCCTCTTCACCACACCCTTTTCCCTGTTCAAGCACCTACTTGTGTCTACTGAATCTTCTGAAGGTTGGAAGGGGTGCTGACTGGAGGGAAGGATGGGTGCCAGCACAAGTGGAGTTGGAAGAGATGACAGAGCCACTGAAATCAAATTCATTATCAGATTAGAAAAATCTGGTTCCATGAGATTCAGCAACAGGGCCTGAGGGTAGGAAAGGAGCAGTGGGTCAGAATACAAAGTAGTGACTGAAACCTACCTCAATGGGGAGGATACAGAAAGAGCCATCTTTAGGCCCAAGTAACTGTTTTTATTCCTCTACCAGCACCTAAATGTCACACAGAGGAGAGAGCCTTGCCCCTCTAGGCTCACAAACTGCAAAGCTGTGCATCATTAAGAAATTTAGAGTGACTGAGCCAGGCTAACAAAGTGACTGGAGACAGAGACAGAGAAATACTAAGAAGAACTTTAGAGGGACCTAACAAGAGGTGGAAATTCCACCAACATTGGAACTGAGATGACACTGAGGGACCCCCCCCCCTTTCCTTCCCACCTCCATGGTTCCAAACACAGAAATGCTGGATAAAAATATCACAAAAAATTATAATGAAATGCAATCAAAAAGAAAAATATTAGATGTTAAAAATAAAAGGAAGCAAGAAAACAGGATAGTAAGCACATGAACTAATGTCATGACAACTGACCAATAGGGTACTGTTCTAAAATATAATCCTAATGGCCAGGAAGTTGGATATTAGTACTGAGGCAAGGACCAGAAGTGTACCCTGGAATGGATTCTTGCACAAATCTCAAAGCTAGGATGCCTCAAGGGTTGAACCCACTGTAAAATTGAGTCTGGAAGTGGCAAGAATCTTTTCATTAGTCTGGAACTTCGGGTAAAAATGAAAATTGGGGGACAAAATTAAAATAAGGTAGAAATAAAATACTAGGAAATAATGTCAAGGAAGTTGGATGACCTTTCTAGAGAGCTTGAGAGTCAGTCAGTGTCACAGTTAAGAACATGTACTGTAAAGACAGACTTCCTATGTTCAAATCCCAGCTCTACCATTTATTAGCTGTGTGATCTTGGACAAGTTACTTGCCTCAATTTTCTC
The DNA here is from genome assembly GCF_964656455.1 of Halichoerus grypus. Lineage (NCBI taxonomy): Eukaryota > Metazoa > Chordata > Mammalia > Carnivora > Phocidae > Halichoerus > Halichoerus grypus. The sequence continues at coordinate 65,221,741 of NC_135718.1, forward strand.
ATCTGTAAAATGTAGATAATAATAGTGCCTACTTCATCAATATTAACTTATTAATATTTTACCTCCAAAATGTTTAGTATATTGATTTAAAAAAATCTTTTGGAAAAAAATTGGGATTTGAAGGGAATTTCTTAATCTGATTAAGGTTGCTTAGCATTTTCTTTAAAGTCAAGAACAGAATAAGAATGCCAAACCCACAACTATATGGCCAATTAATCTTTGACAAAGCAGGAAAGAATATTCAATGGAAAAAAGACAGTCTTTTCAACAAATGGCCTTGGGAAAACTGGACAGTAACATGCAAAAGAATGAAACTAGACCACTTTCTTACACTATACACAAAAATAAATTCAAAATGGATTAAAGACCTAAATGTGAAACAAGAAACCATTAAAATCTTAGAGGAGAACACTGGCAGTAACTTCTTTGACATTGGCAGTAGCAACTTCTTACTAGATATGTTGCCAGAGACAAGGGAAACAAAAGCAAAAATAAACTATTGGGACTTCATTAAAATAAAAACCTTCTTCACAGCCAAGGAAACAATCAACAAAACTAAAAGGCAACCTATGGAATGGGAGAAGGTATTTGCAAATGACATATCTGATAAAGGGTTAGTATCCAAAATCTATAAAGAACTTATACAACTCAATACCCAAAAAACAATCCAATTAAAAAATGGGCAGAAGGTATGTATAGACATTTTTCCAAAGAAGACATACAAATGGCCAACATGCATAAAAAGATGCTCAACATAACTCATCATCAGGGAAATGCAAATGAAAACTACAATAAGATATCACCTCACACCTGTCAGAATGGCTAAAATCAGCAACACAAGAAACAACAAGTGTTGGCAAGGATGTGGAGAAAAGGGACCCCTCTTATACTGCTGGTGGGAATGCAAACTGGTACAGCCACCCTGGAAAGCAGTACAGTATGGAGGTTCCTCAAAAAGTTACAAATAGGGGTGCCTGGGTGGCTCAGTTGGTTAAGCACCTGCCTTCAGCTCAGGTCATGATCCCAGGGTCCTGGGATTGAGCCCCAAGTTGGGCTCTCTGCTCAGCAGAGACCTGCTTCTCCCTCTCCCTCTGCCTGCCGCTCTGCCTACCTGTGCTCTCTCTCTATCTCTCTGTCAAATAAATAAGTAAAATCTTTTTTTAAAAAAGTTACAAATAGAACTACCTTATGATCTAACAATTGCTCTAATAGGTATTTACCCAGAGAATACAAAAATTCTAATTCAAAGGGATACATGAACCCCAATATTTATAGCAGCATTATCTACAATAGCTAAGTTATGGAAAGAACCCAAATGTCCATCAACTGATGAATACATAAAGAAGATGTGGTATGGAATATTACTCAGCCATAAAAATGAATGAAATCTTGCCATTGGTAATAACGTGGATGGAGCTAGAGAGTATTATGCTAAGCAAAACCAGTCAGAGAAAGACAAATACCATATGATTTCACTCATAAATGGAATTTAAGAAACAAAACAAATGATCATGGGGGAAAAAGAGAAGCAAATCAAGAAACAGACTCTTAACTATAGAGAACAAACTGAATGTTACCAGAGGGGAGGTGGGTGGGGGGATGGGTGAAATAGGTGATGGGGATTAAGGAGGGCACTTGTTGTGATGAGCATCAGGTGTTGTACGTAAGTATCAAATCACTAAATTGTACACCTGAAACTAATATTACACTTATGTTAACTAGCTCAAATTTAAATAAAAACTTAAAAATAAATTTAAATAAAAACTTAAAACATTTTTTAAAAGAATGCCAATTATTACTGCATTTCTTTCTTTCTTTTCTTTCTTTTTTCTTTCTTTCTTTTTTTTTTTTTTTTTTTTTTGGCTTCAGGAGTAGAATTTAGTGATTCATCACTTACATATAACACCCAGTGATTACTGCATATTTTCAATGTTGTACTTTACTGTCATAGCTAGCTAAGAAAAAAGAAATAGCATAAAAATTCCAAGTGAATTTACAAACACAAATAATAAGAGTTCATCAAAGTTGCCATCAATGAGATCAAGATGGAAGAATCAGTTTAATTCTTATACATCACTTAAGACAACTACAAAAATGTAATAATAATAAAAACAATCATAATTGAAACCACAGCAAAAGCTTGACATACCTACGAATAAATCTAACAAGATGTGCAAGACCATTATGGAAAATATTATAAAATATTATTGCAGAACATCAGAAGACTCAAGTAAATAGAAGGATCATGGTCAATAAATGAGGAAATCAGTATCATAAATGTTATCTCCTCATGAATAATTTATGTATTTTAAATCCCAATTATATCCCAGCCTCCTTTTTCCACATTTTCTCTCTTGGTATGTACTTTTCCTCCCTCTTTATCACGAACTTGCCTTAGAAAATAATCTGTTGATATTTGCTGACACCCTAATCAATAATATCCTTCTCTCCACAGGAATTTATTTTTCAGCATAATAATTCATCGGGTACTCATAAACTATATATCTACTAAAGGAACTTCACGTATCAGGAACTGAAAATGTGAGTTGGTGGAGACTGTCAATGACCTTGAAATACCTTTCTGTGGATATTCTTCTTCTCTGGTTCTGTATAAAGCTGGATAGATAAAAACAGAAAAACAAAAACAAAAACAAAAGTGAACAAACAAAAACCTCACACTACCCTTTTTGTGTGTGTTGCTTGACAAACAGGGTGAGTTTCTAAATATTTCTGTTCTTTTGGTAAAATTTTCATTTCATACGTAGGTTCAGCCTGGCAATAAGCAAAAAAGGATGAAAATCTTTTAATTTTTGTCTGTCATCGTGTGTCTATACATCTGCTTTGTCACTGTATGTTCACACACACACACACAAAGTATTGGCCTTGTGGGACTATGGAGACATTCTGGAATGACTGTGCTCAGAGTTCAGGATCTGGTCCCAATCTGAGCTCTACAGCTGATTGGAAGTCTCAGTTCCCATATCTATAAAATTAAAATAATGGAACAGCTTCTGAATTGCAAATAGGATTGATTTTACAGTCCTACTTTGAGTGATTGGTAGTGGCTGCCTAGGGTACTGACTTGAGGCAGCTGAGATGAATCTTGATGCATTGGGAGAGTGTTTTGCGATAAATTAGCCATAAGCATGGTATAGAAGAATGAAGGCCCTCATGCCAGAATCTTCCTATCCCTGGACCACAAAATCACTAAAGTCTTTTCAATTTTTGCATCACATCAGGCTATGATTGATTCTTTACTTGCTGAAGGTGTGAAGTATCTGCCCTTCAAGTAGGTCAGCCACCTACTGTAACCTATTAGAAGGCTGTTGACATGTCCTGAATGTATTGTTGCTTGTTCCTTTCTTAAAGAATTTGAAGAATCATAAATAATTTTTAAAAGCTAAAAAGAGAATTCACAAAAAGGAAGGGAAATGAGAGTAAAATATAAAAGAGAGAATTAGCATAAGAGCCAACTACTGAGGTTTGATTTTAATCTCTCTAACTTTATTCTCTATTGTTTTCTCTTTCTATTTCATGTCCATAGACTGTAGCAAAATATAAAGGACTCACACAGGCCTCATAGTAATATGTGAAGCCTGGGCATTTTTCAAATTTTCACACGAAAATGTCTGGTAAAATCTTGAGATTTGTTGAGGATTCTGTATGATGGGGGAAATGCTTTAGCTGGCTTACTGAGTCAGACTTAAGCAGAGCAATCAGAATGATTGTTCTATTTAAAATTCATCAGCAGTAATGATCACTTGCGTCATCCTGCAAAGATGAGACATGGGTCTCATGTGGAGGCATTCAAAACCTCATTACTGTCTATAGTGCCCTTAGATGCAAGTTACTCAATGCATAGTAAATGGATCAGCACAGCCAAGTTAGGCCAAATAGTCACATGCTCTAAAACTATACAGAGTTTTATAACTGGGATGACATTTTCCTTCTTATATTTTGCATTGAGAATACTATGCAAAAATAATGATATTGGCATGCTTGTAAAAGATATATTCTTGGTCCTCCTCAAGTATTCAGTTATCATCAGGGCATACATGTACAGAAACTACCTGTGGCTAGGGAAAGAAGATAAGAGACAACAGCACTCAGATCCCACATGGGGCCAGGACTACTGGGTTCAAGTAGGGTATAGGACTAGACCAGTTTCCTGTCAGAGAAGAAAACCTCATAATTCATGAACCATTGGATAGAGTACTCAGAAAAGTCTTGCCTCAGTAGTGGAGAATAATTAGACGTAGACAAAATACTGTTCAGGTGTTGCCTAATAAATATTAAAAACAATGGCAGAAAGAATCAAACTATTTCCAAATAATTTAACTATGTCCCAGAACAAAACCCAAGAATAGTTACAGAAATACAAAACTATCCAGCACTCAACAAGGTAAAACACACAATATCTTGCATCTAATCAAAAATTGCCAGGCTATGAACATTGGGATGAACCCCCAATGTTCATAGCAGCAACGTCTGCAATAGCCAAACTGTGGAAAGAGTAGAGATGCCCTTCAGCAGACGAATGGATAAAGAAGATGTGGTCCATATATACAATGGAATATTGCTCAGCCATCAGAAAGGATGAATACCCAACTTTTACAACAACATGGATGGGACTGGAAGAGATTATGCTAAGTGAAATAAGTCAAGCAGAGAAAGTCAATTATCATATGGTTTCACTTATTTGTGAAACATAAAGAATAGCATGGAGGACATTAGGAGAAGGAAGGGAAAAATGAAGGGGGGGAATCAGAGGGGGAGATGAACCATGAGAGACTATGGACTCCAAGAAACAAACTGGGGGTTTTGGGGGGGGAGGGGGTGGAGAGAAAAGTTAGCCAGGTGATGGGTATTAAGGAGGCACGTATTGCATGGAGCACTGGGTGCTATATGAAAACAATGAATCATGGAACACTACATCAAAAACTAATGATGTACTGTATGGTGGCATAACATAATAAAATTAAATTAAATTAAAAAAATAATATTAAAAGAAATTTTAAAAACAAAAACAAACAAAAAAAATGCCAGGCATGCAAGCAATCAGGAAAATACAACTTATAATGAGGAGAAAAATCGATCAGCCAAAACTGACCAGAACTGACAGAGATGTTAAAATTAGCTGACAAAAACATTGGAAAATTATACTGTATTTTTATGTTAAAAAACTAAAGGAGAAATTGAACATGCTAAATATAAAGATAAAGATATTAAAAAAAAGACCTGTATAAACTTCAGAGACAAAAATCAAAAAATAAATCCTGGAAATAAAACCTGGATGAAAAATATATTAATGGGATTAATGGCAGATGAAACATTGTCAAAATTTAGTGAACATGAAAACACCAATTGATACTATCCGAAATGAAACAGAGAGACTTCCAGAGAAGATGGCAGAGTAGAAGGACCATAAGCTTACCTCATCTTATGGCATACAACTAGATAATACACACAGCAGTGTAAATAACCCAAAACATGACCTGAAGACTGGCAGAACAAACTCCAGAACAAAATATAGAGAAGAGGCCACCTCAAAGAGGGTAGGAAGAGAAGAGATATGGTGGGAAGTTAAATCCCGTGGGTCTGGCCACTGAACAGAGGAAGCTGCAGTTGTGGAAAGGGAGAGAAACAGACTATCACACAGGGGAGCCTGCACAGGGAAAATGAATCCCCATAGCATTTGGCTTTGAAAACCAGAGGGGCTGAATTTAACGAGTTCTTATCCAGCAAGACTTAAAGCCTAGAACTTTAAAAATCAGGGGGCTTGGCTCTGGGAGAACCAGGAAGACAATAAGAAATTGAGTCCCTGCACTTAAAGAGACAGCACAACAAACAGCCTGGAGAGATACAGCATAGAAGCAACTGTTTGAAAATGCCTGGGGCATACAGGCGGGAAAATTACTTACTAATCTCAGAGTTTGCTGAAAGACTTCTCCAGACACAAAGGAGCTGGCAGGTGTCATTTCCCTCCCTCATCCCCCAAGATAAATACAGAGACTTGTGGGTACCAGCACTGGTGCCAGCATTCACTACCTAACTTGCTTACACTATGCCCTGCCGCCTCCAGCTGGGCATGCCTTGGTCCCAGTGCTGCAGGTCCCCTTCCCCAGAAGACCAGTACAAAACTTGCCAAACCTTGCAAATACCTCATCTCCTGACTCCATGCTTTGTAGGGCCTTGGTCTCAGTGCTGGCTGGTCACCTTCTGCAGAAAACACAAGCACCTTGTTAAAACTGCATGCCCCACCCACACATGCTTTGCAGAGTGGCCCAGGCCAACCCTAGTCTCTGTCCCCTATGGAAGAGAACCAGTGCCACCTTGTTAAAAGAATGCATCCCAACCAGACTTTCAAGAGCAAGAGGCATAGTTGACTTTCCTGACCACAGAAGCAGACACAGAGAGTTAGACAAAATGAGGAGACAGAGGAATATGTCTCAAATGAAAGAACAGGACAAAAATCACAGCAAGAGACCTAAGCAAAATGGAGATAAGTAATATGCTTGATAGAAAATTTGAGGTAATGATCGTAAAAATACCCACTAGACTTGAGAAAAGAGTGAGCACATCAATGAGACCCTTAACACAGAGAGAAAAAAGAACCAGTCAGAGATGAAGAATACAATAAATGAAATTTAAAAATACACTAGGTGGAATAAATGGCAGGCTAGAAGAAGCAGAACAAATCACTGACCTAGAGGACAGAGTAATGGAAAGTAATCTCAGCAGGTTAGAGAAAAAGAATTATTGAAAATGAGAATAAACTTAGGGAACTCAGTGACTCCATCAAGTGTAATAATAACATTCTCATTATAGGGATTACAGAAGATGGAAAGAGAGAAAAGGGGATAGAAAACTTATTTGAAGAAATAATAGCTGAAAACTTCCCTAATCTGGGGGAAGGAAACAGATATCCAGATCTAGGAGGCACAGAGATTCCCCCAGCAAAATCAACTTAAGGAGGTCCACATCAAGGGATATAGTAATTAAAATGGCAAAAAGCCATGATAAAGAGACAATTTAAAAGCAGCAAGAGAAAAGAAAACAGTTATATATGAGGGAAACCCTATAAAGCCAGCTACAGAAACTTTTTTCTATAGAAACTTTGCAGGTCAGAAGGAGGGCATGATATATTCAAAGTGCTGAATAAATAAATAAACAAGGAAACAATGGTTTGAATGACACACTGGACCAGATGGATTTAATAGATATATTCAGAACACTCCATCTTAAAAGAGAGAATATACAACTTTTCAAGTGCATATGGAGTATTCCCCAGAATAGATCACAAAACAAGTCTCAACAATTTCAAAATGATCAAAGTTATACCATGTATCTTTTCTGACCACAGCACAATGAAACTAGAAGTCAACCACAGAAAAAATGTGGAAAGAACACAAATACATGGAGGTTAAATAATATGCCACTAAATAATGAATGGGTCAACCAAGAAATCAAAGAGGAAATAAAAAAATACACGGAGACAAAATGAAAACACAATGGCTCAAAATCTTTGGGATTTGGCAAAGGCAGTTTTTAGAGAGAAGTTTATATCAATAGAGGCCTACCTCAAGAAGCAAGAAAAATCTCACATAAACAAACTAACCTTACACCTAAAGGAGCTAGAAAAAGAAGAACAAACAAAACTCAAATCCAGCAGAAGGTTGGAAATAATAAAGATTAGAGCAGAAATAAATGATAACGAGATTTAAAAAACAATTGAACAGATCAGTGAAACCCCGGAGATAGTTCTTTGACAAGATCAACAAGATTGATAAACCTCTAGGCAGACTCATCAAATAGAGAGACAGACAGATAGAAAGAGACAGAGAGAGAGAGAAAGCACTCAAATAAACAAAATCAGAAATGAAAGAAGAGAAATAACAACTGACACCACAGAAATACAAAGGATTGTAATAGAATATGAAAAATTATATGCCAACAAATTGGACAACTTAGAAAAAATGTATAAATTCTTAGAAACATATAAATAACCAAAACTGAAACAGTAAGAAATAAAAAACTTGAACAGACTGATTACCAGCAATGAAATTGAATCAGTAATCAAAATACTCCCAACAAACAAAAGTCCAGGACAGATGGCTTCACAGGTGAATTCTACCAAACATATAAAGAAGTCCTAATACTTATTCTTCTCAAACTATTCCAAAAGAAGAAGAGGACGGAAAATGTACAAATTCATTCTGAGGCCAATATCACCCTGATACCAAAAAAACATAAAGACACCACAAAAAAAGAGAACAACAGGCTATTATCTCTGATGAACATATATGCAAAAATCCTCAACAAAATATTAGCAAACTAAATCCAACAGTACATTTAAAATATCATTCACTCTGATCAAGTGGGATTTATTCCTGGGATGCAAGGGTGGTGCAATATTTGCAAATCAATCAACATGATACATCACATCAATAAAAGAAAGGATAAAAGCCATATGATCATTTCAATAGATGCAGAAAAAGCATTTGACAGAGTACAACATCCATTCATGATAAAAACCCTCAACAAGGAAAGGGGAACCCTCTTACACTGTTGGTGGGAATGCAAGCTGGTGCAGGCACCCTGGAAAACAGTATGGAGGTTCTTCAAAAAGTTGAAAATAGAGCTACCATACAAGCCAGCAATTGCACTACTGGGTATTTACCCCAAAGATACAAAAATAGGGATCTGAAGGGGTACGTGTACCCCGATGTTTATAGCAGCAATGTCCACAATAGCCAAACTGTGGAAAGAGCCAAGATGTCCATCGACAGATGAATGGATAAAGAAGAAGTGGTATATATATACAATGGAATATTATGCATCCATCAAAAAGAATGAAATCTTGCCATTTGCAATGACGTGGATGGAACTGGAGGGTATTATGCTGAGCGAAATAAGTCAATCAGAGAAAGACATGTATCATATGACCTCACTGATATGAGGAATTCTTAATCTCAGGAAACAAACTGAGGGTTGCTGGAGTGGTGAGAGGGATGGGGCGGCTAGGTGATAGACACTGGGGACGGTATGTGCTATGATGAGCACTGTGAATTGTGCAAGACTATTGAATCACAGATCTGTACCTCGGAAACAAATAATACATTACATGTTAAAAAAAAAAAAAAGAAGAAGAAGATAGCAGGAGGGGAAGAATGAAGGAGGGGAAATCGGAGGGGGAGATGAACCATGAGAGATGATGGACTCTAAAAAACAAACTGAGGGTTCTAGAGGGGAGGGGGGTGGGAGGATGGGTTAGCCTGGTGATGAGTATTAAAGAGGGCACATTCTGCATGGAGCACTGGGTGTTATACGCAAACAATGAATCATGGAACACTACATCAAAAACTAATGATGTAATGTATGGTGATTAACATAACATAATAAAAAAAAAATCCTCAACAAAGTAGGCTTAGAGAGAACATACCTCAACATAATGAAGACTTTATATGAAAAACCTATGGCGAACATCATACTCAGTAGGAAAGAGTCGAAAGCTTTTCCCCTAAGGTCAGGAACAAGACAAGGATGTCTACTCTCACCAATTTTATCCAACATATCACTGGAAGTCCTAGCCACAGTAATCAGACAAGAGAAAAGAATAAAAGGCATCCAAATCAATAAGGAAGAAGTAAACCTTTCACTATTTGCCGGTGATATGATACTATATAGAAACCCAAAACACATCATCAATAAACTACTAGAACTGATTAAAGAATTCAGTAAGGTCACAGGATATAAAATCAATGTACAGGGCGCCTGGGTGGCTCAGTTGGTTGAGCGACTGCCTTCAGCTCAGGTCATGATCCTGGAGTCTCCGGATCGAGTCCCGCATCGGGCTCCCTGCTCAGCAGGGAGTCTGCTTCTCCCTCTGACCCTCCCCCCTCTCATGTGCTCTCTCTCGCTCTCTCATTCTCTCTCTCAAATAAATAAATAAAATCTTTAAAAAAATAAAAAAATAAAAAATAAAAAATAAAAAATAAATAAAATCAATGTACAGAAAACTGTTGCATTTCTATACATCAATAATGATGCAACAGAAAGAGAAATTAGAAAATAATCCCATTTACAATTGCACTAAAAAGAATGAAATACATAAGAATAAACTTAATCAAAGAAGTGAAAGACCAGTACTCTGAAAACTATAAAACACTGATGAAAGAAGACAACACAAAGAAATGGAAAGACATTCCATGCTCATGGATTGGAAAAAATATATATAAAAATGTCTATACTACACAAAGCAATCTACAGATCTAATGCAATCCCCATCAAAATAATAACAGCATTTTTCACAGAACTAAAACAATCCTAAAATTTGTATGGAACCACCAAAGGCCCAGAATAGCCAAAGCAATCTTGAAAAAGAAAAATAAAACTGGATGTATCATAATTCCAGACTTCAAGTTATATTACAAATCTGTAGTAATCAAAACAGTATAGAACTAGCACAAGAATAGACACATAGATCAATAGAACAGAATAGAATGTCCAGTAACTAACAATTGTCCAAATAAACAATTGTCCAACAAACTATGTCCAATAAACAATTATATGGTCAATTAGTCTTCAACAAAGCAGGAAAGAATATCCAATGGGAAAAAGACAGTTTCTTCAACAAATAGTGTTTGGATAACTGGACAACTATATGCAGAACAATGAAACTGGACCTCTATTTTACAGCCACACACAAAAATAAACTCAAAATGGATTAAAGACCCAAATGTGAGACCTGAAACCAGAAAAATCCTAGAGAAAGCACAGGCAATAATTTCTCTGACATTGGCCATAACAACATCTTTCTAGATATGTCTCCTGAAGCAAGGGAAACAAAAGCAAAAATAAACTATTGGGACCACACCAAAATAAAAAGCTTCTACATAGCATAGGAAACAAACAACAAAATGAAAAATCAACCTATAGAATGGAAGAAGATATTTGCAAATGATATATCAGATAAAGGGTTAGTATCCAAAATATATAAAGAATGTGTACAACTGGGGCACCTGGGTGGCTCAGTCCGGTAAGTGTCTGCCGTCAGCTCAGGTCATGATCTCAGGGTCCTGGGATCAAGCCCCACATCGGGCTCTCCACTCAGCAGGGAGTCTGCTTCTCCCTCTCCCTCTGCGCCTCCCCACAGCTTGTGCTCTCTCTCTCAAATAAATAGTTAAAATCTTAAAAAAAAAAGAATTTGTACAACTCAACACCCCAAAAATAAATAATCCCATTAAAAATGGGCAGAAGACATGAACAGACATTTCTCCAAAGAATATATCCAGATGGCCAAAGACACGTGAAAAGATGCTCAACATCACTCATCATCAGGGAAATGCAAATCAAAACTACAATGAGGTATCACCTCACACCAGTCAGAATGGTAAAATCAAAAACAAGAACAACAGTGTTGGCGAGGATGTGGAGAAAAAGGAAACCTTGTGCTGGTGGGAATTTAAACTGGTGCAGCCACTCTGGAAAATAATATGGAAATTCCTCAAAAAGTTAAAAGTGGAACTCCCCTATGATCTGATAATCACACTACTGAGTTTTTACCCAGAGAACACAAAAACACTAATTCAAAGGGATACATGTGCCCCTGTGTTTATTGCAGCATTATTTACAGAAGCCAAATTATGGAAGCAGCCCAACTGTCCATTGATAGATGAATGGATGAGAAGAGATGACATACACATACAATGGAATATTATTCATCCATAAAAAAGAATGAAATCTTGCCATTTGCAACAACATGGATGGGTCTAGAAGTATAATTCTAGATGAAATAATCCAGTCAGAGAAAGACGTATGATTTCACTCACAAGTGGAATTTAAGAAACAAAACAAATGAATAAAGGATAAAAAGAAGGAGACAAACCACAAAACAAATTCTTAACTATAGAGAACAAATAGTAAATAGAGGTGATGGGGGTGGGGGAATGGGTGAATAGATGAAGGGGTTTAAGAGTATACTTATCTTGATGAGCACTAAGTAATATATGGAATTGTTGAATCACTATATTGTGCACTTGAAATGAATATAACACGGTATTTTAACTACACTGGAATTAAATAAAAAGGGAACAGAAAAGGAAAATGAAACACAGAGAGAAAAAAATACTAAAAAGTAAAAAAGGACATAAAAATCAGTAAACTGTGGTACAATTTCTTTTTTTTAATATGAATATCACCTAATTTTTTTTTAAGATTTTATTTATTTATTTGACAGAGAGACAGAGCAAGAGAGGGAACACATGCAGGGGGAGTGGGAGAGGAAGAAGCAGGCTTCCCGCAGAGTAGGGAGCCCAATGCAGGACTCAATCCCAGGACCCTGGGATCATGACCTGAGCCGAAGGCAGACACTTAACGATGGAGCCACCCAGGCGCCCTGTGGTACAATTTCAAGGGACCTAATGTATGTCATTAAGGAAGGTGAGAACCAAAAAGATAGTTGAAGACATGGTGGCCAAAAATTCTTAATTGTATGAAAACTGTAAACTTTCAGGAAGCTCAAAAACTCAAGAATAAGAAATATAAAGAATACTACACCAAGGTACACATTGCCCAAAACTAGGGATAATGAGAAAATTTTATAAGCAGCCAGAGAAAAATGTTAAATTATATACAGAGGAACAAAGGTAAGGACAACAGCAGATTTCTTGTCAAAAACAACGTAAATGGAAACACAGGGGATCAACATTTAATAACAGAAGAAATAATTACAGCTAATAAGCTAACAAAGGAGACAAAACCGCATTTAAAAAAAAATTATCCAAAAGAAATCAGGAAAAGGGGAACAAAGATCATGTAGAGAAATCAAATAGGAGGTTGATTTAAATCTTGCCATATTAGTTTTCATATGATGTGTAAATCTATATAACCAAATTAAAAGGCAGAGACTACCTATCATATTAAATAAAAAATTAAGACCCAAGTATATGATGCCTACAAAAACCTACTACTTCAAATATAAAGACGCAAATAAGTTAAAAGTAAAAGTATTAAAAAAGATATGCCATGCTAACATTATAATATGCCATGCTAACATTTTCATTTCATAATGAAAGAGGGTGTTGTGAGTAGAGTTGGAAAGGAGAGGTGACAAAGGGGCACAAGGTGTCTTTTGAGAGTGTGTACATGTTCAATATCTTTATTGTGGTGATGAATTCATACATCATATTGGACATGTGGATATATGTCATGTCAAAACTTACAAGATGGTACACTTTAAAAATGTGCAGTTTATTGTACATCAATTATACCTCAATAAAGCTGTTCAAAAATAAGTGGAATATAAAGTATGCAGAGAAGATATGACCTCAGGATGATCAGGATGCAAATGTTTACCACTTTCTCCTCTCCACTTTACACCTTAAACATTAGCATTTTATTTTATCAGCAGAATAACCAACTTGATAACTGTCTCAGAAACAGGCAGATGCTGACTAGGGACCTTAATTGGACTCATGTTAACTGAATATATTATCTAAATACAAAGGCTGTCATGTTGGCTTTAAGTATCTTTCTGTACAACTGTAATTTTTCATCAATTTAAACAAACTTATAATAACCTCACTTAAATTTTAATTCAACAAAGAAAAATTTCAGACTCTCCTGTGGCACAATTGTAAATGCAGACACAGACTCATAGTGCCTGAAAGGACCTCAGAAATATCTGTAGAAAGAGAAATTAGAGAAACGATTCCATTTACAATAGCACCAAAAACCATAAGATACCTCGGAATAACCCTAACCAAAGAGGTAAAGGATCTATACTCTAGGAACTACAGAACACTCATGAAAGAAATTGAAGAAGACACAAAAAGATGGAAAAATATTCCATGCTCATGGATCAGAAGAATAAACATTGTTAAAATGTCTATGCTACCCAGAGCAATCTATACCTTCAATGCCATCCCCATCAAAATTCCAATGATATTTTTCAAAGTGCTGGAACAAACAATCTTAAAATTTGTATGGAATCAGAAAAGACCCCGAATTGCCAAGGAAATGTTGAAAAAGAAAAACAAAGCTGGGGGGGCGCCTGGGTGGCTCAATCGTTAAGCGTCTGCCTTCGGCTCAGGTCATGATCCCAGGGTCCTGGGATCGAGCCCCGCATCGGGCTCCCTGCTCCGCAGGAAGCCTGCTTCTCCCTCTCCCGCTCCCCCTGCTTGTATTCCCTCTCTCGCTGTGTCTCTCTCTGTCAAATAAATAAATAAAAAAATCTTTAAAAAAAAAAAAAAAAAAACAAAGCTGGGGGCATCACGTTGCCCAATTTCAAACTGTATTACAAAGCTGTGATCCCCAAGACAGCATGGTACTGGCACAAAAACAGACATATAGACCAATGGAACAGAATAGAGAACCCAGATATGGACCCTCAACTCTATGGTCAAATAATCTTTGACAAAGCAGGAAAAAACATGCAATGGAAAAAAGACAGTCTCTTCAATAAATGGTGCTGGGAAAATTGGACAGCCACATGCAGAAGAATGAAACTCAACCATTCTCTAACACCATACACAAAGATAAATTCAAAATGGATGGAAGACCTCAATGTGAGACAGGAATCCATCAAAATCCTAGAGGAGAACATAGGCAGTAACCTCTTTGACATCAGCCACAGCAACTTCTTTCAAGATACATCTCCAAAAGCTAGTGAAACAAGAGCAAAAATGAACTTTTGGGACTTCATCAAGATAAAAAGCTGCACAGCAAAGGAAACAGTCAACAAAACAAAGAGGCAACCCAGAGAATGGGAGAAGATATTTGCAAATGACACTACAGATAAAGGGCTGGTATCCAAGATCTATAAAGAACTTCTCAAACTCAGCACCCAAAAAACAAATAATCAAGTCAAAAAATGGGCAGAAGATATGAAAAGACACTTCTCTGAAGAAGACATACAAATGGCTAACAGACACATGAAAAAGTGTTCATCATCATTAGCCATCAGGGAAATTCAAATCAAAACCACATTGAGATACCACCTTACACAGTTAGAATGGCAAAAATGGACAGGGAAAGAAACAACAAATGTTGGAGAGGTTGTGGAGAAAGGAGAACCCTCTTATACTGTTGGTGGGAATGCAAGTTGGTACAGCCACTTTGGAAAACAGTGTGGAGGTGCCTCAAAAAATTAAAAATAGAGCTACCCTATGACCCAGCAATTGCCCTCCTGGGTATTTACCCCAAAGACACAGATGTAGTGAAAAGAAGGGTCATATGCACCCCAATGTTCATAGCAGCAATGTCCACAATAGCCAAACTGTGGAAAGAGCTGAGATGCCCTTCAACAGATGAATGGATAAGGAAGATGTGGTCCATATATACAATGGAATATTACTCAGCCATCAGAAAAGATGAATACCCAACTTTTACATCAACATCGATGGGACTGGAGGAGATTATGCTAAGTGAAATAAGTCAAGCAGAGAAAGTCAATTATCATATGGTTTCACTTATTTGTGGAACATAAGGAATAGCATGGAGGACATTAGGAGAAGGAAGGGAAAAATGAAGGGGGCGGAAATCGGAGGGAGAGATGAACCATGAGAGACTATGGACTCCGAGAAACAAACAGGGTTTTAGAGGGGAGGGGGGTGGGGGGATGGGTTAGCCCAGTGATGGGTATTAAGGAGGGCACGTACTGCATGGAGCACTGGGTGTTATACGAAAACAATGGATCATGGATCACCACATCAAAAACTAATGATGTATTGTATGGTGACTAACATAACATAATAAAATTAAAAAAAAAAGAAATATCTGGCTTGCTTTTACAGAGAAAGAGTTGAGGGTCAAAGGAAATGAGTGGCCAGCTTGAAGTCACATGGCTAACAGAGACTGGAACTTGTGTCTCCTGACTCTCTGTGTTTCAAGCTCAGAGGACTTTAATATAAAGCCCATTCATTATATATTTGTTAAACTCTCAATGAATATCCCAGTTTGAACTGGTGACCTTATATTCCCCTATTTTAAAATATACTGAATTATTATGAAAGAAAAACCACACTCTGATGCCAATACGTATACTTCCCACCTTTCTCCATTAACAAGTTTCCATTTTTGGAAAGGGACACAGTAGGAAGAACATAAACTGCCCTCATCTCCTCATCCTGTCATTTCTGCTCTGTTATATTTAGGGCATAGCCCATTTATTAGGGTTTATGAAAAAATGGGCAAACACAAACTCTCCCATTTTTCCCCTTACCTATGTTTTCTTAATTTTGTACTGCACTTAATTTTTGTCTATATTTTTTATCTTTTTATTAAATTTCCGGTAATAATCTTTCCAGGAATTCTGGGAACATTTGTTCAGTCTTCTCAAATACTAAGCTATTCAAGGCAAAAAGAGAAAGAGAAAGAGAATAAAGGACCAGCACAACCATCCATCCATTAGAATGGGTAGAGGGGTGGAAGTCTATGCATGAATCAGTGAAGACTAGTATCAGTCATTAAGAAACAGATGCACCACAGTCATGGTGTTTGCCATGAACACACACACAAAATTTCTCAGCTCTTGTTTTTTCTACTCCACCCTTGTTGTGTATGACTATTCCACAAACTCAGTGTAAGGAGAAAATGCTAATTCTTTGTGGCCCAATTTGAATCTAAAATTTAATCTTTTTTTTTTTTTTTGAGGGTGGGGAGGGGCAGAGGGAAAGGGAGAGAGAATGTTAAGCAGGATCCATGCTCAACATGGAGCCCAATGTGGGGCTTGATCTCACAACAATGAGATCATGATCTGAGCTGAAATCAATAGTCAGATGCTTAACCAACTGAGCCACCTAGGTGCCCCTAGAATTTAATCTTCTTACGCTTTCTGTTTATAGAGTTTTCAGAAATTCTGATCATATCCATAGGGAATGAGAAATAGTAGATGATAACACAAGGCTAATCTTCAAAGGAATTTAATTGTAGGATAACACATTGAATCCTACAAAATAATTGGAGCATAATAACAATTTAACACAGCAGTGGTCCTCAAATTTGGGGATACATAAAAGTCACAGGGCACTTCTCCCAGAAATTCTGATTTAGTAGATTAGGAGTGGAGCCCTACAATTTCCACTTATTAAAAGTTTTACAAGTGATTTTGCTGCAAGTCCACTTGTACTGATAAAAATTGCTTAACCTCTTACCTTTTGTGTTGCTAGTAAAACTTTGGTTAAAATTTCAGTTCCACAGCTCACTAGCCAGAAGTCCTTAGAGAAGTCACATGACCACTCTGTATCTCAACTTTAAAATAATGAAATAATATATGTAAAGTGCATAGTAGATGCTTAAATAATATTAGTTTCTTTCCCCAAACACATACCATTTTCCTTCTTCTTTTTTTTTTTTTTAAAGATTTTATTTATTTATTTGACAGAGAGAGACAGCCAGAGAGAGAACACAGCAGGGTAAGTGGGAGAGAGAGAAGCAGGCTTCCCGCTGAGCAGGGAGCCCGATGTGGGGCTCGATCCCAGGACCCTGGGATCATGACCTGAGCCGAAGGCAGACGCTTAACGACTGAGCCACCCAGGCGCCCTAAAATAATGAAATAATATATGTAAAGTGCATAGTAGATGCTTAAATAATATCAGTTTCTTTCCCCAAACACATACCATTTTCCTTCTTAATCCAAGCCTAAACTACAATGTGTCTCTCCCTTAATTCTTAACCTGTGTGTAAACAACTCCACATATTCTAGATCATGAAAACACATACCTCAACTCAAATGACCAGTTGCCAGTCTCAGAACCTTTTGCTATGTTTGAAAGACTAAGGCATGACAGAATAGTGATGCATGCATATAATTAGTCATGTTACAAAAGTCAGCTGATACAAGATATTAACTTATTCAAGTAAAAAAAATGTAATCATTAACCCAAACTTTCCACCCTGCCTTGGGTGCTATTTTGTAAACGGAAAAAAAACTACTTTAAGCATAAATAGGAAGGTATAAAGCATTTCTCTTTATAGACAAGAGTTCAAAGTAAATCCTTATATTTTTTTGATGTATGTTCTAGTTCCTCAGCCTCTTGTAGTCATACTCATCTGAAGGCCTTTGATCCCACAAGATGCTCTGAAACATCCAGGATTTAAACACAGGCCTAATGCACACCCAGGCAACCCAGAGGAAAGTGAGAATTACATTTGGGCCAATAGCCAATAATGGTTAAAGAGAAGCTCAGCGTCCCAGAAAACACATGAAACTCAATCCACCGCAGTTTATGAAAGCTTCTCTCCTTATTTATCAGGGCTGGATCGATGCCAACAGAAGTTATTAACAACATTTGACCAGAGCCTTCCAGATAGGACTCTAATCCTAAGGTTCTTCCACCAGCCCACCAACCCCACCAAAATCTTCCTAATCCTTATGCTTAAAAAGCCAACCCCTCTTTAGCACTGTTCCATAAAACACTGGGGAAAACATGCCAAATTTATACTTATGCTAGAGAGGGTTAGAAATACAAATTATATGTTTAAATGTTTAATTTTTCATGAAAACCATATAGGTATAAAGTTTAAAAATCAAATAGTGATAAGTAGTTTGTACTAAAAAAGACAACTGCTCCCCCAAGACCAGCAACATTAACCCTCCTCTCCAAAGGCAACTACTTGTAAATATCTGTTTCTTCTGGTACTTATCTCCATGTTTTTAAAGATTAACTTTATTTCACTATGTAAGTATAATTGGGCCAAGTCACGCACATAATTTTATTTCCTTCCCTGAACATAATTTTTATTTTTCCTAGTTATTCATTGTATCTTTTTAAAGAATTCATTTGGTTTTTCTCTGTATTTACACTTAAGTCTTTCCATGTCCTCTGGCAACTAGCATTTCAGAATTGCTCACAAATATAACCTTTCAGATAATTTCTGATTTCCATTTTTTCTAGAGATTTTTCTCCTAGCATCATTTTGGGCTTCCTATTTCAGTTTGAACTGGTTTCCTAGAAGGGAAACTGCACAGCTCTTATCCTTTGCCATTCGCCTGTGTTGGATCCTGTAACCCATGGCTTCTTCTTCTTCTTTTTTTTTTTTTTGGTGAAGGCTAACTCATTTTTAATGGCCATGATTTAAGATCAACTCCAAAAAGACCACTGAAAAAAACAACTACTCCATTTGTATTTTAGAAATACCCCAAAATAGAAAATTAAACCAATTTATACATTCCTCTTAATAGTGGCAACTGATATGTTCTCACAAAACACAAAATCAAAACTACCTGATAGAGCATCCTGAAAATAGTGACAAACTCTCCAGGTGAGAAAGCCAAAGGCTGGGATATTATCAGTGGAGAAGGCTTAAAATATTTTATTTTCCCGTCAAGTTCTATACTTTCTTGGATAGCTGATTGTCTTCTGATTCTGGAAGTTCACTATAATTGAGCGCCATGTGCAAACAACAAGGAAAAATCAATTCAGGGACCATGAGAAAAGGAGAAATGACCTACAGAGTCACTGGGGAAGTTTATAAAGCTTCTCTGTAGGGTTGGGTTATTAGTTTTTGTTCTGAAACAGCAGCACTGAAGCACAAAAATTGTCAGTAATTGGGGTCAATGTTCAGTCAGATCCCCAAAAAGAAGATCTGAGCCAACCAGTATGCAGTATGCAGTGCCCTCTGCTAGAATAAAACTTTGGCTTCAAATAAGCACGTGATGCTTCTAACTTTTCTATTAGGGAAAGTTAATGAGTTTCTTTTGGCTAAATTGTTACAAAGGTGTGATTCTCAGAAATGAAAATTCAGATACCTCAAACTCCATGTGTAAAAAAGATACTCTTGAAAGGAGGCAAAATGTACATTAATGTCATCGCTTTTTTTCCCCTCTGTATAAAACTCGGGTCCAAAAGCAAAGAAACTGCTGAAATGAGTGAAAATGAGATTACTAGTTCTTACAGAGAGGAAAACAAAAGTAGTCAAGGACTAATTTCAATGTCACATGCAAAGGAGGCTATAGGCCCCTAGACAGGGATCAGGCCACTAGAGCTTTTCCCAGCTACTTATGGGGAAGTTTGTCTTTCCTGAATGACCTAGAAAAGAGACCAAAAAGGCAAAAGGAGTACTGACTTTTCTGAAAAACATTGACAACTGGCCTGAATATGAGTTCCTCGGAGGTTACCTGCTTGTTCCCTCAAGGCTAACATGTGCCGGCTGCCGTACCACACTTTCTTAAAGCTGCCACTTACCTCTATGAGGTGTCAGTTTCTTAGCTGAAAATAACAATAGCATTCCCTTCAAGAGCTGTTCTGAGAACTGAAACTTTGCAGAAATAATAAATTGTATTTACAAAGGTTTTGTGGTGTCTTGGAAATTTAGGCTGCAAACATGGGAGTATTTCAAGTAGCCCCCTACACTCCTGAACACATATGCCAAAGTTGACGTGAAAAAGTCAGGATGGCCTTTCTAAATTTCATATCCCTCTACATCTCCAGTTACTTCCCTTCTCTGCCATGAAACCTTTAGCCATTCCAACCTTCATTTACTTTTCACCTCTAAATTTTACCTCAGCATTTAGTTTCTGACTCCTTCATACACCCACCACTTGTAGTCCTTTGGCTATTTATCAGTTTCTGGGTGAAAATTTTCTCCTACAAGTAGCTGAAAGCTCCTTGAAGACAGAGACAAGTTTGGGTTGTTTTTTGTATCCTCTATGGTACTTAACACAATATCATGCTTTGACAGTTTGTTCAATGCCTGTTAATCCTATTCATAGAAGCATGTCCTTGTTACTGATTGTCAAGCCTACCTACCTGCACATTACATACCTGGGAATGTTTTGTAGAATACTAATGTCCAACCCCAATTCTAAAAATTCAAATTTATCTGGTCTTGGATAAAATCTGGGCATTTGTGTTTTCTAAATGTCCCACAGGTGATTCTTGTTTGCCATTGCTGCATGCCCTCTTCTGCAAAATTGGGTGGAGAAAGAAACATGGTGAAGGGCGAGAAGAAATAATCTGGGTTTTTTTAATATTGATTTGGAAGATACAGAAGTTGAATAGGCTTCTTATCAGTGCTGATTATTTGGCAATCTTGAAAGTTTTCTGACACCTCATTGACCTCTCAAGACACTGAGATATCTTAGCTGTCTGTTTCAGGTAGTGCAGGCCTTAAGGGATGACACTTGTCTTGTACACTTAAACCCCAAGTCTTGGTTACAGGTGTTTTTTGGTGGGAGACATTCCTCTTGAAATAGGACTTCAGAGGCAAACAGTGAGTCTCTGCCTTGAGTCCAGTTGTAAAGATCTAGGTAACCCTTCTTCACATACTAGAAGTTCCATCCATTTAGCGATGTGAGGGTTAGAAGAGAATACTAAACCAAATATGTTCCCTGCCAAGAAGCCATCTGTAATAACCAATAATTATATTTTAAAAATCAACTATATGCAACATACAATATCAAGACATTGCTTTCAATGAATTTATAATTCAAGAAGGCACATTAAGATATAAACCTATGAAACCTAGCAAACAAGATAAAAAATCACAACTATGTAAAGAGAGAGATAGTAATGGCTACTAATAATTGCATGCTGACCATGTGCCAAGCACAGTGCCAAATACTTCACATTTATGATCTCATTTAAACCTCACAACTCAGGGCGCCTGGGTGGCTCAGTTGGTTAAGCGACTGCCTTCAGCTCAGGTCATGATCCTGGAGTCCCTGGATCGAGTCCCGCATCGGGCTCCCTGCTCGGCAGGGAGTCTGCTTCTCCCTCTGACCCTCCCCCCTCTCATGTGCTCTCTCTCATTCTCTCTCTCTCAAATAAATAAATAAAATCTTTAAAAAAAATAAATAAACCTCACAACTCTGTGAAACAGGAACATTTTTTATTATCCTCATTTTATGGATATAGAAACCAAGATGTGAAAAAGCTGAGTAACTTGCACAGAGTTAGACAGCTAGAACATGGTAACAAAAGGATTGTAAACCAATCTGATTCCACAGTCTGCACCACTGGCCCTTAGAGCCACTGTTTTTCAATGATGGATGAATAAGGGCAATGGTTGTTCACAGGATCTAGAGAGTAGTGTGAGATGTAATGAGCAAAGAAAGCAATCACAGTGGTAGTGAGATTTTAACTGGCACTGGAAGAATTTCAAATGAAAATAAGGAGTCTGGGCATGAGTTTATCACGTGAAGCTCTGTGGTTCAGAAGCCCCTGAAAAAATGAGATCATCAATGGCAGTAGAAAACACCTGAGTTCTTCTCTGGCAGCAAATCCATCCCAGAGTAGGACAAGGATCATGACCTGCCCTAGACTTTGAACTGGAATCTGAGTAGTTTAATCTAGAACTACTCAGCAGGAAGAAGTCCTAAAAGGGTTGAACTCTTCATGAAATGCTAAATTGAACCACCTCTCCCCACTTATAAATGTGTATTGAGCAATAGGGTTGCTCAGCAAATGTTTCCCTAAGGCAATGTTTTCCAAGGAGCACTATTTGCTTTTCATAGTCATTTATCCCTTTGACAAATTCATTAATTCACTCATTCTTTATTTGACAAATGTGTTAATTCATTTATTTATCCCTTGATTTGACAAATTTTCTTTTATTATTGGTGAACAAAATGGCAAACTCTACTTCCATGAGCTTAGAGCCATGGACAGTGGTTCTAAAATGCTGGCTGAACACGAATGACCTGGGTGGGGTACTTTAACAAAATACTGACCCTTGATATACTTTAGACTGGAGACTGGGAATCTAATGTGAACCAGAGTTGAGATCCAGTGTGGGTATACTAGGAAAATGCATTTATATAGACTCTGGGATAAAAGAAGGCAAATGTAGATGGAGGAAGATGGCAAAGAGAAGCATAGTGCGAGATGAGGTCTGGGATTTGGGAAACACTAGATTTAACAAAGTTAAATAGGTTTCTTTACTATAGGCCTTCTCAGAATCTTCTAACGATCCATGAATCTCAAAGAGGGATATTATATACAGTGTTCCAAAGTTACTTTTACACAGAGCTTATTGAGACTGTCATGTTTCTCATTTAGGAATTACTGCTTATATGTATGTAATTATAGAATGGACTAGAGGGGTGGGGAATGTGAAAGTGGGTCAGGTGAAATAATTTTGTTCCAGAAGTTAAGAAGATTGGTAATAAATCTAAAATCCAGAGATCTTCTTAATCTCTGAAGGATTTTGAAAGGGACCTCAGATTGGAATTAATAGCTGTTTACATAAATAGCATGTAATACCATATAGTGATATGTTCAATTTCATCAACTGGCTTTTCACTGCTTAAAAAAGTATTTAATAATCTATTCCAGCTTTGAAAAAAAAGGAGGGACTTGTTTCAATATTTCTAAGTTTAAAAGGCAAAGTATAATTGTAGGAGGAAGTAATTATACTCGTGATTTGAGTTAGAACCACGGCTAAGGATCATGAAACTTTTGAGGATAGCTTGTGTTCTTAATCCACTGAAAAAGAACTCATAGTAAATGTGCACTAGATGAGAATTGCATTTTAGAAGAAGAACCCAGGGAAAACTTATTTAGAGAGGAAATACATGGAATTGACTATTATGGGTGTCTTCCTGTAACATGATTGCAAAGATTACTCACTGATTAACCTTTGCATATTAAATATACCTAACTAGAATTTGAAAGTCATGAGCCTGTTTCATTTATATGGCTTTAGAAAACATTTTGACCTATTTAGGTAGCTGAGTCAAAAGAACTTTAGAGTGTAAAAAAAGAGTTGTCTTCATTATACTTCCTGGATGTTGATTGACTAGGTCTACCTTACTGCTGTCACATGGTAGTCATTCCATACACTGGTTCTGGTAATCCTTTAAAAAAAAATTGAGTACATCTAAGTTTCAGAATTGAGGTAACATATCACATAATCCCACAACATTTAATGAGGCAGGTATTCTTAATAGGGAGGTTAAAATTTTGCCTAATGTTACACAGCTGGTAAATAGCCAAAATAAGATTGATATCTATGACTGATGCTATAGCCTAAGCTCAGATTAAAGAATAATTTTTAAACAAATTATAAAGTGAACATGTCAAAATTTTATTTAACTCATTAAATAAATGAGAGAACTGGTAAGATGTTATAACCAGTTCAAAAGAATGTCCAAAAAACAGACATGATTATAGATCAGCAATGTTGAAATGAATTTGCAAATGGACACAAAACTGGCTGCTTCCACAGTGGAGGAGGGAAGTCTCTGAATTTCCACTAGACAGAATTTATTTGCCTGTGTGTAGACAAGAATTATTTTGTAGTGCTATCAGTTACCTTCAACTTAGTGTTGTAAAATAGTTCAAAAGCAATGAAAGACTCATAGACTTTCCGAATGGAATAACCTGGAAAAATGTGCTTTAAACAATGCATATATACTAACAAGGAGCCCCGTTCATGAAGAGAATAAACAAAAATTCCTTTTTTTACAGCAAGGCTGTATGCTTCTTAAAAATAGAGATATTATCTTTCTAATATCTATAGTTCTCAAAGTGGTGCTTAATAAACACATTTTGATGTTGACTAATTGATGGTCTTTAGAATTTTGTTTTTGTTTTGTTTTGTTTTCAAGAATGACTGGTATTTAGGTTTCAAAAATATGTTTACATCACACAACTCTTGATTTCCAAACCAGGATCCCAAACTTGGTAGCATTTTCAGTTTTACTTTAGATCAAAACATAAAGCAGTATTTTAATTGAGTCTCGAACTGTGACAACAATACAGCCAGCTGTGCTTACTAAAGACAACATTATCAAAATCTGTCTGAGGGTGTAGCCTTATCTAATTAGATAGATACAAAGAGTTTAATGAACTAATATTCTGTTCTCCTTAAAGTAATGTAGAACACTTCCTTCTTACAAATCCTTTGAGTGATAGCTTTCTGAAATCAGAATAAATATTAAGTTTAACAAATGCTCTATTCTTAGACATTATCATTTCTTTCCTTTCCCTCAAAAAAAAGAAAGAACTGGAAAAGCATGGATATACCCACCAATAATCAACAAGGTTATCCCTGAATTTTAAAATTATGATTGACATGTGTGTGTAAACAAAAGTTTATTTACAAAAACAAGTGACAGGGCCACATTTGGCATTTAGGCTATAATTTACAAACTCCTGGTTTAGGGTGTGGGCTCTGGAGTCAGGCTGCTCTGTTCAAATTCAGGTTCTGCCTCTTACCAGTTGTTTGACCCTGAGTGAATTACTAAACCCCTCTGTGGCTTACATTTATTATCTCTATAATGGGAATAATAGTACCTATCTGGGTTTGTAGGGCGGACACCTACACAGTGGTCAGAAAGTGTCTGGCATGCGGTAAGCTTTCAGTGATGGGTAGCTCTTACTATTCTGTATTAAGAATTTTGAAGGACTATCACGTCACTTATCTGATTGAATCTTCATTGATCCAGTGAGGTAAGTTCAGCAAGAATGGCGATTAATCCCATGGGTTGTCCAAGTTGATTGCTTTTTTTTTCATTTTATTTCACTTTTTTTATCAATAGATATAAGATTTTTCTACAGAGCCCACATAACATCTTTGTAATCATATTTGAAATTAGAAAATACAAAATTAAAGTTTGATGTTGGAGGAGACAACTAATGAAAAGCTGTTTTCCAGCTACTAAGTCAGACTAAATCTGACAGTGGATTTGGGGGAAAACATCCTTAATACTTCTAGGTTCAGTGCTCATGTGCTGGTTTTTTGTTTGCTTGTTTTTCATTTCTGTCTATTTATCTTCCTTTGACTTTCCAAAAGAGCAAGACTGGTGTTGAGAGTACAACATCAGTGGAAATAACAGAATCTTTTCACCCCTCCTACTATGAGCTGCCTAATGAACAGTTGACATATTTTCAAGAACATACTCCATGTCCCACCCAAGTTTCCAAATGTTTGCCCATGAAATGAGGATGGCCACAAATATCTTTGTAAGACCAAACTCTGTGCAGAGTCACTATGTTTCCAAACGGGCCAAAATCAGGAAACTGCACACTGCTATTATTTAATCCAGCTGAAGTTTCCCCTAATAGAAGCTGGTTACCCCAGCCACAGCTGGCTAATTACAAGCTCCATGATTATTTTTCTCTCGAACTGTTTTGGAATCTTCAACCCAATATGGAATTAATAATAACTCTTTGACTTCTGGCAAACATGTCTGAATATTTCAACTTCTGCAACCTGAGGGAAATAGAAAAGGGAAGTTTGCAAATAAAGGGCAAATCCTAATTGCATGATAGAGGACTTCTATGGCTGAAGGAAGTGGTATAGAGATACTAACCTCCAAAATTAGAGCTTCAAATTGCCATGATCCCCATCTTTGATCCCATCTAAGTAGTCACAAATGAGAGCGTTAATAATAAAAAAGTTGTAAAAATATGGCTTAAATTCTGCAGTACTATATAACAACAAAAGAATCTTTTGCATTCTGCAGTGGTTTGTGCTTTTTGAGACACTTACAATTTACTGTCTGATCTTTAAAGTAAAGGTAAAAACCAGTGAGGTAGCAGAAAAGATACTCTTTCCTCTGATAAAAGAAGAACAGGGTGAGAGTTTAGTGATAAAGAGAAATCAGAATACCTGACTCCAAATCTAAGGTTCTCTCCATTAAAGCTAATTCTCCTCAGCAGTGCTGCCACCAGCATATCCACATAGTGCACTAATTAAATCCAGATGGCTTGTGAATCTCCTTCATTTCCATCTGGGATAATGTAGAGAATGGAAGAGAAGCAGTTCCTCTCCTTGGGTATTTTAAGGGACAGTGGTAAGTTTTGGATATCAAAGAAAATCAGAACGATCTCTTTCTTTACCATAAAAAGTCAATATCTTCACATAAATATATTAGTGCTCCTAACACATTAGTAGCATGCCACAGCTGCCCAAATCAAATCATTAAAAAGGAAAAAAAAAAGCACAAAACTCCAGACTACAAATAAACCTACTAAACCCCCACTGAGAAATGAGATTATCTCATTATGGATCTTCATGGAACAAAGATGAGGTTTCTTCACTTACTTTTATGAAACAGGCATTCCAAGCAACTTAAGCAGCTGGAGGGCAAACTGTAGAACTCAGGAGGCAAATGTCATCAAAGATGTCCATGAAGCTTCCAGGATTCATGGAGCATTAGAATATGGGGATCTAGTACTCTGGTTTAAAGTTGGTTTGCCTGAGTTAAAACCTCAGCTCTGCTGCTTAGTAGCCAGGTGATGTTAGGCAAATTATTGGCTTAGTAGCCAGGTGATGTTAGGCAAATTATTGGCTCTCCCTAAGCCTCAGGGCTTTAGTGCTTTCCTAAGCACTATGTGCAGGGATAATGACATAACCTTCTTCATAGGGCTGCAGTAGGATCAAATGAGATAAAGCTCATATTCCCATGTTGTACATAAAAGCATTTAATGTTTATTATTCAGGGAATATTAATTTGAACCTCTCCTTAAACTGGATGACAGAGAGAAAAATATGAAGCTTAGAATTTCATATAAATCAAAGGCATTCTGTTCATTGAAGAGGAGTTTGGGTATAATTTAATCCATAATATCAGATGAGAACTCAATATGTGTTAGGAAATAAGAAATAAATCCTCACTGAGCATACTCTCTGTTCCATAAAAGCTTGAAAAGTTCCTAGCTCTAATGTCTATGGCACAATACAAGAGGTACTACCAGACTAATAGGGTTTATTGCCAAATGAGTGGTATTTACCAGTGTTTCTCAAAACTGGTATCCATGCACTTCTGTATATCCACAGATATATTATTATGAAAGGCCCCATATGAGATTTTTTGGTCCATTTTAATGCAAATCTTTAAAAAGTAGTTATTATAATATAATCATATTCTGGATCATTTGGTTGTAACATAACTGAGTACATTTGTAGTTGTGACTATGTGTGGAGTCCAAGTCTTATCACTTTTATCTGTGCCTACTTATCAAGAATTAACAAATAAATGATGCATTCAAGCCAATTAAAATGCAAATTGATTTCTGAAGGCTATATAAATAGTAGAAAGAGAAAGAGTGGAAGAAGAATTTGAGTTATCACATAGAATAAGGTAATAACATGCTCACCTAAAAACAACGTAGGATGTTATAGTGGATCTTACATTCATGTTAAAACAAAGAAAAAAGAAACTGTCACATTATAATGATGCTGCTACTTTGTTAGTTTTATATTTTGCTCATATTTAATTTATAAATATATTTTGATCCCATTGTTATATAGGTGCCATAAACTGAGAGACTATATATACCTTTCATGGCCTTTCTAAACTACCTTTTGGTTCTCATAGAATTTTTGTAGATTATTTAGGATTTTCTACATAGATAAGCATGCCATCTGCAAATAGTTTTATTTCTTTCATCCTAATCTGAATGCCTACCCCACAGAAATACAAAGGATTATAAGACAATACTATAAAAATTATATGCCAATAAATTAGACAACCTGGAAGAAATGGATAAATTCCTAGAAATACACAATCTTACAAAACTTAATCAGGACAAAACTGAAAATCTGGACTTACCAATTACTAGTAACAAAATTGAATCAGTAATCAAAAAACTCCCAACAAAAGTCCAGGACCAGATGGATTCACAGGTGAATTGTACCAAATGTTTAAAGAATTGATACCTATTCTCCTCCTACTATTTCAAAAAATAGAAGAGAAAGGAAAGTTTCCAAATACATTTTATAAGACCAGCTTTACCCTGATACCAACAGATACCAACACCAGAAAAGACACTACAAAAAGAGGAAACTACATGCCAATATCCCTGATGAACATGGAAGGAAAAGTCCTCAACTTAAACTGCATTTAACAATTCATTAAAAGGGGGCGCCTGGGTGGCTCAGTTGGTTAAGCGACTGCCTTCGGCTCAGGTCATGATCCTGGAGTCCCTGGATCGAGTCCCGCATCGGGCTCCCTGCCGAGCAGGGAGCCTGCGTCTCCCTCTGACCCTCCCCCCTCTCACGTGCTCTCTCTCTCTCATTCTCTCTGTCTCAAATAAATAAATAAAATCTTTAAAAAAAAAAAAAAACAATTCATTAAAAGGATCATTTACCACATTCAAGTGGGATTTATTCTGGCAATGCAAGGATGCTTCAATATTCACAAATTAAACAACGTGATACCCCATGTCAACAAAAGAAAAGATAAATGCAGACAAAGCATTTGGCAAAATTCAACATTCATTCATGATAATAACTCTCAACAAAGGGTGTTTAGAAGGATCATATCCTAACATAATAAAGGCCATGTATGACAAAACAATAGCTAACATCATACTCAATGTCTTTATCTCCTTTTCTTGCCATATTGCATTGGCTAGAACCTACAGTACTGAATAAGTTTCATTTTGACGAGAATCCACTTTTATTTTTGGTATGAGTCTATCTTTTCTTGCCTATCTTTAGATCCTCAGCCAGCACCACTATCTGTAGGTTTACAGACTGATTGATCCACTAACCATATGACATTGCATAGACCAAGGGACTTTTTTTAAAGCAAAAGAGGTACAGCTATGCGTACAAGACAATGGGATCTACTAGTCCTATCTCATACTGTGCCACTCTGGAGCTGCTGGCCTGAAAGAGTGACAGTTTGGAAATGATACACAAGAGAATGTGATACCATCTCAAAGAATCTAGTATGCACTCTAAATCAATGACTATTACAAAATGCTGTGTTTTCAATTGGTAAAAAAAAAACAACATGGATCCAAAAAGTAGAAGTTTGAATGGCCATGGGTACCCATTTCTCATCACTCCTGGTAACCCAGTCAAGGAAGTTTTGCTTACCATCCCCACAGCTGTGAGTTCTGCAGGTTTATAGGGTGAATGGCAAAAGTCCCTTTGAACTTCTTCCAAGACTCCTGTCAAGGGACCAGCTGGCAAAAAGAGGAATTACTATCCTGGCAGGGATGGTGATACTAATCAGGAGGAGATAGGTCTCTTGTTATACTTAGAAGAAACAATATAAAACAGGAAGACTTTAGTTCAGAATACTATATTGATTTGAGTTAAACTACTTTTTTAAAATCATAATTTTCTTTTTTTTTTTTTAAAGATTTATTTATTTATTTGACAGAGAGAGACACAGCGAGAGAGGGAACACAAGCAGGGGGAGTGGGAGAGGGAGAAGCAGGCTTCCCACCAATCAGGGAGCCCAATGCGGGGCTCGATCCCAGGACTCTGAGATCATGACCTGAGCCGAAGGCAGATGCTTAATGACTGAGCCACCCAAGCACCCTTAAAATCATAATTTTCATTTGTTGGGTACTTCCATTAGAGTCAGAGGGTCACTGCGTATATCCAGACCTATTAAGAATACAGCTATAAGATGTTGAATATTTGCCTGCACATCTTGGGGAATTGGGAGGGAGAAAGAATAGTGGAAATGATAACAAATAAGGGATAGGGATGATTGGGGATGTTTGTTTATATAAAAATCTAAATCCTTCAATCATTTATTAAGCAGTATAATGATAAATAAATGGAGGGAAGCATATATCAGTAGGACAACAGCTTGTCTTCAGCACTGGCTACTCTTCATTTTTCTATCTTCATCTGTCTTGATCCACTGCCCACCCCGACTGCCAAGAATGTTTTCCTAAAGGGTGTTAGGCCATTGCCTGTTCTCTCTTACTTTATTTCTTTGCTCTGTTAGCCTCTCCAATTTCATGAGTGCAGTTTCTTGCCCATCTATCTTCTTCACAGTTTTATCTCTGACACCTAGCACAGTGCCTGATACAGAGATTCACTCCTTTGAATGAACGACTCACCAATGGTAAAGACATACAGTGGAATGCTATTCTATTTAAAATTATACTGTAGGTAGATAATTATTTGCAATATATTATTAACTTAAATATAATCAAATTACTAAGCAATACAGTATAATCTCATTTAGAAGAGTTTGATCAAAATTAATAGATAGTAATGCTGGTTGTCTCTGAAAAATGGGAATAAAAGTGTTTATTCTTTTCTGATAGTTTTACCTGTATTTTCTGTTTTTATCTGCAATAAACATATATTGCTTTTTTAACAAAGATACATTTACTTTCAATAATAATGATAATGACAAACTTGTCTGTTGAGATTTGTTCTTATAGATTTTTGTCCATATGGAAAAACAAATAAGATCATTTTGTCTGTGACTAAAAATGGAATAACATTGTCTTGTCGCTGGGGCTGTGGTTCTCAATTGGTGGCAATTTTACTTCCTCAGGGGTCATTTGGCAGTGTCCAGACATTTTTGATTATCATAATTTGGGAAGGGGAGGTAGTTGCCACTTGCATGTAGTGAGCAGGGGACAGAGATGCTGTTAAACGTCCTACAATGCATAGGGCAGCTCCCCCCAACAAAGAATTATCTGGTCCAAAATGTCAGTTGGAGTGTCAAGTCTGAGAAACTCTGCTCTAGAATAATTAGCATTTTTATGCTGGAAGTCTCTCTGATGGTAAAATTCAAGACTTTAGAATCAGATTAGTGGAGGAAATATTTTTAGTCACCAACATATAACTGCTCACTCTGGTTAGAGATAAGTCATGCATTTATTCAAAATGAAGTTCATAAAAATATTTTTAAAGATAGTTCTTTATAGTCCTATGTACATATGGTTCATTATAGGGAAAGGAGAGGCAGTATAAAAGAAACAACTAAATAAAACAAGATTATATTGGCTATTTTTATTTGATAGTTTTATGATAAAGTTAAATTATTGATATAATAGCAATCCCCTCAGGGTCAATATAATTCTTACTAATCAGAGGCTCAGTTTTATTGGTCAGATATCCAAAAGTAGGTCCTAGAAGTTAGGATTACTGAACACTTCACAAAGGAGATTTCTCAATCTTACTATCTAAGACCTTTAAAATAGAGAGTTAGATAGGGGTTTGGATGTAATCTCTGAATTCAAGTGTATTTGATTTATTTATAAATCAGTCTTTAAAAAAGATTATATGTATTCATTTGAGAGAGAGATAGCATGAGCAGGGGGCGGCGGGGGGAGCAAAGGGACAAGCAGACTCCCCCCTGAGCGTAGAGCCCGTTGGGGGGCTTGACATGGGGCTCCATCTCAGGACCCTGAGATCATGACCTGAGCCAAAGTCAGACACTTAACTGACTGAGCCACCCAGGTGCCCCTATAAATCACTTTTATTAAAAGAGAAGTACAAGATATGATCCAGAAGACTCATGAGAACATGTTTGCATATTTAGTTGCTGTTCAACTGAATTAATTGATTTTTGTAACGTGCCATTTGGGGCAAAAATGAAAACATTGTAGAATCTTTCCAAGAGATTTACTTCTCTCCATTTCTACAGACCAACAATTTCTCTCAACTAGATTTTTGCAAGAGTCCTAACTAGATTCCTTACCCTTACTTTACAACATAGACATTGCTCATGAATCCAGGTTAAGTTCTCTGGTTAGTTATCTCAAGTGCAAAATGAGGATAGTATCTTTTCCATAGGATAATGGTGAGAATTAAATAAAAATGGCATATATAAAGCACCTAAAACAGTGTTGAACACATAGTAGTTGCTTAATAATAAGAATTTAAAATAAAATGATGTCTATGCTCATGTAGTGATGAGGGGCTTTCAGCCCCACCATGCACACTGGCATTTATGCGTGCATAATAACATATTTATATACACCTGTGTCTGAAATTATGAGAACTTGCCAGACTGCAAGCACTATAAGGTCCTACCTCATGGAAGCCTGAAAATTACTTATTCCAACCTATTTCTGATCTCTTCAATTTTCTGGGAAGTAATATATCTTGGACTAGTGCAAACCCAACATACCTTTGTTTCTAAGTTGTTTGGCTCCTGGGCAGCAAGAGTAACTAAATGAATAAGAAAATAGCTTCTCTTCCAGTCACTTCCAGAGACTGTGGAAATATCCTGACAGTGCTGAGTCTCAGACAACAATCTGTTCATCAGAAATTTAAAACCACTATTTATTGACATTTATCTTTTTGCACTTACCCCTGTGCCAACCCTAAAAATAGTCATTATTTACACTATTTAATGGATAAGGAAGTTGAGGTTTAGAGAGGTAGAGATTTGCTCAAGGTCACATGGCTATAAACTACATGATTTGGATTTAATTCCACATTTCTCTGACTTGTATGCAATCTACTTCTCAGCATCACTATGTTAGAAGGAAACTAGAGAAGCTAAAATCTATTTAATCTCCCCAAAGGTAATTGAGAGTTGAGAACAAGTTAAAGTATTTTTCTGGACCAAATAGAGTTCTTTGTTTTTTTAAAGAACTCAAAATAGTTGGCTGACTCCTCATGCTAAATTTTCTTTTGCTTCACTTTTAACCACAAACATTTTTTGCCTAAATTTCTCTCCTCAATGCTAATGATTTCCTCCTCAATGCTAATGTAGTTTTGTGTTAAACCAAAGGAAGGAAAAAAATCACCTGGAGTAATATGGACCTGTAGCCTAAATGTAGACTCTATGTCCATTTGCTCAAATTCACATTCCCTAGCCCAGCCATAAGTCTGTCTCTTTTTCTCAGTGGGAGACCATATTCCTTAAAGTCAGTTGCAATAAAAACACACATTATTGCTGGAATAAACTACATGCTACTAAGGAAAAATCAATATCATAGTTAGGACAAACCCTTAAAACACCTAACCAAATCAAGTGTGTAAACATTCTAAAAAGAAATTATTGCTTTCTTATTTTCCCCTCCAATGATGGGAGTCATTTCTCCTATCTTTGCTTGCCTTGGCAGCTAGTCAAGACTGTCTTTCATTTCTATTCACCCTTTGTTATATCTGCCACATGTTGGAGTAGTCATAGTTCTGTGCTCAGCTTTGTAATTAGATGAAGTGATGAAAATAACTTTTACATGAGTCCAATTTTCTCTGCATAAAAATAACCCTTTGAGTCTTCTGATGTAATAAATTATAGAAAACTTTAGGTAGGACTAGGTCTAAAATTGGAGTCTGATTTGGGCCAGATGCTTCTAAGTGGTATCAGAACCATTTTTGATATGTATTCTTTTATTGTAAGCTCAGATCCTGTACCACAATTAATTTAATGGGTTCTGCAAATGTGGAGATTTCTAGTCAATTACCAATAGGACACTATTATCATCTTACACATTAACTCATGCCCAATAATTACTCTAGGTCCCAAACAGCTTATTTATAAAGTTGAAAATTGGGGATCACATTCTAAAGCTCCTTTCAGGCCTGCTGTTTGCAATTCTATTTACTTCAATTTCCATATCCAGGTATATAACGCAAAAGGTCGCAATTTGGAATTTGGCTCTTGGGCTTTTAAAAATATCACATTTTTAAAAATTGGGTCAGGAGCAAAGACTCCTTTCACTCAGCTTACTAGAGGCATTAGATGGTACCAGAATGAATATCTGAAACTCTACTGTAAAGTGCTTTAACTTGATCCAACAATAACAACAATGGTAAATAATTTATATTTTCATAGCACTATAACTTACAAATTAAATTCAGGATGGCAAACTGAAATCTGTAAAAGGCTGGTTAGGCTCCCTAAATGAGTGGAGCTAGGTGGGGATGAATGTAAAGGAGACAAAACATGCCTAAGAGTCCAGACATTGGAATACTTGATGCAATTCAGCAATATACAAGATAGCTCGCTCTCTCTGTTTTTTTTTTTTTCCTCACTCAGATCCAAAGCTATGAAATCTGAATGAGTAACAAGCCCCTCAATGACTGGAAAGCCATCCATAAAAGTCCCTGGGAAGAGAGGAATGACCTCAGAGAGTGAAGTTGTCTTTATTCCCTACAACCCCCCTCTGTGCACCAGGGACACTAGGGCTATGGGGCCAGCCTTCATTAGTAAAGTGCAAAAGAACTGGAACATTTCCTTGCTGAAGTACAAAGGCACTTTGCCTCTTTTGTTGGCTCAGAAGCTTCAATCGGCTTTAGAGTTTTAAAGGTTCAACCAGAGGAGTTCCAACTGGGCAGGGATTGAGCAGTGCCCTGGGTACTGAGTAGGGAAGCAAGTGTCTCTGCCCACTCAGTAACCCCAGGCTGATGGGCTCTCTCTACGAAGGTTGAAACACAATGTTTTATGATTTGAGCCATCACAAGAACAGCAGAGAACAGGGTGATGAAATACCACTTTACCCTTCACTTTCAAACAACTATTTATTACTTGGCAACCTTTGAAAGAACATAAACAACTGTTCTCAAGGACTTACCAAAACCTATTCTCTAGCATCACACATTCAGAACAGGCAGCTTCCTTTGAAAGTTAAAAAAGAGTCAGGCCATCCTAGCTAGTAGTTGGAGAGTCAGTGATGGACAGATATATAAAAGCCAAGTTAAGTGAAAAGGAAAGAGAAATGAACCATTAGAAAGGGGCATGGCAGCTCAGAAGAAAAGTCATAGAGGAAGGACTGGGAAAAGCAAGATCCATTGTTTGTTACCCCCAGCTCTTAGCCAAGTCAGGGGGAAGATGGGAGATGATCAGCATACAGAGAACCCACTTATTGTCAGTTTTTGTTACACTCCATTATGGTTAAGAGACCAGATAAGCATTCTTTCTCCCTATGATGCTAAGAGGACAATTATTTATAAAGGACAATTGCAAAGAGGTGCCTTTAGTGCCAGATATAATTCACTAACATCCCCTGACATGTTTCCATTACCCAGTCCCCACTCACATAAATTAAACTACTAAGTCATTCTGTTAATTTTGTTAATCAATTTCACAAACATCTATTACCTACTTTGCCTACTATGGGCAAGCCACTGCACAAGGTGCTGGTGATATAAAGCTAAATGAAATGTTAACCTTGTACTCAAACAGAGCACCAGCTAGTGGATGAGACCAAATATTAAAACAATAATGGCAACGTGAGAAAGTGGAAAGAACTCAACCTTCAGACCAAGACAGATCTGAGTTTGAATCCTTGCCTGCCACCTGTTTGCCAGCGGAGCCAGCTGAGCCTGTTTTCTCATTTGTAAGATGGAGATAACTGTGTATATAAGGTAGGACACTTTTATGAACTAGAGATGCCATTTGTTAAGTAAAGTGTTCAATAAGTAGGCATTGGCTGTGCTGGGAACTTGTGTTTGTACTTCTGGATCTACGCTCTACTTCTCTCAGCCCTGTTCTACGATATAAGAGTCTGACTTTTATGGGTTATACATACAAATTGCCTCTTTCTCTATTTGTTATTTGGCTTCTTATTGGACTTAGCCATTTGGAGTCACTGGCAGTAGACTGGCGGTCATGCGAGATGTGAGGTTGGTTATGTATTTCCTGGGCTCCCTCCTTGTGGAGTTCCTGTGGCTATTTCTATCAAAGGCCACAGGCATCATATGATGAAGTACCTTGGGGTGCCTGGGTGGCTCAGTTGGTTAAGTGTTCGACTCTTGATTTTGGCTCAGGTCGTGATCTCAGGAGCCCCATGTCAGGCACTGTACTCAGTGCAGGGTCTGCTTAAGATTCTCTTCCTCTCCCTCCACCCCCACTGTGCTCATGCTCTAAATAAATAAATAAATAAGTAAATAAATAAATAAATAAATAAGATGAAGTACCTCCATACAGTACTGTCTCTGAGTTATGGTAACAGCTTTTTTTCCCTTTCCTTCATCAGGCGGTAACTTTCTGATGCTACTAGCACCAGGGTGCTATACTATCCCTGGTTGCTTCCTCCAAACTCTGCCTATACCTTTTTTACATTAAACTCTCCTCGAATTGCCCAGTGGAAGTATGCCATCTGTTTCCTGCTGAGACCCTGATAAATATAAGTGTCATTATTAGTGTGGATAACAAGGTGCTATGAAAGCAGAGGAACAAAAACAACAATAGCAAAACCAAAACGATTGTGGAGGATGTCAGAAAGACTTTGGAGGAAGCCTTATCTAAAGGACCATCTGAAAATTGATGAGAATGAGCAGTGTGGAAAAAACAGGAAGAGAACATTCTAGGCAGAGGAATACCATATGCAAGGACACACAAACAAGAAGATGCATAGCATTTCGGGGAACTTCAAGTGTCTCAGCTTAGCTGGAGCATAGAATAAGAGATGATAGGACTACTGCTGATGCTGTGAAGTTGTGAAGTTGGACCAGTTCACAAAAGACCATGTATGACTTTTTGCTATAGGCAATGAGATACTATTGAAGGTTATAATATAATCACATTGTATTTAGAAAGCAAAATAGAGAGAGGATTAGAAGGGGGCAAGACTGGAGACAGAAGTATCAAGTAAAGAATCTAGGTGAAAAAAATATGGTAGCCAAAAAATGGCAGTGTCAGGAGATATAGAGAAAATGGTGGGAATTTACCAGCTATTAAGGAAATAAGTTCTATATGATTTAGTGAGCAATTAATGTAAGGATGAGGAGACAAAGAAGTCAAACACAGCCCCCACCATCAAGTTTAATTCCTGACTTTCTCTTGTATAAATTGACTTGTTTCTTCAAGGGAGCTTTGGAAGACAGGAGGGTTTTGACTTGGGCAACAGGGTGACTTGTGGTGCAATTGTTCTTTTAGAAAGAGACAAATTAAACTTTAAGCCAGCAGTATGCTAGAACTGCCTCACACAGGCTTGTGATAGTCAAGTCAATTGCATACATCTCTTCCTAGTTCTGAGTTCAGCGACATCACTTTGATAGCTTGAAATTGGTCATGGTGGGAGTATGTACACCACAGAAATTGTCAAATACTACCAGTCAGGCTGTACCCCTTCCCTACAAATATCTGGTTGTTAAACATTTACTAGCCAGTACTGATTAAGGCTGTTTTAGAAAAGGGAGAAATACCTCTGGTAGGGATGGCAGAATTGAGATTTGAGTCAAAAAACCTATACCAATAACTGATAGTCAAAACAGAACTAGAAGGCAAATTAGAACGTGGATGAAAGGCAGGTTAGAAAGTTCAGTGAGACATCCATCAGGGGCTACCTAAAAATGATAAGTACATTGGCACATAGAGGGGAATCTGAAATATCTGAGGTGGCAGATAGTTGAGGTTGCTAATGAGTGATGAGAATTCAGGATGGCCAGGAATCAGAAACCAAGAATATCACAAGAATAAGAGATAATTCAAGCACTGAGTATGGGGAGAAAGTTATATCAAGGCAAATCAAGAAAAGGGAACCTTCTAAAATGATGGCATAACTTCTTGCCAGTTTTTATAAAGGAGGCCTTCCATTCTCTTGCTGAGTAATTGCATTGGAATATGTCATTACCTTTACCATGGAGGCACCTTCCAAAGAATAAGGCAGATCAGAGTTCAGAGTTGTCGTGTTGCAGGGAAGATACGAGATGAAGTTGTGTATGGGCAACTACTGGCCAGGTCTAGTCTTTGAGCCCATGCATCTATATTTGTTGGGGCCAGTCATCCAGGACGTAGAAGTCCAAGATGGACCAAAGAGAAATTTCTTGTTTTCCTTAAGTGTGATAAGCAGGACAGGCTAAATGGTTGCAGGGCCCAGTGCAGAATGAAATGGTAGGGCCTCTTGTTTAAAAAGTATAAAGAATTTCAAGGTGGCAATAGCCAAACATTAAACCAAGCATATTCCCATGAAATTGGCTCTGATGACAGATCACTTTGGTAATGGTGAAACTTGGTCTAAGTTATTACCTTCCTCTGATTAGTCCAGATTCTCTCTTGCATTATTCACCCATAAGTGGACTTGAGAAGACAGGAAGATATTGGCTCTTTTGCTAATGACCATAGATCTGTTAAGTGCAGACTCCCTGGAAACAGGAGACTTAAGACTCAGAGAAACAGATGATTTAAATGATGCCCAGTTAATGAAACATCATAACAAGTGGCAAAACTGTGAGAATAAGCATGATTGTTTTTAAGCAAGTTCAATGGGCTAAATGATGTAACAAAATTTCAGTGGGTACAGAAACAATAGAAGTTTCCTTCTTGCCTACATCACAGTCCAGTAAAAGCCAGTTTTTGTTTTGTTCAACATAGTCAGAGACCAAAGGCCTTCAGTCTTATTGATCTACCTTCTTCTAGGGCCTTATATTTGACTCCATTTATTTGGTGGATAGTGAAAGAGTAAGAATCCTGTGTGGGAAATCTTCATGAGTCAACCCTGGAAGTGGTACCTATCACTTGTACTCACATTCCTTTGGCCAGACCTCAGTTATATAAGCACATCTATCCACAAAGGAGACTGAAAAATATGGTTCTGGGCTCATAAAGAAAAGAACATGAATATTGATGAACACCAGCAATCTTAACCACATGAATACTATTGGTGGTAGCTAAGGTCCACATTTTCAAAAGCATCTCTAAATTTTGTTTTAAAGAACAATTCCTCCTTTCCTTCCTCTTTCTTCTTTCCATCATTAAATAGGTATTTGCCAGGAGCCTATAATGTACAGGTCTGTGCTAAGTACACAGGAATATAATGCTGATAATACATAAAACCTGCACTTAGGGAGAAGTAGTCAAAAACAGAAGGAACAGGACAATACACATATGACTTGCTTTTGATGGCATTACCTTTAAAGATTTTATTTATTTATTTTAGAGGGGAGGGGTGGAGGGAGAGAGAGAGAGTCCCAAGCAGACTTTGCCCTGAGCGTGGAGCCCAACAGGGGGCTTGATCCCATGACCCTGATCATGACCTGAACCTAAACAAGAGTCAGATGCTCAATTGAACTGTGCCACCAAGGCACCCCTAGGTGGTATTGCCTTTAAACTGATATGACTCTGGCTTCTCAGAGCTGTGCCCTTTGAAACAACACTGGATTATCAGTATCTATTTGACAAATTAGAGAAATGTGGGTTTGATTGAGGATACACTGATTTTTCCCGAAGTAGGATTTTCTCTTAAGAGAAGATACAGTGGCTAAAGCCAAATCTTCATAGAATGTGGGTGTCGGAAGAGATGATCTCTAAAGTCCCTTCTAGTCCTGACATTCTAGGATTTTATATTCCTGACTTAAGCAGATCCAAGAAACCAGGTAAGAAGGTTGGACAAGACCCTAGGATAACATGTAAGTGAGAATTAACAATAGCAAAATGGAATTTAGGTGTAAGAGCCAGCAGAATGGAGAGCTTACTAGGACAGTGACTTGAGGGCTATTTTCTGACTTAAAAAATATTTATTTATGATGGTTAAGCAGTTGAGTGTACCTTCACAGTGCTTGGAACAGTGTGCCTGGATTCTTAAATATTTAGAATTCCTTGAACTTTAGAGTACATAAGAATCATACCAAGAACTTGTTTAAAGTGCAGCTTCCTTGCCCAGGATTTCTGATTCCATACATTAAGGACAGGAACTGGAAATATGTGGTTTTAACAAGAACTTCTCAGAAACCTTGGGGTTGAGATTATGTGTCCCAAACAGCTACTGACTACGGTGAGGAAGCTCAATGCAGTTGGGCATTCCAGGCCTTTTCTCTCCTGCAATGCAGCATGTGGCAGAACAGAGGTGATCAGTGTCCCGTCTGTTTTTAAAGCATATTAGTGCTATAGCTTGCCATTCCCATCACTTTGCTGCCAGCATTTGCAGAGTAGTTATGAGAAGAAGGGGGATTTCAATAAGACTTTCCAGCTGGATTTTGGTGTTAGCACACATTTGGATAAAAATTAGAGGAGACAAATCAATCCAAGAGACAGCTGTTTCCCAACATCTCACTGTTTCACACTGTGGGGAATATATCTGGATTCAGGGCTCTTTATTCCTGTTTGAGCTAAAAAGTTTAATATCATAGAGGCAATGTTTTTCTTACTTTAGACAGTTTGCCAGAGCGCTCTCTCAGGTCAGCTTGTACTCAGAGCTACCCCGAGGGATAGAAAATTAGGTCTCTTTGTATAAACCACAGACTTGGGCCATGTAGAACTTAAGATGCTGCTAAGAAGGCCCGGTCATCTATGACTACCAAAACACAGTATGCAATTGACTTTCCTACTTCCACACTTTTTAGATTACTTTGGAAAAAAATTTTTCTTGCCTTTCAGGGATTGCCCTAGACCATTAGCATTGTTTCATCTAGAAATAGAGGTGAGGGCCAGGACATTCCTAAGGAACCAACAGATCTACAACATGATCAAGATCAACATCTAGAACCTCAGATGCCACTGAACAGTTCCTATTTACTATATTTTCTTACTTATGAAATTCCTTTTTGGCTTCATTTTCATAATATGAACCAGCTGCTATGGTAGGACCCTAAGTGAATGAGTCTACATATGCAAGAAAACAATGCCTTATAAACCAAGGATTCTGAAAACATAATTTGAATACCCTTTTGTGTTGCACCTGTAACTCTAAAAGAGAAAATGTTTAAGTGAAGTTTTAGCTTTCATCAGAAATTGCCAACTTTCCTTTTGACTGTGGCAGACTCCACAGTTAATTGGAGCTTCTGATGACTAATGAGGAGGATCATCCCATTAAGTTATGGGATCACTGGGTTTTGAAAAAATAAGGATCTGGCTGCAGTCCAATTACAAGAAAAAGGAAATTAGCCAGAAAGAGTACCTCAAATGAGGACAAACCTTGGCATGTTTTTTTTTTTCCTTTACTGAGAAATTCACTGTATCCAGCTTATAATTCAGATTGGTCTATGTGCCATTTCTGCCCAGTAGGATGGGTAGGCCAGTAGCCAGGACTATTCCAGAGGCAAGGCAAGCAGAATCTTCAAGTTTTCATGTTGTCCTGTTCATCGTGAGGCAGACAAGGGGACAATCTGGAACATGTGGGAGGTTCCTACATGTGAATCTCTATGACCGCCATCCACATCTCAGAAGGTAATATTGCATAGGTTATTATGATTCAGAAACAGCAGAGCCAGGAATAACTCCACATATTGTATCTACAATGACAACCACTGTCCAGCCTTTGGCTTCTGTCATGAGAGATAGCACCCTAACCTCCATCGATTCTTGAAGACTGATGAACATCTACTGAGTTATGAGGAACAGAAGAACAAGGGGAGGAGGGGCAAAAGAATGGGGAATGAGACACAGTGATGCCTAATTAGGCCTAATTATCACTTTTTTTTTGTAAGGAGAGCTCTGAGTTTATTAGTTTTTTCATCCATTCAATAAATACTTATTAAGCACATACCCAAGTACTATGCCAGGCATTGAGAATAAAATAGTAAGCAAGACTCCTTCATGGAGCATTTATGAGTGTCACAATCTAGTGTCTTAAATGCTATTATTGGTGCTATGGGAGTCCATAGGATGGGCAGCTAATGGAGATTTGAGAGATAGATCAAGAAGGCCTTTCAGGAAGAAATAACTTTGGATAAGTTGCTTTTGGAGGCCTCTTTTTTTTTCATTTTTAAATGGGAATAATAAAACTACTTCATAAGTTTGAGGTGAAGATTAAATAAAATGATGTATGTAAAGTTTTGTTTCTGGACATAGTAAGCTCTGCAAAGATATAGCTTATACTATTATTTTTATTATTGTTACTCTTAAACTACTATTACTAGTATACTATTACTACTGTTATTATTGCTTTTATAATTATTTTGAACTTGAAGCATGGGTGGATGAGGGCCAGGGGAAGGATGGAAATCATGTCAGACAAAGGAACAACATGTATAAAGAACTACAGGCAAGAGACATCATAGCTTGGAGTAACTGGACATTTAGTATGTATATAAAAATACATGGTATACATATATAGTATACATATATAGAATCTACTATATATGTACATGTATATGTCTATATATATAATTATAAATAGTATGCATATATGGGTGGAGATATATATATATATATATATATATATATACACAGTTGAGTGTATCTTCACAATGCTTGGAATATATATATATATATATATATGGAATACATATAAATGGTAAGTGGCAAGAGATGAAATGGAAACATAAACCATGATCCAGAGAGTTTTATAAGCTGAGCCTAAAGAGTTTGGATTTCATCCCAACAACCATTGAAGGATCTTAAGTAGTGGAGTAACATGATCATACACTAACATACCCTCAACCACACGTTCACACACAACACACTCATATCCATAATTTATAAATAATCATATCATAGTGCAGCTAGGGCTTACAAATGATACAAGTCTTTTATATTAATGTTGAGGAAATTGAGTACAAAGGGGTAACATGACTTAACTAGAATAATAGGAATAGTTGTTACATGTCTTTTGACTTCAAATACCTTATTTTTTTTTCCCATTACACAACACTGCTTAACTTAATACTCTTAGTACTCTGCTGTTGGCTGAGCTGGAAAACTCTCAGGTGAGAGTATCCCAACTAAGCTGTTTACCCTCTAAAAGTTGGTAGGAACTTGCAAAAAAAAATCTAGCACTGGTAAATTGCCTCTAAAACCCAAACTCCAGGTTCACAAAATGTGTCACAATGGAAACTTGGGAATCCAGTGAGTTAAGCTTTTAAGAGTTCAGAATCATCTCCACAAGGGTGTGGATCTGGGGCAAAATTTCACTACATGACCACCCTTCAACCCCCACCTCCATTCTTATAT
Organism: Halichoerus grypus; assembly: GCF_964656455.1. Classification (NCBI taxonomy): domain Eukaryota; kingdom Metazoa; phylum Chordata; class Mammalia; order Carnivora; family Phocidae; genus Halichoerus; species Halichoerus grypus. The sequence continues at coordinate 65,265,185 of NC_135718.1, forward strand.
AGATAAAATTAAGTACCAAGTGAACATAAAAACCAGAGGGAAAATTGGCCCAAAGAAGCATCCTGCAGATTTCAGGAGGAAAATCCTATTGGGAAATAGATTTGCATTAGTGTTGACACTGGGTAATTTTAGAACTTGTTTGTGTGTAATTTTTTTTTTTTGCTAGCCCATAAAGACAAATTCCTTACTACCCTTAGATGCTTTCTTCCTCCATCATTGACCATCAAATTGTAAATGTCATGTATCCTGTTCCTGCTAGCCTGTCCTTTACAAACTATTCAAGGCCTATCGCCCTGATATTCTACATGCTAAGAACAACTTAGAATACACCACCAAATTGTACCTGTACTAGATATCTCTTTATAGAAATGCCTTTACTGAACTACAATTTAATATTATATTTTAGGAAATTGTACATTCATATGAAAAATAGTCATCAAAAAGCGTTTTCTGTAGAACTGCTTTTTTTTTTTTTTTTTGGTTTCAGATTCTTTTTATTGAGGTCGAGTTGATTATACTGTGAGATAAATTAATTGTTTTCCAGGATTCCTCTGTACTTCCATTTCCTCTCTGTTTTTTTTTTTTTATTTATTTTTTTATTTTTTTATTGTTATGTTAATCCCCATACATTACATCATTAGTTTTAGATATAGTGTTCCATGATTCATTGTTTCTGCATAACACCCAGTGCTCCATGCAGAACGTGCCCTCCTCAATACCCATCACCAGGCTAACCCATCCTCCCACCCCCCTCCCCTCTAGAACCCTCAGTTTGTTTTTCAGAGTCCATCGTCTCTCATGCTTCTTCTCCCCCTCCGATTTCCCCCCCTTCATTCTTCCCCTCCTGCTACATTCTTCTTCTTCTTTTTTTCTTTCTTAACATATATTGCATTATTTGTTTCAGAGGTACAGATCTGAGATTCAACAGTCTTGCACAATTCACAGCGCTTACCAGAACACATACCCTCCCCAGTGTCCATCACCCAGTCACCCCATCCCTCCCACCCCACCCCCCACTCCAGCAACCCTCAGTTTGTTTCCTGAGATTAAGAATTCCTCATATCAGTGAGGTCATATGATACATGTCTTTCTCTGTTTGACTTATTTCGCTCAGCATAATACCCTCCAGTTCCATCCACGTCGTTGCAAATGGCAAGATCTCATTCCTTTTGATGGCTGCATAATATTCCATTGTATATATATACCACTTCTTCTTTATCCATTCATCTGTTGATGGACATCTTGGCTCTTTCCACATTTTGGCTATTGTGGACATTGCTGCTATAAACATCGGGGTGCACGTAGCCTTTCGGGTCCCTACTTTTGTATCTTTGGGGTAAATACCCAGTAGTGCAATTGCTGGATCATATGGTAGCTCTATTTTCAACTTTTTGAGGAACCTCCATACTGTTTTCCAGAGTGGCTGCACCAGCTTGCATTCCCACCAACAGTGTAGGAGGGTTCCCCTTTCTCCGCATCCCCGCCAACATCTGTCATTTCCTGACTTGTTAATTTTAGCCATTCTGACTGGTGTGAGGTGGTATCTCATTGAGGTTTTGATTTGGATTTCCCTGATGCCGAGCAATATTGAACACTTTTTCATGTGTCTGTTGGCCGTTTGGATGTCTTCTTTGGAAAAATGTCTGTTCATGTCTTCTGCCCATTTCTTGATTGGATTCTTTGTTCTTTGGGTGTTGAGTTTGATGAGTTCTTTATAGATTTTGGATACTAGCCCTTTATCTGATATGTCATTTGCAAATATCTTCTCCCATTCTGTCAGTTGTCTTTTGGTTTTGTTGACTGTTTCCTTTGCTTTGCAAAAGCTTTTTATCTTGATGAAGTCCCAATAGTTCATTTTTGCCCTTGCTTCCCTTGCCTTTGGCGATGTTTCTAGGAAGAAGTTGCTGCAGCTGAGGTCGAAGAGGTTGCTGCCGGTGTTCTCCTTTAGGATTTTGATGGACTCCTGTCTCACATTGAGGTCTTTCAACCATTTGGAGTCTATTTTTGTGTGTGGTGTAAGGAAATGGTCCAGTTTCATTCTTCTGCATGTGGCTGTCCAATTTTCCCAACACCATTTGTTGAAGAGACTGTCTTTTTTCCATTGGACATTCTTTCCTGCTTTGTCAAAGATTAGTTGACCATAGAGTTGAGGGTCCATTTCTGGGCTCTCTATTCTGTTCCATTGATCTATGTGTCTGTTTTTGTGCCAGTACCATACTGTCTTGATGATGACAGCTTTGTAGTAGAGCTGGAAGTCTGGAATTGTGATGCCGCCAGCTTTGCTTTTCTTTTTCAACATTCCTCTGGCTATGCGGGGTCTTTTCTGGTTCCATACAAATTTTAGGATTATTTGTTCCATTTCTTTGAAGAAAGTGGATGGTATTTTGATGGGGATTGCATTGAATGTGTAGATTGCTCTAGGTAGCATTGACATCTTCACAATATTTGTTCCTCCAATCCATGAGCATGGAACGTTTTTCCATTTCTTTGTGTCTTCCTCAATTTCTTTCATGAGTATTTTATAGTTTTCTGAGTACAGATCCTTTGCCTCTTTGGTTAGATTTATTCCTAGGTATCTTATGGTTTTGGGTGCAATTGTAAATGGGATCGACTCCTTAATTTCTCTTTCTTCTGTCTTGTTGTTGGTGTATAGGAATGCCACTGACTTCTGTGCATTGATTTTATATCCTGCCACTTTACTGAATTCCTGTATGAGTTCTAGCAGTTTTGGGGTGGAGTCTTTGGGATTTTCCACATAAAGTATCATATCATCTGCAAAGAGTGAGAGTTTGACTTCTTCTTTGCCGATTTAGATGCCTTTGATTTCTTTTTGTTGTCTGATTGCTGTGGCTAGGACTTCCAATACTATGTTGAATAGCAGTGGTGATAGTGGACATCCCTGCCGCGTTCCTGACCTTAGGGGGAAAGCTCTCAGTTTTTCCCCATTGAGAATGATATTCGCTGTAGGTTTTTCATAGATGGCTTTTATGATATTGAGGTACGTACCCTCTATCCCTATACTCTGAAGAGTTTTGATCAAGAAAGGATGCTGTACTTTGTCAAATGCTTTTTCTGCATCTATTGAGAGGATCATATGATTCTTGTTCTTTCTTTTGTTAATGTATTGTATCACGTTGATTGATTTGCGGATGTTGAACCAACCTTGCAGCCCAGGGATAAATCCGACTTGGTCGTGGTGAATAATCCTTTTAATGTACTGTTGGATCCTATTGGCTAGTATTTTGGTGAGCATTTTTGCATCCATGTTCATCAGGGATATTGGTCTGTAATTCTCCTTTTTGATGGGGTCTTTATCTGGTTTTGGGATCAAGGTAATGCTGGCCTCATAAAATGAGTTTGGAAGTTTTCCTTCCATTTCTATTTTTTGGAACAGTTTCAGAAGGATAGGTATTAATTCTTCTTGAAATGTTTGGTAGAATTCCCCTGGGAAGCCATCTGGCCCTGGGCTTTTGTGTTTTGGGAGATTTTTGATGACTGCTTCTATTTCCTTAGTGGTTATAGGTCTGTTCAGGTTTTCTCTTTCTTCCTGGTTCAGTTTTGGTAGTTGATACATCTCTAGGAATGCATCCATTACTTCCAGGTTATCTAGTTTGCTGGCATAGAGTTGCTCATAATATGTTCTTATAATTGTTTGTATTTCTTTGGTGTTGGTTGTGATGTCTCCTCTTTCATTCATGATTTTGTTGATTTGGGTCATTTCTCTTTTCTTTTTGATAAGTCTGGCCAGGGGCTTATCAATCTTGTTAATTCTTTCAAAGAACCAGCTCCTAGTTTCGTTGATCTGTTCTACTGTTCTTTTGGTTTCTATTTCATTGATTTCTGCTCTGATCTTTATTATTTCTCTTCTCCTGCTGGGTTTAGGCTTTATTTGCTGTTCTTTCTCCAGCTCCTTTAGGTGTAGGGTTAGGTTGTGTACTTGAGACCTTTCTTGTTTCTTGAGAAAGGCTTGTATTGCTATATACTTTCCTCTTAGGACTGCCTTTGCTGTATCCCAAAGATTTTGAATAGTTGTGTTTTCATTTTCATTGGTTTCCATGAATTTTTTTAATTCTTCTTTAATTTCCTGGTTGACCCATTCATTCTTCAGTAGGATGCTCTTTAGCCTCCATGTATTTGAGTTCTTTCCGACTTTCCTCTTGTGATTGGGTTCTAGTTTCAAAGCATTGTGGTCTGAAAATATGCAGGGGATGATCCCAATCTTCTGGTACCGGTTGAGACCTGATTTATGACCTAGGATGTGATCTATTCTGGAGAATGTTCCATGGGCACTAGAGAAGAATGTGTATTCCGTTGCTTTGGGATGGAATGTTCTGAATATGTCTGTGAAGTCCATTTGGTCCAGTGTGTCATTTAAAGTCCTTATTTCCTTGTTGATCTTTTGCTTAGACGATCTGTCCATTTCAGTGAGGGGGGTGTTAAAGTCCCCCACTATTATTGTATTGTTGTCAATGTGTCTCTTTGCTTTTGTTATTAATTGCCTTATATAATTGGCTGCTCCCATGTTAGGGGCATAGATATTTACAATTGTTAGATCTTCTTGTTGGATAGACCCTTTAAGTAGGATATAGTGTCCTTCCTCATCTCTTATTACAGTCTTTGGTTTAAAATCTAATTTGTCTGATATAAGGATTGCCACCCCAGCTTTCTTTTGGTGTCCATTAGCATGGTAAATGGTTTTCCACCCCCTCACTTTCAATCTGGGGGTGTCTTTGGGTCTAAAATGAGTCTCTTGCAGACAGCATATCGATGGGTCTTGTTTTTTAATCCAATCTGATAGCCTGTGTCTTTTGATTGGGGCATTTAGTCCATTTACATTCAGGGTAACTATTGAAAGATAGGAATTTAGTGCCATTGTATTGCCTGTAAAGTGACTGTTACTGTATATTGTTTGTGTTCCTTTCTGGTCTATGTTGCTTTCAGGCTCTCTCTTTGCTTAGAGGACCCCTTTCAAGATTTCTTGTAGGGCTGGTTTCGTGTTTGCAAATTCCTTTAGTTTTTGTTTGTCCTGGAAGCTTTTTATCTCTCCTTCAATTTTCAATGACAGCCTAGCTGGATATAGTAGTCTTGGCTGCATATTTTTCTCATTTAGTGCTCTGAATATGTCCTGCCAGTCCTTTCTGGCCTGCCAGGTCTCTGTGGATAAGTCTGTTGCCAATCTAATGTTTCTACCATTGTAGGTTACAGATCTCTTCTCCCGAGCTGCTTTCAGGATTTTCTCTTTGTCTCTGAGACTCGTAAGTTTTACTATTAGATGTCGGGGTGTTGACCTATTTTTATTGATTTTGAGAGGGGTTCTCTGTGCTTCCTGGATTTTGATGCCTGTTTCCTTCCCCAAATTAGGGAAGTTCTCTGCTATAATTTGCTCCATTATACCTTCTGCCCCTCTCTCTCTTTCTTCTTCTTCTGGGATCCCAATTATTCTAATGTTGTTTCGTCTTATGGTATCGTTTATCTCTCGAATTCTGCCCTCGTGATCCAGTAGTTGTTTCTCTCTCTTTTTCTCAGCTTCTTTATTTTCCATCATTTGGTCTTCTATCTCACTGATTCTTTCTTCTGCCTCATTTATCCTAGCAGTTAGCACCCCCATATTTGATTGCACCTCATTGATAGCCTTTTTGATTTCTACTTGGTTAGATTTTAGTTCTTTTACTTCTCCAGAAAGGGTTTCTCTAATAACTTCCATGCTTTTTTCAAGCCCAGCTAGTATCTTTAAAGTGATGATTCTGAACTCTAGATCTGACATCGTACTAATGTCCGTATTGAGTAGGTCCTGGCAGTCGGTACTACCTCTTGTTCTTTTTTTGTGCAGAGGAGAATAGATTAATGAGAGAACAAAATGCTAGCAGGGTAACAACGTCCCCAGAAAATATACTCTAAACAAATCAGAAAAGACCTGAAGCAGTGGGAAAAGAAAGGGAAAGAGAGAAAAAAGAAAAAGAAAGAAAAAAAGAAAAAAGAAAAAGATAAAGATAAAGATAAAAACAAACAAAAGCAGAACAAAACAAAACAAAACAGAAACAAAATGTGATCAAATATGATCAGGCTGGTTTATAGATCAGTGCCACACACTAGATTTTGGGTGTATTTTGGTCTGTTAAAAGAAAGTCCCTCCCAAAATTTTAAAGAAAGAAAAACTTATATATGTACAAAAATAAGGGTTGATATGATGAAGGGATGGAATATGACTGTAAAGATGGAAATTATAAAAAATTTTAAAAAAGGATTTGATAAGTTGTTTGAAAAAAGAAAGAAGAGGATTAAAAAAAAAAGAAAGAAAAAAAAAAGGGAGAGAATGTGATCAGGCAGGGGAGTAGAAAAAAACCATACACTAGAGATTTAGAGTATATTTTGATCTGTTAGAAGAAACTATCTCAAGATTTTAAAGAGAGAACAACTTATATATATATGCCAAAAATACGGGTAACTACTATGAAGGGATAGAATATGACTTTAAAAATGAAAAATAAAAATGTTTTTTTTTAAAAAAAGGGATTGATAAAATGTTGGTTGAAAAAGGGAAAAAGAAAAATTCAAAAAAAAAAGAAAGAAGAAAAAAAGACAGTTAAAAAATTAATTAACTTTGAAAGACTAAAGAATCACGGTAAAAAAGCCATGAATTCTATGTGCAGTATTCCCCTAGCGCTGGAGTTCTGCCGTTCTCATTGATAGGTAAACTTGGTCTTGGCTGGCTGTTCTCGCTGATCTTCTGGGGGAGGGGCCTGTTGCCGTGGTTCCCAAATGTCTTTGCCGGAGGCAAATTTCCCCGCCCTTGCCGGTCCGGGCTAAGTAATCTGCTCGGGTTTGCTCTCCGGAGCTTTTGTTCCCTGCAAGCTTTCCGTACAGCTTTGGAGGCGGAGAGTGAAAATGGCGGCCTCCCAGTCTCCGCCCCGGAGGAGCCGAGAACTCGGGGTCCCGCTCCTCAGTGCGCCCCCAGAGAAAAGCCGTCAGTCACTCCCGTCTCCCCAGTCTCCGGCCGCGCTCCGTGCTCACCCGGCCTGTGACCGCGCCTTTCTATATGGCACCCGACCCCGGGTGGAGTCTCCAAACCCAGCAGATCCCCGCGGTGCGCTCCCGCACCTCTCCTCCCCGGGGGAAGAAGGTGAGTCTCCCCGGATCTGCCGCTTGTTGGGTCCCTGCTGGAGGAGCAGGGGCCCGACTGCGCCGCGGATCACGGTTTATAGCAACCCCGAGCTGAGAGCCCACGCCTGGGCTCCGTCTCTGCAGCCGGCTTCCCTGCTCCGATACCTGGGAGCTCTGCCGCACTCAGGCACCCCCGGTCTTTCTGTGACCCCGAGGGTCCTGAGACCACACTGTACCGCGAGGGTTCCACCCCCCACTTCGCTACCAGAGTGACGTCCCTCAGCAGAGCAGACTTCTAAAAGTTCCGATTTTGTGCTCTGCGGCTCTATCACTTGCCAGAAGCGGCCGACGGAGGCCCCTCCCCCGCCATCTATCCTCCCGAATATCGCCTCGGATTCACTTCTCCACACGTCCTACCTTCCAGAAAGTGGTCGCTTTTCTGTTCAGAGAGTTGTTGCTATTCTTTTCTTCGATCTCCTGTTGAGTTTGTAGGTGTTCAGAATGGTTTGATCCCTATCCAGCTGAATTCCTGAGAGGAGACGAAATCCAGGTCTCCTACTCCTCCGCCATCTTGCTCCGCCCCCTGTAGAACTGCTTTTGAAGACACTTCCCATGATTTGGCTTCATGACATTTATTCTTCTAATTAATTTCTCTAAAACTTAATATCAGAAAAAAAGTTCATCTCTTCTGAAGATCAGGTAATTTTTTTTCCTTTTTTTTTTGGAATGAGTTATATCTAACTTTATTTCCTCCCCTCTTTTTGTTTCTTGGTTTAGCTCTCAGGAGCTTAGAGTTAACTCCATACTTAATTACCACTAATAGCTCATCCTTGGTTTAATTCTCTACTTCTATATCTTGTTCCCACTAGTTTTTCAGATGATCTGCGTGAAAGGGGGTTATCTATGGGAAGATCATCTAGTTGAGGCTGGAAGTTCACCAAGATCCAAAAGTTACAATCATTTTTAGGATGATCATCCAGACTGCCATATGAGAGAACATTTCATTCTCTCAGCAAAGTCCTTAAAGACTTGAAACCTTCTTCTATGTGATGTTTGCTGTCCTTTGCTTGTTTATTTTGAATTCCATGTAGGAATATATATTCATTTTCATTGCAAGATACTTGAAATTACCTTTAGAAGAAGGGAGGTTGTAAATTATAAATAAATGGTCATGAATTATAAATATTTGGCATTAAGATTTCAGCAATCATAAGTTATATCCTGAGACATGAGTTCAACCCACCACCAAAACAAAGTGTCTGTGAAGGAGCTCCAAGAAACACCAAGTTTCTGCAGCTTTTACCCTGTGAACAAATCATTTGTACCTTGGGTGGCACTCAGACCCAATGACCTAGTGTGAGGATGGAGAGAAAGCCATAAAACTGTGCATCTTAACTTTTTTCTCTCTGCAAAGGGAAGCAGGAAATTGTGGCTTTAGTTTCTTCTCAAATTAAACAAATACAGACATTTGCAGTTTTAGAACTGCTTCTGAGGCAAATAGAAGTGAAATGAGAGCAATAGCTAGGATGTTCTTCAGCTTGGGCAACTTTCCTTAAGATGTGTTTGTTTGGTGACAAATCATTTATTTCAAATCCTGCTGTTAGACTGAATGGCTGTGTAAAATTGAAATGACAGTGAAGACAAGTTACTCTAACTTCCCCACCTTTAGGTGACTTAATGGTGCTTCCCAACGTCCTGACACTGAGCCCTGAAAGAATAGGTGTTAAGTGTAGACAAATGCAGGAGGAGTCAGAGGAAGAAGAGCCCAGAACACTAGTTGAGGATGGTGGCAATTGGGAAATGAAAACACTGTAATTTGAGAGAGAAATGAAAGAACATTCTAGATGAGGGAAGTTGAAGAAAGAATGGTCAAAAATGAAAAGTGCCTGGGAGGGACGTGAGGATGGGTGGGGAGGAGTGAACATACAAGATGTGGGTATCTAGTGAGATAAAAAATGGAGACTGTATGAGAAATAGAATTTGAAGTAGTAAAAATAAGAATGCGTAGGTAGGTTGGGACTAGATTATCAAAGTCTGTAAAAATGCAATAATGTTTCTAAAAGGGTCTTACACTAGTATACAGTATGGATTAAAGGCTGTAAAGATTACATACGAAACCAAAAAGCTACTGTGAAAGTCTAGCAAGAGATAAAGTGCAGGAGATGATGAGGTCTTGGAGGAGTTTGATGATGATAAAATGGAAACAAAGAGGCAATTTTTTTTTTTTTTTTACAAAGAGGCATATTTAAGTGGAGGAAGGAACTGGCATTTATTGAGCACTTATCATGTACCTGACTCTTTACGTGAATTATCTAATTTACTTATGGCTTGTGGAAACCTTGAAAGGTAGGTAAGATTATCTCAAGTCTACAGATAAAGCAGAAGATGTAACACTTGCAAGACATTCATTCAGCTGATATGAACGCCAAGATTTGAATTCAATGCTTTCCAACTCAAACAACTCCAATCTTCCCATTTCAACTTTAGCTATCCTGAAAGACAGAAGAAAAGATGGGATTTGATCTCAAAGCTGATATCTGTCCCAAAATTAAAAAAAGAAAAAAAAAAGGTTTCTAGAGACTAGGCTTTTTATCTATAAGAAAAAAAAATAGTGTCACAGATGGAGACAACATAGTTATGAAAAATTAAAGGAAGAAGGGAATAATAGTAACCCTAATTGTTGATGTTTACTTTGTTCTAGGTGCTGTTCTAAGCCCTTTACCTGTGTTATCACATTTCATACTCTGAAAAAGCTTAGAAGGTAAACACAATTATGCTCATTCATGTTAGGAAGCTGAGGTTTGTTTGGAGAAGTGAAGAAACTTGCCTGATGTCATAGCTAGGGATCCCCCATAAGTAGAGCCTGAAACAAGGGCTTGCCTACTGTGTAGTTTATTTTGGGAAGGGACCCTGAGGGACAGGAATGGGGGACTGGGAAAGATAAAAGAGGGAAGCACAGAAAGCCAGTCAAAGCTGTGTAACTGACATGGTCACTGAGTGGTCAACTGGGCCTCAATCTATCTGGGACTTGGAGGAGCTGAAGAAAAGAAGTAACAAAATTATCCTCAAGAGACAGAAGAAGGGATTATTTAATAATGGCTTCCATCCTCTCATTGGTCAAAGATTGCCCCACAAGTGGTCAACTCCCCTGCACTTTCAGGTTTACACATGAATTAGAATGTCCCACGTGGCAATAATAGCAGAAAGCAAGAGATGAGTGCAGCCCAGGCAAAGTGTGGTCAAGATGGTTACCACAGCAATAGCAGGAGTTACAATGCATGTCAAGAGGATGTGAAATGAGGCACAAGAGGTGTAAGGAAACACACAAAGTCCAGAGGCAGAATAAGGAGTGGAATCCAGGTAGCCTGACCTGAAAGCCCAAGCTCTTACAGCAGAGGTTCTCAAATGTTGTGCAACAGACTCATCTAGAGGCTCATTGAAACATAGCTTATAGAGGCCCACTTCTGGAATTTCTGATTCTGTAGGTCAGAGATGGGGCCAGAAAATTTGCATTTATCTCAGTTCCAAAGTGATGTTGCTGATGCTGGTCCAGGGACCACACTCTTGAGAACAACTGGTCTTACACGGACACTGCTATCTTGACAAGGATCCCTGAAATAAACAAAGGAGAAATGCATCACTGTGGGGGAAGCTTTGTCCAATTCACTGACTTTCAAGTTCTTGGGAAACAGTTTGGATGCCTCTCAAAAGGAAAATATTCTCTACATGAAAAACAAGGTTTAGATCATAAACACTTGTGTAAGAAATGGTAAGCCTGGTTCAAGAGGCTCTGAGTGATCAAAGAAATGATATGATGGGCTGTCACACTACAGGCAGGAGTCCTAAAGAAGTAATTGTGAGACTTGGAAAGAAAAAAGTATATAAAAATCTAAGAGACTTAGAGTGTGATGAAGCTTAACCTCAAAATGAGAGAACATGAGAGAGAAAACAGAGCAGCTGCTGTAGCTAAATCTTTATATCTGGGGTGCTCTGTAACAGGCTCTCAATTTTTGCTACATTTAATTAACACCTATTAAAAATAAGACTGTAAAAATGAATAAGAGTTCTTACTTTCAAGAAGTTTACAGTCTAGTTAGAATGAGAAACTAGAAAGCAATTAAATTTAAAACCTACCTGGTAACCCTATAGAGAAAGGAACAAAAACCTGTAAGAGCATAAAAAAGAAAGTAGCAAACTTTGCCTCAGAATGTTGAAAAAGGTGTTTAAAAGGCCATGGTAATTAAACTGGATGTGAAGGGGGAATGGGGTTTGCCATGCAAAGAAGGGAAGAAAGAACATTCTGGGCACAGGACATCATACACTAAGGAATCATGAAGAACCTGGAATGTGCTAGGAACAATGTTGAGCTCAACTTGATTGGAGAGTATCAAGATATATCCTGGAAACAGAGTGTGAAGTTCACGTGCCAACTAAAAGTTTCGAACTTTATCTAGTAAGCAGCAGAGAGATAATAAAGGTGTTAAAATGAAATTTGGCACAAGGAGATTTGTTTTTTTATGATTAATTTTTTAGAAAGATTTCTAGACGAAGTGTGGAAAATGAAGTTGATTGGAAAAATGAAGTGTGGAAGATGAAATATGGAAATGAAGGTTCTGAAACAAAGCAATGACAATGGGTACTCTATCCCTGTAGAAGAGGTCAGATTTGAGGGGCATAGAGAGAACTGACTGCATAGTCCAAATGAGTTCAGGAAGTGGGAGAAAGAGATGAGGAAGGAGTGCAGGAGTTACTTATTAGCTTGAAGATCATTCGCAAATGTGTGAGTCCTTTATCTGGCTCTAAGAGTAATGCTCCATGGTTTTTCCATAATCCTTATGATTTTTTATTTATTTTATTTTGTTAATAAGCACCTAGACATAGATCTCTCAAAGAGGTTAAGGCAACATTTCCTATAGAGTTCTTTAAAATATCAAATATAAGTAGAACAAATGTTTCAAGGTCAAATAGTTTACAAGGCCTTCTTAAATGTTCATTGGAATCCACTAAGTATTCTGTTTCCTAACTCACCTGTCTGTAGAAGCCTTTTTTCATAGAGAATCTCTCAGACCTGGTGTGCCATTGAGCACACTCTGGAAAATGGTGGTTTAAGAAGTAGAGGAGCTCTTCCTCTTCACAGTGAGATAATTTTCAGTAGATAGAAAAATTGAAGGTGACCCTTTCCTCAAAAGAGGTATTGTGGTAGAGGGAATGGGTCATGGGCTTCAGAGACAGTCAAACCCGGGACAATATCCTGATTCTTTCCTTGGTATATGTATAATTTGGGGCAAGTTAGGTAAACTTTGGGTCTTGGTATGCTCTTCTTTGAAAAGCAAATAATGATATCCACCTTGCAAGGTCATAGGGAATTAGGGGAAAATATATGTAAAGTATCTGTCTGGTCCTGAAACAACAAATTACAAATTATAGCTGCAAATTTTGCGTTAGGGAAGCTTAGAATTTTAGCCTATAATGCTAACCACTATTCCTTTTCTAATTTTTGACTGGGTTGGGAATGTCCTTACCCACTTTGTCTTTTGGTGCTTTAAATATTCACCTTTTTTTTATTCTTCATGTTGCTCATTAAGTGTTATTTCTGCCTACTACCTATTGGTGTCTGCTGTTGGTTAATTTGGCTTTTGTTTGCTGAACTAACTGGCCTGTTCACTGAAAAAAAGTCCAGTGGTGTGGATCTAGACTTGATAGCTTCTAAGGTCAAAAATCACAAAGTTAAGAGAATTTTCTTTTCAAAAAAATTCAAAGCAGAGTGAATGATGTTGGGAGGTGAACCATTAGCTATTTCTGTACAAGTCTGTGGTTCCAGATCCAATTTTTGTTTTGCTAAGAAGAATGACTCATAAGACTAAATCACAAGCATGTCAGAGAAAATAACCATTACGACCTCTTCAGGTTGTGGGTTAAAAATAATTAACATGTTATTGTGAGGATACTTCCTCTGGCAGGAGGGTAGGTAATGGCTTAACTGGAATACATAACTTGATGTAGCTGTATTCTGTTCCCAATTATAAGATTCTAAGCCAGTTAATTTTTTTAAATGGTGCATGATATTTGCTCTAATATATAGTTTTCAGCTTCTACTCAAACTCTCACAAGCCAAAGTAATTTAGAAACCTTAGTACAATAAGACTACCATTGGTCATCAAGATGAAAAAATTTCAGGCATGTGCTCTTTTATTCTGCGGTTCAAAAAATGTTCCATGTCTCCTGTTGCTTACTGAATTAACCATTAACCACAAATTTAATATACAATTTAAAGCTCTCCATGGGCATCATGAAACAAAGAGGAACTAAATTATGTGTTTTAGACCAGTGCTTCTCAAACTTTAATAGACAAATGAATGACCTGGGGATGTTGATAATATGTGGTTCTGATTCAGTAGGTTTAGGATAGTACTACTTAAAGTAAGGCATGCCAAGATCTTGGGTAATGAGAATTAAGGAAACAAGAAAGTTTCTTAATCATTAGCTCCTGGTGTGAGAGGAGGGGATAGAAAAAAAGCCAGTGAAGGGCTCCAGTGGAAAATAGGAATGAGAGATGAAGAAGCCTGGAAAGATTCCCAAGAGATTTTCCTTCCAAATGTGACATTCTTTTAGACAAATCCAGGGGAGTTCAGGTATTTGACTTGCTTTACCCAGTTTACATTTCCTCTCACTAGGTACTGCATAATAAGTTTCCTAGGAGTTTGAAACTAATAGTCTGAAACCCTTGAGTTTTTTTCACCAACACTAGAGTTGTGATGTAAGATGGGGAATATGTGTCTTCACTTCATCATACTTTAGAAAAGATTACCATCTTCCTGAGATAGATGTTAGGGTAGTCTTCATCTCTCTGGTTTGAGAATTTTAATTGTGATATTTAGAAGCCTGGCCATGAGTCACCTGGGAACTTTCATTCCCATTAGACTTGCCACAAGATTCCAGAATCCTCAGGTATTAGGATGATAACTTATTAAACACTTACTAGATAATGGATATCATGATTAGGGCTCTATATACATTATCTCATTTGAATCACAGTAAAGAACCACTGAATGAGCATCTGTTCAATTAAACTGAATGTCTTATAAAATAATACTACAACTTTCTTCAGGGTTTTAGTTTTAGCCTGTCTTTTGTATAAATAGTATGTAGTGGTTGTGCATTTTCTTTACTATTGGATATTAACTGTTTAGCTTCTCTTCATAATTTTGAGAGTATTAGATACAAAAATAATTACTGAAGATTCTATGTCTATAACTGGAGGTGACTTTGAGCATTAATGATACATTTGAATCATTCCCATTTGGTGTTTGGAGAACATACTGTTTTTAAAAGTTCGAGTCCCTGGTACCATTATTCCTTCTGAGATTTCACTCAGCTCCTTAATTGAGTCATTTTCATTTTAATCAAACTGTTGCTTGGAGCAGTGACAATACCATAGGAAGTCCTAGTAAAGACCTCACTTTGGCTTTTTCATGGCTAATACTCCATTTTGAAATCCAATCCATGGGTTGTTTCCCTTCACTGACTTCTGTGAAAGTAAAACATTAACAAATGTTAAACTGTTACTTGCTTACTTGCCTTTTTAAGAGGAGTCCAAAGGTTAATAAAATGGAAATGTTTTCACAGCACATCTCTGTTGTAATATTTAACTTCCAGTTTGCTTCTGGGACCAGATCCACAAGGAAAGCTTTCCATACTGTGTGGAATTATTTCAACATGAATGCTTTTGGTCCTGGCCTCTACTGCAATGGTTTTTTTTTTTTTTAATTTTTTATTGTTATGTTAATCACCATACATTACATCATTAGTTTTTGATGTAGTGTTCCATGATTCATTGTTTGTGCATAACACCCAGTGCTCCATGCAGAACATGCCCTCTTTAATACCCATCACCAGGCTAACCCATCCCCCCACCCCCCTCCCCTCTAGAACCCTCAGTTTGTTTTTTAGAGTCCATCCTCTCTCATGGTTCGTCTCCCCCTCCGATTTCCCCCCCTTTATTCTTCCCCTCTTGCTATCTTCTTCTTCTTTTTTTTTCTTAACATATATTGCATTATTTGTTTCACAGGTACAGATCTGTGATTCAACAGTCTTGCACAATTCACAGCACTCACCATAGCACATACCCTCCCAGTGTCTATCACCCAGCTACCCCATCCCTCCCACCCCACCCCCACTCCAGCAACCCTCAGTTTGTTTCTTGAGATTAAGAATGCAATGGTTTTAATCATGGCTGTGTGCAAAATAACCTTGGGAGATTTTTGAAAGTAGATGTTCAGCCCCCATCCTAGTGAATAAGAGTCTCTGGGGGTGTAGCCTGAATATCTGTGTTTTAAAACCACCACTATCAACACCACTAACCACAGGCTCACTGAATGATTCTTGTGCCGAGCCAGGTTTGGGAACCACTATATGGGAACCACAATCCGGGAACAATGAAATGGTTGCAGCTGATCAAAAAATAGAGGAGAGCCATATCTTTACTTGGCCAAACACATTAGAAAGTCAAAAGTGTGCTTGGAGGACACCTACATCAGAATCTCCTGTTAAATAATGCAATATATGTTAAGAAGAAAAAAAAAGAAGAAGAAGATAGCAGGAGGGGAAGAATGAAGGGGGGGAAATCAGAGCGGGAGATGAACCATGAGAGACAATGGACTCTGAAAAACAAACTGAGGGTTCTAGAGGGGAGGAGGGTGGGAGGATGGGTTAGCCTGGTGATGGGTATTAAAGAGGGCACATTCTGCATGGAGCACTGGGTGTCATGCACAAACAATGAATCATGGAACACTGCATCAAAAACTAATGATGTAATGTATGATTAACATAACAATAAAAAATTAAAAAAAAAACCCCATGCCCAAGAGCACACAGCTAATAAATGGTTGAGCCAAATTTGAAAAAAAAAAAGACTCTCCTGTTAAACTTATTTAAAAGGCCAATTCCAGAACCTTAATCTGGATTTACTAAATTTGAATTTCAGTGACTTAATAATCTATTTTATATCAGATCCCCAAGACATTTCCATGCACGCTCAAATTTTAGAAACTCTCTATATGAATGAGTAATCAATTGCCTAGATGGGTACTCTTCGGGTTCTTTTCTGATCATATTTAATTCCATCCCTGATCTGCAGGTACCATCAGAATGATTCTAAGAAATTGTTATCAATTTTTTTCTGAATACTGAGTTCCCCTTGGTGAAATCTGTGAATCCTCTCCCTAGAAAATTCCAGACAGCCACATATGCACATTTTACATTTCATGAAGTTCACAGACTCGAGGCCAATTCATATATACCAGATTAAGAACTGTTACCCTGGAAAAGGTAACTGAGTCAATCAACTTCAGTAAACATTTTGTCTTGATGGGTCTACTCCATAACACAGCAGGGCTAAGTAAATCCAGAAAAGTCTGGATCAGAAAGCTAAAGTAGGACGGAGAACAAAGGGCAGGCATATTTACTGTCCAGTATAATAAATAATTCAAGCACAGAATTCCTCTCTTGTAATCCAATTTACTGTGGATACAGGTGTCCCCTGGTCCTTTCTGCATTACCAGGTGAGTGTTAGGGCTCGGGGAACCAGCAATAAAATGCTGAACCTCTGACTACTGCTGTTCCTGTCAGTAATAAATAAAGTCCTTTGTTTTCGACCCAGGAATCTCATAGCTTCTACTAGCAGCCATAAAACTGTGACAGGCTCACTTGTGGTTTGCAAGTAGGGTAAAATATCAGACTCCTCACAGTTCTTGACCCTTGCATATTGATAACAACAATCCAGTGGAAAAAACAAACAAACAATCCAGTAGAGAAGAAAAAACTTGCTGGAAAAGAAAGAGGGGAATATTTCTGTAGTAATGCCTTGAGTAGGTAAGAGGAGCTGGGATCTAGTGCATAAGCACAGGATCTCAGACATTTCTTCCATAATAATAGAAGACAAGTCAGAATACCTGGGAACAGATGCAGGGAGGTGAATTAGTGTGGTTATAGAAATGTGTGGATATTCTCTCACCATTGCTTTTGTTTCCTCAGTGAAATAAGAAGCAGAAGCGTTAGAAACTGAAGAGAGAGGAAAAGGTACTGAATAGTCATCTGTGTGTGGGAGGGAGAATGGACAAGAGAAAAACAGTTGGATTGATGGGCATCGCTACAGGCCTTGTTCTAACTAAAAGTGAGAATTCAGCAGGATACACTCATACGTGCCCTTCATGAGTCAGGCATAATAAATGAATGCTGATGACTCTTGTCCTCTGGGCATTAAGGAACCCCTGTGACCAACAAGACCCCTTTCTCATCCCAGTAACATTTGATGCACGGTCAAATATAGTGAATCCTATTCACCAATTAAGCACTGGAACTTTTGCCCAAATGTTCTGGAACTTATGTCTCTGTGCAAATAAAGCTTTAAATTCACATTTTAGTAACAAGTGGCTATCTGGTTTACATTGTTAAATTTTAATTCTATTACTAGAGAATGTCTGCTCAATTTGTGTCTTTTATTGGTGATGCTCTGTTTTCTAGCTTACTAGACATTTACTTTACTTCCAGATAATTACTGTAGCTTAGATTTTAATGTCTTAATTAACTATCCTTATTAACTTTATGGCAAGAGTTGCTGCACAACAATAACTTCTTATAAAAACATGCTTGATCATAAAAATATTACATCATTTTCACCTGCAGCGAGAGGAAGGTGGTGAAGCAGGCGGCTTCAGTTTAGTGGGTCCCACTAAATGGATTTCCTTTAAAGCTCAGGCGCAGGGCCCAGTCCGGTGTCACGGCGAGACAGCCCCCCCACAGCAGCTGTCTTGTCAGGGCAGCCTCTTCTCAGTCCAAACATTCAAGTCCCAGACACATTTTTAAACTAGCAAAGCATGCCAAGAGGAAACATAAAGATGCCTGTATTTCTCAGTCTTTATTCAGTCAAGACTCTCTGTTATCTTTATTTGTTGTGACGGTTTAATTAGCCAGCCAACAGGCACTTCTCAGCACCTCCCATGTGTCCACATTGCTTTGTATATTAGTCAAAATAGGCTTGGCTCTGCCATGGTCATCAATAGTCCCTCAAATTTCAGTGGCTCACGCAGTAAAGTTTTATCTCCCATGCATAAAAAACCCTATGCATATTGAATCACCCTCCCTCATCTTGTAGCTACTCAGTTGTGGGCCCTCAAAGTTGCCATGGGGCCCCCAAGTTTGCCATTGCATAGGAAAAATCCCCTGAAGGATTAAGCAGGATGGATTTGGCTAATATCGCTTCTATCCAAAGCACACTGACCAGAATCTGGTATGTGGGCCTAACCCTAAACACCAGGGAAGCTAGAGAATGTGGGGGAGTACAGGGATGGTTGGGAAGCCCCAGTGAAGTATGTTAGTTTCCTAGGGCTGTTGTAACAAAGTGTCACAAACTGGGAAAATTAAAAAACAGAAATTTATTCTCTCATAGTGCTAGAGGCTAGTAGTCTAAAGTCAAAGTGTCATTAGGGCCATGCTCCCTCTAAGACTCTGCGTAGAATTCCCCCTTGCCTCCTCCTAGCTTCTAGTCATGACTGTCAACCCTTGGCATTCTTTGGCATGCAGCTCTGTCACTCCAATCTCTCCTTCTGTCATCACACAATGTTCACCCTGTGTGGCTGCATTTTCACATAGCATTCAGTAATATTGGGAACTAGAGCCCACCGTACTGACATCATCTTACCTTGATTATATCTGCAAAGATCCTATTTCACATTCACAGGTACCTGGGTTAAGGCTTCAACATATCATTTGGAGGGACACAATTCAACCCATAGCAAGGAGTAAGCTCAGAGTGTTAGGAAAATACACAGGAATGACACCTGGATCACAGGAACTTCCTAGCTTAGAAAGAGACATTTCTAAGTCCCTAAAATCATCAGCAGTAAAGCAAAAACATGAACGAAAGGCATTCCAGGCATAGGAACCAGTGTGTACAAAGGTCCAGCAGCAACAGAGAACCTGATGCACTACGTGAACAGTTTGGTCTTGCTGGAGATGAATTTCAAGGTAGGAAAGCAGAAAGAGATGAGGCTGGAGGGTTTTGAATGGTTGCAACTTTAACCTTAGAGCCAAAAGTTTTAAGCAGGAAAGTGACAGTATGAGAAGTTACGAACAATCATCATGGCTGCAGAATGGAACAAACATTGAAGGAAGCAAGGTGGGAATTAGGAGTTATTATGATGATCTAGGTAAGAATGGGTCGCAGTCCTAAGAATAGTAGCAGGAGTGATGGTGGAGAGAAGTGGGTAGATTCTGGAGATGTTAGGGGGGGAAATTATGCTTTATGATTGTTACTATGTGGGAAAGAGATATTGGTAAAAGATGACCCCCTGTTTCTGGCCAGATATGGCATATAATTTAGTGAGACACAGAACAAAGGGAGGTTTGTCAGGGGGTGGACTGAGGGTGGGAAAGTCGCTGAGGTGAAGGTACATGTTACTGAGATACCCAGCATGTCACAAGGAATCCAGGCAATTAGGTAGAAATGTTGACTACAATCCATGCGCACTTTCAACCACATCCTGTTGCCTACAGAAGCCACGCTAACAAAATTCTAACTAATAGAAAACAAAAATACCAGTAAATTATTTATAATGGCATAACAGGGGTGTGAGAGTTATAACAGGAGGGTAAGTATGATAACAGGAGTACACTGAAGGATATAGGTCCTTGAGATCCAAGAAGAAAGAACAATCTTGGAGGAAGTAAAGACTCTCAAGCTTGATCTTTGAATTACAGAATTTGGAGAACCAAAAAGAGAACCATAATGGGGTGGAAAGGTGTAGAGGGAGAATAAACTTGGCTTCCTGGGGTGGACAGTTCAATTTGAGCAACAGTGTGAGAGGAAAATTAGATGGGGCAGGTGAAGACAGATGAGGGAGGGTTTGGCAGCCAAACAGCAAGCTCTCCCCAGTGTCATCTTACTGAAATGGCACTCTCTCGCTGGAGAGCATTTCCTGCTTTCTCTAAGTTTGAGGAGAGCTGTCATCCTACAATACTTACTGAATGAATGACAAAGTGATTGAATGACTATTTCAAGCCAGGATCATCAAATCATTGAAATTCCCTTTTGGTCCATGAGTCAGCATCTTTGTTTATACTTTTTATTTTAGTGACTTTTTCCTCTCAATGAGAAAACAAGGCTACTTTTTAAGGGGGAAAAATATTATTTTACCTTTCCAGTAGTAGCGATTTATTCTAGTCTCAGGGGAGGTACCACAGGCCAGAAATCAGGACATTTTTGTTTTTAGCCACTAATGAGCTGTATGACCTTGGTCACTAGGCCTCCCCAGGCTCTGATTTCTTCATTTGTAAAATAAAACACCAGACCAGGCCATCTTTAAGGTTTCTTCCAGCTCTATTATTTTATGATTCCTTTTTAATCTTTACGAGCTATGTTTGATTTATTAGTCTCCTGAATACACTCAGCTCCAATGATGCAAGGGCATTATAAATAGCCGATTTTTTTTTTTTTACTGTTTTTACAATATCAAAATAACTTGATTCTTTTAATTCAATTAACCAAATATTCTGCTTTTTCACAGCTGGCCTGTTCCATTCATTTCTTGAATAAAACTGCACCTGTTTGGAGCCAATTCCTTTCAACTTCCATACCAATTCTACCCTATCAGACTGGTCCCAGTGAGGGGACTCAGTTCAGTTATCTTACTTCAACAGGATCTGAAAAGGGCAGTTTAATCAGGGACTTCAGAGTAGAAGTTCTTCAACTTTCATGTGCTTAAGAATCACCTGTATGAGGATTTGAAAATGCAGATTGCTGGCCCCTAAACTTAAGAGAGTCTGGTTCTGAAGACCAGAGGTAGAACCCAAGTCTCTGCTTTCTCACAAGCTCAGTAAGTTCTGATGGAGAGGCCTGTTGGTCATAATATGAGAAATACGATCTTGGAGAGGGAAAAATGGTTTTGTTGAGAAATAGTAAGTCAACACTGACTGAATTATGTATCAATTTTAAGCCAGTAATTTAACTGCAGGTATTTGTATGTGCAATTTTTTGTAATGTGAGTATCTAGGATTACTATTTGGCTCTGAAATCAGCAACAAATCACTCTGAGGATACGTTAGAAAAGTGCATAGCTCTGAATGGCTAACAATATTTTGCCTCTTTCTGGCTTTATTGTGCTGTTCTGCCCAATTTATGTTGTCTGCTTCTTATATGGAATCATCAATTTGCACTGATGCTGGTGTTCCTATTGAGAAGAGATCCATCTCTCTCTGAAGCAGCCACTCTCTGATCCAGGCTCCGTGCCTCAGGCCAGGATTCCATCAACTTCCCAGCTTGTTCTCTGCCCTCTCCTCCTCACAGTGGCTCTACCATCACTCAGCCCTGTACAACTAAGCTCAAGGATGGAGAGATTGCTGGGAGCAACTCTGTGATGACTCTCTTTTGAGACTCCTTGAGAATGTTTTGTCCGGCCAATCAGGGATAGATTTTCATCAAGGTCCCCAGTGTCATGTGAGAAGAAGATTCTCTTTGGAGCTAAAAACAGTCTGGAAAACATTTTGCCATTTTTAAACCGGGTCAGTTAGATCTTTGCCTTTTGACTCTTTATTTTACAAGTTGGCTTCTCTTTACAGAAGTTTTACAATTTACAATAATATATTTACAAACAGTGAATTCTGTTTATTTGACTGAACACATTTGGAACCGAACTGACCAATCTTTCTGATAGTATATAGGCATATAAGCACAGAAGGACTTGGAGTCATAGGTTAATGTGTCCTTCCCTGCATTCCCCACCCTACCGAGAACAGCCTAAGACAGATGGTCCTCAACATTTATTCATCACATGCATTTCTAAAATTCAGATTCCTAGTCCCTACTTTCAGATATTTTGATTCAGTGGGCTTGGGCTGGGGCTCAGGAAACTGAAGATTTAGATAAACACCCCAGTGATGGTAATGCTGATGAACACACTTGGTGAAATATTACCTAGCATTCTAACCTTTCAGGTTTACATGTTCCTTGGACATGCCATGTTTCAAGATCATTATTCAGTTTGCCTCTGCTGAAATGCCCTTCATACTTGTCCAACCAGGAAATTTCAATTCATCCTTTGAAGCCCAGCATAAATGTTCTTTCTCCAATAGCTCTTCTAAACTCTCTCTTCATCACCACAATTCTTTGCTACCTTGTCTGTGCTCCTATTAGATTTTTAAATAACTTAGCAGAACATTCTACAGGTAGCTATTCAAATGCCTACCTTTCAAAGGTGTGAGGTCCTAGAAGGCAGGAGCCCTGTCATCTTTGTTTCCTCAGAGCCCAGCATTATAGCTGACATGTGTCAGGGGTTTTAAAGTATCTTGATTCTAATAAACTGATAGGGACACAGGTACGTGACACACTTGCACAGGCTGACACACAGGTAATGGTTGTTTTCTTCCCAATGTTCTAAAATATATAGTTGACCTTTAGGGTTCTCCAACAATATAAGGCATGATGAAATATGCCAGTATAAGGAGATGAAACCTTAGTCTTAAAGTAATCAGGAGGCTCTATTTTTGTGTAAACCATCCTCTCCACTTCAGTAGCATTTACCAAAATCAGGTTATAGAATCAATATTTTCTCTACTGTGTGTATTGGCTTGTGAGGGAGTAATTGCTTCTGGGGGTGCACAATAAAGAAAACCAGAGGCAGAAGAGCGGAATTTCAGAGACAGGAGGTGGAAATAGATTTCCTCATCAGGGCAGCTTCTTTTTTATCTCCAGTGAGGAGGCCATTTTCCACCTTGTTTTTGTCTGTTGCAAGCCTTCTCGGAAACAGCAGCTCCATGGAAACAGGCATCGCTGTTTTATGTCAGGCATTTAGGCATCTATTAAGTGGAGATGAAAAGAATATAGATGTGGCAGGGCAGAGGAAAGGCAACAGAGAAGAGTGCAGGGGACAGCATTTTGATGGGGATGGATATCTTGCTAGTGGGAATGTGTGGCTGGTGGGGGATGTAGTGGCATCTATTGCCAGTCTTAGGATTCAATTATCAAAGGATCTGCAGCTGTCCTCCTTTACTCCAGTCAGCTGCAAAGATCCCAGCATGAGGAGCACCAAACAGGGAGCTCTCGGGATCTGAAAGTGATGAAGCATGTGAAAAATTTCAGGTTAATTCTATGGTCTGCTTTCTTCCTATATACCCCCAAAGGTCTGAAATTCTGCTTGAATTCAGCCCAGAATCAAAAGTATCTGAATGTCTCTTCTAGTAAATTTTAAAAAATATTTACCTCTATTACATTCTTCTCCACATGGTGCTATGGAGGTGACAGGCACTGTAAGAAGTCTTTTGTAGATGAAGAATCTAAGGTTCAGTAATTTTCCAGAGGTCCCTCAATTAATGATGGCAAAGCTACGGCTGAGTGAGCTCTCCTCTCCTCTAGCTGTGCTGAGGTACAGGTTTGGGTGTGGAGAGGGGAGGGCCTATTATTTTCCTTCCCAGAGAGAAAGCGTGAAAGAATGATAAAACTAGGAATTAAATATCCAGCTCAGCCATTTCAAAGATCATGGTGTGATACTCACCGGGCTGGCGATGGCAGATCTGTGGACACAAGAATCAGAAGAGGGAGCTTTAATCTGAAGGTCATGACAAAGTCAGTGTGGGAAGAATCCATAGTTTCTTATGTGAGTCACTGAGCTTTGTTATGAACAGCAGTCTTTCCCAGCGAGCACTTAGTGTCACAACACAGCAAGATAAACAGGGATTCTTACTCTTCACATCATAGGAATTAAAGCTATTACCATACTGGCCACAAATTGTTTTTAAAAGCATTTATCACCCATCTCTCCATTATCGAGTGCAGAAAACAAAGGCAAGCGTTCTCTTCCAAACCTCTAAGTGCATACCATCTGGTACCAGTTACTATTCCCCCAAACATCTGTTAGGAATTGGTATTAGACTATCAGATTCTGGACCATTTTGGGGTTAGATGATGGTGGGAGTTTAAAGTCCTGAACCTCCAAGAAAATGATCCCCCTTTTTCATTAGTATTCATTTATAAGAGCCTGAACCCATCTGACCACATTGTGTCTCTTGATGGAACTGAATGATGCCTAGGAGTACCAGACTAATGGTAAGCTAGTTAGACTTCATTGGAGGTTTCGATGGTGTTTTGGGATGAAAGGCCAAGAAAATGACATAGATTATGTGGACAACATAGCAGAAGGTAACATAGTAACTAACTAATTGGTTTCTAAAAAGGCCTAGATTAATAACAGTGCTGTTGCCTATTATCTTTCTCCTTTTTAAAATGACTTTGCTAGGCATATTTTACCTATCATATAATTCATGCACATCAAGTGTACAAATTCAGTGATTTCTTGGTGCATTTTCTAAGTTGGGCAACCATCACCATAAATCAATTTTAGAACATTCCAACACCCCAATAAGATTGTTCATGCCATTTTATAGGTTAATCCCCACCCCCATCCATACCCCACCCCAGGTAACCACTAATCTACTTTCTGTCTCTATAGATATTTGCCTTTTCTGAATATTTCATATAAAGGGGAATATATAATATGTGATCTCTTATGTCTGATATCTTTCACCTCACATCATGTTTTTGAAGTTTATTAACATTGTATGCTATATTAGTAGCCCATTCTTTTTTATTGCTCAATTGTATTCTACTGTGTAAATATATACATTTTGTTCATCCAGTCACCAGATGATGGACCTATAGACTGTTTCTCATTTGGAGCTATTATGAATAGTGCTGCTAAGAACATTAGCATGCAAGTGTTTGTGTGGATGTAGGTTTTCATTTTTCTTGGGTAGATACCTAGGAGAGGGATTTTTTTTCTTGTTATCTTTACCTCCATTATCGTGAAATTCCTTTAACATGGTGACTCATGTCACTATATGCCATCTGACTCCTTTTGAAAATCAAAGTGAAAAGGGAGTGTGGATCTCTCAGCCAAGAGATATTTGAGGGCAGAATTCCCCCAAGGTGCTAGAAAAAAAAATTTCCCCAAGAAAAATCATAGCCAGAAATGGGTAAAACATTTTATGATAAAGTTGAATAGTAAAACAGATCCATTGTATTATGGTAACATTTGTTGTTCCCTGTGTCCTCACATTGGTTTTTCTAGTCCAATATCCACACTGTGACCACTGACTTTACTTAAATACAAGGTTCCCAATATTAAGGCAGAAAATGCAAACTCCTTAGTATACTTTTCAGGATCTTCATGAGGTAATCCCAATATATCACTATCAGTTAGGATATCAAATCTTGTCAGAAAAATAGAGTCCTTTCCAGATAGTTCAAGAGAGGAAAATTAATACAAGAAATTTGTTTTACAGGTGTTAGAAGAACTGAAGGCCAAAGGGGATGGTAGTGAGGCCACATAGATATTAGCACACAATTATAGATAGAAGCTGCCTTCCTCCCTAGGGCTGGTGGGACAGTGGGAGAGGTGTGTTATTAGAGTCAAGGGGTACCTGAACACTCTTAACCCAGCAGGCTGACTCTGGAAGGAGGGAGGAGAGCCTATCTGCCAGAGACATCACCCAACACAGAGAAAGAAAGGTTGAAATATTCTGGTTTACATTTTCTCCTGTCCTCCAGTCTCCTGCCAGTGCAGCCTTTGGCTAACCTATCTGGCTGCAACTTGGCAAGGGCATCTGATAATCAGAGCAGGGCAGAAAAAAGATAAGACAGCAAACAGATAAATGTCCAACTCCGTCTAACCACCTGCCTCAATTCACAATCCTCAGAATATAAATATCATTAAACTTCCAGCTTCCCAAAGAGAGCCAGTACAAATTTATGAACACTTTCTGTGCTTTGAATAGAATTCTAGTGCTAGAAGTGATATTATGGACCATCCAGACCAATGGCTTCTGAGATCCTTGATTAAGGGCTGCTAAGCAGAGTCAAAGCAGAACCACTTTGTTTAGTTTTACATGTCAAACCTTCCAAGTAAAATTCTCATTGAATAAAGGAGTCTGTGGCTTTAAAAAGGTAGATGTTCACTGGTTATTCCAGCTCTGCACTTTACAAATGGGGAAAATGAAGCATGGAGAGTTTAGTGACCTTTTTAAGATCCTGCCAAACTTCCTCCTACAGCACAGAAATGTTTGTGGGGACAGAGTCAGGATTCAGGTTGCCAGCACTCTGTCCACTCACCACCAACCTTCACACTCAAGCAGTGGCTCTCAGCCTCTGGTGACCCTAAAATTCACCCAAAGAATTTTAAATCTGTATGTAGATGTCTTCCCTCCCCCACATCAGAATATCCAGAGGCAGGGCCAATGCATCCTTTATATTTTTTAAAGTCCCAAAGACATTTAGGTACAACCCCTAGAACAACTGCTCTAGAGAACAGTTCGTTAATCACCAAGATTCTTCAATCAAGAACAAATTCAACTCTAATTAGTCCACCTTCCATTTGTATAGCACTTTCCCATTTATTATTTAGATTAATCATAGCTGAACCCTAGGTGGTAGATCACAAAGGAAACTAAAACTTGCTCAAAGTCACACAGAAGGGAATGAGTCCCAGCATTGGAATGCTGTTTCTGACATCCAGTCTAGTGCTCTTGCTTATCACAGCAAGTTGACCCTCTCTACTCCAATTACTATGGCAGGAATATAGCATTTTATAATGATTTCCAACAAGGAAACCATATACAATTTGTTTTCCTTAAACATTATGAATCTCTGTTTTCATAACCATGGCAAAGGTATGTTTCCCAACCATGCACATCTACTAACTATAAGAAAACCACACCCTCCAAAAATCTCTCCCAGTGATTCCAGGAAGTCCTCAGCACTTGTATCTCATGTACTTGGAAGAATGTTATCCTTTCAGCATCACACAGGGCTCACTCTGCTCTTTCCCTCAAATTCTAGCCACAGTGGACTTTCTTCTTCTGCAGTGCTCTTATATGTGGGTCCCCTCTCACTCCTCCATCTCAGGGAAGATGGCATACCTCAGAGATAGTGCCAGTTCAATTCCAAACCACTGCAAAAAAGCAAATATTACAATAAAGTAAATTTGATGTTTTTGGTTTCCTAGTGCATAAAGTTACGTTTACACAAGACTGTAGTCTATTAAGCATGCAATAGCATTACATCTAAAAAATGTACATACCAAAATAATTTCAATAGTAGCATCAAAGATCACTAATAACATATCACCATAACAAACATAATAATAATGAAAAAGTTTGAAATATTGCAAGAATTACCAAATGTAATACAGAGACAAAGTAAGAAAATTTTGTTGAAAAAGTGACACCAATAGACTTGCTCAAGGCAAGGTTGCCTCAAACCTTCAATTTATAAAAAACACAGTATCTGTGCCATGCAATAAAGTGAAACACAATAAAGCAAGGTATGCCTGTAGATTTAAAAAAATCATCTAGGATTAGGGACCACTGCTTTAAATCATATTTTTCTTCCCCCTAAAATTAAAAATTATTATCAACATGTGGGAATTAATTCTTTGATTTGGGGGCCAGGCTTCCCATAAGTCTGGCAGAAAGAGAGGGAAACAATAGGCTTTTCTTTGTGAAAATATACATTAATTTACAATAACAAGTCTCTCATTAAAACGTGATACTTTCATGCCTTATCCTTAAATGATAACATTAGATATGTAATTTAATAACTTCCATAGATTTGCTTTTTTCTTCCTTGGATCAACAGACTACAAGGCTGAAAGATTCAAATTAGGAGAAATTCAAATCATGCCCTTCCTCCCTTTGTGCCTTCACTTTCATGCCTCTCTTGTCTATTAGCAACTAAACAGATTAATTTTACATATTGTTAATGTATTTCCCTACCGAGATATCAGAACAGCCATCCAACAGGAACTAGTATGCTTAAGGAAACAATGGCACAGAATGCTTAAAATCAGAATATGCAAAACATATGCTTCCTCTGTCTAAAATCCTTTCATTTTCTTATTCTCAATTATATCTCTCAGCTGTTCCAAGCTCCCTACCCTCCCCACTCCCACCCCTCAGCATACTAGCTGCTAGGTGTAGCAAAATTTAAATACAATGTTGGGGATTGCTCTGCTAAAACAGCCCTCCAATTTACAAACACGTCTGCAATACAAATTCTCTGATGATGCAGTCTTTGGAATTATAGAACCAACCCTCTGCAAATTCTTTTCTAAAGTACGGTACTCATAAACCTGGTCAGAATTAAAAGGTTTTCAAAGATGAATGGAACCCAATATGTCTCATGGTCTGGAGGAGGACGGAGTGTAAAACATGTCAGCAAATGATTATGAGTGCTAAGAAATATAGTAATGTGAACAAGGAGTTGTGACAACCTGTGGGAGGAAGAGATTGCCTGGGGAAGGATGATGATGCAGGAATTCCTTTCCAGGAAACAACATCAGAATGGAATATTGAAAGCTAAGTAGGAGTTTGCTAAGTAGCTGAGACAGGGAAGTGCAGAGGGGAACAGAACAGCTTAACTGAGAAATCAGAAGCTGTTGAGAACCACAGAACAAGGCAAGAAACCACAAAAGGAAACCCAGAGGATGAGTGCGCTTGTGAGGAACATTCTGTAGAGTGAGAAGCCACGGAATGGTCTTCTTAGGAATGTTGCAGAGGACTCTTGGAGTAAACCCAGCACCACCCTACCCCTGGGGAACAGCTTTAGTAAGTCTTCCAAATGAGAGCAGCCATCTTCTCAGAAGACCTCATGAGCTTGCCCCCTCAACCCCTGGGATTGGTCTGGTGGTGGAGGACCAGCAGTGGACCAATCACAGGACTTCAGCTCCCCTGCTGGTGATTGGCCAAGGATTTGGTGCATGGTAACACACACAGTCTGGGGGGAGGGGTATTCTTTACTTGCAGAGAAAGCTGGGTGAAAGGGTGTTGCTGACGACCTAGATGGAACTGGAGGGTGTTATGCTGAGCGAAATAAGTCAATCAGAGAAAGACATGTATCATATGACCTCACTGATATGAGGAATTCTTAATCTCAGGAAACAAACTGAGGGTTGCTGGAGTGGGGGGTGGCGTGGGAGGGATGGGGTGGCTGGGTGATAGACATTGGGGAGGGTATGTGTTATGGTGAGCGCTGTGAATTGTGCAAGACTGTTGAATCACAGATCTGTACCTCTGAAACAAATAATGCAATATATGTTAAGAAAAAAAAAAAGAAGAAGAAGATAGCAGGAGGGGAAGAATGAAGGGGGGAAATCGGAGGGGGAGACGAACCATGAGAGAGGATGGACTCTGAAAAACAAACTGAGGGTTCTAGAGGGGAGGGGGGTGGGGGGATGGGTTAGCCTGGTGATGGGTATTAAGGAGGGCATGTTCTGCATGGAGCACTGGGTGTTATGCACAAAAATGAATCATGGAACACTACATCAAAAACTAATGATGTAATGTATGGTGATTAACATAACAATTAAAAATTAAAAAAAAAAAAAAAAGAAAGGTTGTTGCTGCCCAAGGACATGACTCTACCTGGTAGAGAAAATCATTAATGTATATCTAGAAGAGAATATAGTTTGGGGCACATATAGTGAAACAGAAACATGAGCCACTGAGAGAGAAGTCTCCAAAGCTGCCCTGGTTTCCCCTTCCCAAAACTCTAATTTCTTATACTCTGTGTCACTGCTACCCCCAGCCACTCACCCCCACACCCCCCACCTCATTAGTTTTCTGAACTACTTTGTTGTTTTTTATTTTATTTTATTTATTTATTTGACAGAGAGAGACACAGCGAGAGAGGGAACGGAAACAGGGGGAGTGGGAGAGGAAGAAGCAGGCCTCCCACGGAGCAGGGAGCCTGATGCGGGGCTGGATCTCAGGACGCTGGGATCATGACCTAGCCGAAGGCAGACTCTTAACAACTGAGCCACCCAGGCGCCACTGAACTATTTTGAGTTGGGTTTTTGGCAAGGGCACCCAGATGGACTAATGAGGTTCTCATCCACCTCTCCTCTACCAGAAATGCCCACAGCTCCCCAGCCTTTATGGAAAGCCCCCATGTCTTAATAAACCCCAGTCCAAAAGTTCGTGTCAAAAGAATATTTTGACTTAGAAAAAATATTGCCTTTCTTAAGAGACCCGTCACAACAAAAAAGTGAGTTTATCCAGCACATGGGTAGAAGAATTAGAAACCATGCTTGTCAAAGGGTACAGACTTCTAGTTATAAGAAGTTCTGGAGATGTAATATATAGCATAGTGACCACAGTTAATAATACTGCATTGTATATTTGAAAGTTGCTAAGAGAGTAAACGTTAAAAGTCCTCACCCCCCCACACACACACAAATTATAACTATGTGAGGTGATAGATATGTTAACTAACCCTATTGTGGTAATCATTTTGCAATATATACATATATCAAATCATTATGTTGTATACCTTAAACTTATATGCCAATTATATCTTAATAAAACAGGAAAAAAATTAAATTAAAAAATAAAGTTTGAAAACAATGCAGTTTGAGAGGGGGGAAAATCATGCTTGTTTCCAAAAAATAACTCACTGACCAATACAGAAATAAATATTCAGAATATATGTTAAGATATCAAGTCAAAGGCAAAGTGCATCAGTTCTCTAGGCAAAGAACAATTGCTTTAAAAAGTGCCCTGGAATTAAACTTGGCTTCTCTTCATTTAGAAAGAAATAGGTGGTCTTTGTCAACATTAGGAATCAGGTTGGAAAGGCCTTTGCAAGCAAAGTGCTGAGTTACCCAACTGAGCTGATGGAGCCTGTCTGTCTCCAGCCCTGGGCAGATAACACACCAGAGGACTGGCCTCAGCTTCTCAAGGGCAAACCCCAGAGACCACATTCCTGTAATCTGGCCTGAGCGTTCCCATAGCACAAAAGGAAGTGAGACTGTCTCTAACTTGCCAAACCCCATCTGAAAAAGCACACCCCACTGGCGGCAGCCTCTTCTCCCAAGAATTCTGGGAGAAGATCCAAACAGAAACACTTTATGTGGGGCAAAAGAAGCATCACTTCAGCATCCTGTTTCCTCTCCTGGCAAGCAGACATTTTTCTTTTTGTCTGTTACAGAAACTAGAACTGGATCATGTGCCTGGGATACTTAAAAGATGGAAATCAGTGACTAAGGGAAAAACTGCAAAGGAGGTTACATAAGAAGGGCTGGGAGAGAGGAAGGAGGGCAGAGTGACTTTAACTTAGATCAGCAATGCAAATCCCATGGGTAGAGCAAATACTGACAAGGGGCCTCTAGTGGGGAGGCAGACTGGTGACCATCTTGCTCAAGAAACTTGAATTACCCCAAGAAAGCAAGCTTTGAAAACTGTGGGGACCACCTGCCATGTTTAGGGTGAAAGTCTCCTGTTTTAACCTGAGGATGAAATGGTTTCCTTTTTGGTAGCAAGAGCACTGAAACTGCAATTGAAATGAAACCCACTCTTGCTGGTTGGCTTCTGTGAAAGTCCTTTCTCCTCAGTCTTTGACAACTCTGGTATCTGTCACAGACCTCCCAAATCTGACCAGTATATATCCAGTTACAAGGCTTTTATTTATTAAAAATAGCTTTGTCATTGTTTTTCTAATTTTACATGCTCCTTGGAGGAAAAAAAATAAGGAAATATAGAAAAGTACAATGTTAAAAGTAAAAAAACAACCTAGAAACAACCATAAACATTTTGGCAAATAATCTTTTCATTCCTGACCTTGTTTCCTCCTTTCCTGTATCCTTTCAAAATTTATTGAACCCTGTGATAGGCACTGCACTTTCAAAGGTATATGCAAGAGAAAGCAGTGTTTCTGTCCTCATGCTTTAGAATCTAGCTGTCCTTTAAGATCTTCACCTCTCTGTGCAGAAACACACACATGCATAGACAGATGTATATAGATACAGATATATAGACATTGATAATTTAAAACAATATATTAGATCATATATAATTTTACACAAATGAAATTGCTTTAAAATCAGTTTGTAACTATTTATTTCTCCATTCAATAATAAGCCATCAATACTCCATCAATATATATCACCATGTTAATGGCTTCAAAATGAGATTGCTCAGTGAGTGAATATTTTACATTTTGGTACAAAGTTCCACGTTGTTCTCCACAAAGTCTGCACCAGTTAGAGCAGACAATAACTATGTATAGAATACCTAGTGCCCTACAGCTGGTGACCACTGCCTTACCATTGTCAACCATTCTTATTCTGATTTTTTTTACATTAATGTTTTGCTTTTTTTCCCCATGGAATCAAATTTATCTATCTTTTCTTTCATAGTTTCTTTTTTATGATGTTTAGAAAGGCTTTCCCTATCATGAAATTATTTTAAAATATATTTTCTTCTAATGCTTTTCTGGTTTCTTTTTTTTTTAAATATTTAAACCTATAATCCATCTGGAATTTAATATAATGTGACAATTTACATAATGATACAGATTTATTCTTTCCTAATTATGCCTAAGAGTTGTTATTTCAAAGGACTCTTTTTATGTATAGGCGGCAAACTTCATGGATACCTCTTCATAGGAGGTGGCAATCTTTTCTTTGACTTAGTGTAAACTGAAACTTTTCTAGGAGCAATGCAGGAAATGTGGGATGGATTTTGGTTTGGGAGTGTTTTAGAACTATAATTGACAAAATTGTAAGGTATTTAAAGTGTACATTGTGATGACTCGATATAGTATACATTGTGAAAGGGTTTCCCCCATTTAGTTAATTAATGCTTCTAACACCTCACATATTTATCTTTTTTGGTGTGTGAGAACACTTAAATTCTACTCTCAGCAAATTTCAATTATACAATGGTGTTATCAACTGTAGTCACCATGTTTTACCTTAGATCCTCAGAACTTATTTATCTTCTAGCTGTAAGTTTGTACTCATTTACCAGCTTGTCCTTATTCCCTCTTCCCCCCACCCCCTGGCAACCAATTTTCTACATCTGTTTTTATGAGTTTGATTTCTTTTCCCACATGTAAGTGATGCCGTGAATTATTTGTCTTTCTCTGTCTGGTTTATTTCACTTAGTATAATGCCCTCAGGGTCCATCCATGTTGTTGAAAATGGCAGAATTTCCTTTTGTCATGGCTGGATAATACACATCTTCTTTATCCATTCATCTGTTGACAGACCCTCAAGTTCTTTCCATATCTTGACTATTCTGAATAATGCTGCAATGAACATGGAAATACAGGTATCTCCTCAATATCCTGTTTTCATTTTCTTTGGATATATACCCAGAAGTGGAATTGCTAGATCATATGGTAGTTCTAGTTTTAATTTTCAAAATTTTTGAGGATTTTGGAGTGAGAAGGTAGAAGATATAGCATTTCTGGAGGAAAAGAGACACTGATGATTCTGAGTTTGATAGTCTCTGGACCACACCTTGAGAAACCCTGTGTTAGAAAGTTACATGTGTCTTCTGTGAAGTCTAATCTTTCCCTCGGAATGGGACAAGGCAACCGATCTCTTTGAATTTTTGCTTATTCACTTTATTAAAATCAGGATATAAAAATGCCTACTAGGATTAAATGTGTGAGAACAAAATAAGTTATTGTTCATATATATGTTTAAAACCATTATGTTGTACAATTTAAACTAATACAATGTTATATGTCAATAACACTGGAAAAAGTAAGTTAATGTATCTAAGTGCCTATTATGTGTTTTCCCCTCCATCTCCTGCCATATGTATAAGCCCATGACATTCTCTTTCCTGAAGGCAAATGTAAAAATAAAAATGACAGTGTATACAGTGCCAGAAAACAGTGTCTAATGGGAATCTGGCCTAAAGACAGTTCTTGATTTTGAACAATTTACAATTGTTAATGCCAGTAGTTTTTGAAATGATATTTACTGTATCCTATAGAAGGATCTGATGAAGGTCTCTGAGATAGCCCAGAATCAAATGCTTTCATAAGGGAAAGCCTGACTAAAATAAAGAAAAATAATCAACCATGAATTGAAAAACTAGATGGATTATCAATAGGATCTTGCAGTTCTTGCTTACTAACTTCTGGAGAACTGAAGGAAGCCGTAGACACTGGGAAAGGTAATAGTATGCCTCTGGGTGTATATGTCCATTAAATAGCGGTTAATTTAGCTTCCTGAGTAGAAAAGAGAGAAAACAAAACAACTATAATAAATCAAACACTGGTGCATAGCACATTTCATTAGAAAGCCATAACAAATAATCTTAGTTATCAGAGCTTTCTATGTGCCAGGATTAGTGCTTGGCACATCTACCTAAATTTTACAGATGAGGAAATTGAGGTCAAGGAAGGGCAAGTGAATTACTCAAGATCATACCCAAGTCTGTTTGATCTATTGCCTCTGCAAGGGCTTTGCTAAAGCTTTTATGGCCTGTGGTATTTGTACACAAAAAAGATATGGTTTAGACTACATTGTGAACTTACTGTATTAAGTACAATTCTTGCTTAATGTGCCAAGCACATAGTATGAGAGAATCACTTCTGTGGTATAGACTGTCTAGATGTTCACCCATTTCTTCTTCCTTCTGGGAATGCAGTTTGTCTGTGTTTCCCAAAATCATTGTAGTGAGGCATGGTTTTCTGACTAAATTCTGGCCAACAGAAGATGGGCAGATGTGATGTGTACCATCTCCAGGCCTAGCCTAAGAGCAGGAAGATAGAATGAAGTTAAGTTTCTCAGTCACTGCTCAGAGGACAGTCATCCTACTAGTTAGGAATGCCTAATTTATTTATTCTTCCCAGCTTAGGAATACTGAGGAAAAAAAAAAAAAACACCTATTTTGCTAAACCACTGAGATTTAAGAGTTTATCTGTTGTGGCAGTTAGAATGACCTTGACCTTAGAAGCCTTTTTGACTGATATCACACTAAGCAGTCCTGTGATTGATATCAACAACCATTAATTAAGGTGGCAGCTGAATTAAGTTGGCAAAGGCTGCCAACACTTTCAAACACAGGAATCAAATTTACTGTAAATTGTTTATGAAAAAAATTCTTCAAAAGTGAAATGGAAATTCAATAATTATGTAGAATACAATTAGGAGCAAAAACATTCATACTCAGATATATAATGAAAGGTTGACTAACCATTTTATTGTTGCAAAAACATCTCATGGTCAAAATGGAATACAAGCTGAATAAGAGTAAGTAATAATGTTGCTAGTGTAGATGTAATTATTGGTGAATAGACATACACAAAAATACTTAAAGTGTGGGAAGAAAAAAGGCACAGCAGTATAGAAGTTGGCAGAGGTTCAGAGGGGAGGGCTTTGTTAAATTTGAAAGCCCACATCTAAAAATTAATCATGGGTGTCATGAAAAAGGCAACCTGATATTAGATGGGATAGCATTAGGTTTTCAGTATAATCAACCATCCTTGGCCTTTGTCTCCATGTGTCCTAGTTTGCCCAGGACAGCCCCAGTTTATGACTGTTGTCTAAGACTGATTATGAATAGTGCCCCCTTTCTTTCTCCAGAATGCCCCAGTTTGAATGATAAATTATAGGATCATCCTTGTTTGGGGCCAAATTTCAGGAGCTCAGTGCAGACTTCCCTACCCCATCAACAACTGATACTCATGTAGAGTTACCAGTACTACAAATACTACTGTGAAAGTTAGGTTGATGAAGCAGAAAATATTTTTCCTCTCTTTTAACTTCACATGATGACTATTTGATTACAATTTTGGATAAGTTTGATGCATTGTCACCCCACCCCCAGTATCCCCCCTTAGAAGAGAAGGAAAAGCCTTCTTTTTTTTTTTTTTTTAATTTTTATTTATTTATTTGACAGAGAGAGACACAGCAAGAGAAGGAACACAAGCAGGGGGAATGGGAGAGGGAGAAGCAGGCTTCCCGCTGAGCAGGGAGCCTGATGCGGGGCTCGATCCCAGGACCCTGGGATCATGACCTGAGCCGAAGGCAGACGCTCAACGACTGAGCCACCCAGGCACCCCAGAAAAGCCTTCTCTTAAATGCAGGTGACATAGTCTATTGTTACAAACTCAGAATGAGTTTAAAAAATAACAGCTTCTTCTATTATATTTATTACCAGAATTAGAGGCAATAGATCAATGATCGTAAAATAAAAATCATTTTAGGCAAATGTCTCCAAAATTTTGTCTAGAGTATTCTAAGTAACTCCATACCATAGACATTGTATTAGTGGATATTTTGCAAACAGTATATGTTAGAGGGCATATCAGGATGCAATTCTGAGTTATGCTTTATCTCTTATGATGCTTTATGAAGATGATATGGGGGGTGGTGCTAGAGAGAAACATTACAACTCCTTGAAATATTTTCCATTATTGTAGCCATTGCTATGGCTCTAATTCTCAGTTTGGGCTTCCCACAGTCCTGGAGAGCTCAAAGTAACAGAATAAATATGATGTACCTTTTTGGAGATTCAGTTTCATTTTAGTGTTTGTAATTTTAACTTTTTAATATTTGAATAAACATGAATGTATTCAAAACATACATGAATTTTTAAGATAAAAGACGAGTTCCTGAAAAATCTCTCCTAGTTCTAGTAGACTACACTGTGATCTCCCTATGTCCTTTGAATACTAGGAATGAAAAATTGGAGAAGAAGCACTGCTTTGACGTAGATTACTTGGGGCCTCCCTCATCCAATCATCTGTTTGTTACCAGGTTCCCAAACTCAAAGGGCTGGCGGGGGGCAGTTTAAGAGCACAAGCTTTGGTATGGAACAGACCAGGTTCTTGTCCTGTCTATACCATTTACTAGCTCTGAAATCTTGCATAAGTGTGAAGCAGGGGTAATAACAGTTAACTCATAGGAGTATTTTAACTATTAAAGAATGCATGAGAAGTGCTCAGTACAACACCTGGCACTAATAAGGACTATACAGTTGTTCATTATTATTATTTCTTGAGAGGTCTCTTAGCCCCATTCATTGGAACTCCCTATGGTAACTTAATCTATATAATTTCGGTCTAGAAAAAGAGATGTGGAGAAAGTGGGAGTCATCCTGAAAACAAAGCAACAAAGGTATTTTTAAAAGCTGGGAAGCTATAAAGTAAAATGAAAGGAGCCAGGGTGTTTTTAACTTGGAGAAGGTGAAAAGTGACAATAGCATTCAAGTGTAAGAGTTATTATGAGAAGGAGGCTGACAGGTTGTTTTCCATTCCTACAGGGGTTAGCACATGTAAAGATTACAGCAAAATAACTTGATTTGACACAAATAAGAATGTCTTGTCAGGGAGAGTGACAACACCAGAACAGCATGCTAGAAAGGGTATTGCTATATCAACCTGCCTGCACCTAAAAATATCCTGGTTAATTTAGGTGACGATCTAGTTGTGGCTGACCTGGCTGACTTTTCATATCTGAGTCCCAGAGAGCAGTTTTCAATCAGTTCAGGGACACAGTCTTTGGCAGATGTTCATACCAGACTCTAGCACTTAGGGCAGATTATATATATATATATATATATACATATATATATATATGTATATATATATATACCCAGCCTTTGGGAGACACATTTATACAAATTGACACATAATTGGAAGAATAGTTCTAGATTTATAATGATAATTATAATGTAATAACAATAGTTAACATTTATTAAGTACTTACTATGTGAAAGATTCTATTCTAAGTAAGTTGTATGTGATTATCTTCTGTTCAATAACGGGTTTTTGCACTTAACTGTTTAACTGTTCTAATCTGGACACTCCTTGGAACTTTTAAATCTATCCAGGAGAGAATGCATGATGAACACCTCACCTAATCAAATTTTATGCATCCTTCCATGCTCAGCTCAACTTGCTCTTCTTTGTGAAAGATGCCTGAATTTCAACTGTCATTCTTTTTCTCTAAACTCACAGCTTTAAGCCTCAATATGGGCATTTATGTGAGACTTAAATAATTACTTTGAGGTATCTGTGTTGTTGTTTTGTCTGGCTATTGAATCCTTGTGCCTTCATTTAACTCTTCATGCATGTGTATGGTATCTTCCAAGCCCAATTCTAAAATCTTCAGGGAAACCAGGTGTAGTCATCATGTGGTTTTTTAAGCAATCCATTTTCCAACTTTGGTAACAGCAGCCTGTTTTGGGGAGTGGAAATTCTCTTCCATTGCATGCAGTCTTGATAGGACAGTCCATTGAAGCTCTCTGCCTTTTCTTTCCTAAGGGATAAGTAAGTAACTTGGGGCTAGCTGGAATTTCTCTCCCAAGGCTTTGAAATTTGAAGAAAGTATTACACACATAGGGAAAGGAGTTGATTTATTCTAGTGACTGTCACCTGGAGAAGTTGCCTGCCTTCTGCTTCCTTGGCCTCCTAAGTCTATCAGATCCTATTCTGACCAAGCTTGCTATTCTAGCTCTTCTTTGAAGTACCTGATAGCCTTGCAATAAGTTAGCCAGTTTTTCTGTTGCTGGCAACTAAAACATGCTAACTGTTACAGGGGCAAATCCTCTACATACCAGGGCCACCAACAAAGCACAGTGCCTGTCACAGAGTGGGTGTTCATGAGTGACATTGTAAAGGACTTGAAAAACAAGCACTGACAAAGAGTAATAAGATCTATGAAAGCATTTTGTAACTAGATAAGAGATATAAACATTCCACTGAAGAGTCCCAGGAATGCTACATTAGTGATAAGATTGTTAGAGAATTTACATAATCCCAACATCCATCTTAGCTACCTTTGGTTTGCTCATTAAGGCAATTGAGAAGAGGGGCAAGTGACACACCATGCAAATGCCACTGGGATGCTCCATGCATGCTTATGGTACATTCTTACCTCT
Organism: Halichoerus grypus; assembly: GCF_964656455.1. NCBI lineage: Eukaryota > Metazoa > Chordata > Mammalia > Carnivora > Phocidae > Halichoerus > Halichoerus grypus. The sequence continues at coordinate 65,304,011 of NC_135718.1, forward strand.
GGAACTCCCAGCACTTCCTGGCTCTCCTTTCAGTGGTGCCAAAGAAGTTGATCCGAACCAGGATGAAGGACACTCACTGGATCACACCAGGAATTCATCCTATTTTTACATTTTCAAATGGATTTAGTAGAGTGCAGATGTGTACTACCCAGGACCGAAAAGAAATGAGGACAGAGCTCAGAGAAGTCAGGCAGGGGTCAAGCAAGCGAGCAAAATAGAAAGTGATACCCAGAGCAGTTGTATTGCTGCACACAGTACAGGGAGTTGGGTCAGATGACCTCTAAAGCCTCCAATTTGGGCATCCTTTGTTTCTACTTCTGTCAGTTGTTCATACATATAACTCTCAGAATCAGTCCTACTAAGAGGCAATGGTAAGTGTAGAAAAGATGTTGAAAATGATGTTTCAGCAGTTTGCTTAAAAAAACAGAACTCTTAATTTATCTACAGATAGAGTTTTTTGTTCAGTAACATTTGTTAATGGCATATTACGTACAAATAACTGTGCTAGGTGCTAGGAGGAAGGGCAAGCAGAGTGGAAAAAAAAAAAACAGTTACAGCTGCTGCCTTATAATTTACTGAAAAAGATGTTGTGCCACTTTGTGCTTTCTGCACCAAGACCACTCATTTCAAACAGTAACCATTCACAAATTGATCTGTGACAAAGAACTCTTCTTGCTTTCAAGGAGCTTTTAGTTCTTTATTCATTCACACATTAATTCAACAGTTTTCACTGATTAATCTCCATGTACCAGAACACCTGGGAAAAATGAGTTCTCTCCTTCAAGGAGCTCAAAGGGAAATGGGATGACCTAAGTCTCCTACTTAGTTTATTATGCCAGTTCTTAATCTTCTCCAAGCCTTCTTTCTCCTGTAGTCATAATGGCATTTTGAAAAATCAAATCTGATCAGGTCACACTTCCCCTGCTTCAAACTCTCTAATCGTTTCTCTCGGTATTGAATTCAAATTCCCTGTTAATGCAAACAAGGTCCTGCATCGTCTGGCCCTGGACCGTTTTCATTTGAAGGGTCTTTAAATGTCAGGATGGCAGCCCCTAATAATCTGATTCTGCCTCGACAGATTGCAGGTGATGTAATAAGCAGGCTGAAGTGCTATCAACAAGCTTATCACAAATACCCCGTAAGTATTCAGTGATCATCTCTACCCACAGAATCCAGGGGGGCGTGGTGAAGATCCAGAATTGAAGCCCATGGAGAAGTAGATCAAAGGCAGTGCAGAAATCTAGGACAAATGATTCACTTTTTATTGTTCTAAGATGAGCACTCTGGCCTCAGTGAAATAGATATATGGATAGAGAAACTTAAGAAATGAGAAAACATGATATTCTGAAAGGATAATAGTGGCAGGGATTTTCATCATGTTGCTAGACTTTTGAAGCACTCTCTGGACAGTTACTTGAGATGCTCTTAAATCCTCTCAGGCTGCCATTGAAGACTGTGGGCAGAATTTGACTCTTTATCTGAGAGATGTTGTAACTAAAAATGTACTACTTCAAAGGGTCTATGACTTCTGCTGCCATTTGCACAACATTCATCAAATTCCCTAAGGAACTTATAGTTCAACAAAGGTTAAGAACCATAATAAATAGACCAGAGCTATGGATGTAATCCCAATACTGAATTCTAGTTCTTTTTTTAAAAAAAGACAAACCAGAGTCCTGGGTTAGTATATGAGACAGGTGTTTACTGAAATACTAGCTTAATTAATGGAAAATTTTGAGTGCCTAAACCACAGTTTCCTTAGCTGTAACTGGGAATATCAATATTTATTTCACAGCATCATTAAAATTATTAAATGAAATAATGTATGTAAAGCACTTAGCACAGTGCGTAAAACTTGATAGGAACTCAAGTTTTTGTTTATAATGTAATTATTTCTCTGATACTCACATAGTGTTAGTGCTCATGATACCATGAATTTCATATTGGAGACTTTTTTTAATTTAATTTAATTTTATTATGTTACGTTAGTCACCATACATTACATCATTAATTCTTGGTGTAGTGTTCCATGATTCATTGTTTTCATATAACACCTAGTGCTCCACGCAATACATGCCCTCCTTAATACCCATCACTGGGCTAACCCATCCCCACACCCCCCTCCTCTCTAAAACCCTCAGTTTGTTCTTGGAGTCCATAGTCTCTCATGGTTCATCTCCCCCTCTGATTTCCCCCACCTTCATTTTTCACTTCCTTCTCCTAATGTCCTCCATGCTATTCCTTATGTTCCACAAATAAGTGAAACCATATGATAATTGACTTTCTCTGCCTGACTTATTTCACTTAGCATAATCTCCTCCAGTCCCATCCATGTTGATGTAAAAGTTGGGTATTCATCCTTTCTGATGGTTGAGTAATATTCCATTGTATATATCTTTGTATACATTGTATCATTATATACACTATATCTTTGTATACATTGTATTACTGTGTGTACATTTGTATATACAGTAATATTCCATTGTATATGTCTTTGTATATATCTTTGTATACATTGTATGTATCATTGTATACATCTTCTTTATCCATTCATCTGTTGAAGGGCATCTCGGCTCTTTCCACAATTTGGCTATTGCGGACATTGCTGCTATGAACATTGGGGTGCTATGCCCTTCTTTTCACATCTGTGTCTTTGGGGTAAATACCCAGTAGTATAATTGCTGGGTCATAGGGTGGCTCTATTTTTAATTTTTTGAGGAAGCTCCACACTGTTTTCCAAAGTGGCTATACCAACTTGCATTCCCACCAACAGTGTAAGAGGGATCCATACTGGGGACTTTCTATGTGCTATTTCTATGCTCCTCTTGTTCTTCATGAAGAACATTCTTCTATGTCCTTAGAGCCTTTGTGAAAATATAAAACATTCAAGCAGGAAAGAATTTGGGGGAAACTTCTTAATTTAAGGAATAATACGCTGAGGCCTGAAGACTTACTCAAGTTCACATGGCTAATTAATGGCAAAATGGGGTCTTTACCCAAGTCTCCTGTTTCCTACTCTAGTGGCTTTACTGCTTCATTATTATTATCCCAAATTGTGTGTGGGAGGGTGTATCCTGAATCAATACATTAATATATATTTACTAAGCACCTACCTAAGTGGACCTGGAGCTGTGCTAAAAACTTTAGAAAATATAAAACAAGTATGAGAAACATTCTATACAATTAAATAATTATAAATTATAACACAGGTGAATCAAATTGCTCCTCCCATTGCAGACTTCTTTCCTCTTAATTTTACATTAACTTTGAATGTTCCTTCTTATGTTTCTGCCTTCAACTGTGAGAATAAGGGAATGCAAATGTATACATGAATTCTTGCTAAGCAGTTTATGGCTGATTATTGCTATGCAAAAAACTCCATTATTAAGGTCAGGCACACATTCACACATCGTCCAATTAGATCTTCTAATAGTCCTATTTTATAGAAGAAATAAAAAAGGCATGGAGACAAAGTAACTTGCCCAAGTCCCTCTCAGACCCCACAGCCCACGTTTCTTCCACACAGACTCCACTGAGCTTTTTAACTTCAATATTAATCCCTAGAAGCAAAATAAATAAAAAGGACAATACACAAGTGTGATGCATACAAATTCTTAATGAGTAGGAATTTATTCCCAAACATTTGTAAGGTGTCAATTATTTCTCAGGCTACCTCACAAGAGGGTAATATTAGTGTCATATCTACAGCTACAAATGGCATTTTGTTCACTCTGCCCATATCCCCATCAAGACGGCTCCCGTCTCTGGGTCTTGCCTGTGTTTGTGAGTTAGTCCTTCCTTCAGCCAAGGGTCCTAAGTTGTTTCTCATTTTGTGGTTTCATCTTTTGGGTGATCATATGTGCTACTCAGGTCACTGTGTTCTTAACCTGTTTAGGTTCTAGAAGTTATCTCAAGGTGGGAAAGTTTAGTTCATCCTGATTTGTAATATTAAACTGGTAACAAAACCATGTAGCCTTGTGCTCTGAGTGCCCTACAACTGTGTGAGTGAAGGTCATTTCTCTTTTAATCTTAGGTCAGGCCTGAGACCTGTAGTCTGGACCACAGGATGTTGGAGTAGCAGATGTATCAGTATTGCCCTCCTTACTGAGCCAGGCCTGTGACATCCAGTCTCTCAGACCTGGAAGAATTCTTGCCCAGGAGCTTCCTCAGGCCTTCATGCAAATAGAGGCCAATCAGCCCCAGAGACCTCTAGATGTGCTCTATCTCAAGTGTAAAAAATGCACAGGTTCTCAAACAGTTAGTTTTGTCACACTCTCCAGTGTGGTACAGAGATAGTGCAGACAGCACGACCCCATTCCCACCAGCAAGAAGTCCACTATTCTTACCTGCTAAACCAGGCTCTCAGATCTCTCTTGGGTTTATCCACGCATTAAGCTCTTCCTCTATCTCAGTGTTTGAAATAATGATTCTGAATAGTGTGGATGAGAAGTCATTCTCTCCGCACCAAAACACCTTTTATTGAACTAACACTAATTAACCTTTGCTATGTGCCAGGTACTATAGTGCATTCTTTACATATATCATTTAAACCTCAAAACAACATAATTATGTGTATATGAAGATGGAGTCTTAGAAAGGTTAAATAATTTCCCTCAAGTCACTTAGGTCTTAGGTAATGGAGCTGGGAATAGACGTAGGTCTAACCACAAAACCCCTTTCTTGACTACTAAGCTACATTGCTGTCCTTTAGCTTCTTCAGTGTAATACTAATTTCTGAAATGCAAAGTAGATAAAAGGACAACATAAGTAAAAGGAATACAAATGCATAATTAGCATGAGTAAAATGTGCATTATCATTTTTATGTCAAGCCCATTTCTGTGAATGCTCCATTATAAGAGCATTTTAGTTGATAAAAATTCAAAGATGCACATTTGCTGGTTGAAGCAAGAAAATGTCAATAATCTCACTTTATTTTATTAATTTAGATATGGCTCCGGCAAGTACAGCTGGTACTGCTATTCTTAGAGCTGGAAGGAACGAAGGGGGAGGAAGTATTTCTGTTAACAGATAAATCCAATCAGATTCAGGAGATGACTCCACTACTCCAAATCTCTAGTCATCCCCCATCCTGCTCTGCCCCTAAGAAATCATCCACTGCAAACTGTGCTGGAGAGATGAATGTGAGAATGGAATTAATCAAAATAAGATGAGGGACCAGCAGTCTATCACAGGTGGCAGTTTGATTAATGAAAGCCAGAAAGCAGCTAGTACAATTTGGGAAGTCAATGAGACCCAGGCAAAGGCAAAAACAACTGGAAAACTCCAGTTCTCTCTAAAAAAAATAAAAACAATATTTTGTATTTGCTTAGTTCCTTTGACCTTAGGATGTCAAAGCATTTCACAAGCAATTTCTTGTATTCTTGTCTCTGTTGTAGAGAAACCAATACAGACGTGTTAATGCAACTTTCTCTCTGGGCTAACAGAGGAAACAGGAACAGAGAAGAGAGAAAAGGAGTCAGAGTTGTTACAACTGTCCTTGTAATTGATACCTCCATGAAAAAGCGACCAAATCTTTGTGCAGTCATTTTGACTGTCTCTTTTTAAAGAATCTCACCTCCTCTATTGTTTCAGTTAATACTTACAAGCACCTAAATCCTATATTTATCTCTAGCCCATACCTCTTGACTGGTATTGCCAAGCCACTCTGGATAGCTTCACAAGCTACTTATGTTACAAAAAATATGAAGTCATGGAAAGAGCCAAGATGTCCGTCAACAGATGAATGTGGTGTGTGTGTGTGTGTGTGTATGTATGTATATATACACACTGGAATATTATGCAGCCATCAAAAAAATGAAATCTTGCCATTTGCAACGACGTGGATGGAACTAGAGGGTACTATGCTAAGCGAAATAAGTCAATCAGAGAAAGACATGTATCATATGATCTCACTGATATGAGGAATTCTTAATCTCAGGAAACAAACTGAGGGTAGCTGGAGAGGTGGGGGGTGGGAGGGATGGGGTGGATGGGTGATAAACATTGGGGAAGGTATGTGCTATGGTGAGCGCTGTGAATTTTGTAAGACTGATGAATCATAGACCTGTACCTCTGAGACAAATAATACATTATATGTTAAAAAAAAAAAAAGAAGAAGATAGTAGGAAGGGAAAAATGAAGGGGGAGAATCGGAGGGGGAGACGAACCATGAGAGTCTATGGACTCTGAGAAAAAAAACTGAGGGTTCTAGAGGGGAGGGGAGGGGGGGAATGGCTTAGCCTGGAGATGGGTATTAAAGAGGGCATATATTGAATGGAGGACTGGGTGTTATACGCAAACAATGAATCATGGAACACTACATCAAAAACTAATGATGTAATGTATGGTGATTAACATAACATAATAAAATAAAACTAAAAAAAAAACATGAAATCACTCATTCTCTTCTTCCTCAAGAAAAATCTGCTTTTTCTCATTTGTCATTAGAAAATGATGTCACTCTTTTAGTAGTCACCCAAGCAAGATGCTACAGAGTTATTTTCAAATGATTCCTCTCTCTTACTCCTTGTTATACTTCAATCTTCATTTCCCAATTGGACAATTTACTATGCTGAGTTTTCCTAAGACTTTTGTTTCCTGCAATCTCACATAACCACTTCTGACCATTGTCAATCCCCTCTCTACACTCTACCAAATGTACAATCCTTTCACTTCTATTCTATTGTATAAGTCTATCCTTATGCCAGGATCATACTGGCACTGATAACTGTAGTTTTGCAGTAAGTTTTGAAATTGGAACATGGGAGTCTCTTTTAAAGTGTAGATTCCTGGGCCCCACCCCTAGAGGTTCTGATTCAATTAGTATGGGATGGACCATGAGTCTGATTTCTCACAAGTTCCCTAAAAACATCCATTGCAGGATCCCAAGTATGCAATAGAGTAATAGGTAAGAATGTTGGGGTCTGTCTAGGACTCAATTCTGGATTTGCCCTTATTCTCTGGGTGACACTGAGAAGAATATCTGCTTCTCATTCTGTAAAATAGGGATGATAATAACAGTGCTTTTCACATGAATTAAATTCATGTAGAATAGAAGAGTGCCTGGACTCCCTAAATGTTAAGTAATTACTTTTACTAATAGTTGCTCAGAGGATCAGACAATGGAGAAATGCAGAAAGAGAAAAGAAAATATGTGCCATTCTGATGACATCAAAAAATTTTCAGCAACTTGGCAGAATCTAAAATGACTGTTTTTGAGTAACAAGGGAAAAAACCAAATGCTTCATGAGTAACTGATGTTTTTTTATTGTGGTAAAGTATATATGGCCTAAAAGTTACTGTTTTTAACCATACAATTCCATGGCATGAATTACATTCATGATATTGTGCAATATCACCTCTATTTCCAAAACTTTTTCATCATCCCAAACAGAAACTCTGTTAACAATTAAATAATAACTCCTCATTCCTTTCGCCCTCCAGCCCAAGGTAACCTCCAATCTACTTTTTGTCTCTATGAATTTAACTATTCCAGATATTTCATATAAGTGGAACCATGAAGTATTTGTCCTTTTATGTCTGGTTTATTTTATTTAGAATAATGTTTTTTTTTTAAGGTTCATTCATATTGTAGCATATATTAGAACTTCATTACTTTTTATGGCTGAATAATATTCCATTGTATGTGTATACCACATTTTGTTTATCCATTCATCTGCTGATGGACACTTAGGTTGTTTCTATCTCCTGGCTATTGTGAATGATGTTGCAGTGAACATTGACAACACAAGTACCTGTATTCAATTTTTTTGGGTATATATCTAGGTGTAGAATTTGAGTAACTGATCTTTTATTAGAAATAAAATGCTACTTTGGAGTAAAGGAAGCCCTTGGCTATGTCTCTCATGGCCTGTCCTTATGACATGAGGCTAACCTTATCAGTCCTCCCTTGACCCACATGTCTGCAGCTCATTGTAATTGCTGTCTGGGCTGTAGAGATGTGAATGCCTCTGGAGGAAGGTCGTCTGGGAAAGGGGGAGTTCAGACTATTCTAGATGACAGAAATCAGTGACAGGGCTCAAGGGAACCAGTGAATCTGCTCTGTAACCCTTCTTTGCCTCCTTTTCTCTGATGCCTCCTGCTTTTTACAGGATGCCCTGTTCAGCCCGAAAGACTATGAAGTTATGTAAGTTTCAGAAAGGAGTGAAGAGGGACTGCGTAACTGTGCCCATCCCTTGACCCTGCCAGCTGCCAAGGCTGTCATTAAATACAGCCTTTTACCAATGTCACTGGTTTTATCCCCATCCCAATCCTAGCACTGCACATTCTGGTGCTGCCTTGATCTCCCTGGCTCATAGTTACTTTCTCCCAAGTTTGGTAAAGATGAATGCAGATGGTGGTGGTGCTATTTATTGTATCCTGGTATAAGAAATTGTTATTTTAAGCCATGTGAAGAGAAGTAAGTGTCCTATTAGGCTCTATACATAAAAGCCGTAATTCATGGGATTGTCCATGCTTGGAAATATTTTATATTTTTTGGTTAAAAAATGCATTAAGGTGGTAGAATTAGGCAAAAAACGAGTTCATCAGTAATAAGCACATGTCTCCCCCAGCCTATTCTAGGCACACAGGCTTGTTAAAGGGGAATGAGTTATATAGAGGACTTGAAGAGCTGCAGTAGGTTTGCAGGGAATTGGGGCCCCATTACTGAAAGTTGAGAGGGCACATTTCAGACTGTGAATTAAAGAGTGGCACACTTGAGACCCTCTGGGCATCATGCCTGCCTGTTGTTTCTCCATCAGCTTATGGAGCAACACAGTATAGTGGTGCCTGTAATTGCTTGTCCCACCTGCCAGATCACTGGATGACAGAAACCTTGGAGTGAAAATGGGAGCTGATTCTACTGGTGGCTTTTGGAAGATGGTTTGGGTTGCTGGCCTTCTTGGTAGTTCACTTACTTGAATGCTTGCCCCAGTCCTTGCTTGTGTCAGAGAGTCAAACCCAGTAAAAATGGTAGGTCAGCAGAAAGAAAGGGGAAAATACAAACTGAGAAAATGAAATCCTTAAAAATGTTTTAGGAGATCATTATTTTATAGAGTACAGAACTTTATTGCCAAGGTTATTAAATATTGTCAAAGACATTTGGCTGAACTCCTTGATAAGCCTCTCTTCATGTCCTCAATCCTACATTGCTAGAATGCTATCTAGACTAGCAAATCTGCTTGTTGGAAGTGATGAAGTGTTTACAGATTCTTGTCCCTTCCAATGCTTGGCTTATCTGGAGCTGAGCTGGCTCAGTTTCTCCAACCTGAGCTACACATCATCTCAGAAGCTACTCTATCTTTGTCTGGTCTCCCTGATTTCTGACCATCCAAAGAGAGAAAGGTTTCCCTGCCTGGCCGCTAGACTCCCATTTTAGGCTTCAGGAACTAAATATGGCATTTCATTTGTCCCTCTGATTCTGAGTAACTGAATGTCTTATTCTCACCCATCACCTTTTTAAAAAATTTTTCTTCATGTGGTTCTATGAGCATTTTATCTGACTAGATTTTAAGACTCTATTTACCTTTCAGAGGTGCATTGTGGTGAAATGGAAAGAACTAGAGTCTAGGTTCAGGCAACTACTCTTCTAATGTCAAAAGTTCAAATTCTTATTGGGAAGCCATTGAAAATCATGCTTTCTTGGAGCATATTTAATGACATGAAAAAATAAATAGAACATATGAAAAAAGAAGATAAAGATGTATAGCATAAGTACAGTATTCAGAAAATAATATATGACTATACATTTATGTACATGATGCCTTTTGCATCACAATTTTTCTTTACCTGGATTTTAAATGGTAGCTGTTCAGCAAGATACCAGCTTTTTTTTTTTTCTTTTTGCTGAACTGTGGTATTTGTAAGCCGAGAAGAGAAGCAAAACTGCCTACATGGGGGAAATATATCCAGCGGGAGAGAGGATTTATCTAGGAGCTAAATAGAGAACAGGAATTTTTAAAGCAAAATGCTATGTGCTCTCTGAGGCAGTTCTACCCTTTTCTCTCATCTACTTGATATTATCAGTAAAACAGCAATTACTCATTGTGTATGGAATGCTTCAAGATGAGTGTAGAGGAAGACTACTGCCAGGCTCCAACTATATAGAAAGGATAGTCACACACACTCACACACACTCATGTACACATGTCCAACTAAAAAAGTTTATTATACTTTCCGAGTTGAAAAATGTCTCTTGGACTTAGATTATTTGACAAGCAGAAATAAGGGGACTATCATGAGACCCAGGAAAAAACAAAGCTGTCCTGGGTCAAAGTTTCAATCCTTCCATTTCCCAAGTACTTTGTACTTGTGGTGATGCCTCAATAAAATAGTGTTATTGAATTTTGAGTTAAAATTTTTCAACACTCAGACTTTATGATCATATAACAACATACTAAACTAAGAGGAGATCACTTCTCAGACAGACTCACCCAAGGCGACACATAATTAGTGGCAGAATGAGTCTGGAAGCTTTCCATGTGACCTCAAGGACTCTCCTTCTTCCCTTGTTGCTTTTGGTATGGGTGAACATTAAGAAAAAACAATGCGTGTGTGTGGGGACGTGCATGTGTATAAAGAGAGTTACACGTTAATACACATATGCATGCATATACGTATGTGTACATATATACTTTTTTTTTCTTGAGGATATAACAGTCTGCTCTTCCATGTGCCAGAGTATTTCAAATCATCTGAACTCCTGTCAGGGTTACCCCATGATGGAACTGGGATTTAGGAAGCCAGTTGGCAAGATACGATCAAGAAGCAATTCTTAGCACCTAATCTTCAAATAAAGGCCTCAGGCATCACGCAAAATCTCCAGGGCCCAGGGCCCAGAAAAAGTGGCTTTCCTCTTCAGGGATTGGCCAGCATTTAGTCTCTGCTTGGTTCAGTGACTCTATCAGGCTAACCCTATCCTCTAATAGAGTCTCAAGCAGATATTCAGTCTCATTTGCAGCCATGGTCCAGCCCCATTCTGCGGGTAAGCCCAACCAGGCCCTCACACAAGAATTTCCCTGTCCAAAGGGAGACTGATTGGGTTGGAGAGGATCAATTACTTACTCCATCCCTCTTTCACTCTTGGGCCAATAGCTAAATGCAGTGCTCATTTTTCCTTGTCTTGCTTCACCCACTCCAAATTTCAGCTGGGTTTATATTTGTGATCATGGTTACTGGACAAATCTCTGAGAGAAGGGTAGAACCCTAGAAGAAAAACTAGGAAGGGTAACATATCTGCTCTTGTAAAGACAGGGACTATCCTATGTTAATAATTAAAGATCAGCCAAGGACAAATGCAGGTTTAACACTTGAAAGGTTCTTAATTAAAGATCATCCAGATAGGGATTTTCAAAGCCATTTTGTGATGTTTGGGGCCTCTTTGGATGCTTGCTAGGGATCCATAAGTTGTTTTGCAGAATAACTTAGGCTTTTGGTGCTTTTGTGAAATTACAGATTTTTATTAAATATTTGTGTAGGGGATTTTATTCTGCTGCAGCCTCATTCTTATGCTCTTGCCTTCCCTTCAGTGCAGGACACACATTTCCAGTATTGAAGGCATATGGCACAATGGGAGGAGCAGTCTTGAAGCCAAACAAACCAGGTTCCATTCTCAAGGTCTTCATCCATCCATCCATGGAGCTGTTAGTTCTGGCCTCAGTTTCCTAATCTGTAAAATGGTAAGATCATTGTTTGAGACAGTACCTGTCATATGGTAAGAAATGTCTGCTATTGTTACTATTATTGGCCCAAGTGTCTAAGCCAGACTGCTGTACATTGCCAACTGGAAATAAAAAATTAATGCCTAATTTGACATGCCTCAGAAAAGGAATGACATGAAAAGAAAGGAAAAAGATATTGTAATGTCGACCCAATCTTATTTTTAGTACTTCTTTGACATTGATATTATTATTTTTGGAGTCTCCCAACCATTCTTGCAGAATTCTTTTTCAATTCATGGATCATAGGACTAAAGTGGTATAATTCTTGCTTCATTATAAGTTGCCATATGTAGGCATGTTCTCTATATTTAACCTATGAATATAAAAACTTTACCATGTTGCCAAAGTGCCAGGATTTTTGAAAATTTGAATCTAGTCAAAACTCTTTGGTTTGCAGAGGAATTAACAGGCCCAGAAAATTTAAGATACTTGCCAAACTAGATTGCAGACTAGAATTTGTATTTTCTCATTCCTTAACAACTAGTTCATGAGAAACTTATGTAAGACTCAAAGAACCTCAATTTTAGTAAGATACCTGAGAAGCACATTCAGTTGTGCTGTGACTTTGAAACAGATGAAAATTTGAATGGAAATGAAGCTATCCTTCACCCTACCAGTGTTAGCTCAGTCCCACATTCTCCTTCAAAGGACACTGGGAGGGCGCCTGGGTGGCTCAGTTGGTTAAGCGACTGCCTTCGGCTCAGGTCATGATCCTGGAGTCCCAGGATCGAGTCCCACATCGGGCTCCCTGCTCGGCAGGGAGTCGGCTTCTCCCTCTGACCCTCCTCCCTCTCATGCTCTCTGTCTCTCATTCTCTCTCTCGCAAATAAATAAATAAAAAATCTTTAAAAAAAAAAAAAAAAAAAAGGACACTGGGAAATCAAACAGCCTGAAGAGCTAGGATTCTGTGTTGCTTTCCAAAGTCCGGGCCCGGTTTTTCTTTTCAAATTGTGCATTGAAAGACAGGGAGGGAGGGAAGGAGGGAGGGAAGGAGGGAGGAAGGAAGGAGAAAATGGGGGAGGGGCGCCTGGGTGGCTCAGTTGTTAAGCTCTGTCTTCGGCTTAGGTCATGATCCCAGGATCCTGGGATTAAGCCCCGCATTGGGCTCCCTGCTTGGCGGGAAGCCTGCTTCTCCCTCTCCCACTCCCTCTGCTTATGTTCCCTCTCTCACGTGTCTCTCTCTGTCAAATAAATAAATAAAATCTTTAAAAAAATGGGGGATAGAACTTTATTGTTATCTGATTTCCTCAGTCTTATCCTAAGAATATCCCTTGGTTAGTCACTCTATAAGACACTGAATTTATTTTCTCATATGGTAAAATGTTAGGAAGATCCAACATATTTTAAAGATGATGTCTGAATAGCTACTTAGTTGAAAATCTAGTATCCCTTTGAAAAAAGGCTTATTTTTGTTATAATGTTGGAGGGTTCTTAAATTTATTCTTTTATTATTGGTTATTTGCTTGCTTGCAAGAAGTGAGCTTATTTTTTTGGAGAATTATCTTGATAAGGTGGCTGTAGAAACATCTTAGGAATCCAAAGGAGGCTTATGAAGGATGCATTCTAAAAATAACTCCACACACACTAGAAGATTAACAACGCAAATGTGTACATACACACACACACACACATACACACACACACACACACACGGTATTGTTAAGCCAGTTATGTTACTGTCATCAGTTACTGTCATCAGTAAACATGGCTGAGATGACTTGCCTGATGTCTGCTCCCATTGCCCTTCTCTTGTTCCTCTTAGCTGGGCCCCCTGATGCTCAGCTGTGGCTCAGTATTCTCCAAGCTGACTTCTTGCCGGTTAGAGCTCTCTAGGTGACATGGAATCATCCATGCTTCTTGCCAGCCCATTTCTAAGCATGAGCTATAATTTAATTGCTTGTTTTCTGCCTTGTTTATTTCCATCTTATGACAATATTCCAGGACCTGGGCCCCTATTTTGGTCCCCTGTGCCACAGTTTTTATACCTATAATCTATACCATGTAACAGTTTTCCAGGATGGATGTTCACTTTTGTTCCTGTCAAACCCTAATAACTAGACTTTCACCATACAACTGGGATTTTGTTTCAAACCTTGCTAATATCAGTGACTAGCCTATTACTGGGATCACTGTATATCACCTGCTTCTGGACTTGCTGCTAATAATTCTGCCCTACAATTTCTTGAGCATCAATTATGTATCAGAGACCAAATTTGGCAATTAACTCACTATAAGTAGTGTACAGTATTGTGGTAAAGAACACTGATTCTGGAGGTGGGGTTCAAGTTGTAGCTCTACCAATTATTAGTTACAGGATTTAGAGCAAGACAATGCCTCAAAGCCTCAGTTTCCTTATTTATAAACTGAGGACAATAATACTACCCACAACCTAGAGTTTCATTAAGAATCAAATGAAGTAATAAATATAAATCACCTTTATATGCTTGGTACTCAATGAATGTTAGTTATAATTATCATATGTTCAATCCCAGGGAAATTTCATAACAACTTTATGATATAGACATTTTCATACCCATTTCACAAATGAAGAAAATGAGGCTTAGAGCTAAGTAACCTGCTCAAGGCCAAACAATAGAGCTGGGATTTGAACCCAGGTTCATCTGACTTCAAATTCACTCATTCAGAAAACATTTACAGCATATCCACAAAGTGCTGGGGTATCTGGTGCACCATGTACAGCTGCTTCATCACCTATGGCTGGGTTGGGTCTTCTCCATTTAAGCCTACTTAACTCCTAGGACCTCAGGGATAGAAGTAGTTGCTCACCCAAAATGTGAGATGCCCCACTTTCTGGCCTCATCCATGAAGCTTTCAAATGCATGATCCTCCTGTCTATTTTCCTGACTACTGGCTGCAGGGAGAGGACTCAAGATCTGAGAGAGGGCCAAATAAAAAGACCAAGGGAAACTCGGTTCCACATTTGCTATTTGAAGCAGAGCCCAAGGAAATGTACCTGACTGGGAATACCTGTGTAGTCTGTTCAATGGAGAGAAAAGAATACTTACTGTGTTAAACCACTGAAATGTGGGATTTTTGTTACAGCGGTTAGCTTGTACTGACAAATAGAACCCCAGTGGGCATGTATAACTTCAAGCCCAGGTCCATCCTTGAATCTTGTGTCCCTGCTACTCTGAACTGCTTGCAAGCTGGCCTTGCTCTCTCTCACCTATGAGCCTCTGTTCCTGTGGTGCTTTTATGTCTCAGTTGGGTCCTCCAGAAAACTGATACCAAGATAAGAATACATACAAGTGGTTTGTGGGGGTAATACCTGTGAATGACAAAGGAGGAAGAAGCAGAATTGACCTGAGAAAGTTTTCAGACCACAGTGCTGATCTGACACCTTGTGAAAGAAAACAGGAAGGGCCTCAGATCTGACAGTCTTGGGCAGCCCAACAGAGAGCTCCAGAGCAAAGATTGCCTAGTAGAGGAGTCTCGGGTAGAAATGGTCAGAGCCTAGTACTCTTGCTGTGCTCAGTCATGGACTGAGCTACCTGGAAAAAGTATCACCTGGCCTCAAAAGCTGAGACAGATGCAGCTGGACACTCAGATAACTCATTTTTTTTTCCAGCTGAACACACTCTTTCTTGAAGAGAGATCCCATTGGTGTACTCATAACTGCTGCATTCCACCTACAAAAACCTCTTCTCTCTCCAGAAGTGGGTACTCCTATGAATTTTTAAAATTTCTTCTTAGGCATCAATTTCTCCAGGAAGCTTTTTCTGATCCTCAAATCCAGATTGGGTCAGAATAACGTGCCCCTCTGCCCTCAACACTAAAAAATGTCCATATTCTTATCCCTGGAAACTGTAAATACATTAGACTATGTGTCAAAGGAAAATTAAGGTTGCAGATGACATTAAGGTTGCTAATCAGCCGACCTTGAGATTGGGGAGATTATCTTATAAAATCCAGAAGGGCCAATATAATCAAAAGGGTCCTTAAGAAGAGGAAGAAGGGGGAAAAAAAGGCCTAGAATATGATATGAGAAAGACTCAATATCCATTGCTGGGTTTGAAGATGGCCTTCCATTGGCCAAAGAATGAAGGCAGACTCTAGAGCGGAAAAGGCAATAAAATGGATTCTGTTCTAGAGCCTCCAGGAAGGAATGCCACCCTACATCCTTGATTTTTACCCACTGAGACCCATTTCAGACTTCTGACTCCAGGACTAAAAGAAAATAAATCTGTGGTGTTTTAAGTGACTAGTGACTAGTGACTAGTGGTGTTTTAAGTGAAAATTTGTTACAGCAGCAAAAGAAACCAATATAAGCACCCACCTTATGTGTCCGACAACCTGCATTTCCATAACCACGGCATATTTCCGTGCCCTTACTTATAACTCACATAGTAGTTGTTTAATAAATATTGGTTGGGTTATCCCAGCCTGCTCCATTCCTGGCTATTTAATTATGAACGTAGCATGTTGGACATTGGCAAAATAACTTCCAAAATCACTTTTATCTCTAGTTATTTCTGGTTCACAATCACATAAATAGAATTTTAATACTGTATTCTTTTAGGACCAGTTCTGGGCACAACATAGGTGCTTAATAAAGAGTTGTAGAATGAAAGAATGATGATTCATTGTTACAAAGTAGCCTTTATTTATTTGTTTGCTTGTTTGTTCATCATGACAAAAAAAAAAATCCCAATCAGTCTCAATGAACTGGAGGAGGAGGAGAATAGAAAATCCAAAGCAGAAGATCATATCTGGAAAAATGTTATTTTAGTTTCAAAATGTCTTTTTGCTCTCAGCAGATTTCCATTTATATAAGGATGACTATTGAGGTCATACCATTAAGATACAATCTCATTATTATATTTGATTTACTTCCGAAATTAAATTTAGAAGAGATTGATTTTTAAAAAGACATGTACAAACTATGACCACTGATATTTGTTTAGTCTCCTGGGCTGGTTGGAGGAAAAGAAGGGAGATAAAGGAAAGAAAGACAAGGTCAAGTCAGGGGTTATTGATTGACAGGCCAGTCAAGGCCTCACAAACCAGTGTGACTTTGAAGGGGATGGTGGATATTTATTGTGTTTTACCTTCCTAGGTTCCATTCTTCATTCACCTGATATTAGTACCCCTACTTCCCATTTGAGAACTCTTCCTTTCCCCATTCTTCATCCTTTGAATTGGGAGGATTCGATTGGGATCCCAATCTCAGGCCAGTTGGCACATTCTATTTCCCTGGCCCCACTGATTAGTTCAGGCTTAGCCGCTTGACCCAAGTCAAGCCAATTAGATATTGGTCTGGGATTTTCTGGGAGCTGTTGGAAATAGAGGTTCTTTCCTCACTAGCATATCTTAGAACTTAGGACTTATTTTGATCCAATGATAACCATTTTTCAGGCAAAAGGAAAAGACTAAATAAAAATGGACCTGATAGAAGGTAAAGCAGAGCCTAACAGTGCAATATTCCAAACTGAGTTATTCAAGCCCCTGGATCCTCATCACCTGGAGGCTGTGCCATCTTGAATTTCTAAGTTAAATGAGCCAGCAGATTTCTGCTTTTGCCTAATCAAGCTTGAGTTGTGTTTCTATCACTTGAAAACCAAAACACTTTGACTAATGCAGAAATCATCACAGTTTTTTGGATCCATAAACTTAAAATTGAGATCTTTAGAAATGATCAGATGCAAAAGAATTGACTCTCATTGACCTAAACAGATTGATGTAAAAGAAAAGAATACTAATTGAATAGTTCTTTGCAAGTGTCTCAAATATACAACCCTTCTACCTAGGACACTCATTTCCCAGAATTAGGTTACCTGAAAAGCCAAATCAGCAAACAAAAAAGTTGTCTCAAAAAAGGTTGTTCTGATTGAGGAATCAGAACAAAGAAAGGGGGCTAAATTGAACCAAGATGAGGTCTTATAATCCACATTGCTGACAAAAGCAACATCTGACTTTGAATTTACAATGTTCAGGACACTTTTTTCTTTGGGCAGCATTAGATAATCCTCAGACTTCCTTTTTATGCTTCAGATTGACTACTCCTCTTCTGTTCATATACCTAATCAAATTGAGTGAATCTTTCTCCAAACAATTAATTAGAGTCCATTTCTTAAATTGCAATCACATTCTTTTTCTGCCTTCACAAATCTATCTCCCGCACACTTTGGTTGCCATTACAGCTGTTTTCACACTTTCCATACACACCTTTGCAGGAAATTTCTTGGTTTGCACTCACAGGTAGCCAATTTCACCCAGTGATGTTGATTTTTAGTAGTTTAGCTCACAGAGGGCAACGCAGGGGAGGACACCTCACTATCACCCCAAATATGACCTACAAGGAGAAAGCTAACTAGGACTTGAGAGGTTGCTGTACCTCTGGATTGAAGTACCTGAAGTCTCATTTTTAAAAATTGATGTAAAATTCATGCTACTGAAATGTATAGATCCTAAGCATATAATTCAATGCATTTTGACAAATGTGTACACCCATTTGACCAACACCCATGTCATGATATAGAACATTTCCATAATCTTAGGAAGTTCACAGGGCCTCATTTTCATATCCAAA
This sequence comes from Halichoerus grypus, assembly GCF_964656455.1. Classification (NCBI taxonomy): domain Eukaryota; kingdom Metazoa; phylum Chordata; class Mammalia; order Carnivora; family Phocidae; genus Halichoerus; species Halichoerus grypus. The sequence continues at coordinate 65,322,282 of NC_135718.1, forward strand.
ATTTCACAGAGTCCAGACAATGTTAGTTGCACTCTCAGTATCCATTGATTGAGAAAATACATACTAACATAAAATTGTTACTAAGTCTGTTATCTTTTTACATAATTATTTGTTGTAATAATCACAGTTGTATGGAAATATTTGAGTAATAGAAGAACTGCTCACATATATTTGAGGTATTAGTTATGTGATGTTATGGACTGAATGTTTGTGTCTCCCAAAACTCTTATGTTGAAATTCCTGACCCTGAATGTCACTGTCTTAGGAGGTGGGGACTTTGGAGGTAATTAGGTCATGAGGATTTTACCCTCATGAATGGGATTACTGACCTTATAAAGGAGGCCCTCAAGAGCTCTCTCTGCTCTCTGCCAGGTGAGAATACTGCAAGAAGTTAAAAGACTGTAGCCCAGAAGGGGGTTCTCATCAGAACTTGATCATATTGGCACCCTTATCTTAGACTTCCTGCCTCCAGAACACTGGAGAAATGAATTTCTGTTGTTTATAAGCCACCCCATCTGTGGTACTTTGTTATAGCTGCCTGAATTAACTAAAATACTTGGTGAATAGATAAATTAAACTTAGTGTCCATGAGGATTCAGATGCCTTTAGAAATAACCTTCCAACCACCTCCCCAAGGGTCTGCATCTCACAGATCAACAGCTTCTGCTTTAGCTATTCCAAATGCGTATGGTTATGAGCATTTGGTTGAAAGTTAAAAGGTACAAAGGGAAGTACAAAGGACTCAGTATCATCCTGCCCACTGGTACTTCACAGTGGGGTAAAAGTCAAGAGCATGAATGCTAAGATCCATCTCTGCTACTTAACTATGTAAACATGGGCAAGAAATTAATCCTTTTAAAATTTCAGTTCTTTTCTTCTGTTAAATTGGAATGATGACTTACCTTATGAAGTTTTTATGAGGATCCAATGAGATACTGTATGGAAATCAGAAAACTCTAGTTTTCATTCTTTTATTGCTACTCATTAATAAATGTGGTATTTGAAGGGGTATATTTTACTGAAGTATTCCATACATGGTTCTTTTGCCTGGCAAGTCGCAGGCTAACTTATGGGGGTAGAGTTCCTTAGCCCAGTGCAAAAGTTTTCTTCTGTTTAAGAAAAGTTAGTGGAGTTTAATTCCAAACAAACAAACAAACAAACAAACAAAACAGACAATCCCGTCCCCAAGAAAACACTTCAGCTTGATCACATTAGACTTTCAAAAAATAAGAGAAATAATCTTAGATTCATACTATAATCTTGGAACTGGACTTTATACTCCATGCAGTTAAGTCTGAATTTTACAAATTAGAGGAGGGGGGAAAGGGACCAAAACATAGTCAATACAAACCATTGCAGTAGGATGAGGAATTAAATTCCATTTTTGGCACTTCAGTGGTTTTTACTGCTACTTGTTAATAAAGTATTTTAGGGGATATATTACACTGAAGCATTTTTCTCTCTAGCACCAAACACACAAAAAACTTCTCAGGACTCTCTTTGGTATGTGGAGTCGTATCCTTACCTAAGAAAATATATGTGTGTAAAATGGCATTTCTGAATTTCTGCTCTCCTGGTAGTATATTTTAATTGCCCAGGAGACTAAAACATTGGTTCTCCCTGCCTCTCTATAATTTGCTTGCAGGATAAAGTTTGTCCAGTGTTGGCTGGGCAGCGAACAGCCTTAAAAGGGCATCCCAACTTCATGAGTCTGCTATCACCATTCTCCACCTGTGAGTGAGCCCTTTAGAATCACAGCTGTGCTCCACCTCTGATGTCCAGGGGTGTAGTAACCACCTAATACACCATGAAGTCCACAGGGGAAATATTAAACTGAATGACTTCAGAGTAACCAGAGATGAATAGCAGTTGGAGCAAAATGCCCAGTTCAGTTGTAAAACACACCTTCAGTGGGACCCTAGGGAACAAGAAATTTGGCTTTCTCTGTCTTCAAATCCACAACAGTGGAAATGAGAGGGGGCAGAAACAGTAGCCAACTTACTATTTCCAGTATTTGATTCATCTCCGGGCCCACACGTGAAGAGCAGGCAGCAGAGTTGGTAATTAAGCTGAGATGGAAATGAACAATGCTGCCAAGTTGACCCCGTTGTCATTTGAGACTCTTTGATACATGTCAGAAGGCCACTGGAAAGTTCTGATGGCTCCTAGGTGAGGCAAATGTACTTTACATTAACACCAGGAGGCCAAACAGTATTGCCAGTAACTTGGAAAAGATTATGTTGGACAAGCTCTACTACTAGAAGTACAATTGGTAGCTGCAATCTCTATGTCACTCATAGTCATTTTATTTGGAAATGCTTAAGATGATTAATAATAAAACTCCCCAGACCCACTTGCACAGTATTTTTACCCATGCTCTCAATATGGTTGTAAATTGCATCTATTGAAGCCTACAGATTACAAATTTAATTAAGCCCTTGTTAAGAGATTAAACTCTAACTCACATACCATATAAGTAAATTCCACCTAATAAAAATAGCTTCCATTTGTTGAGAACCTATTTTTCAGACAATAAAAACTGTTGTTATGTATAGCTCAATATTCACTAGAACTCTGCAAGGTTGATATTATCAGTAGCATAAAATTGAGGAAACTGAGGCTCAGAAAGGCTAAGTAAAATTGCACACAATTACTAAGCTGTTAAGTAATCAAGGATAAACCTCAGGTGTGGCTGTTCCCAAACACTACATTCTCTCAACCACATGCAGTAGCATTTGGGTACATTGGCCTAAACCAGTCACTCATCTTTCAAAGTCTACCCAAGTCTCATCTTTTCCAAAATGCCTTCTTTGAGTGTTCCCTGCTAATTCCTAGAAAAGTCATGGGTCTCAGAGTCAGACAGACCTTGTTTGAATACCCCAGCTCTACCATTTATTGACCATTTTGCCTCATTGATTCGTTTAATCTCTCCAAACTTTACTTTCATTCTTGTTAAATGGGGATAATACTATGACATTATGGTATACATCCTTTTCAGAGAATAAAGGGAGATGCCCGAGAAGCATAGTGTCTGGTGCATGCCAGTGGCTAATGTTTATTGAGGATTTTTCTGTGCCAGACACTGTGGTAAGTGCTTTCTACTCACTTTTTTATCAAATTATTGTAAACACCATGCGGTGTAGTACCATCCCCACTTTGTAGATGGGGCAATGAGGCTTTATAGCATTGGAAGATTGGACCAATGTCACACCACGAATAAGTGGCAGAACCAGCAAGCAGTTTGACTCCAGAACCCACACTCCTTGCCCCTATAGGGAGGTCTTCAGACACATGAAAAAGACATGAGATCTATTTAGTGGGCATAACCAGCATTTCTTAATGAAATAAATGAGAAAGCATAAAATAGATTAGAATCAAAATATCAGTATGCTCCACAGTAAAGGTAAATATTCTGTGAAAAATTTGTTTTAGTTTTATGCGCATGAGTATTGTGCTTTGCTATATTTCTTACTGTAGGTTATGAAAAAAATTACATACACTGCATTATACTCTCTATAAGTATAGGTTCTCAGGATTGGATCATTCTCTTCCCTTTCCAAGTAATATGTCATATTGTTTTATCTGTAAGGAAAAGGATAATGTTATTGTTGCTGTTGCTGTAGTTTTTAGTTTCACTTGGTCACATGGAGTTTGATAACTACTTATTAAGCCATTCTAATACTCAGTGACAGTGACTTTAACTTGAGTTATTGCATTAATTTATTTATTCACTTGTTTAACAAATATTTATTAAGTTCTCACTATGTTCCAGGTATTATGCTGGGAAAGGGGATTCCTGTATTCAAAGAGCTACAACCCAGTGGGAAAACCAGATATCAAATACACAATTATAATTAAAGCAGTAAGTTCTCCGTCAATATATGTAAGGGATTCTGTAGTATCTTATAACCTAGTATATAGGATAAAAGTAAAAAGACACTACAGTCAAATGAACCCCCCCCAAAATTTGAATTATCTCAAGAGTAGCAGAGAAAGTTTCATAGTGAAAAATACATTCAAACTTAGACCTGAAGTTTGAGCAAGAGATATCCTGGGGAAGGAGAGACCAGGATGGGTAAGATGCTAGGTAGAAGGAGAGAACATATAAAGACCCAGAAGTGAGAGAAAGAAAAATGAGTTGAAGTTACTGAAAACCCATCATAGTTGGAGTGTAGAGTGTGAGAGAGCCATGGAAGAGGCAATGTTGGAGAAGGGGGGCAGCGTGTCTTAGGTGCCAGCTATTGTCAGGCCACCAGCAAGGTAAGACACTGCCAAGTCTGCAAACTGCTACAAAAGTGCTCACTGAATTCAAATATACCTTAATGCATGCCCACCCCAGCTCCTGAGACCTAGTCTTTGTTTATTCCTGGTACCTTGCTCCTAAGTGGCCTCAAACCAGCGATGTAGGAAGCCTTGTTTTGTCCCCTACTCATCCTTGACTCCAGGGGTCCTTCAGAATCCTTGAGATACTGAGAGAACATGGAATCTCATTCTTCCCTCTGCCCATCCTCTGTAGCTATTAGGAGCATGGACTCCAGATTGAGACAGGTCTTATACTGGGCTCTGAACAGGTTGCTTGGTCTCTCTATTTTTTCACTTATAGAATGAGGTTCCTGTCTCATAGGATTGTTCTAAAGACCAAATAAGGTAACACATGTAAAATGCTTGGCACATAGTAAGGGCTCCATACACTCAAAGTGCTACTTTTAAAAACTTACTGGAAGCTTCTGCATATACTTGGAAGAGGAAGCATTTAATTTTGCTATAAAAATCTTTAATTTCAGACTTTTAAAAACTTATGCAAAGATCAATGAAGAACAATTATCTTATTTGGCTATGCATTAAGCAACACAGGAGACACAAAAATCAAGGATGATCCATGTCCAGTTAATAAAGGAAGCCAGTTTAATTTCCATCAATGGGTTGCAATGTTGCTGTTCCCCCCTTTTCCCTTATATACAAATCTCCCACTTGCCTCTTTTTCTAAGATGTTGGAATGATGTATGAGGAAGGTTTCTTAAGTACTAGTGAGACTGAAGTAATTTCCTACATAATGTACCACAAACAGATTTAGAAGTGTCAGTTTTAGATGCTATGATGCATATTCAAATTTTCCATGCAATGGCTTAGATAGTAGCATGACTAAGTTGAAGGGCCAGTGAGCTAAAATACCTCCTGTATGTTTCATATTCTGGAATATTAATACAGTAGAAAATCAAAATGACAGCAATTTAGGGCTTCTCATGTCCCCTTATTACAGGCTCATTTTTGTGGGTCCAATTTCAGACAAAGAAAAGAGTGATAATGGAAAAGAACATAGCAGGGGAAACAAGAATGACAAAAGGAACAGAAAAAAAGGAATAGAAGCAAAATCAAAGGGTCAGCATCAAAATACTCTATCTCCACAAAACAATGCTTATTATAGGCTCCCCTTTTAGCAGAATCCCCAGCTGAGCCACTCCGCTGTTGTATCAAAAACTGGCAACCCTTTTAAGCTGCAATGCATCACTCACTGTTTATTGCCAGTTGGAAAGAAAGTTACAGTTTACATTTTAGAACATTCTAGCTTGATGTGACTTTTCCTTGCCATCTTAGAGTGAGTTTCCCAGGAGAACTACAGAATCTCTGCTTCTCACCACCTTTTTTATGACCTGCTCAGTGTGGCTGAGAATGCTTTGTCCCTAGAGGTCAGCTGGTGGGCTGAAGAAAAATTCTTCTGCTCCACACTGAGGGGTCCATAATGGAGCAAGACTGAGGCTGTCCCAATGTGGCAGAGTGGAGTTCACTTGGAGCTGGGATGTGGAAAGAAAAAATGCAAAGAGGATGATAAGTTCCATCTGAGGCTAAAAGAAAACCTTGTGTTAATCAGGTATCTTTGTAGTGCCAGTGACAATACCCTAACTCCAACATGTAAGCAACAAAGGAAACTTGATTGACTCACATAACCCAAAAGTCAAAACCAGGAACACTTAGAGCAGATGTTCAAATGATATGTTTTACACTCTCTCTCGATTTGCTGGCCAGCTTTCCCATGTTGCTGTATTCGTAGGCCGGCTCTCCCCTGTGAAAGAAAACATGACTATAAGCAGACGACTTCTAAAACTTCTTCATAAAACTGACTTCAAAACCTCATCTGGAAGAGTTCACCTCTTTTTCAATAATTCCAGCAAAATTTGGGACCCGGCCTGGCCTATATGCAGCAATGGGTATGGTCAATTCTCTAAAGGAAAACAGAGATTCTGCTGCCACAAGCAGAAGAGATGAAATTGGGGCAGGTAAAAACTAACAAAACAACTTAACTGCTCTGCCCTTTGGATGATCTTTCTGATTATCAACTAGAAGCAGACATTTCATGATCAGAGATAGCCCTTTATTCTCTCATCTGCACATTGACTCATAATCTATTATTTTTCCTTGGGAAAATGTCAAAGACATTATGATACATTATGATATACCTGAGTGCTGTGCCATTTTGAAGCTTGGAATACCAGTAGAAATGACAAGTTCTTCCTGTGAGTTTGCTGACATGGGGTACTTTAACACCCACACGAAATCAAGCAGCAAGCTTCCACAGCTCCAAGGTAAAGCAAGGATGCGTCAGAGAGTTTCCTGACAGGAACTGATAGCTTTGGGTAGGGACCTCCTGCTCTTTTTTCTTGTAAAAGTGCCTTCATATTTCTGACCTCTTTCACATTTCTTCCCATTTTGCTGACCAGATGGGAACCACCATTATTTAGATTAGTGATTCCCAACTGTTTTAAAAATGAGAAATCCTTTCACACACAAGAGTGTATAAATGTCACATAGTAGTTGAATCTCTTGACTATATTGATATATTGACTAAGAAAATACATAATATCAAATAAATTTAATAAAATTAATATTATTAAAACAAGTTGTATCATATTCATTACAATAGCACCTATTTACACGTGAAAAATAAATAGAATGTGTATGTGTAAGGATATTACTTATTCAATCTACATAGGGATACATAGATCTCTTGAAATAATTTCATAAACCCTTTCTGTAATAGGGTCAAAACATTGGGGACAGATGACTTTGAATGATTCTTTTTGTAGTTCTGGTGCTTGTTTTAACTCAAAAGGCCAACACCTCAGAATCTTGCATTCAGCCTTCCCCATTCTTCTGTTTCTGTTTCCTTTAAATAACTAGCTCAAACTCTAGTTTCAAGAGAAAGAGAACTAACCAGCAGCCAAGGGAGTTGACACGAGACTCACTGCCAAGATGGTGAGTGAACACAGATTCCAGACACTGAAAATGAAAGTGACTGACTCAAGACATATACTCCAGGTTGTAGGCATCTACCAGAAGAGAAAAATGGGAAGTGTTGGTTTAAACCTATCTTTCAAAGAATGACGAATCTCATCAGAGGCATAGCACTTCACTTTCAATCAGGATAAAAACTAGAAAAGAAACATTTCTACCAAAAGAGAAAATTGTTTAAAAAGTAGAGACTTAATGTGAAGATAATTTTTGAGGTTGCATGTTCGACAGTGTAGCTGACAACTGCATTTGGATTTCATTACACACGCTCTGTGTACCACTCATCACCGCCATGCTCTGATGAGCTCCTAATCTCCCTCCTAAATCCCTTCTCCAACCTCACAGATGAGGCACAGTGCTGATGACTGAACTATTCAGAGGGAACCGACTCAAGACTGTAACCCTGGACCACAGAAGTTCCTCTGAACCTTGGGAGGAAAACTGTAAATAGGGAAAAAAAAATAAGGGAAATTTAATTTTGAATTTTCTCCCAAAATTACAAGCATTTATGGTTGGGAAGTTCCAGTACTAATTTGCAGACAAATGTCCAACATTTGGTAACCAGTATGTTAATACAGATATGGGTCCAAAATGATGCATTCAGCTAAAAGATTGTATACAAAAAGAAAAACAATTTATTTATTATTTTTAAATATTTTATTTATTTGTCAGAGAGAGAGAGCAGAAGCAGGGGAAGAGGCAAGCAGAGGGAGAAACAGGTTTCCCACTGAGCAGGGAGCCCGATGGGGGGCTCAATCCCAGGACCCTGGGATCATGACCTGAGCTGAAGGCAGTCGCCAAACCGACTGAGCCACCAGGCACCCCAAGAAAAACAATTTAATAATGGAGTTCAATTGCATTTCTTATATAAAACAGGTGCTATTGTATTTAAATTATTGCTTTATTCTCATATAACCTCAGCCATTGGGCGTCACTGATGCCTAAAGTTCTGATGGTTAACTCCAAGGGCTTTGGAAGGAAACAAGCCAAGCCAAGAAATCCTAGTTCTGCCATTAACCAGTGGCATAACCCAGAGCAAGTCACTCAACTTGTCCAAACTACAGTTTCCTTATTTTTATGGTAGCATTACAAATTTGTAAAATAATATTAGTTATTATGACATAATTAATGTACAAAATGAGTGAAACATACTAACTACTAATAAATGTTGGCTCTTACTATAGATTGTGATAGAGACAAGATATCTTACCTATAATCTTAGCAATAACTTGGGACTCCCACTCCCATCCCAGCTAATAAGAGAACTTGATCTTTATCTGCTCAGATTTTTCCCTTCCCCTTACCTTATGCTCTAAGAGAACTTTGCCAAACTAGTGCCTAACCCTTTTTTGTAAGAAAAAGCAGAACCACATAAATAAAACAAAAGACAGAAATAAAAATAGACAGAGAAGTTGAGTAGATCTGCACAATGAAGAGCTGAAGGAGTGTGGTAGGGGATGAAGGTCATGTGTTATATGAGAAAGCCTTTTGGGGTCTCTGGAGCAGCTTTGGTGTCTGAGAAACTGAGACAGAGGCAAGGAAACTTTGAAAAGGTGTTTTATTATGGATTATAAACTGAATCTACTTTCATGATCTTTAAGAGATGAAAGTAGATTAGCTTTCAGTTGTAATTACTTTGGTTTCTGGACTGTGCTTTTTAATGGAGCATCATGTGGAGATTGGACAATGTGGGGCCCAGTTATATTTAGTTCTTGTAGCCACATTTCCTGAATTATCAAGTGGCACTTCTTTAACAGTGCTGTGACAGGTTTGCATTGACATGATGGCTCCTCCTCCTGGCTTCTGTATGTCCTGGGTTAACCACACCTAAAACTTAGAGAAGTAAGCCTTATATTCTTCCATCAAGCTCTTTTCTACTAGCAACCCCCCATAAAATAGCACTGGCCTCAGCAAAGGAACATACAATAGTCAATAGTGCAGTTGTAGACACAAAATTTTTACTGCCACTACCCCAGTTCCCAAACCCAGCCTTAGCCAGGTTGGGGAAAGTGACTAGAGAAGGCAAAATAATACAACTGTTTCTCAGACATCATATTCCTTCCATGACAGTGAAGTGCTCAAGTTCAACTATGGCACCACAGTTTGGGGTTAACTTCCAAAATATTCAGTTGATATTTCTCTTTGAAAACACACATCAGAACTCTTCTTTATGGATCTGTTCCAGTAATTACACTCTTTTGCCAAGGACAGAACATCGCCTGTTAGAGAGCTATTGAACACCTTAAATTCACATAGTGACCAATATGATACCAGAGCTTACAGGAAGAAGAGATCACTTTCATATATTTCAAATATGCAACTGAACAATCAACACAATTCAAATATTTTAAGCATTTAAGTCATTCCTGCCCTGACTCATCCTTCAAAGAGTTGAACTCAAGACTGCTATTATGGTGGTTATTACATCAGCCTCTAAATCCCTCTTACATAATCAATTAACTTCATCACATTCAGATATTCAGTTTCCACCAATTGCCAACTTCAACATCACCAGCATGTGTGTTTTCAGTTACCAGCCTCACTAATGGCCTCCTGAAACTAATGCATAAGGAAGTATTGGAAAGTTTCCTCTGTTGTCTCAAGGCTGTATACATTTTCTTCATGGCAGCAAAATGATTTGTTGTTATTACATATTAAGTGGTGGGAATTTTATCTTCCCATATAAAATGTGCAAGTCAAACAACCTAAACCTACTCTACACAGGGAACTTCAAGTACCCACTCTATTTTCCAAACAAATCAGAGGATCTATATAGGCTCCTAACACCAAGGACTTTCTGTGTTTGTTGTAAACAAGTCAGGGGATAATCATAAAATACTTCTTGGCAGTAGCTAAATCAGGATCAGTGATGGCCAACCTAAGCCAGTTATAAATTTTATGGCAGTTTTTTTTAATGAGGCAAAAGAAAGGAGCTTATCAGCATTTTGTTTTTCAGGGTCAAATGAAAGAAAGCAGGAGAAAGACAGAGAAAGGAATCTCAGGTACTTGGTGTTTGGGAGAGGGACATGGAAAAGAGTGAGTAAAAAGGAAGATAAAATAAAAGCCGAACAGCTAAAATTAACAACTTAGGAAACAACAGATGTTGGCGAGGATGCAGAGAAAGGGGAACCCTCCTACGCTGTTGGTGGGAATGTAAGCTGGTGCAGCCACTCTGGAAAACAGTATGGAAGTTCCTTAAAGGGTTGAAAATAGAGCTACCCTACGACCCAGCAATTGCACTACTGGGTTTTTAACCCAAAGATACAGATGTAGCAATCCGAAGGGGTACGTGCACCCCAATGTTTATAGCAGCAATGTCCACAATAGCCAAACTATGGAAAGAGCCCAGATGTCCATCGACAGATGAATGGATAAAGAAGATGTGGTATATATATATATATATATATATATATATATATATATATATATATGTATATACACAATGGAACATTACACAACCATCAAAAAATGAAATCTTGCCATTTGCAAGGACGTGAATGGAACTAGAGGGTATTATGCTAAGTGAAATAAGTCAATCAGAGAAAGACAATTATCATATGATCTCACTGGTATGTGGAATTTGAGAAACAAGATGAAACCAGAGAGGAAGACAAACCATTCTCAATCTCAGGAAACAAACTGAGGGTTGCTGGAGGGGAGGGGGTGGGAGGGATGGGGTGGCTGGGTGATGGACCCTGGGGAGGGTATGTGCTATGATGAACACTGTGAATTGTATAAGACTGATGAATCACAGACTTGTTCCCCTGAAACAAATAATACATTATATGTTAATAATTTAAAAAATAATAATAATACATTTTAAAAAAAGAATCAAAATAAAAGCCAAACAGAAGCCAAGTAGCTTGAGGCTTATACAGCTTTTAGCTTAAGGACAGAAAGGTTCAGTTTGGGTTTTGTCCTCGACGGAAGCCTGCAGAAAGATTTCCATGCCAATGTGACCCTGGCAAACATAAAGAAGGGTCAGAGTTTTGGCACTTGGGGTGAAATATAGGGGAGAAAAGTGGGAGAGAGATCAGAAATAGATTGGGTAGAATCAGCAGAGAACAAAAGAGAAACCGTGTCCCGAAGATAATAACCAGAGCCAGGTCATTATTATGACCAATAGTTCTTTCAACAATCCTGACCACTACGGGTCTTCCTCTGGAAACTGGTTTGAAAACCTCTTTGGTAATAGAACTCCTTTGCCAACCTGATGGAGAAAGTTGGCATTTCGATTAGAGACTATGAAAATTTACTCTGATTAAATAAGAACCTGAACAAGCCAAAGTAAAATCAAGGCTCACCGTTCCAAACTAAATTAGACCTCCTATTAGGCCAATTAGAGGTCACTAGCCAAAAGTAAGCCCAAAATGGTATTCTTTTTTTTTTAAGAATGGTAATTTTTGAAGGAAAAGAAGTGGGGAAGGGGCAAATGCCCTGAGAACCTGGCCTTCATTTCCATCTGCATAGATAAAGCCAGGTGGATGGGGAGCCTTGAGAAAGAAATACTGCAGGTAATAGGGCTGACAAGTATCTTTAGGGAGCTAGCAAGTAATTCTTAATGCAAGAACTCATGTTAATACAGAAAGCAACCAGCCTCAACACAGCAAGAATTCTGCCTACAATCAAACATTAGTGTTCAGTTAGCTTGATCTTTGATGCAAAACCGAGCTTTGTTCTTCATGACATTACCACTAGCTTCTACATTGTTCTCACAGTTTGTTTTTCATCCCTGGCTTTTGCCTTTAGTGATGCCTTTAACTTTATCATCTAAGATCTTGCCTTCTCACTTTTATTGTCTTAAAAAAAAGGGGGGGGAGGTCACAGAAACCTTGTCTTTTCTAAAAGAAATTTTTTTGAATCCACAAACCCACCTCTTTTACCTAAGGGGCCCTTTTGAATTTCTCATGATAGGCTTGTGAGGAAAAACAGGAAACCTTAACAGGCCCAGAGTTTCCTTTCATGTTTTATTTAATTATAAGATAAAATAATGGAGTTCCATTTTCTGGTCTAATTAATTATAAAATAAAGTAATGGAGACTGCTTTCCTACGGACACAAGATTCCAATAATATTTACCTGTATAAGTCAAAGAGAGGAGTGTTCAAGACAGTGACAGAGTAGGTTAAGGATGGGGTAATGCACATTCTAAGCTGTCACTTTTACAGACCTCTGAAGGAAAGGAAAGAGTTCAGAGTATTGGGAAAGTATTAATGACCTAAGTAAAGCAAAAGTTGGGAGAAATACAAAAAAAAAGTTATATCCTTGTTATTTAGCACCTGAAAATTTTCTATTCAAATGAGAAAGACAGAAGAAAGGCAATAAATAGCTAAATAAAGAGACAGACAATTCAAGCAATTTATCATAATGAACAGCTATCAACTTCCACAAAGAAAATATCATAAAGATATAATTGGACACAGTAAAATGCTTGATATAAGAATTTTAATTTCAGAGTTCACTTGAATTCAAATTCCCTGGCTTCAACATATCCTGTGAAGAACTACAAATTCTTCCCTCTCAGTCAGACCCCAAGCCTGCCATTCTCCTTCTGGGTCAGATTTCGTTTCTCTCAGTCGATTAAAAAATGAGGAAACAGAATCACTGCAGTAGGAACTAAAAAGTTCTTAGGTTTGTGTCCTACATCTTGAACAGCTGTTAACAAATACACTCAATTACAACTTTTGGTAAAAGTTAACCAGATGAACTTCTGAAAGGGCGTCCTTAGCTGCTGAAACCCAGGCTGGCATCCGGACATGCAGCCTACACAGTCGCAGAAAGAATTCACACTTAGACGAGCCTGCACGTGGTTTAATGCTCTGCTGTCACTGGGTCCCACAAATGATGTGACTGATTCTGCCCTACCACTCGCAGCCTCTGTTTCCTTATCTGCAAAATCACAACTGGAAGATCACCAGCATCTCTTTGGCTCCAGGGTGTGAGGACACAACCACTTGGGGATCACTTGGCATTTAGGGAGCATACTGCCACAAGGGCTCTGAGGAGATCTCTCCAGGATTCCATTTCCAGGACGTAGCCTCATGCGCTAAATTGACCACTATTCCCAGATGGTAGAAACTGCAGGATTGAATGCATTGGAGGATTATCCTGCTCCTTCTTTCCCCTCTCAGCGACCAACTTCTCATTATAGCACCACTGGCCAGTTATATATTGAAACAAGGGTGCCCCAAACAAATCACCCCCAAAACCAAGAGGCTTAGAACAACATCCATTCTTATTGCTCACAAATCCACAGTTAGCTGGCCACTCTGCTGATCTTGGTTAGGCTTCACTGGGCATTTCTCTGGTTACAGAGGAGATAGAGAGAAGGAAAGAATTGGACCCAATTTTGCTATAAATCTGCCACACTCATATGAGTCAGAAACTCTATTTACTGTAAATATTCCACCCCAACCACATAGTATTTTATGGCCCCAAGCAATCACTCAGGGTCTCCCTCCATTGCCTCGCCTGCTTTAATGAAGTATCCAGCCAGATTACCTCTAAAGCCCCTTCTGCTCTAACATCTTCAAAGTCTAAGAAACCTCTGTTTCCATTTCAACCATGGTTTCCAGCCTTACCACTCTCTGCTGGACCAAATACCCATCCCTTCATCCTGCAGGGCCTTTAATCACAGATTAATCAAAGTGACCAGTTTAACATACTTTGATCACTATAGCATTGTCGGGCCCTTGAAAACGTAAGTCCAAAAGCAAGAGTACATAATTCTCAGGGAAAGAAGTTTAAGTTCTCTGCCATGAGAGAAATCCTCTTGCTACATTGGAAAAGACAACAGACGATGCATCCTCCAGGTCCAGTGTCCGTGGCTCTGTGGCTGCTTTGTCTCTATAAAGCAGAATCCTTTTTCACTGGAATCCTCTCTGCCCCTCCCCCGCCCTCCCACTGGACCGCATCAAGCGGTCACGGCCAAAACGCTCTGGCACAGCTCACCGCAGGGTTGTGAACAGGGGCAGCGTTCTCTGAAACAAATGAGAGGGACAGTGTGTTCTTGCCGAAGACTGCAAGGTCCTGTCAGCTTTATGTTTGCCGATTTATATGGCTTTTAAAAGACATAACCATAAAATTTCACTCCAGAATTAACTCTGGCCAGTCAGATCTTTGCCCAGGCTGGACAAATTTAATTTATCAAACTGAGTAGACAGTGGTTTAATTTTTCTTCCTTGTGGGGATTCCCCTCTGCCCCTCATAACTCACGATACAGCTCTTTCAGCTCTCTGATAGGACTCTATGTAGACACAGATCTTGTTTTAGTCTTCTAAAAAAAAATCCTTAAAGCACAGGAACCCCTCCTACAAAGATCTGTAATCTGAATGTACAGGCCAGGTAAATGCACCCGAGACGGCTCGGTGTGCCGCATGCAGCTTGCCCGGCACCTGCAATGGCTGCTTTTTCAGCTGGTTCAGGGAGTGGGAGCTAAATTTGGTTTGTATCATTGTTCTTTTAAACTGAAAACTGCTTCTTATGCTGCCAGATAGGCCTTTTGTTTGTGCATTCATTTGTGTTTCACTGTCTCCAAAATAAACCTGTCTCTTCAAATCAGGAAATTTTGCACTAAGCCAAAAAATGAAGGGTGATAATAGAGGACCAGCTAGTCTGTCTTTCACATGCTGACATGCCCATTTCCTCTTCAGTGGTTTTTGTCATTTTGCTGAATGTATCCACTTTGGGATGAGGTTGGGGCAGCACAATGGGTTCTTTGGTCAGCCCTCAAGGTGGCTTTTGAAGGTCACTGATGTTTGGTCATTGGTCACCTTGCACCTCAGTCAATGCAGTGCTTTCCCTGTGAAGCCTCATGCTTTGTTTCTCCAATAATTAAACAAGAACATAGCATTTTTGAAGCTCTTGGACCACAGCCTGTTAGAATAGATGGTAATGAGAGTAGGGGGTGGGATGGCAGCTTGACCTAGACTTAAATTTACAAAAGTCCTCATATTTTCATTTTTTTGGTCTATAAATTAGGTTATATGTATAATAAAGGAGATACAGAATTGAAAGCAGGCATTAATCTTATGCCCCATTCTGTTTCTGATGTATTTTGATGTTTATGAAACTATAATTATCTTTACAACAGCATATACATGTGGTATATTTATTATGGTAAAAGTTTTAATTTATTCAAGGAACTATTTAAAATATACTGCAAACTTCATCACCTTATTCCGATTTGTGTTTATTTTTTAAATAAACCACGAGACTCAAAAGTTGGAAGTTACGGAGTTTCTCTTAACCTCTGAGAAGCCCTGCTTTGGGCAAATCAGTTTTGTTGCTTTGTGCATTACTAACCTCTGCTGAAGAAAACCAATGGAGCAGCAGAAACCAGAGCACCAAAGTTTCAGATATTTGGGGTGGGGCTTGGGGGCGGCCACAAATCAGGTGAAATATAATCAACTGCTAAAGTCCTAGAAAGCAGTTGACATGGTCGTCTACGAACAAGGTCAAGGACACACCATCTGAATAGGGGAGCTTATGAGCTGTCTCTGGATTCCCTGCCACAGCTCACCTTAGCTTCCAGGATGTGGCATCAGTGTCTTGGCTTGACACACAGGCCCTCTATGACCTGGCCCCTGACCACCGTCCAGCTTTTTCTCCCTCTGCTCTTCCACTCACAGCTTTTGTTTGGCCATATCACAAGACTTAACCTCAGCGGTGCTGTTGAACACCTGAAGGTCCGCACACATGCTGTTCCTCCTGCCCCATCTCCTCGCTCCCCGCAACAACTCATTTATCAAGAAAACTATTATCCATCCTTCACAAAACAAATTCAGAAAGAACTGTAGAACTATCTTTATCAATTATGAAGTTGTAATCTTTGCTTTACTTGACCCCTTCTTGAAGGGAAGGCTGTATTTTAGTCATTGTTTTATCCCCAATTTATAGCAATAATGCATAGTGTATGACAGATTCAGTAGTGAACAGATGAATGAATAAACAAAGTGGACCAGAATCCTGAGTTCCCCCAGAATTAGTGAACCAGAATCTGCATTCTAACAAGGGATTCTAACAAGGGATTCAATTGCACCTTAAAGTTTGAGAAACACTGATCCACCTTACACTCTCATTTCTGTAAATATCTGAAGCATTGATTGTCTGAGGCTTTGGATTTGGCAATTATTAATGTACATGCTCTGCATGGTGCTTAACCCACACATGTGAGTATGTGACTGTGTATGAATGTGTTTGTGCATGCTCATAAATTTCCGTTCTTGCCTCCTCCCCCAGAGGCCATCAGGGGACTCTGTTGGCATTCTCTCACTATTCCCTCAGATCCCAGGGCTAGGCTATGCCCAGGGTAGGTGCTAGGTACAAAGTTATGCAAAAAGCCAAGGGCCACTGGGAAAAAAAAATGGGTTTTGTAAAACTGCGTCACACATGTCTCTACAACAGAACAGACAATGTCAAACTAATGTTGAAGAAAACTAAGGTGAATTACCTTGCCTCTAGTAAGCATCAGTGAAATATGAATTCTTAGCAAACACTATTGATAGTTCTCACCAACTGGGCCCCAGTTTCCTCTGCTGACCTTGAAGGGACATCTGGCAGTCCATTAGGATCAAATTTCCTGACTCACAATCTATATTTAACTTCCCTTAATCTTGTCATGCCTAGAGATTTAGTACTTCTGGTTACTGCTCAACAGCTCATATTTTTCCTTGGGAAACTCAGGAAATGCTTGTCTACCTCATTTCATCCCACATTCCCTGAGTTGTTCACACTTAGCAATTCATCGTTTCAAGCACTAATGCTACGTAAAGATATCTGTTAGCTTGTTACTCACTGCACAGGGTAGACCACAACACATATGCATATGGGCTGACTAATGAGGGGCAAGAGAAGCAAGCTAAATTAAGTGGGCAATATTTTTGACCTCCCCGGAAAAATATTCCATAAGAAGATAAAATCTGCTATGAAAGCACTGAGCAAAGGGGGAGCTGGAGGATAGTGAGAAAAGTGGGGAAAGAATGTTAGATTTTATCAAGATGCTACTGGTGTGAAGTACTGTGCTTGGCACTTCAAGTACATCATCTCATTTAACCTCATCAACCTAATGTGAGGTAGGAATCCTAACCCTGATTTTACCTATGAGGAACACAAGGCTCCTAGGCATTCTCAGATTCACACAGCTAGTCACAGAGCAGGTTCTGAACCACTTTTTCTTCTTCTTTTTAAAAATTTTTGTTGTGGTTTAAAAATATCCCATAAAACTTACTGTCGTAACTATTTTTAAGTGTACTGTTCAGTAGTGTTACGTATATTCACATTGCTGTGCAACAGATCTCTAGAAATTCTTCATTTTGCAAAGCTAAAACTCTATACCCATTGAACACCATCTTCCCATTTCTTTTTATAAACTAGTCAAAGGTACTTTTTGCTCCTGTATTTTTCCTTCATCCTTCTTCTACTTTCTCTGCCTTCTTCTGATACCATATACTTTAAGCTGCTCTAGTCTCTCACAACAGTCAGGAAAGTGACCTAGTAATTCTGAGGTCTCACTTTGTTACCTTTCCTATGAAGTCTGTGAAGCAAACAGTAAGGAATGGATTGCCAATGGAAGAAAATCAGGAGAGTGTGTGCATCTTGTAATGCTGGAAAGGTACCACTTACTTTGCCTGTGTTGAAGGAAACTCTCAATATAGACCATTATTTCATTGAAAAAAATCAGTCATGCCTGTCCTAAACTCTCACTTTGCCACCCAGCCACATTTTGGTGGCCAGGATTCCAGTACTGGAGCCTTATGACAGCATCCTTCCAAAGCTCCATGAGGGTAACACACATATGCCCAGGCCAGGAAACTCCTCCTGACAGCCATGCCCACTGAGTTGAGTCTGCCTATCCCTGGCATCAGACACGCATTCCCTGAAGATGAGACAGTGTAAGAAGGTACTGTGGCTCAGGGTGCAGGTTTGCACATCTTTGAATTTGGCATGGTGACATTGTCTTACTCTGTTTTATATAATCTTTACATATTTCTATTTAAATGAGTTCTTTATTAGATATTCAAAGAAAGGAAAACATTCACATTGATGTATTAGAAAGCAATCAGGGCCCAGAGAGAACATTTAGCAAATGCCAAGGGAAGGAGCAGACATTCCCCAGGGTCTGCTCTCTCCAGAGTCTGAAGTCACCAGTGGACACACCATGCAGCAATGGGCTCCGGGTAGGCAGCGAGCCTTCCCATGCTTCAGCCTGTGTGAACACAAAGTGTCATTTCTTTCTGGATTTCATGTCACCAAAGATGATGGACTTCCTTCTTTCAGACCCTGCAGTGTCATTGTTTGATCTTGGAGGGAGCAGGAGCTTCCTATCATAGTTCCAAAGCCTTGAGGAGAGGCTGAAGTAGGCAGACCTAGTGTAAACCCAGCTCCACAACTAACAGCTCAGTGACCTCGAGTGAATGGCACTTTTCTATATACAGGTGTATGAAATGAGATAAATTGGATGAAGCACATATATTTCATAAATTGCTTAATAAATGTTAGCTGTTGTTATTTTTATTGTCTTATTATCTCCATTTCTAATAATATAGGCTGAGCTAGAACTTAGATCCTCTGATAGCCTCTGAGAACGGTCCTCTGTTCTTTTATACTAGGGGACTGCAAATTACAGCCCATGTGCCCAATCCAACCAACCACCTGTCTGATAAATCAAGTTTTACTGGAACACACACATGCTCGTTTGTTGATATATATAGTCTGTGACTGATTTTGTGCTACAGTGGTAGACTTGAGGAGCTGTGTGACAGAGACTGCTTGGCCTGTAAAGCCTTAAATATTTACCAGCAGGCCCTTCAGAGAAGGTTTGCTTGCACTGAAGGGATAAAGGATGTTCTAGAATAAGATCAACATAGCAGCAGAAGTAAATTCTAAGGACAGAGATTTGACATTATGAAGACTTAGAAATCGCTTAGACTTGGGGTGAAAAGACACTGATTCAAGTCTCAACTTTTCTCGCCCTAGCCGGAGAACACCAGGCAAATCTATAATGATAAATTTCTTTCTCTGTAATTGAGATAGTAAGAAAACCCAGAGTATATATTGGTAGTGAGGATTAAATTAAATAACTTACATCCAAGCCCTGTATAAATATTCAAGGCCTATACACATTCACTCATTTGCTCATGGGACAGACACTGGACCATACACAGAGGATTGAGAGTGAGAAAGCATACAAATGGCCAACAGATACATGAGAAAATGCTCCACATCACTTGCCATCAGGGAAATACAAATCAAAACCACAACGCGATACCACCTCACACCAGTCAGAATGGCTAAAATTAACAAGTCAAGAAATGACAGATGCTGGTGAGGATGTGCAGAAAGGGGAACCCTCGTACACTGTTGGTGGGAATGCAAGCTGATGCGGTTACTCTGGAAAACGGTACGGAGATTCCTCAAAAAGTTGAAAATAGAGCTACCCTATGACCCAGCAATTTCACTACTAGGTATTTACCCCAAAGATACAAATACAGTGACCCGAAGGGGTACACGCACCCCAATGTTTATAGCAGCAACGTCTACAGTAGCCAAACTGTGGAACGAGCCGATATGTCCATCGACAAATGAATGGATAAAGAAGATGTGGTATATATACAATGGAATACTACTCAGCCATCAAAAAAAAAAATGAAATCTTGCCATTTGCAACAATGGATGGAACTAGAGAGTATTAGCGAAATAAGTCAATCAGAGAAAGGCAATTATCATACGATCTCACTCATATGTGGAAATTGAGAAACAAGGCAGAGGATCATAGGGGAATTGAAAAAATAAAACAAGATGAAATCAGGGAAGGAGAAAAACCATAAGAGACTCTTAATCATAGGAAAACAAACTAAGGGTTCCAAGAGGGGGCAGGGGTGGAGGGAAGGGGCAACTGGGTGATGGACGTTAAGGAGGGCACTGGGTATTGCATGAGAGTGATGAATCACTGACCTCTACCTCTGAAACCAATAATATGTTGTATGTTAATTAATTGAATTTAAATTTTAAAAAAAAGAAAGAAAGAAAACAGTCTCTGGCCTGTCTCTAGCTTATCTTCTGGCTGGAAAGATAAGCTACTTGATGCAAGGTGTGTTTCCTAATTAATGAATCTTTTCAGTAACTTTTTAAGATATCCAGTTTCAGTAGACGCTATAGGAAAATGCTTATATTTTAATTCTGCCTTTGGCTCAGACTGGGTCAGAGATATTAAGTTATACCTCTGTCAGTATTTAGTTGATTATTTGCTTTTATTCAAACAATGGGTCAGCTGAGTCCTTCAAAAGAAACATATCCACAGAATTAGACAAGTTGTCTGGTGAATGTGATACAGGCAGAGATGCCCACAGGATGATTTAAGCCTTTGTACATTTACAAAACAAAGCTCAGTCATGCAAAATGGTGCTCTGTAAGAAAACCCACAGACCAAATACAAATACACATCAATCTGGCACAGAATTATAAAACCCAACTAAGAAAAGAAAATACATACCATCAGATATTTTCCTGTTGTTATTTTTTGCTTTTTCATTTAGATAATATTACTTTCTGGAAAATTACAAAGAATAAGAAAAAAATAACTTTGATTTAAAACATTCACCTCTAAATCACATTTCAGCTGAATGATAAAGAACTGCTTATTTGTTCTAATTCTAGGCCAGTGTTCCATGACACTTTCATGTATCAATTTATCTAGAGTAAATATGCATTAATACATCATACCTCACTAATTTTATTAATAAGTTTCTTTTCCTTGACTTTTCACTGCACTGTAGAAATACTAATAATATGTTAAATATTTATAATCTAGTATAAGATCTACCAGTTTCCCTTTTAAAAGGGTATCACTTTCTTAAAAAATAAAAATGCTATCAGAAGCTGGTCAATCTATAGGCGTGTCTCCCAAGTCAGTCATCTGACCATGGTTTTTACGTCCTGTGCACAATAGGGGCATTTAGTATGAAAGCAGTAAATGAAAACTAGAGGCTGTTGTCAAATTGTCAGCCATTGTGCTCATATTAATAACCACTGCAGCTGTCTGAGTCTCAAATTAGCATCTTTGAAACAAGTTAAACACTTCTAGCACTATTTAAAGCCATTTCAAAGAGAACAACAAAAGTTTATGTTGAGATTTTTTGCTAGATGGCCTTAAAATAAAAATCTCTTCAGAAACCTAAACTACTCTTTTTCAGAGATGCCATTATGGGATTATCTGATCCTCATTTCCAATTAACTAAATATTCCAAAAGCTGGATTCATAGGCCCATTAGTTTGTGCTCATATATTCACATGAACCCATGTAATTCTTGTAATTTAAAAATGGAAGAGAACTTTCCCTAGGTCAGGCACACTTCTCACTTATCAGATACCCCAAATAGCTAGCAGTATTATTCCTGGCTGCTCATTCTGGCACTTGAAGAAAATAATTATCTCCAGCAAAGACAACAATTCAGGTTGGAATCAGGTGATTTTATCTCTCTGAATCTCCTGGATTGAGGAAGAGGACTAGCATCCCTCCAAAGGAACTGTTCCAAATGCACATTAACTGCAGAAAAAAATGAGTCCATCTTGGGATTTGAGAAAACCTATGACTTGATACAGATGAGCTAGCAATGAGTAAGTCAGTCATTGTGTCAGCTGCCCCAGAGGGGCCTGACAGCACTGACTTCAAGCTATCCTGCTTAGATTCTTTGACGGCCTCTCGGGACTTACGTTTGGGAAACTTGCTGTGCTAAGCTCCTGAAAGGAGCTTCCTAAACTGAACAGTGGTAAGACACAGCCCAATACCTGGGAGCAAATGAATGTATTTACCAAATAAGGAGAGACAGCTAAAAATATTAGTCGAATGGCAAGTCCATTCACCCTTTGATTATTTCAATCTAACTCTTTAAAGTCCTAAGCAATTAAGTATGTGCTGTCCCATTATTCCCTTTGGATTTTTATTATTAAGAAACACCAGATCTACTACTGGGAATTCAGAAGTCCAGGGTTCTAATCTTGGTTCTGTCCTCATTACCCTGACTGCCTTACTGGAGGGGATTAGAAGAATAAGTGGGAGATACATATATTCCCATTCCAGGCATAGCTACACAAATGTCATCCCATCCTTAGAACAAGGCTATGAGATAAATATTATCACTCTACTTTTACAGATGAAGACAATGATCCTTGAAAAAGTTATATAACTTGTCTCGAATCATAACAGCAATGACATGAAAAGCTGAGATTTAAATTCAGGCTTTTTCAGTATAAATCTAGGTCTGCTTGCTCCTATATCAAGTCGCTCCTAAATTTGCTCTAATATTTTAAAGAATACTAAGACTTAAATGTCTTGCATAAATCTAGCAGGTGACTTGAATGCTTTAACTTGAGGGGCCCTAACTTTCTTGTGGGGGAGAAGCTTCTATTCATTTCCTTGATACCAGGAGGGATGGTGCACACAGGAGCTGGTCAATAGAGCAGATGAGAGGGCAGTATTTCTCCTGCGTGACATGCCCTGGGATTTCCAACCAGGTCAAACAAAACGGCAATGAAGAAGATGGTAATGTCAACTGGTTTGGAGAGCTACTATCCAGGCTGCAAAGTTCATTGGTAGCTTTGCATCTCCTAATTGGGAAGCCCTGACTTTCTGCAAAGAAGCGCAGGCTGTGAGAATTTTATGGAGTACTAGTGGAAATTTTTTTGAGGAGGACCTTTTCTTGGTATCCCTTAAATCTCAATATGTATGAAACCCACAATTCTTAATAAGTAATGCCAAAATGATTGTAATCTAAGACTTTTGAGTAATTAATCCTATAATATATCCCATTCATACCCTTAGACATAACTAAGGTACTTAGTTATATATTTTTCCCCTTTCCCATACAGTTTAATAATCTTCCTTCTTATTTTCCAACAGAAAATATTTTAGACTTAATAGCACAACAATGACCATAGAGAAATATGAGTCAAATAATTCTGTCTCATAGCATGAATCAATCTCAGAAGCCAACTTACTCTAAGCCCTCCATGTGCCTCAACACAGAGACCCCAATTCAAGCATTGGTTCCCCCACTTCTTAGCAGCTGTTATGGCCTGTTGTTGAGAAGGGGAAAGCTATCATGCAAAATGGCTCCTTTGCTTTGTAACACTGGCTTCACAGCCAAAGTCAAAATCTATTTGGATTTCTTTCCCTCTCCAGCCATTCAGTGAAATGCTTTTCACGTTCTCCCATCTTTAGGAAACTTCCTTTACATTTGATAAATTAGAAAACAAGATAACTCTGGACCATACACCTGTAGGGTGGAGCTAGAAAGTAATAAAATAATATCTGTTCATTCTTGCAAGCTGGTGCAGCCACTCTGGACAACAGTATGGAGGTTCTTCAAAAAGTTGAAAATAGAGCTACCATACGATCCAGCAATTATGCTACTGGGTATTTAAGCCAAAGATACAAATGTAGGGATCCAAAGGGGTACGTGCACCCCAATGTTTATAGCAGCAATGTCCACAATAGCCAAACTGTGGAAAGAGCCAAGATGTCCATTGACAGATGAATGGATAAAGAAGAAGTGGTATATATATACAATGGAATATTATGCAGCCATCAAAAAGAATGAAATCTTGCCATTTGCAACAACGTGGATGGAACTGGAGGGTATTATGCTGAGTGAAATAAGTCAATCAGAGAAAGACATGTATCATATGACCTCATTGATATGAGGAATTCTTAATCTCAGGAAACAAACTGAGGGTTGCTGGAGTGATGGGGGGTGGGAGGGATGGGGTGGCTGAGTGATAGACACTGGGGAGGGTATGTGCTGTGGTGAGCCCTGTGAAGTGTGCAAGACTGTTGAATCACAGATCTGTACCTCTGAAGCAAATAATACATTATACGTTAAAAAAGAAGAAGAAGAAGAAGATAGCAGGAGGGGAAGAATGAAGGGGGGGAAATCAGAGGGGGAGACGAACCATGAGAGATGATGGACTCTGAAAAACAAACTGAGCGTTCTAGAGGGGAGGGGGGTGGGGGGATGGGTTAGCCTGGTGATGGGTATTAAAGAGGGCACGTTCTGCATGGAGCACTGGGTGTTATATGCAAACAATGAATCATGGAACACTACATCAAAAACTAATGATGTAATGTATGGTGATTAACATAACATAATAAAAAAATTAAAAATTAAAAAGATTAAAAATATATCTGTTCATTCAGAAACAGAAGAAATTTACATATTGTATAAAATTAACGCATTTGGACTAAACAGCAAAGGAACTGAAATCCTGAATCCTATTTCCCCTCTCCTTATCCCCACCACATCTCCCTAAAATATAGGAACAATATCTACAGTGTGCATATGAGGATCCCTTTAAAATGACCTGGTTTAGTAAAATTCCCATGATGCCACAGAAGCCATCTTTGAGCACTAAAAGAATGAAGGAGAAATGCCCAGGTCCAGCTAGGTATGAGAGGCATGAGGTTGACTTCTCAGTGAGAATAACTTGTCTTGATCAATTTAGAGCCTTTAGTTTCCCCAGCCCTTCTGATTTTGATATCTGTTGCTCCTAACCTCACTTCCTCCTTAATACCTCTATCTCTCCTCTCTTCTGTACACATTTATCTCTAGGATTCTGATCCTAGATCCTGGCAACCAGATCCTAAAGGCTATATTCATTGACAACTTGAAATTATAGTTGTCCACTTAAAACGTATCATGCCTGCAACTCCCAGTGGAAATAAAAGCTCATTGAGTAAGAATTCAGCCTATTCCTATTCAATGACCAAATAGCAAAGCTGTTTCTTTGTTTTGAGTATTTACATGGACTTAAAAGCAGTTGGATTGAAACTGGACTTGAGGAGTTTTCTTACAATACTTTCTTTTTAACAGGAAAAAAAAAAAAAAAGATCGAAATGTTCCCAGGAAATCCCAAGAGGCACTTAGCCTGCCTCTCTAGTATTCTGTGCTTCCTCAAACTGATAGTCAGGTACTGGGGACAGAACAAACTGATGGCTCTGTGAAGCAAATAACTTCTTTTGCTCAAATAAGTATTCCAGTGTGTGGGGAGAAAGAAGAAGCTCTAAAATGAGCTGTCTTTATGTACTTATTACTACTCTTTTTTCTCTACAAACTGGCCATTTGCTTCCAGGGCATCTGTCTTGTCAGTGTAATTTAATGCCTATCAGTCTGGTGATGGAGAAAGTGATGAGGTGTCACCATCACTTGCTTCTTAACTGTACTTTTACAAGTGAAAGTACAAGTCTAAAAAGAACAATGTATAGATTTGTAAATGGAAAGGTAGGAAAAATGGATCTCAAAACTATGGCCACTGCTGGTCTCATGGGTAAAACAGCTTTAAGCAAAATGAAAGCAGCTTTACACAAGGTGTCTGTAGCGGGGTTGAACTGTATTTCCCAAAAAAGATATGTTGAAGTGCTAACCCCCGGTACCTGTGAATGTGACCTTATCTGGAAAGAGGGTCTCTGTAGATGTAATCAAGTTAAGATGAAATCATATTGAATTAGGATGGGCCTTAAATCCAATGACTGGTGTCACTGATGACCTTCATTCTAAGTGCCAAACTTAGCTAAGTTTGCCATTGAAAAATGGATGCAATTAGATTTTGATTTTCATGTAAAGCCCCCCAATTTCACAGGGTTGTTTAGGTGAAATCCAAGCAGCCTACACCAGCTCTCTGCTTAGTCCAAGCCTCTTTGATTATGAAGTCTTCTGTTCCATCATCCTTCCCTAGTCAGCACATGATCCATATCTGCTCCCTTCCTCCCTGATTGTACTTTAAATGGTTCTCCCAATAGATCAGAGCTTTCAAACTTAAAGTGTGCATAAAAATCAGCTCAGAAGTTTATAATCTGAAAATTTATGGTTCCTGTGCTCAAAGAATTCTGGAGTAAGTTTGGAGTGAAGAACTCAGCATTTTCCTTTTAACTTTTTTTTTCTTTTTCTTTCATGATTTTCTCTTATCTCTCTGTTTGCATCTTTCTCTTTTCCTCCATCTTAGCCTAATAGAAGACACAAATGAGTTTGGAGAAAAACAAAAATGAAATGTATAAATACCAAACATTGAACATTCAAAAAAAACAAAAAGATATGAGAAGAACAAAGCACTGTCCTGAGATTCTCAGACCTAGTTGCATGGCAGAAATACTTGGGGAACATTTAGATCCTGGGCTCACCCCAGACCACTTAGATCAAAACTATTGGTGGAAGAGCCATGGCACTGGTAAATTTTACTAGCAACCCAGGTGATTCCCCCAGGTAATGGTCAGGCAGGATTAAGAATCCTTGGAGGATACATCTACATAAATGTGGGTTCACTATGTCCACCTCTGTTCCTCACAAGGATGCTTTCAGGGTGGTGACTATGGAAAGCTTCTGAGGAGTAAGGAATCCAGCAAGGCTGAAAAGCTCTCTGAAAAGGGCTCTCAGACTTTTATCTGCTGCCCCTTCTCCCACTTCTATCAGCACCTAGAAGCATCATAAGCTACCAGAAAGGCAAGGATTGTGATTTCTGTAAGCCATGGCC
Source organism: Halichoerus grypus (assembly GCF_964656455.1). Taxonomy (NCBI): domain Eukaryota; kingdom Metazoa; phylum Chordata; class Mammalia; order Carnivora; family Phocidae; genus Halichoerus; species Halichoerus grypus. Next base: position 65,349,089 of record NC_135718.1, read on the forward strand.
TGCAGGCCTAACTTCTGGGGTCCTGGTCTTGACATTTTGCTATTCTGTACTGAGGCCATCTCTCTTGCTCTGTGTCTGTGTTGGCAGGTTATACACCCTCTTGTACAACTGGACCTGGGGATTTTCTATTCATGTCTCCTTAGGGATTTTCCAGAAACATCTCTGGCTATGACATACAACTATCTTTTTCATCCTCTCTTTTTCACTCTCAAGGATGTTCATTAAAGGGCAGCCACAATCTATTCACTCTGCCTATCTAAAATTTAACAGATTATGCTTCTAATGAATTATTCTTTATTATAATGAATTTAAGTGGAGAGAGAAGTAACCACTCATAGTCTCTCCCATTTTTCTGAAAACTTTTTGAGATTTTGTCAAAAAGAAAAGAGACCTTGGAGGTGTGCAGTAGTCAAAACAGAGCTAACATTTTAAACTCATCATTTTAAATTTCTAATAGCTGCACAGTATTTCACTATATACATTATATACATCTACCAAGTTTAATTAACCAGCACCATACTGACAGACATATATGTTGTTTCAATATTTTACTATTATGAACAATTATGGGATGAATATGTTTCTACATATTTTACAATATATGTACCAGATACCTAGGACGAATTCTTAGAAGTGGCATTTCCGAGATAAAGGGAATCTGCATTTATAATTTTGAAAGATACAGCAAATTACCTTCTACAGAATTGTGCCAGTCATTATCCTACTGCTGATGTCTCAAATGGACTTCTCATAGCTTCACCATTGCAATGTACCATAAAACTACTTTATCTTTGCCATTCTGGTAAAGTTAGAATATCACTGTAGTTCTCATTTGCATTTCTCTTATGATCAGTGAGATTGGACATCTTTTCGTGTCCTTAAGAACTCTTTATTTTCTTAGGAACTATTTTTTCCTATCCTTTCCAATTTTTCCATTGAATTTTTATTTTTTTCTCATATGTACTTATAGTTAATAAATTAGGAAGATGAGTCTGTTGCCTATGATGTAGGATGCAAATTCTTTTTTCAGGTGTCCATTTAAGATTATTTGTGCTTTTTTTCTTGCAGATTAAAATATTTATTTCAATAAATATATTGACAGTTTCTATGATTTCTGGATTTTGTGTCATACCTAGCAAAGCCTTCATCTCTCTGCAACTTAGATACAGATGATAGATGATAGATAGATATGTAGATATGTAAATATATATCTGTTTCTCTATATATTTTTTCCTTTAGCACTTCTCTGATTTCTTTCTCTTTTCTTTCCTCTACTTTTTAATGTCTGCTGAACATTTCTTTTTCCCATTGCTAAACAATGCCAGTTTTATCACATACTAAACATGTATTTGGGTCTATTTCTGGACTGTATTTTAGTCCATTAACTTGTCTATTTTAATTACTATCTTTTCATAGTTTACTATCTGGTAGAACTAGGCCCACCTCATCACTCTTCTATTTCATAGTATTTCCTGGTCATTATTGCTCCCTAGTTTTTCCATATGAACTTAGCATCAACTTATCTAGTTCTTAAAAAAAAAAAAATCCTGAAGGCATTCTGATCATGATTATATTAAATGTACACATTAACATAAGGGAAATTGATATATTTATGATGAGTCTTTCCAAAAACAAGGTATTTTCTTTGTTCAAGTCACATTTTGTGTCTCTCATTAGAACTTACAAATGTTCTTCATAAAAATCTTGCACGTTTCTTGTTTAAGCCTAGTTTTTAGTTATTTCATGGGTTTCAGGTCTTTTTATTCTTTGATGTTTTAAAAGAGATCTTTTCTCTCTTTACAAAATTTAACTTGCTGGGATTTGCATATACGAAACATTAATTTCTGTATATTAAATTTGAGTTCTGTATGCTTATTTTCCAGGAAAGACAAATGGCTTCAAAACAAAGCAGTATAAAAAGTCCCTAAGGGAGTAGGAGAAAATGGAGAGACATGTTTGCCAACTCAAGAAAAAAAGATTTTTTCCTTTCCACCTAGAATCTTAGAGGTATTATTTTAGGATCAAGGCAAAGAAATTTAGATGGTGACCATATTTGACAAACTGAAAACATAAATTCAAAATCCAAATTCCAAAAGGGTTTAGATAAAACCATAGATTATAGATCAGTAATCAAAAAAGTAATGCAGGGGCACCTGGGTGGCTCAGTCGTTAAGCGTCTGCCTTCGGCTCAGGTCATGATCCCAGGGTCCTGGGATCGAGCCCCGCGTTGGGCTGCCTGCTCGGGGGGAAGCCTGCTTCTCACTCTCCCACTCCCCCTGCTTGTGTTCCCTCTCTCGCTGTCTCTCTCTCTCTCTCTGTCAAATAAATAAATAAAATCTTAAAAAAAAAAGTAATGCAAAATGCTTCGCTTTGTGTTCAAAACCTTCAACTTTGATGAATTCAAAGGCTTGTCAACTAATATTCCTCAGAACCCATGTATGAACTCCCATACCAGTCATGAAAGTCTCCGTCCTGTGACTGATACCCACCACCACTGTTTACCATGTCCACAAAATTGAACTTCTTTATCATTGCTAATGGTACCTTGCCTAGAATTTGGTCGTGCTGTGTCCTGTCAATTCCAAATCTTATCCTCTCTTTGAAAATTGACATCTCCTCCATGAAGCAATCAGGTGCCATCACTGACTATAGTCTTCTCTCTGATAGTACATATTGATGGTAGAATTTGTCTCCAAATAATTGCCATATTTTGGAGTTAGGCATCCAATTTTCAACTTCCAGCTATGCCATTTACTGATTCTGTCATCTTAAATAAGTTCATTAACTTCTCAGAGCCTTGGTTTTCTTCTATATATGATGAAGGTAATAATATATGTAACCCCCTTGTCACCCATGGTTATTATCAGGATTAAGTGCACTTTAAAATATTATATAAACTCTGAAGTGGTATTCAAATGTCAAGTATCAGGGGTAAAGAATCACCTACAGACAGAAATGTCACTTTACAAAGAAAAAGAAACAGAGCCCTCTTCCTCTTGCTCTAAGAGGCATTCACAAAGGGGAAAGAAAGAAGAATAATATTCTCCTTTTGTGATCCAATGGGTAGGCTCAGTCAGGCAGTGGGCTACACTCTTCTGATAGAATAGCAAATAGGCTTTATCACAAGTGCCAAAGCTAAATGATCTTGAATGCCTCCCTGCCCAAGTACTGTATTCAGGAGGCTGAAGACCTATCTGGGTAGAAAGGGCAGACAGCTGTGGTCACAAGAAGGAGAAATGGCAGAATGAATGCCACATTCTGCTTTTTGTCCCTCAGCTTTGGTATGAGATCATCAGAAAGCAAGGCATTGACCTGCTACCATTATTGACCCTGTGATTTTTTTCCAGTCTCTCTGTTGCCATCAGCCTGTGTCTTAAATCTAATTTGAGTTTCACTTATTCCTTTAGTGTCTGAAAATATAGGACACCCCCTTGGGGAACTCATTTCAATGGGTGCACTTCAGTCATGTCAACAATTATCTATTGTTCTTACACTGCTCAGGACACTCTGTGCTGGGGGAATGGGAAAACTAATAGCATTTATTGAATACCTCCTATATGCCAGGCATTATATCAAAGCACTCCATGAAGTTTTTCATTTCATCCTCAAAAAACTCTGCCCATTTTACAGATGAGGAAACTGAAATTATTGAAGTCAAATATGTTTTCTGTGGACTTGTAGAACTCTTTTTGCTACAGTATAATGTCTTGCCCTCAGGGGTCCTGTATCCACTCATCTGCTGCAAACCAAGGAGCTCATTGACTGTTGGGTCAGCTGACATCATCTACCTACTAATAACAGAGGGATCCCACAGACCTGAAATTCTTAAAACCTTCCAATTGGGAGACTTAATCTTTCTGTTGTCTTCACACAAAAGAGAGAGACTTTCAATTCAGAACAAACCTTAGGAACTTTGCAAGATTACTCAATGATCTAAATTTATGCTGCAGGAGCTGCTGTTATTTTATTTACAGCACTCTGGATCTCAATCTCCTTAGTTTCATTACTCCCAATTAAACTTATGTATGCTCACAAAGCATCATTACATGATTTAATGACAGAGTATTTTGAATTAATTATAAGCTGACATTTTATAACATATTCTAGGTAGCTCACTAAAATTGGAGCTGCTTTTTTAGATGCACAAATGAGGATGGCTATGTTATTAAAGTTCCATTTCTGAAAATTATGCCCTCCTTAAGGTAAAATGTACATGTTTCTATATGTAAGTTTTTAGAATTCCATATTTAACACGTATTTACTTGCCCTCAGTAAACATTTAACTAGAAAGAGAAGCCTGCATGTTTCTCCTTCATGAAGCTGAGTAGCCTGAATAAATTAAAGCATATTCAGACATTTATTAATTACTTTCTTTCTACTGGTTATTGGTGATGGATGAGGTTAAAGGTAGATCATCATTCCTCAACAGCCACAACTACATTTGAAGTAGGGAGGTTATTAAGGCTCTCAAAAAACAGAGGGATTTATATTTTAGCTGGAGTTAATTCCATGGTGAATTAAGTGAGAAAAATACTCAGCTCTCCCTAAGAAAAATAATCAGCTCTCCCCAAGGCAAATGAGGTTACCATGACCCCTTCCAAGGCGCTAAGTAGTTCCTGGAAGTATAATTTCATGTAACATTTTCTGATGTTTTACTCCCAGAGTGCTTTTCTCTCTTAAGACTGTGAAGGCAGAGGAAAGTCGGAAAGAACTCAAATACATGGAGGCTAAAGAGCATCCTACTGAAGAATGAATGGGTCAACCAGGAAATTAAAGAAGAATTAAAAAAATTCATGGAAACCAATGAAAATGAAAACACAACTGTTCAAAATCTTGGGATGCAGCAAAGGCAGTCCTAAGAGGAAAGTATATAGCAATACAAGCCTTTCTCAAGAAACAAGAAAGGTCTCAAGTACACAACCTAACCCTACACCTAAAGGAGCTGGAGAAAGAACAGCAAATAAAGCCTAAACCCAGCAGGAGAAGAGAAATCATAAAGATCAGAGCAGAAATCAATGAAATAGAAACCAAAAGAACAGTAGAACAGATCAACGAAACTAGGAGCTGGTTCTTTGAAAGAATTAACAAGATTGATAAACCCCTGGCCAGACTTATCAAAAAGAAAAGAGAAAGGACCCAAATCAACAAAATCATGAATGAAAGAGGAGAAATCACAACCAACACCAAAGAAATACAAACAATTATAAGAACATATTATGAGCAACTCTATGCCAGCAAATTAGATAACCTGGAAGTAATGGATGCATTCCTAGAGATGTATCAACTACCAAAACTGAACCAGGAAGAAATAGAAAACCTGAACAGACCTATAACCACTAAGGAAATAGAAGCAGTCATCAAAAATCTCCCAAAACACAAAAGCCCAGGGCCAGATGGCTTCCCAGGGGAATTCTACCAAACATTTCAAGAAGAATTAATACCTATCCTTCTGAAACTGTTCCAAAAAATAGAAATGGAAGGAAAACTTCCAAACTCATTTTATGAGGCCAGCATTACCTTGATCCCAAAACCAGATAAAGACCCCATCAAAAAGGAGAATTACAGACCAATATCCCTGATGAACATGGATGCAAAAATTCTCACCAAAATACTAGCCAATAGGATCCAACAGTACATTAAAAGGATTATTCACCACGACCAAGTGGGATTTATCCCTGGGCTGCAAGGTTGGTTCAACATCCGCAAATCAATCAACGTGATACAATACATTAACAAAAGAAAGAACAAGAATCATATGATCCTCTCAATAGATGCAGAAAAAGCATTTGACAAAGTACAGCATCCTTTCTTGATCAAAACTCTTCAGAGTATAGGGATAGAGGGTACATACCTCAATATCATAAAAGCCATCTATGAAAAACCTACAGCGAATATCATTCTCAATGGGGAAAAACTGAGAGCTTTCCCCCTAAGATCAGGAACGCGGCAGGGATGTCCACTATCACCACTGCTATTCAACATAGTATTGGAAGTCCTAGCCACAGCAATCAGACAACAAAAAGAAATCAAAGGCATCCAAATTGGCAAAGAAGAAGTCAAACTCTCACTCTTTGCAGATGATATGATACTTTATGTGGAAAATCCCAAAGACTCCACCCCAAAATTGCTAGAACTCATACAGGAATTCAGTCAAGTGGCAGGATATAAAATCAATGCACAGAAGTCAGTGGCATTCCTATACACCAACAACAAGTCAGAAGAAAGAGAAATTAAGGAGTCGATCCCATTTACAATTGCACCCAAAACCATAAGATACCTAGGAATAAATCTAACCAAAGAGGCAAAGGATCTGTACTCAGAAAACTATAAAATACTCATGAAAGAAATTGAGGAAGACACAAAGAAATGGAAAAACGTTCCATGCTCTTGGATTGGAAGAACAAATATTGTGAAGATGTCAATCCTACCTAGAGCAATCTACACATTCAATGCAATCCCCATCAAAATACCATCCACTTTTTTCAAAGAAATGGAACAAATAATCCTAAAATTTGTATGGAACCAGAAAAGACCCCACATAGCCAGAGGAATGTTGAAAAAGAAAAGCAAAGCTGGCGGCATCACAATTCCGGACTTCAAGCTCTACTACAAAGCTGTCATCATCAAGACAGTATGGTACTGGCACAAAAACAGACAAATAGATCAATGGAACAGAATAGAGAGCCCAGAAATGGACCCTCAACTCTATGGTCAACTCATCTTTGACAAAGCAGGAAAGAATGTCCAATGGAAAAAAGACAGTCTCTTCAACAAATGGTGTTGGGAAAATTGGACAGCCACATGCAGAAGAATGAAACTGGACCATTTCCTTACACCACACACAAAAATAGACTCCAAATGGTTGAAAGACCTCAATGTGAGACAGGAGTCCATCAACATCCTAAAGGAGAACACAGGCAGCAACCTCTTCGACCTCAGCCGCAGCAACTTCTTCCTAGAAACATCGCCAAAGGCAAGGGAAGCAAGGGCAAAAATGAACTATTGGGACTTCATCAAGATAAAAAGCTTTTGCAAAGCAAAGGAAACAGTCAACAAAACCAAAAGACAACTGACAGAATGGGAGAAGATATTTGCAAATGACATATCAGATAAAGGGCTAGTATCCAAAATCTATAAAGAACTCATCAAACTCAACACCCAAAGAACAAAGAATCCAATCAAGAAATGGGCAGAAGACATGAACAGACATTTTTCCAAAGAAGACATCCAAACGGCCAACAGACACATGAAAAAGTGTTCAATATCACTCAGCATCAGGGAAATCCAAATCAAAACCTCAATGAGATACCACCTCACACCAGTCAGAATGGCTAAAATTAACAAGTCAGGAAATGACAGATGTTGGCGGGGATGCGGAGAAAGGGGAACCCTCCTACACTGTTGGTGGGAATGCAAGCTGGTGCAGCCACTCTGGAAAACAGTATGGAGGTTCCTCAAAAAGTTGAAAATAGAGCTACCATATGATCCAGCAATTGCACTCCTGGGTATTTACCCCAAAGATACAAAAGTAGGGACCCGAAAGGGTACGTGCACCCCGATGTTTATAGCAGCAATGTCCACAATAGCCAAACTGTGGAAAGAGCCAAGATGTCCATCGACAGATGAATGGATAAAGAAGAAGTGGTATATATATACAATGGAATATTATGCAGCCATCAAAAGGAATGAGATCTTGCCATTTGCAACGACGTGGATGGAACTGGAGGGTATTATGCTGAGCGAAATAAGTCAAACAGAGAAAGACATGTATCATATGACCTCACTGATATGAGGAATTCTTAATCTCAGGAAACAAACTGAGGGTTGCTGGAGTGGGGGGTGGGGTGGGAGGGATGGGGTGACTGGGTGATGGACACTGGGGAGGGTATGTGCTCTGGTAAGCGCTGTGAATTGTGCAAGACTGTTGAATCTCAGATCTGTACCTCTGAAACAAATAATGCAGTATGTGTTAAGAAAGAAAAAAAGAAGAAGAATGTAGCAGGAGGGGAAGAATGAAGGGGGGGGAAATCAGAGGGGGAGAAGAACCATGAGAGACGATGGACTCTGAAAAACAAACTGAGGGTTCTAGAGGGGAGGGGGGTGGGAGGATGGGTTAGCCTGGTGATGGGTATTGAGGAGGGCACGTTCTGCATGGAGCACTGGGTGTTATGCACAAACAATGAATCATGGAACACTATATCTAAAAGTAATGATGTAATGTATGGGGATTAACATAACAATAAAAAAATTAAAAAAAAAAAAGACTGTGAAGGCAGGTTTCTCTAGTCTTTCTATTCTCTTCCCTCCAGCCCATTTCTGGGTCTAATCCTATACTGAAAGTGTTCATTTCTCTCATGCGCCTCCAGTCTACCTCCCCTCCACCCCAAAATCCCCTACTTCCTTCCTGGAACTAGTCCACTGAGGTTTAATCTTTCTGCATCCTAACCCCACAATCAAAACTCACCTGTCCTATATTCTATTCTTTCAGGGTTTTCTCTAACAGAAAATCCAATCAACAAGTTAATGCTAAGTATAGACAGCTGATGATGAATCAATGTGTTACATTTCAACAAATAATTTTAAATAAAAAAATATACACTGATATCGTGCTGGAGGAAAGCAAAGATGAATGAGAAGTTGTCTTGTCCTTATTTGATTTTTAGTTGAAATAATAAAAATGACATCATATAATGTGATCATCTACTCAGTCTTGACTTCAAATGAATTTGACTCTCCAAAATCAAATCTATCTTGAAAGGACAATAGTCAGCTACCAGGGGGCTATTTGAAAGAATATGCTGCCAATTCTGAAGGTAATTTCCAAAAGAGATAGCTGCTATAGTTGGAAAAGCAGGGATTTTGGTACATCTGGAGAGATATGGGCTCAAATCTAGCTTTGCTGGATGGCTAATATTAGCTAACTCAACAAATGTTTCTACATCTTAGATTCCCCATCTGCATAAAGGGGATAAAATCCCCTACCTCATAGATTAAATAGACAAGATTAAATGACAGGTAGAATATTTTAAGCAAAGACAGGATCTTAAATAAGTGTAAAGTTTACCAAGAGTCAACTTTTTTTTTTCAATCACTTCCTTGTACTTTTATTTACACAATAAAAAAAGTTACATATATATATATATATTTTTTAGCTATGCTTCCTATAGGTGACCAAAGCCCCATATATTGGCAATCTTCCACTTAACTGCACATTCAAAATATCATTAACTCCTCTGAAAACACCAAGAAACAGAACAGCTGTTCTGTGAAATTCTTTGAGCCCGCAAATACTGGCACTAGAATGTCATCTTATAGCAATAGAATGCCAACACTCTAGCTCTCTCCTGAGTGAATCTAGAATGGGCAGCTCTCTGCTTTTAAGTAGGAACTACACTCTTTTTCAAGATGGTTCAAGGCCACATTGCTGTAACCTATGCTTGTGTTGAGTAAAGACTTTAGGCTTGGAGCTTTTGGATACATTCTCAATGACCACATGACCATATGTGTTGGGTGGGGTGTGACTACTTTTCCAAGGCATTTCAGGGCATAGTCCTAATGTGTCATAGTACTATCTGGAGAGCTTACCAGTGATTGGCAGATTCTGGTTGAATTCCATTTCAGATCCTTATTATCTGGGAGCAAGTTGCTGAACATTCTCAAGGCTCAGTTACCACATTGAGAGTAATAATTACATCATGGGCTGTTATGGAAAATGACAAAGTGATTAGGTGGTTAGAGGACAAAATGAACCTGCTTAAACAAGGAGTACAGCCCTGTCACATAAGAACTCAAAATTCTGGCTTCCTTCTTTCATCTAGCCCAATTTCAGATTCAAGATCTATCTTACCTTTAGCCCAGTTAATTTCCATCAATTAATATAATTCTAGAGGTAGCAGGACATTCCCAGAAAAATAAACAATCCAACAAAACGTGACCGACTTACTGATTCTTTGTAACAGAGCCTCACCTGACTCACTCCCATATCTCATTTAAAGTTTTTTGTAGGGGCGCCTGGGTGGCTCAGTTGTTAAGCATCTGCCTTCAGCTCAGGTCATGATCCCAGGGTCCTGGGATTGAGCCCCGCGTCGGGCTCCCTGCTCAATGGGGAGCCTGCTTCTGCCTCTGCCTGCCACTCCTCCAGCTTGTGCTCTCTCTCTCTCTCTGACAAATAAATAAATAAAATCTTTAAAATGAAGTTCTGTGTATATGCCCCCTCCTCAGAGATAATCTTTCCTGACCATCCATTCTAAAATAGCTTCCTTCTATGTCACTCTTTATCTCCTTATCATGCTTGCTTTACCTCATAGCACTTATCATTGCCTGAAACTATATTACACATGCATTTATTTATTCCTTGCCTCCCCCCACTAATATGTAGGCTCAGTAATAGCAGAGCATTTGTCCATCTTGTTCACTGCTGATCTCCCAGGCCAGCATTTAGAATAGTGCCTAGACACATTTGACAAGGTGCTCAATAAGTATTTGTTGAATAAATTAATAAAGGATGTTTTAAATTCCACAGTCTTAATTTCCTTCCCTTAAAGCTTTATTTATAACAAGAACCATCATTTATTAAACATTTACTCAATCCTTTGACATTATATGGATAATATAATTTAATCTTTTGGACATCTTCTGTTGATAAGGAAAATCTATGTCCTAAGATGGCCCACTGAGGCAGGGAGAGAGTCCCAGTCCTTGCCCCAGGGCTCTTCCACGTTCTTCTCCCTGCTCTGCTTCCCGCGCGCACCAATCTGGTCCTTCTCCCTGCCCCACTTCGCGCAGGCGCCAAAAGTGCCAAGTATGGGGAAGAAGTGTATAAATTACCCCTTTTGTGCTCAGGGCTCAGACCTTTGGAGATCACTCTCCTCTGAGCCCGCCAGCGTTAAATAAACCTCCCATCCTCCAAGATGTCCGGGTGCCACTTGGTTCTTTCGTCAGGCGATCCAGTCCAGGTTCTGTAACATTTGGTTCCCTGACCGGGAAACCCAACAGCGCTGGCCCATTGTTGCCACCGGTTTGGGGGCAACGGTGGGGCAGTGATGGAACGAGGGATCATAATGGAGAAGGCGTGCCCTGCCTAATTTTCGGCAGTCTCCCACCCTGGTCGCCTCAGGCCAGCCCCGCTCCGCTGTTCCCTCCAGACTCGAGGAGACTTGGCAGGTGAGGACCTGGTCCTGACGTCAGATTCTGGTAAGCCCTGGGGCCCCAGGACCTAGACAGGCCCAGCCCCATTGGGGTGGAAGGGAAGCCTGATCACCTCCCAGAGACCTCTTAGAGGTCTCACAGGTAGGGATTCCCAGGGAGGGAATGTAATAACTTCTGGAGCGTGAATGTGTGAGTGAATGTGCAGTCCGACCTGGCTTGCTCAAGTGGACTGATTCTGTGACTCCATGGGCGGGCACCTTTAAGGTCCCCAGAAGCCTACAGAGTCTGAGTGGGCCCGTCTGCGATTCCGTGGTGAACAGCATACTGTCTATGGCGGCATCAGAATAGTTTCCGATCCTAAGTCACAATGCTGAGACCACTATGGCTAAGCCTCACCTAAGCTCCTTCAGGACACAGCCAGATGGGCATCTGATTGGTCTCATCTCAGGAGGCACCCCCCCCCTTTGTCTCTCTCTGCACCACCAGACACTGGGACATCACCATGGGGTCAGGGCAGAGTGCCAAATTGCCTAAGCCCAGTCATGTGTGAAATGCTTCAGAACACTTGATGGAGACAAAGCAGAGCAACCAAAATTGAGATCATGAGACAGGCCTGGGGGTCTGGAATTTGTGGAGGTCGGAGGACCTGGGAGTCAAGTCGGCCTTCTCTAACAAGGCAAGATCTCCAGCTGTTTAGGTTCTTTAGCTTCACAGAACACCTTTCCCTGTCGTCTCTGGGTGGTGGGAGGTTGGGGCGAGCATCCCCCAGGGATGGGACAGGTCTCAGGTAGGGAGAGGCAGGTGACACTGGCTCTTCTGGAGAGGACTGGGGCAAGGAAGTTGGGGGAGGAACCCTACTAAAATGAAAACAGAGATGAGGTCAGATCAAAAGCCAAGCTACTACACTGTTCCAAGGCAGATTCCGGTTGTCTGTCTGGTGTAGGGCTGACATTGGCGATACAAACAAGATACCCCAGGCGATACAGATCCTGCTGGTCCACTGGCCACACTCTGAACAGCAAGGCTTAGACATTGTTTCCAAACCTCCTTTATAAGAGCCACCTGGGAGGACCTTGTTAAAAAGGCAACTATTTGGGGTAGCCAGGTGATGGGTATTATGGAGGGCACATGTTGTGATGAACACTGAGTGTAATACTATCCAGCCTATGCAAACCCACTGAATCAAAATGGCTGGGATGGGGGGTATACCCCAGAAGCTGTGTGTATAAAAAGCAACCCCCGGGGGCACTTAAGTGGCTCAGGAAAAAAACTGTCAGACTCGGGATACTGAGGCTCATGGAAGAAGGCACAAATCTGCCAACAACAGGTCCGATACCTTGGTTTTCTCCTCACCCAAGGGAAAAGAGAACTAGGGCCGGAGAGGAAAAGGATCATCATCTCCCTGCCACAGCCCCAGACAAAAAGGGGCCTATGAGAATTCCTGGGGGCTGCAGGATTCTGCCACATCTGGATCCCTGGGTTCTCGGCAATAGCAAGACCCCTTTATGATCTCTTAGGGGGACCATATCAAGAACCCCTTGCCTGGACTGAAAAGGAAAAAATAGCGCTCAGGGTACTCACCCAGACTGTTGGACCCTGGCAATGGCCAGTTGCTTACCTGTCCAAAGAAGCTGGACCCCATTGCAGCAGGATGGCCATCATGCCTCAGGGTGCTGGCAGCCACAGTCCTACTCATCAGGGAGGTGGACAAACTTACCCTGGGGCAAGAACTTAACATCAAGGTCCCTCATGCAGTTGTGTCCCTCATGAATGCACAGGGACACCGTTTCCTTTCCAACTCTCAGCACAATAGCAAGGTCTCCTCTGCAAAAAACTGCAGGTCACCCTCGAAACAGTAAGGACATTAAATCCAGCAACCTTTCTCCCCACAGAAGAGGGGGAACCAGACCATGACTGCTCCGAGGTGACTGATGAAGTCTACACGAGCCGTCCAGATCTGTGGGATCAAGCCGTAAAGAATCCAGAGCTCACTCTGTTCAGTGATGGCAGCAGTTACCTACAAGAGGGTGCCCGGAAAGTGGGTTATGCAGTAACCACAACCACTGCTCGGTACGCCTTCGCTACTGTACATATACATGGAGCCATCTACAAGGAAAGGGGCTTCCTAACCGCAGCAGGAAAAGCTATCAAGAACAAGGAGGAGATACTGAGACTCCTCGAAGTTGTCTGCCTTCCAGAAGAAGTAGCAGTCCTGCACTGTAAGGGACACCAGAAAGGAGAAGACCCCATAGCATGGGGAAATTGTCTGGCAAAAAAGACAGCCAGGACCACAGCCAGTGAGGACACAGACAGAGCCCCTTCCCTCACCATGGTCCTAACACCCCCAGAAGGAGTCTCTCTGCCCAGTTACACTAAAAAGGAAAAGGAATGGGCCATGGCTGAGGGGCCCACCCTGACTGAAAAGGGATGGTGGATGATGCCAGATGGGCACATCTTTTTTCCAACAGCAACTGGAGGGCATCTAGTCAAGGAACACCACTGACACTCATCTGGGAAAAACTGCATTAGAAGCCCTTCTCAAGAAGCACCACTACGTCAGTCAGCTGCCAGCACTATGCCAAGCAACGAGTGAACGATGCATAACATGTGCTAAAAATAATGCTCGGTCTGCACCACAGTCCCCACCAGGTGTCCAGAGGATGGGAGCAACCCCCTTTCAAAGATCTGGAGGTAGACTTCACAGATGTGCAGTCAAGCAGGGGGTTCAGATATCTCCTAGTAATAGTATGCACATACTCTGGGTGGGTTGAAGCCTTCCCAACCAGGACAGAGCAAAGCCAGGAAGTAGCTAAAGTCCTCTTGCAGGAGATCGTGACCCGGTTCGGCCTGCCATTAACAATCCATAGTGAGAGTGGACCTGCTTTTGTGGCAGACATTGTACAGGTCTTGGCCAAATCTCTCAACATCACCTGGAGACCACACTGCTTACTGGCCCCAAAGTTCAGGGAAAGGGGTTTTCGGGAGACTATGGAGTCAGGATGAACCACAGCAAGTTGAGAACCCTATGTGAATTGGAATGGCCCACCTTTGATGTTGGGTGGCCTTCAGAAGAGACATTGGATGTCCCAGCAATTCATCGAGTATGGCGAGTCATAGCAGGAGAACTAGGACACCCTGACCAGTTTCTGTACATTGACTCCTGGCTGGGAATCGCTTAGACCCTTCCCCCTGGGTGTGATTCACTTGCAATAGGCAGGGACAGGCCAGGGTCTTAATCGCCTCATCCAAGCAACCTAAAGAAAATCAGCAAAAGCCCCAGTCTCCACAAATCTCAGCCGGAGATCCTGAGGATGAACCAAACCTGCCCCCACCGTACGTACCCCCAAGACCGCCTACACCTGGCCCTTCAGCTCCAGACACTCCGCCTCCATCAGTTTCGCCGGCGCCCCCAGGCCCAAAGGATACCAGCAGCCAGGCTGTGCTCCAGCCCGGGTGCAAGCGCCCTCCAAACGCTGATCCGAGAGACGCAGGAACCCGAGAGGCGTGATGAAGACGGGACAGGCCAACCCGGCCATTCCATGATGTATTATCAGCCCTTCTCCACCACCGACCTCCTCAACCGGACACATAACACCCCATCCTACTCTGAGAAACCACAGGCCATGGTAGACCTCATAGTATATAAGGTCTACATGAACAAGGAGGTCGCAGCTGAACGGGAAGCTGACAAAAAGATGAAAAAGAAAGCCAGCCTCCTCGCCACTGCCCTGAAAGAAAAGGACAACACAAAGATGGTGAGACCCCAACCACCGAAAGGGGGGAAGCCCAGAACCCCCTTGGCAAGGGATCAAAAAGATGTGCCCATCTGGCATCATCCACCATCCCTTTGCCTCCATTCCCCTGTGCCTAAGAACCCTGAGAGGAGGACCTCAGAGGCTTTGCAGGAATGGACTCAGAATGAAGGGGACTGGGCTCTTTCCTCCTTTCCCTCCCATGAGCCCACAGTCAGAATGAAGGTGGGGGGCCAACCAGTGACTTTTATGGTTGATACTGGGGCCGAGCACTCTGTCGTCACCTCCCCAGTGGCCCCTTTCAGCAAAAGGACTGTGACCATCCTTGGGGCCACCGGGATGCCGGTGATACAACAGCCCTTTTGCCAGGCTCACAGTGTGAACTCAGGGGCCACAAGGTCCGACATGAATTCCTTTATCTGCCTGATTGCCCCATCCCTCTCCTGGGCCGAGACCTACTCTCCAAGCTTAGGGCTCAGATAACCTTTGAGCCCACTGGACACACTAGCCTCCAATTGAACCCAAGGCAAGAGGAGACGGGGTCTCTGAACAGTAGAGCGAATGAATCGCACCCTCAAGGGAACCTTAGCAAAGTTTTGTCAGGAGACTAACTTCCATGGCCGGATCTGCTACCCCAGCTTTCCTGTGTGCTGGCTGCACACCTGGGACATCAGGTTTCTCCCCATTTAAATTAATAGATGGATGGCCTCCCCCGTGCTTGGGAAACCTTCCAGGAAACTTGCATCAGGTTGGAGATAAACGGATAAGGGAGCCGCTTCAGGCCCTGGGGGCCACCCTAAATAAATTACAAAGTACACCTTTGAGAGGGTCCCAATCTCCTTAGGGTCTCAGGTACACTCCTTCCAGACAGAGGACTCAGTTTGGGTCAAAGACTGGAAGAAAGAAGAAAGCTCATCATTCGGACGAGGAGCCGTGCCAGTGGAGAGTCCAGCCAGACTTCACAAACCCACTCCGCTTCGGTGTGATTTCCCTCATCTTGGGAGTTGGACTCTACACTGTTGCCCCTCCCGACTGGACTTTCCCCCAGAGGCTTCTACCTAAGGTCATAGATCCCACTTTTCCTGGCCCTCTGCTGTCTACTTCTGAGCACATTTCACCATGGTTTTCCTGTCCCCAGTCAGTCCTGGTCTTCTGCTACCTGGTGTGCTGTTAAGTTTATGATTAAGTCCGTGCTCGCCCCAAGCCTTGCAGTCAACCCTGAGAGTTAAACAGAATGATGCTCTCTAAACTAGGTGTTTAAAGGGGCATCAAAGGGGGGGGAATGATAAGGAAAATCTGTGTCCTAAGATGGCCGACCGAGCCAGCGAGAGAGTCCCAGTCCTTGCCCCCGGGGCTCTTCCGGGTTCTTCTCCCTGCCCCACTTAGCGCACTCGCCAAAAGTGCCACGTATGTGGAAGTAGAAGTGTATAAATTGCCCCCTTTGTTTGTGCTCAGGGTTCAGACCTTTGGAGACCACTCTCCTCTGAGCCCGCTGGTGTTAAATAAACCTCCTATCCTCCAAGATCTCTGGGTGCTGCTTGGTTCTTCCATCAGGCTATCCAGTCCAGGTTCCGTAACACTGTGAGATAGGAACAGTTATGATTCCCTAATATAGGTAAGAAAATGAAAGTTTAGAGAGGTTAAGTAACTTGCCCAAAAGCAGACATGCTGATGGGATTCATTCTAGGTTATTGGACTATAGAATAATCTGTATCTCTAATTCCTTCCCATCCCCTCCTGTTTTTACAATTAAATTCTGTATTTTGAACTCCTTCTCTATTTCATGTCAAAATGCAAATACCTCTGGTGATGGGTAACATTAAAATGTTTTTAGTCATTACTTTTTTGGGTGCATGTCAGCTAAGAAATAAGGTTGGAGAGAAGGAGAGTTTAGAGGTCTGAGTACCTGGGATGAGAAATCTTAGAACCGGGATGCAGCAGATAAGACTAATGAGATACTGCAGCATTTTGCCAAAGGTTACTTCCCCTTGTAATCATTCCACATCCAGAGTTCTCTTACTCCTTAACACTGAGATATTTTCCCTTTGCAATATTAACATCTCCAAGACAGCACACTCTGGGGGATTATAGTTTGACAAGACCTCCCTCACGTGTAAAAGAAGTCAATCAGGTGCAAGATGAGAAATTGACAGAGGTTTTATTTAGTGCGGTTCTTTTTTGGGGGGGGGGTGATTTTTTGTTTTTGTTTTACTTTGCTCCAGAGTCATTTCTTCCTGATTAATGAGAGTCCAGGAAGAGGTGCTGGCTGATTGGATTTGAATATCACCTGTGCAATCATAACACTCACTAGTTCTCTGTAGGATGGACCACAGCCAGTATGTCACTGTTACAACAGCAGAGAGAACACAGATGTTTAGCAAAAGGAAAGAGCAAAAATTACAAGGCACCATATAAGTAGGAGGAAGATTGCTTCCATGTTGCAATTTAAGAAGTACCACAGGCTACTTGTTTTAAACTATCAGTCTTAAGTCTTAGTTTGAGATTCCTCCATTGGTGTCATTTCACTTCCAGGAAGAGATTGTCTCCAGAAATCTTTCTTGTTTGAGAAGGCAGGAAGGGCACATTAAGCTTGGATTAGCTGGGAGTTGCCATAGCAACTACAGGCAAGGCCCTATGGGGAATGAAACACTGGGCAGGTAAGTTTTGATGAGAAGGAAAAGGGTCAGAGTGAGTGGTTACACAAGGTGGCACCATAATTGGTAGTCTTGGGCAACCACGGGGCACAGTCATCTACAAAACAAAGTTACTATTCATTTTAATGAGGTACAATCAAATTTCTCCATCACAAAGTTGGCCATTGCTTACCTTGAAATGATTAGCTCTCACTTTAACAATGCATTTTTTCTTAATTCCCAGCTCTCCTCAATCTCTAGTCCATTTCCAAAACAAACATAATTTAATTTTCCCAAAAACAACAACCAAAAAAATTAGAATCTACCCCCAGCAAAGACAATTGGCCAGATACCAGGATCTTTCTTATTATGTTCCCAGATATTCATCTGGGATAATAGATTGTAGGAAGGAATAGATTGCAGTTCATATGAAAAAGTAAATTTTATGAAAAATTCTTATCCTTCAAATGAAGGTTTCAAATGCAAAAATAAATCTTAGAAACATAACATCTTACAGCAAGGAGGAATCTTAAAGGTCTTCCAATTCCAACCCCTTCTCTTGCAGAAAAGAGTGCTGAGAGCCAGAGAAGTTAATTATGTCCTCCAACCACCTAATCACTCTGTCATTTCTAATTATTGCTAAGAAAAAAAACCAGGAATTCCCAGTGCCCTCCATTTGTGTGCACTGAAAAACCAGTTTGCATATCAGCAGAAAATGTTAGCATCCAGACCAAGGATGTTCAATTTGTTCATAATAAAAGCAATAAGAGCTGATATGTATTGAGTACTTATAATGTGCCAAGCATGGGGCTAAATGCTTTACAACCTATATATCATTTGACCTCTAAATAGTCCTATAAAGTATATTTACCCCATTTTACAGATGAGAACATCAGAGAGATCAGAGAGAAGCTAGCTACCTTGTTCATAGTCAAACAACTAGTAAGGGATAGACTCAAGTCATCACTCCTTACCATAACAATAAACCGTATCTCCTGGTTATTTCTATGTCTCATTTTTTCTTTAAGAAAACCAGAGATCAATAATCAACTATCCTTATGAGCTTAATGCCTCCCTCTGACAGCTAGTTCATCCCCAAGGAAAGTCATCCAACTCTCTAGCCAAATAAACATATTCCTAAGAATCTACTTTTTAAAAAATAACTTTCTCTGATTATAAATGTAAATCATATTCAGTATGTGAAATTTAAAAACACAGGCAAGAATAAAGGAGAAAATTAAAATCTCCTGTAATTATACCAAGGATCACATGCAGAGAAATCTGTTTTTTCTTCCATTTTAAAGACTACTATATTTTTTTTGCAAAAAATCAGCAATAGTCTCTAGTATTTTCTATATGTGTTATTGTTAATATAGGGAATGGGGCTTTCTTTCCTAAGAACAGGTATTTATGGTAATGATGCTACCAGATGCCTAAAAGCTGTAGGGATTGGGGTGACTGGGTGGCTCAGCTGGTTAAGCGACTGCCTTCAGCTCAGGTCATGATCCTGGAGTCCCAGGATCAAGTCCCCCATAGGGCTCCCTGCTCAGCGGGGAATCTGTTTCTCCCTCTTACCCTACCCCCTCTTGTTCTCTCTCTCTCTCTCATTCTCTCTCTCAAATAAATATCTTTAAAAAAAATTTTTAAAAAATAAAAGCTGTAGGGCTGGAGAGGACACTTCATAAATTAGCCAGGGGCTCTTAGTTTCTCATTTCTGCTGTGATAGACATTGGTGAGGGTATGTGCTATGGTGAGCACTGTGAATTGTGCAAGACTGTTGAATCACAAATCTGTTCCTCTTAAACAAATAATGCAATATATGTTAAGAAAAAAAAAAAGAAGAAGATAGCAGGAGGGGAAGAATGAAGGGGGGAATATCGGAGGGGGAGACAAACCATGAGAGACTATGGACTCTGAAAAACAAACTGAGTGTTCTAGAGGGTAGGGGGGTGGGAGGATGGGTTAGCCTGGTAATGGGTATTAAAGAGGGCACTTTCTGCATGGGGCACTGGGTGTTATGCACAAACAATGAATCATGGAACACTACATCAAAAACTAATGATGTAATGTATGGTGATTAACATAACAATAAAAATTTAAAAAAAAAAGAAAGTGAGGCAATGGAGAAACATTTATCACACAAATGAATGTCAAAAGAAAGCCAGAATAACAATACTTATATCAGACAAAATAAACTTTAAAAGAAAGTCTGTAAAAAGTGACAAGGAGAGACACTATATAATCATAAAGGGGACAATCCAACAAGAAGATTTAACATTTGTAAATATGCACCCAACATGGGAGCACCCAAATACATAAAACAGTTAATAACAAACATAAAGGAACTAATCCATATTAATACAATAATAGTAGGGGATTTTAACACCCTACTTACATTGATGGACAGATGATCCAGACAGAAAATAAATAAGGAAACAGTGACTTTGAATAACACACTGGATCAGATAGATTTAACAGATACATTCAGAACATTCCATCCTAACACAGCAAAATACACATTCTTCTCAAGTGCACATGGAACATTCTCCACAATAAATCACATATTAGAACACAAAAGAAGCCTCAACAAATTCAAAGATATCGAAGTCATGCCATACATCTTTTCTGACCATAACACTAAGAAATTAGAAATCAGCCACAAGAAAAAATCTGCAAAGGCCACAAATACATGGAGTTTAAATAATATACTACAAAGTAATGACCGGCTCAAGCAAGAAACCAAAGAAGAAATCAAAAAGTACATGGAAACAAATGAAAATGAAAACACAATGGTCCAAAACCTTTGGGATGCAGGAAAGCAGCTCTAAGAGGAGAGTTTATAGCAATACAGACCTACCTTCCTTAAGAAGCAAGAAAAAATCTCAAATAAACAATTTAACCTTACACCTAAAGGAGCTAGAAAACAAAACAAAACAAAACAAAACACAAAACCAGCAGCAGGAAGGAAATAATAAAGATTAAAGCAGAAATAAATGAAATAGAAACCAAAAGCAAACAAAGAACAATCAATGAAACCAGGAGCTGGTTCTTTGAAAAGATCAACAAAATTGATAATCCTCTAGAGAGACTCATCCAAAACAAAAGAGAGAAAGGACTCAAATAAAATCAGAAATGAAAGAGAAGAAACAGCAACTGACACCACAGAAATACAAACAACTGTAAGAGAATATTATAAAAAACTATATGCCAACATATTAGACAAAATAGAAGAAATGGATAAATTCTTAGAAACATATAACCTGCCAAAATTGAAGCAGGAAGAAGTGAAAAATTTGAACAGATGATTACCAGCAAGGAAATTGAATCAGTAATCAAAAAACTCCCAATAAAAAACTCCAGGACCAGATGCCCTCACAGGCAAATTCTACCAAATATTTAAAGAGGAGTTAATACCTATTTCAATCAAACTAAAAATAGAAGAAGGAAAACTTCCAAATTCATTCTATGAGGTCAACATTTACCCTGATACCAATACCAAATAAAGACACTACCAAAAAAAAAAAGGAAGAAGAAGAAGAATCACGGGCCAATATTTCTGATAAACATAGATGCAAAAGTCCTCAACAAAATACTAGCAAACAGAATCCATCAACACATTAAGAAAAATCATACACCATGATCAATTGGGATTTATTCCTGGAGTGCAAGAGTGGCTCAATATTCTCAAATCAATAAACATGATACACCACATCAGTAAGATATGATCATTTCAATAGATGCAGAAAAAGCATTTGATGAAGTATAACACCTATTCATGAACAAAGCCCTCCACAAAGTAGGTTTAAAGGGAACATAACTCAACATAATAAAGGCTGTATATCAAAAACCCACAGTGAACATCATACTCCATGGGGAAAAGTTGAGAGCTTTCCCCCTAAGGTCAGGAACAAGACAAGGATGTCCACACACCACTTTTATTCAACATAGTACTGGAAGTCCTAGCCACAGCAATCAGACAACAAAAAGAAATAAAAAGCATCCAAATCAGTAAAGAAGAAGTAAAACTTTCACTATTTGCAGATGACATGATACTATACATAGAAAACCCTAAAGACTCCACCAAAAAAGTCCTAGAACTGATCAATGAATTCAGTAAAGTGACAGGATACAAAATCAATGTGCAGAAATCTGTTGCATTTCTATACACTAATAATGAAGCAGCAGAAAGAAAAATTAAGAGAACAATCCCACTTAAAATTGCACCAAACATAAGAAGATACCTAGGAATAAACCTAAACAAAGAGGTGAAGATCTGTACTCTGAAAACTGTAAAATACTGATGAAAGAAATTGAAGACAACACAAAGAAATAGACATTCCATGCTCATGGATTGGAAGAACAAATATTGGAAGAAAAATGTCTATACTACCCAAAGCAATCTACACATTTAAAGCAATCCCTATCAAAACACCAACAGCATTTTTCACAGAACTAAAACAAAACAACAAAAAGGCTCAAAATTTATATGGAACCACAAAAACCCTGGACATCCAAAACAATTTTGAAAAAGAAAGTCAAAGCTGGAGGTATCACAATTCTAGAATTCAAATTATATTACAAAACTGTAGTAATCAAAACAGTATGGTACTGACACAAAAAATAGACGTGTATATCACTGGAACAGAATAGAAAACTCAGAAATGAACCCACAACTATATGGTCAATGAATCTTCAACAAAGCAGAAAAGAGGGACACCTGGGAGGCTCAGTTGGTTAAGCATCTACCTTCGGCTCAGGTCATGATCCCAGGGTCCCAGGATCAAGTCCTGCATCAGGCTCCTTGCTCAGTGAGGAGCCTACTTCTCCCTCTGTCTGCTGCTCCCCCTGCTTGTGTGTGCTCTCACTCTCTCTCTAACAAATAAATAAATAAAATCTTTTTTTAAAAAAAGCAGAAAAGAATATCTGATGAGAAAATGATAGTCTCTTCAACAAATGGTGTTGGGAAAACTGGTCAGTTACATGCAAGAAAAGAAAATTGGACCACTTTCTTATACCATACACAAAAATAAACTCAAAATGGATTAAAGACCTAAATGTGAGACCTGAAACCATAAAACTGCTAGAAGAGAGCACAGGCAGTAATGTCCCTGGCATTGATAGAAACATTTTTCTAGATATGTCTCCTGAGGCAAGAGAAACAAAAGCAAAAATAAACTACTGGAACTACATCAAAATAAAAAGCTCTGCACAGTGAAGGAAACAATCAACAAAACAAAAAGGCAACCTCTGGAATGGGAGAAGATATTTGCAAATGACCTATCTGATAAAGTGTTAGTATCCAAAATATATAAAGAACTTGTACAACTCAACACCAAACCCCCCCCCAAATAACCCAATTAAAAATGGGCAGAAAACATGGACACTTCTCCAAAGACATCCAGAAGGCCAACAGACACATGAAAAGATGCTCAACATCACTCATCATCAGGGAAATACAAATCAAAACTACAATGAGATATCACCTCACACCTGTCAGGAGGGCTAAAATCAAAAGCACAAGAAACAAGTGTTGGTGAGGATGTGAAGAAAAAGAAACCCTCTTGCACTGTTGGTGGGAATGTACTGTGGTGCAGCCACTCTGGAAAACAGTATGGAGATTCCTCAAAAAGTTAAAAATGGAACTACCCTATGATCCAGTAATTGCATTACTTCATATTTATCCCAAAAAATACAAAAACACTAATTCAAAGGGATATATGCACCCTTATGTTTATAGAAGCATTAATTACAATGGCCAAATTATGGAAGCAGCCCAAACAGACTCTTAACTATAGAGAACAAACTGATGATTGCCAGAGGGGAGGTGGGTGGGAGTGTGGGTTAAAGAGGTGATGGGGATTAAAGAGTACTCTTGTGATGAGCACTGGGTGATATATGGAATTACTGAATCTGTATGGTACACCTGAACTAACAAACTACTGTATGTTAACTACACTTAAATTAAAAAATAAGAATAAATTGTATTATATCTTTAAAAAAATTGTCACAAGTTTAATAGCTTAAAACAACACATACTGGTTACACATACAGTTCTGGTCAGAAGTGTAAAATAAGTCTGCAGGACTATGTTCCTTCTGCAGGCTCTAGGGGAGACTCTCTCATTACCTTTGCCGGCTTCTAGAGGCTACTCCCATCCACTGCCCCATGTTCCAGGTCACTCTAACATCTTCTTCCATTATCACATCTCCTTCACTAACTGTGGTTTTCCTGTTTCCCTCTTATTAGGACCCTTGGGATTACATTTGGACCCACTCAGATAATCCAAGATAATTTTAGCATCTCAAGAACCTTAATGACACCCGCAAAGTTCCTTTTCACCTGTACAGGGAGCAGGGATTAAGAGTTGGGTGTCTTTAGGAGGTTCATTACTTGGCTTATCATAGATTCTAAAGATAAACTTAAGTATGTCACATTTTTGTCAAGTGGGACTGTCTGCAATAAGGATTTGAGTCCCTCCCACATTCTTTTCCCTCTTTCCTCTCCTCAGTCCCTCTCCCGTCCTTCCACTCATCTCTGTCTGTATTCAAGGACTGAGTCATCCTTTCTGGGCATTTCCTTCCTCCCACAGGCAGCAAGACATTGGAGGCAGAGTTCTGGTCAAGCTACTCTTCCATATTTATTGCACCAAAACTCTTATTAGTGCCTATTAGAAGCCGAAGGACCCATTGCATAATTGGATTTGTGCTCAAAATTACCTATATCAGACCCTTGAAATTAGATTTATTCACTGAACATTTATTTTAGCCATATGGCAAATTTCTGGTTGCTTATTTTGGGAAGATGAAACTAAGTATTGGGGTCTGTTTAATTTTCAGAAGATGAACCTAAGAACAAGGGTGTGTAGACATTTTAGTCACTGATGCAAGCCAATAGATGAGCATTTCAATGCAACATGAATCAACTTGGCCAATTCCATAGGACCTAGAAGACTTAGGGGAAAAAAATAGCATTGCTGACCTATTTCACCATACCTTTTAGGCTGAAATCTTCTTAGCAGAAGACTCTAAAGCAAAAATTATTACGCTGAGATTGTTACATTGATGTCAGTGGGGGCAGTGTCCATACAGAAGGAAAGCATCCCAAAGCAGAGATGATAAATAGGAAGCGCACATAATACCCATAGCATCCCACATCCAAAACAGACATTATTAATCAGTCAGGCACTGTTTCCCCCATAGAGCCTGGATCTGGCCTTAAAATCCTTCCCGTCTGAATGCTCCAGGCAACCACTGCCACTCAACTAGAGTTGGCAAGCAAATGGAACTCTATCTTATGTCCCTGCATTAGAGAGTCGATGCCTTCCTCTGTCCAGACATTAAGGAAAATTCCTCCTACTGCAATACAGCAATTAAACACTCTGATGCCTAGAATACTACTTGAGCTCAATTTCTGGAGACGGCAAAATCCTGGGAGAGACTGGTTCAAAAGTGAAGCAGATGCTTCCATCTCCCTATTTTCTGTTTGGGGACTTTGGATAGGGATCCTGTTTCATCTTACTCCCTCCAGTTCCTCCCCTAAGGATACTGAATAAGGGCTTCTTCCCTTTCCTTTCTATGGGACTTCTGTCCTTTGAATTCCTGCCCCCAGTTTCTGCTTTTCCTTCCTTGTGTGGCTCTCTTCCTCTTTCCTCAAACCAGAATCCTGCTTGCCCCCAAGAGCATTGTCCCCAGGGAGTACTTGGCAGCATTGTCAAATTCTTCAAAGGCAAGGAGGGGAGAAAAACACAAGCTCATCCATCCCTGTCTTTTTTCACCTTGTGGTTTCCACTCACAATAAGCAGCCTTAGAGGTTATCAAACACCCCGTTGTGCTTTGACAGTTATTCATCCATTAAAGCCTCTGATTGCCTGGCATAATTTCAGATTGTACTCCTACTTGATGAACACGGCTCCTCAACTGTTCGTGGGCACTGGGTTGCTTTTACACCAGGGCTTGCTAGAGAACAGGAGAAACCCAGCTCAAACAGCTCAGGTGAGCCAGCCACAGCAGAACGGGCGGGGGCGGGGGCGGGCAGCATGTGCTACTAGGCGCTTGCTTTTTATTAAGAAAAAATGATATACACAGCTGACCACCCCCCGCCACAAAAAAATTTCGCTTGGATCACAGGAAGATTTTTGCTTTGGACGAGGGCCATTTGGAGCCTGCAAAACCATGGAAGAACCCAAATCAAAAGAGCAGATCTCTTCAATCTCCGGATTTCATTTCAACGCTTATCTCTGCCCCCAAGCAATAATCAAGCTGCGCGCTCTGCATCGAAGCACATTCATCCAGCTTTGTGTCTGAGTCGCTGCCTTCCGAGGGGGCTTTTCAGCTTAGATACAAGTGGACTGATTGCCTTCCTTGCAAGGTTCCCGCCCGGGAACGCCCACCTGAGGCTGGCTCTGCGGCTGCTAGTGCGGCAGCCTAGCGGGGTCGCGCCGCGGTTCCCGGGAGCCCAGGGAACGCGGGGGCCCCTCACGGCGCCGCGCTGGGACTCAGCGAGCCCGGCTGCCGAACGCCCTGCGCTGGAAAGAGGCCCAGACGGAGAAAGCAGCTTGCAGCGAAGAGCCGCTACGTGGAGGAGGCCGCGGACCTCTAGCAGAGGAGGTTAAGGGGATGCTGCTGCGAGGGCTGCTAGGAGGGCTCTCCGAGCTGGGTGACCTGTGACTCAGCAGGGATCAATGGCAGAGACCTCGGGTGGGAGTCTAGAAGCCCAAGCCCTGCCGCTGACAGTTAACACGTCACTAACGCTTCCGGGCCTCCTAGCTCTCATTTAGAAAACCCTGGGGGCTAGATCTTTACTTTTAAAATTAATTACCGTTTTTGTTTTAAGAACGTTTTAAAAAATAAAAAGCACAAGAGAATATAATTATGTACAAACCTTCCAGCCAAAAAAGACCATTGTTAACATTTTGTAATGTTTGTTTCAAGACGTGTTTTTTAAAATATAAATGAAGTAAAGCAAGACAAGATGGACGCCCCTCTTAGCCCCTTCCTCCCCGCTCCCTAGCCCTATCTCCTCCCCCGGTGGCAACTACCTGAAAGAAATTAAAGCAAGTCCTTCTAATCCACTTGAAGAATTTTACCTAAACATAAACAATAGAAAGAATATACAATATTGGGGGTGCATTTTATAATTCGTATCTTTCTGCACTTCTTTTATGCATCTTGGGTTTTTTTCCACTACAAACTGTGATGTTTTGTCCTCTGCAGAGATCTAGTTCACTCATTTTAACCATCGTTTGGCATTGGGTTAGGTGATTTGTAAACCCCTTCGTGGTCTTCACACCGAGCCAGTGGTTCCATTAGAATCACCTGAGGCACTTTTAAAATGCAGGCCCTGTTCTCAGACCGTCTGATTTCATTGGTCTAGAGATGGGCCTGGTCATTTGCCTTGAGATTCTGTGATGCCAGGGTTAATGTTGGGTGCCTTCTATGCCTCTCCTGATAGATTAAAAGCAATTTTACATCTTCCAACAGAATTATACCAACAAAATGATTTTGCTAGTGACACTCCCTGAAACCCTGAAACACAGCTGGTAGCTGTGTCTGAGAGACGGCAAGAGTCTCTTTCCCTTCATCTTACTGCTAAAAAAAATGGTGTTTATGGGCCCTAGCAATGGGCAGGCAGGCCTTCACCTTTGCTCCCTGGCAGAAATGGAGATGGAGAGGACTAAATGGGAGATGACCCATCAGTTAAGGGAGAAAACCCCAGACAGTAAAGTGTGTAAGGAATCTCAATTGCTCTCTCTTTTCATCATGCTGCAGGATGAAAGGCAAGAACCTCCTGCTAGGTAATTCTGCAGAAAGTCTTCCAGACAACCACTCCTCCCCCTTCCCCAATTTCTATTTTTGCCAAGCTCAGCCTCCACACAGAAAGGTATTTATTAAACTGCCACTTGTACCTTCACTTGAGAGAGCAATCAGGGAAACCTGGACCCTGCCCTCTGCGGGCCATTCCTTGGGCAGAGTGTGGGCACTAAGATGACCTTGATGGTATTTTATAAATTCGTTCTTTCCCTTTTTGCCATTCTTTATGCCAGCCACAAAGGAAATTACTTGGAAAGAATGACCCAATGAGGTGCAGTTTAAATTTCTGTCTTTCTGTAATACATTCAACAAATATTTACTGAGCGCTTATTAGGTGCCAGCCACAGCGCTAGGTCATGGGGATCCCATGGGCCCAACAATCACAGACTTTTTCCTCCAGTTTGGGATATAGGCCAATGAACAGACAACTAAACAGTATGTATAATTTATGGTACAGCAGAGGGAAGCACAGAATGCTCTGGAAAAGCAAAGGCGGCCAGAGAGAAATCAACTTAGTCTTGGAGTCGCAGGAGTATTTCCTAGAGCAAATCCTATGATACATAGGATCACCTGGAAGGCTTGTTAAAATGCAGACTACTGACCCTCACCCCAGAGTTTCTGATTTGCATTTCTAACATGTTTTCAGATGGTGCTAATGCTGCTGGTCTGAAGAACACACTTTGAGAACCATAGTCCTAGAGGAGCTAAAGCTACTCAGACCAACATCATGGGCCTCACCTGGGAACTTGTTAGAAATGTGGAAATTCAAGTCTCACCCCAGATGGACTGAGTCAGAATCTACATCAAAATCTCTAAGTGATACCTATGCACATTCCTGTGTGAGAAACACCTCTCTAAACCATTGGCTTCCCAACTTGGCTGCACATTGGAATCATCTGGGTAATTTAAAAAAAAAGTGCTGCTGGCTGGCTTCCATCCCAAAATTCTGGCTTAACTGGCATAGAGTATGAAAAGCTCCTGCAGGTGATAAAGATGATTCTAATATACAGCAAATTTTGAGAAACACTGGCCTAAGCTAAATGCAGCCTGAGTAGGAGCTAGCCCCACAGTGAAAGGCAGGAAGAAGGTTATAGAAAACAGAATGTGGAAAGGCTTGGTGGCAAGGAGAACAAAGTAGTTTCAGTGAATGGAAAGGAGTTTGGTGAGCTCAGAGTATGGTGTTAGAGAAGAGAAGTGACAAACTTTGAGGTAAGAGGGTACAGAGGCCAGTGGTGGAAACCGTCAAGGGTCTTTGGGTTTTCTTTCAAGGGCGGACACACTGACTTGCATTTTAACAATGATCAGTCTGTTGGCCGAGTGGGAACAATGTGCTTGTGTTAAGGCTGGGGTTTCTTTGACTATAAAGAAACATACATTATTGCTCTTACCAAAAAGTATTCCTGTCAGGACACATTGCTTTTTAAACTGAAGATGGAGGCAAAAGATGGAGGCAAAAGAAGAGAGGCAGGGACAAAGAAAAACAGTACTGATGGGTAGCAGAATGTGTTACCCCGATATATGCTGCTTTGGCATGAGGATTATTTTGAGCAATTGAGAAGCAGCGGATACAAGAAAAGCTCTCTACCCTCTCCCTATTTGCCTAAAAGGAGGACATAAATTTGTAGACCTGCCCCTCCACCAAGAACAGAAACTAATCAACAGAGTCAATTCTAGACCTTTATCAGCCCAGAGACAGCACCAAAGGAATCTACACAACAAACCTTACTAAAACTAGCCCTTATCCACCATTAGTCTCCCCATATATTTGCCTTCTTTCAATTCGCCACCCTTGGAAACTCAAAGTCCTATTTCTCTATCTTTCCCCTTCTCTAAAGATGTCACATCCCTTTATTAAGGTGTTACATAAGCCCAAGTTCTAACTACTCCTTTGATTTACTCATCCCGAGTACTCCATGTGTAAGCATGATGCTTCTGTTCGTTTGCTCTTCCTAACATGTCTTTTGTCAGTCTAACTTACAGGGCCCTGGCCAGAGAAGCGAAAATGGGTAAAGGAGAATGACTTTATTTTGGCACTTTGGCTTCCATCATTCAGTTTAACCAGTATTTGCCTGAGCACTGTGTACCAAGCCTCGTGCTGGTGCAATGGGAGCAGAATCCAGATCTCTGATGCTCTCTTTTTGCAAAGAGACACAAGGTGGGAATTTCGGACAAACAAGTGATTTTTCCAAAGAGCATTAGTTTGAGTCTGGTTGAAGATTTGACAGTGCTGTTAAATGGGAGGATTCTGTGCCATCCAACTCCACTTAAGCCCTCAGCTAACCCATCAAATGGCCTCATTCATGCTGCAGCTGCAGGATTCCTGAGGTCATGCCAGTGGGCACCCAGAATGCAAACGAGGGCTCAGTCTTGGCTTCTGACACCCTGTGAGCTTTGAGGAAGAATAAGGAGGCATTTGTTAGGGGAAGGCCCACAAAGACACCACAGGAGAGAGAATTGAATGCCCCATGGGGTTCCAGGCCAAATGCAAAAAGCTGGTGTAATCTCTGCCACCACAGTTTATCTGACCTCACTGGCTCACTGGCTGTAGAGACAGCTGATGGCCCAGCAACCAAAACTATTCTCCTGAGCCATCATTTCCTCAGTAAGAGGAATGGGAAACTGAAATTGACTATCATTGCACATTCTCTCTAGTTTGTTGTATGTAGAAATGTCTAACTCCTCTCTGTAATTCTTATTGTGGAATGTGTTTAACTATTCAACTCATCCTTTTTCAGGACAAAAAATTAAAAAATCATAGCCCTTCAGAAGAACCCTGGTCAAACATAGCTTGAGATATGGAATGCCTCCAGCACTTTCTGGGCTACTACTTGGACTTCACCAGGTCCCCTCTAACATTTATTAGACATGCATAATGCTCCCATTTACCTAAACTTTTAATGTTCTTCATATCCTTTCATCTGCTTGAAAATGCCTATTTCCCAAGGCTTCTGAACAGATTGAGTTGGCAGTTCAAATGATCTGCCAAATGATCAACACTTGATCTTATTTGTATTCTAAGACTGTCAAGCATAAACTGAGTCTGCAAGGAGGCAAACACAATTAGTTGATGGAGCTCTTGCCTTAAATGTCACAGGTGAGAAAGGGCAGGGGCATGGCCTGTGCACAGATGGCATCCCACGGAGGGCAAAGGCAGGGCAGCTTTAATTCACTGTGCAAATTATACTGTCTGTCAGGATGTCAGAGGGGTGAGAAAATGAAGACTTGAATTTATAGGGTAAATGTATGAAAAGAAAAGGATATACCAGGTTTGAGACAAATTTACTACAAAGATTTGTTTCAGAGGAAATTTGTTCAAAAAATACAGGCACCAAGTTTTGGTACTCTTGGCTCAAAAGGCAATGAGAAAAAAAAAACATTTTTCTATTGCACAGGGCACATGGCAGATGAAAAGTGGGGATACCAGATGAAGTTTATGTCAAGGAATTAGCAAAATAGTCAAGGGGGCCATAGGAAAGTTTTGAGGCATCAGACAAACATCTTCTGGAAAATATACTTAAGGACAACTTAAATGGTTGCCTGGTAATGAGAAAAAGTTGTTTCTCTCCTGAACTACCTCTGTTCCCAGGTTAGTAGCAGCAGTGGGAAGAAGTTATTTCTATGATGTATTAAAGACAGCATAAAATTTTGTATCTCCATGAAGATGATAATTCTTAGAAAACTTAGAGGCACAGTTAGTTCTATGAGCAAGTTGAGCAGGGGGTGATCAGAGCATGGATCTTAAAAATACTCAGGAGTTCTCCATACCTAGCTTCAGATTCCTAGCACAGTGTCACTCCTAGGGGCTACTAACAATGCATTGAATTTACAAAGTGCTTTCAGTTTATCAAGCACCTCTACATACCTCTGCACATTTGGACCTCACCACTCTGTAAGGCATGGACAGGAGGGATTTCAATCTGTGCTTTATAGATGAGGACACTGAAGCTGAAAGACATTGAGTCTTGCCCAAGGTCATAGAGCTAAGATTTAAGTTTTATCTTTCAATTCCTCTTTATCTTGTGCTGCTGGGCAGATAAGCAGGACGTGGTGGCTAGCTAAGAAAGATGGCACTAGGAGTACCTTGTAGACCCCCTCAGCATGATGACTTGGGTAGGTTTAACAGATTACACAGCTAGAGACTTTCTGAGCAAAAGACATCAGGCCAAGAAGGACAAAATTTGGAAGATGCATGTTTCATATGGAAGCAACTATTTATTTTGGCTAAAAGAAGGAGGAGATCAGGCATGGGTGGGGAATTTCAACAGACACATGGGGTCCAGGATTGTGTGTGAATATGAAGCAAATGGAAAAAAAAATAAATTCTAGACTGTGGACTATCTGAGAGATTGTATCTGACAGGTCCCACCAAAGGCTCGATGTCCATTACATCATTTAGTCAAGAGTAATCTGAGGATTATATTTTACTGTTTCTTCTCAGGGGAATTGACTTTCCTGAGAGTATCCATGTCAGCAAACTAAGGAATTCCTGGGCATGCAACTAAACTGTCATTTCTTTTTTCCAAAGATTTTATTTATTTATTTATTTATTTATTTATTTATTTATTTATTTGAGTGAGAGTGAGAGAGCACAAGCAGGGGGAGCGGCAGAGGGAGCTGCAGAGGGAGAGGCATAAGCCCTATGCAGGGCTCAATCCCAGGACCCTGGGATCATGACCTGAGCCAAAGGCAGATGCTTAACTGACTAGCCACCCAAGGGCCCCTAAACTGTCATTTGTTTATTCTCCTTGCTTCTCCTGCTTACTTTACTATGCAGTGTGGAGGAAACTGGACCTCACTGGTAATTAGGGAAAGTGGGTTCAAGCCACAGCCCTCGCAGGTCTGTGTCACAACTCCTATGTGACTTCAGTCTCTTTGGATTTGGTTCAATTACATGGAAACTGAGAAAGACTTCTTAAAATAAGTCCCTCCTCGGGCGCCTGGGTGGCTCAGTCGTTAAGCAGCTGCCTTCGGCTCAGGTCATGATCCCAGGGTCCTGGGATAGAGCCCCGCATCGGGCTCCCTGCTCGGCAGGAAGCCTGCTTCTCCCTCTCCCACTCCCCCTGCTTGTGTTCCTGCTCTCGCTGTCTCTGTCTCTGTCAAATAAATAAATAAAATCTTTAAAAAAAAAAAAAGTCCCTCCTAGTTCTAACATTTTGTCAGCTTTGGTGGAACAACACATAGAAAATGGCTCTTTTGGTCCCTCCAGTATCTGAACTTTCAAAGTCATTTTGTTAATTTATGTGCCCCCATTTTGTCCAGCTGGGGGCGCCTGGGCAGATGCAGAGAAAATTCTGTGTCCTGATGATCACAGTTCTGTTGGGGAAGTGCTTTGCTCTTCATTTCTACTTTGTAAGAAGCTGCCCAGTGCTGCTTCTTTCCCTTTCCCCTCAGCATTTCAGTGACAATAACCACTGTAAGTTCATCATTCTTCAGGTAAGCAGTGAAGCCTTTTAGACTCTTTTCTGGAATCTTACCTTGGACCTCTTGAAGATCATGACCTGGCATTTTGACCCACCACTGAGTCAGGCTGACCCTAAGCAAGATGGTTCTAGTAAAAATGGGTTCTATTTGAAGCAATATGGCCAAGCTACTGACAGGTCCTTATTTTTACCATCTCTAATATATTTTCTGCCTAGGAGTGGGGGCGTGGCTGAGTTGATAAAATAAGTAGCCTTGTGAATTTTATGTATGAATACATACAAAACTACAATAATACGACTGCATCTAGAACACAAATATTTATGAATGATAATAAAACTGTCTAAGACTTTGGGCTCATATCCCCAAATAAATCCTCATTATATTTATAGTAACCTACAGTTAAACGTATGGTTAGATCAAGCAAGGAGATAGGTAAAAATAAATGGCTGGCCACTTTATTCTGCCAAACTGCATCCGGGTCCTGAAAATAGTTCTTGTTTTTTTCACTGAGTGGTCTAAGAATGTCACTACACTATGAGCTAAATGAGAAATTTCCAGTAGCCCCAAAGCTTCTCTGATTTCTCACACACAGAATTTGCATTATGTAAATGTGCTCAGCTCCACATGAAGGCAGTGAAAAAAAGAGTCATTGACTTTGGATTTTACATGCTTTAAAGCAAATGTCTAGATACACAAAACTCACTATTATGGGCATTTAAAACAGAACTGGGGGAGGGAGCAGTATACGAAGTAGTCATTTGAGTTCGCAGATACAAATTTTTTACCTTCTCCATGGGAACTCCAAGACTCACAGCAGAGTCTTGGAATTAGCCTCGTGAATTTTATGTGTGAGTATATACACAGCACAGCAGATCACAAACCTAACTTTGCTTTTAAAATTGATAGCCTGTCTTTAGCCTATAATTCTTTTTTTTTTCTTTTAAAGATTTTATTTATTTGAGAGAAAGAGAGAGTGAGAGAGAGCACAAGAATGGGGTGAGGGGAAGAGGGAGAAGCAGACTCCCCACTGAGCAGGGAGTCCGATGTGGGATTCAATGCGGGGCTTGATCCCAGGACTCCAGGATCATGACCTGAGCCAAAGGCAGACGCCTAACTGACTGAGCCACCCAGGCGCCCATTCAAGCCTATAATTCTTTAAAAGCTAATACCTGTCTTGGTTTTACAGCCAGAAAATCCATAATGACATGTAACTTGTTCTCTCTGCTGTGTAGAAACACTCCAGGAACTAATTCACAGTGTCATTTGCTAAGTGGCCATGTTATTGAAGAGCTGAGATTTTCAGAGAAAAACAATTGCTTAATTGATACAGAGTCATGATAAGTAAGGGGCTAACAGGCCAAGGAAGGGTGGCACAGGCCTCTTCAGCCACGGTGTTGCAAATACTTGCAGTGAAAGTGGCACTCCCCCTGTCTAGTGCACGGGTAGCTACGACAGTGTTAAGGAAAATAAAGCCGATGGTACCCAGACACGATAGTGGCTGTTGTGTCTCTTTGACAGGCTGGTTGCTGCCATATTGGATGCTGGCCAGCAAGGGATGGATTGATTAATGGATCCCAGAAAGGCAACAAATATTCTTTTGAAGTAAACTGATCCAAGCCAGTTTTGATTTTCAGATTTGATTTTCCTTTCCTCTACTTCACAGTCAAAATGAGCCTGTTCTCTTTTTTACCGTTGGACCAAACCCACCAAGATGCCAGCTAACTAAGCTGATCAAACTTCCTTTGCCAACAGCATCATGAGGAAATCAAGAATTCTGTGAGACCAGTTTAGTCCTTTCCATGGCCTAGAAGACTCTCTGAAATCTAATATCCTCATCGTGTAGCGTACTCTGTCTGGTTCTGGGCCACAGTCATTCTGGCATCTTTTAGCTCCTGGGATGCTCTTCAGCTTCTCTTGTCTATGAATCTTCATACATGCTGTTCTTCTGCTTGGACCACTTCTTTCCTCGACTAATTTCTTGTTAAACCAAACTTAAATCATTGTCAAATATCCAGTACTTCCGCAAGGAAGTTATTCTTGATACCCCTCTCCCCGTAGCAGTCGCGTTACATGGTTTAGTATGTAGTTCTCTGTAGACTTTCACCACAGTGACAATTACCTGTTCAACAGCATGTCTATTCCTCTGGAGGATAAGCTTCCTGAGTATCGGAACTGTATTTTTTATGCTTATTTCTGTATCCTTGGCACTTATCCCAGGGCCTGTAACACAGTGGACTCAACAAATAGTTGTTGAATAAATTAATAAATGAGAGTGAGTGAGAGAAGAAATGCATGGTTTGTTCCAGTGCGTCTATTGCTTTTCAAAGCATAGTTTGCAAGGATGGCAACTGTGCAAGTGTGGAGCCCCCATCAGGTTTAATGGAAACAGACAATCTTTGCCTAGGAGTCCATGAACTTTCTGATTAAGAACGATATATTTTTTGGGCGCCTGGGTGGCTCAGTTGGTTAAGCGACTGCCTTCGGCTCAGGTCATGATCCTGGAGTCCCTGGATCGAGTCCCCCATCGGGCTCCCTGCTCGGCAGGGAGTCTGCTTTGCCCTCTGACCCTATCCCCTCTCATGTGTTCTCTCTCATTCTCTCTCTCTCAAATAAGTAAATAAAATCTTTAAAAAAAAAAAAAAGAACGATATATTTTTTTAATGGTTATGATATTGTACCTACCTTGATAAACTTCATCACCATTGGGACTACCAGTATCACATTGCATATCTATTTCAGACTATAATGCAAGTCTGCCATCTACTGGTGATATGGGGTAGTACTGCGAATCCTATGACAAGACATTTTCATTTTCCCTGGAATCTTCTGGATTGTGAAAGCTAGGAAGGGCTTAGATTCCAACACATCCCGATCATTTCATTTTTCCAAAGGGAAAGCCATTTCCCATGATGTGTATATGAGCACCCAGGGCTAAACAGGTAGTTGGTGGAAGGATTCAAAATCAGGCTCTTTTTTGTTCTTATTCTTTTTTTTTTTTTATGTTATGTTAATCACCATGCATTACATCATTAGTTTTTGATGTAGTGTTCCACGATTCATTGTTTGCATATAACACCCAGTGCTCCATTCTTAATCATAATACTGGATGGTAACAATTACATCTGGTCAATGATGTGTACTTTTTCCAAAAGGAAATGGAACAAATGAGCCTTGTTGCAGGTTATCACCAGGAATCTCTTACCCTCTTGTATAAAGCTCCTTGCATTCCAGAAAGCAAAGGATCTCACTTTCTACTTTCTGTCCAAGAATTTCCTGGATCTGAAGGCAGCTGAATGGGATTGTGTGGGAAAGACTAGACTTACAAAACTTGGAATTTCACACCAAAAATGTAGGCAAAGATACTATGCAGGATGTGTTTTGCATGCCAGTGGATTGCCTGCCATCAGCAAGACTCTGAGGGATTAGAAATACACCAGAAGTTTGTGTTCCAAGAAGCAATGATCTTTAATGGAAAAACTGACAAACCATAACTGAAAGAACTAGGAACTGCCATCCTAATCGGAATAGACAGGATTGGTGTGAAACCTTCCAGAAAGGCCTCCTCTGTGTACCTGGCAGAATTGGCTACAGAAGCACAAGGTTTTCCAATATATACACATTTTTATTTTTTAGTAACCCCATGGGACTGGATTTAACCATAGTCATTTTTTTATTAAAGTGTGGTTTGCATGGAAACATGCTTCTTAACATTCCTGGGATCAATTCAGAGTCATAACCAACCAAACATCTCAGTACCTGCCAGAAGAGTTTTGTCTTTCCCTAACAATTCTCAGAACTGAGCACTTTTAGGGGCTGGACTTTTGAAACAAAAGAAAGAAGATGTGGGTGTCTGGAAGTTCTCACTGGATATTTCAGAAAATTTCCCTGGCTCTGAATATACTTTTTAGAATCTTCTTTACTCCAGATGAACATGTCTGGCTGGTCATTTTGTTCCATTAAGTTGGGAAAGTAACACCTTTACTTCATACCCTTGGGACAAACCTGATAAGGAAAATAGCACAGGGTTCTGAATGGGTTAAGGATTAATTTAGGTACTATTTTGGTCCATTCAGAGTTGGGACCAAAAAAAAAAATCTTCCCTTTTGGGGGAGGGGAACACCAAGGGAAATGTCAATATTCACTCAATTAGTCCTTCCTTACGACAGTCTCTCCTCCAGTCTCAACTACTAGTATAGGAATGATGCTCATCATCCTCCATCCCCAGACATGATCTGGAATGTCCTTAGTTAGAATCTGAATTCCTATGCACCCTTTCCATCTCAACACAGTGCCCATTGACAAGGACAATGGCACTGTCCTGATGGCACAATTATAGAGCACTGCATTGAGGTACTGGAGACCTTTGCTCCTTGGAGAAGGAAAGGAAAATCTTATCCAGAATTTCAGTGTATGTGAAAGACCAAGAGGTGCACATGAGTGCCCAAGGCAAGTAAAGTTTCTTGTGACTTGGCCATTACCACCCTCAGAGTTCTTGGACTCTCTGGACTCCAAATTATGGTCAGAATTCCCTGATAGCCTAGAGTCACTGCTCAATGCAATGACAGTTCTCCCCTTGCAAGACCTCTGAAGGACATAACAGCTCTCATCCCCTCCACCGTACCTTCTCTGATCCATATTAAGGACATGCAAGCAACGAGAGCTCCTAGTTCTAACAGTACAGCCCTCCCATCATTCCACACACAAGGCAATATATTTCCTTTTATTTCTACCTGGTCCTACTATTAGCTACATTTACTCAAAATTCATTTTCATCTCTTTTTGACTACCCTATTATTTCATAGTCATCAATCAAGATCAAGGAATCCAAAGTAGCCTTGCAGACATACCCTGAGGCACCAGCCTCAAAAATACTAACTTGCCTTAATCCCCCTTCTTTCATATTTACCCAAAATATTTTGCCTGACTTATTTAGACTTACCTTAAATGATTTTAATATAAATTCATATCTTGAGTTCATTCATATGGACAATTGGATACAGTTGTTTTTAAAACAAAAGTAGTCAGTATAAAATAGTGTTTAAATGTGTGGGCTCTGATTCACATTTGCCGTTTCTGAGCTAGGAGACCCACGCAAGTTATTTAACCCCTCCAAAACCTGGCTTCTTAATTTATAAAATACAGATAATAATAATACTTTCCTATCAGACTGTTAGGATTATATCAGATAATGCACAAAAAGCACTTAGCAGAGTAGTCTGTGCATTATAAATTGAGTATTTTTTTAATATCTAAAACCATCATTTTGTAAGGCAGGCATTTCAACATACACTATCTGATTTAATCCTGATAACTCCATAATGTAGGTATTTTGTTCCCATTTTGTAGAATGTTGGCTCTCTCCTAAAGATGTAACTTCCTACACGGCTTTCTCATGGAGAATTTTTTCAACCACATACCCCAGAGTCCAGAGGCAGGGGCAGCACCCTCCTTCTTCCACACTGCCATTTCCACATTATTGTTCCTGCACCTTCTTGTAAAACACCCTGCTCCTTCAAGACTTAGGCTTTTGGCTCTACCATCCTCTACTCTTCCTTTCATTATTATCTACTATCTCTATATCCAGATCCTAACATCAACATCCTTTGTGACTTTAACATTTATATTAATACCCAACATCCTGGCTTCTGGGTTTCTTATATTCTTAATCTCTAGTCACCTTCTCCTCCACTCCCAACTTTAGTTGTGTGCTTTCATTACCACTTTCTGTTATCCAGAAAAGTTCTACCTTCAAAATCAAGAACTTAGACATCTCACAACTCTTATTCTTTCAGGTGGCATATTCAATTATTTCTGTTAAACCAGCTCTTTGAATGCATTTGACCACCCTCACAATTTCTCACTTATCTGGGTCCTCCTCGCTCCTCTTCCTTCCCTGTCCTACTGATATTCAATATTCTGTTACTTCCACCACTTTCTTATCCATTTCCTTAATTGCTTTCCTCAATTCCTCTCATTACATCTACTTGGCTCTTCTCAGTGAACCCAACTATCCTCAAAGGTGGGTGAGTATCATCGCAGAAAATGAAGCAGGGCAGAGTGTTTTCATTATGTGTTCATGGTCAGCAGCCTCAACAGGACATGAAACACTGCCAAGAAATACTACTGAGTGTTTATCTCTTCCCTATTCTCCACAGTGAGGATTCCATACTTTCTTCACTGTCTTCAATTCTCCAACTTCATCCCATCCCCCAATCCTCAAATCAGGTGGCATCAATTCCTATTTCCCAGGGAAGATAAAGATCCTCAGAGGAGACACCCTTCCACTTTCCACTACCACATTTACAAACCTATGTGCTTATGCAGCCATTCTTCTGCCTGCTACTATAGAAGAGGGCCCTTATTTTTTTTTATTTCAAGTTTATTTAAATTCTAGTTAACATGTATGGTAAAATTAGTTTCAGGTGTAGAATTTAGTGATCCATCACTTACATATAACACCCAGTGCTCTTCACAAGTATCGTCTTTAATGCCCATCACCTGTTTAGCCCATCCCCCACCCACCTCCCTCCACCAACCCTCTGTTTCTTCTCTATTGTTAAGAGTCTCTTATGGTTTGCTTCCCTTTCTCTCACTCTCTTCTTTTCCCCTTCCTCTATATTCATCTGTTTAGATTCTTAAATTCCACATATGAGTGAAATCATATGGTATTTGTCTTTCTCTAACTTTTTTGCTTAGCATAATACACTCAAGCTCCATCCATGTCGTTGCAAATGGTAAGATGTCATTCTTTTTGATAGAGGGCCCTTATTTCTAAGGCTTATCTCTCCACCAGTCCACTACCAAGGGAAGGACCTTGTTTATAAATTATCCGCTCTCTCTTCTATCTTAAATCTCTTTCTCTCCACTGGGTCTTTACCATCAGCTTTTAAACATGTTCAAGCTTTTTCATCACTTAAACTTGAAAAAACCCTATTTATCTTTCTCCATTTCACACATGAGAAAATGGAGGTTTGTGGAGTTTAAAGAGAAAGAGACAGAATACGGTCCAAATTCAGGACATTACAGCCATGAACAATGCCTTTTCTTATGGTGCCATGCCATGTTCTGAGCCACTTGTCTTGCCTAAATATTACAACACCTTCATCCATGGGCTGTGTGATCTATTTTAGGCATCTTCATTAGAGGACCGGATTGATTTCTTGGCAAGCCAATCTACTGATCAATGCTCCAACACTATGACTTCCCCAAAGGCCCCAAAGGATAAAGAGAAATAGTTGGATAGACCTAATCTCTACTTTAGTTGCTCTCCATCTGTAAAGTGTAACTGATAATATGTCTTCTTCCCACCTTCTAGTATCATTTTCCTCCTACTCCCTGCCTCCATTTCTCATCAGCAGTGTAAAAGAGATGGCAAATCTTGCTCCTATGGAAGGTTTTCAATTGCTGAGGGGGAAGGTGCTACATAAAATGCTCAATATAGCCATCTTTTTTGGGAAGCTAACTCCTGCTTACGTTGACGGAAAACTGTGATGTCGGTGGAGCTGGGTACATTTTCTTTAGAAGGGAAAAAAATAGACCAAGGAAGAAGAAAATTAGGTAAGCATCTGGGGGAAAGACTCAGAGAGGACCCAAGTAAAACTGTGGCCAAGCAATTAAATCAATATCCACTGCTACAGCTATTTGTGTCTGCCCTTTGTTAGTCTTAGACTCAGGAGGAAACAAGAAGGCATGTAGAGTGTGGGATATTATTTAAAGGAAAGAGAACTAGAACTAGAAGTGGAGAGGAAATGAGGGGAATATAAGTCTTTACAAGAAAGATAAAAAAGAACAAGATAAAAAAAGAAACATTCTTCAACACAGCTAATCTCTCCTTGTCAGAAAAAAAGGTAATGTGGGGCATAGAAAGAGACTGTATGTCAATGTTTGGTCCTTGAATTTTACTTTTCTAGTAAAGATAGTAAAGCCTATAAAATATAAGCCTAAATCAAAAAACAAAAACAAAACAAAGAGACTGAATCCAAAAAAATATTTTGCTTTTAACAAGGGGAAAATTGGCAAACCTGGGATAAAATTAAATTTGAAACTAAATTGGTGTAAAGTTTAAAGCTTTAAAGTGTAGAAAGAGGTTGTGTTGGGGTCAAAGCCTAGATTTTCAGCTAAGTATTTATGTTATATTTGTCAAGTCATATTTAACCTGAGTTATCAGTTTCCTACTTCATAAAATTATGGAAATTGATTAGATCAGCTATTCCCAAACTGTGGGTTATGTTCCATTAAGAACAGCTTCTTTTAATGAGAGAGGTTACTGAGGAAAATTGATTGAGCATGGGAACAGTATGGAAAGAGTGGGAAATCTGAGAAATACTGGACTTTCTCAAAGGTTTTTTTCTGTAAGTTACAGAATAATTTCATCATTATAAATTTATACAATTAAGCCAGTTGAAAGGAATGTGTGTAGAATCTGTCACATTTTTTTTTTCTGTCACATCTTTTTTATGCGCACTTTGCTGAAAATTTAATATAAAGGAACGATGGCATTAGCTGGCAGAAACAAAGGCTTGGTAAAATCCGTAGGAAGTCAGAGTCCCTTTTATCTTGATGTGTGTCAAGAAAAACAGTGAAGAGATAACAAATAGCTTTTTAATTACTGTTATACAGGGGTTAAAGTTACCTGGGGTCAGGGGCACCACTGAGGGTAATGAATATCAATCAGTCTTCAATGACTCTTTGTCAATGAGCCACAGAGACTAGAAACCAGCTTCAGCCCCCAAATAGCAGAGCACTGGCCAAGGAGTCAATCCAAAAAAGGAAAAGAGAAATCAGAACTTCCTTCCATTAACATAACAATAAAAAAATTTAAAAAAAAAAAGAACTTCCTTCCAATGCATGGCTGGAACATAAGGTTTTCCATCCATGATATGGTCCTTGCCTACCTTGTCAGAGTAGGTGTCTGTAGCGGCAGAGTAATGACCCCCAAAACCCCCCCGCAAAGATTCCCACACCCTAATACTTACCACCTGTGAAAATGTTACCTTGCATGGCAAAAGGGATTTTGCAGATCTGAATAAGATTACAGACACTGAAGTAAGAATATTATCCTGGATTATCCATGTAGGCCCATTTCAATCACACAAATCACTGAAAGTAAGGAACCTTCCTGGCTTTGGTCAGAGAAAGAGATGTGGGACAAAAACAGGGTCACAAGATGCTAGCTACATTGCTGGCTTTCAAGATCAAAGAAGGGAGCCACTAGCCAAGGAATGTGAGCGGCCTCTAGAAGTTGGACAACACAAGGAAAACTGTTTTCCCCAAAGGCTCCAGAAAGAAATGCAGCCCTGCCACATCTTGATTTCAGCCCAGGGAGACCCCTGTCAGAATTCTGACCCTCAGAACTGTAAGATAATAAAGTTGTGTTGTTTTAAGCCACTAAATTTGTGGGACTGTATTATGGCAGGATTAGAAAACTAATGCACTGCCCAACCTGTGAACCCCAACTGGTGAACAAGAAGCCAAAATTACAAAAATGACCAAACAAAATCTTTTAGCACAGCATTTCTCTATCAGAAAATGCAAATGGGTTCCATGAACCTATTTTTCTCAGGTCTACAAAATGTTTGCAGGCAGTTAGACTACTTTGGTGCAGAGCTTAGTGCCAGCCAGTCAAAAAGAGGCCAACCATTTCCTAATGTCAATTACACACAATATTCTTGACATTTTCAGTTGGCTTGTTGAATTCATCTTTGGGAGGAAGAGAAAATGATGTCAAACAGAAGGCATTTATGGAGATACTAGTAGGAACCCAGCAGCATCCCACTAGAAAGTCTTGATATGTGATAAG
Organism: Halichoerus grypus; assembly: GCF_964656455.1. Classification (NCBI taxonomy): domain Eukaryota; kingdom Metazoa; phylum Chordata; class Mammalia; order Carnivora; family Phocidae; genus Halichoerus; species Halichoerus grypus. The sequence goes on from NC_135718.1 coordinate 65,391,651, forward strand.
TGGAATGTCATCCAAAATAACCCCAGACAAAAACACAACAAAAGTCTGGCCAAGGCCAATTAATCAAGGGAAAAATCACAGAGAGCATTCAAGGTCTTTGGCCCTACTTCTAGCCTTACTTCTGGGACTTTCAAACTATTTGTTTGAAACTAACCTCTTTGAATGGCTATTGAATCTACCCCAATTTTCTGAAGACAAGAGATTCTTCAATGCTTTGTTAAACTCAAATAACAAGATTGATTAAGCAACAAACTTGGTTTTCTTTTAACATTGCATCAACTACACTGATTGGTTGTTTTGATTTCCTGTCAATATAGCTTAAGTAACATAAATGACCATTTTCCCCTCTCAGTATTTTCCCCAGAGTTTTCTAACTTTGTTTCTTTATGAAAACAAAAATGTTTATAATCTGTTCCTTCCTGGGTAGTCATGATGAAAAACATCACCCATTTGAGGACTTCTCTGACTTCAGAAGGCTTCATTGTTCTCCTTTGTGATTTTGCTCCACATGACTAGAAGCTTATATCAACAATGTAATAGCTTAATTATATGCTACCTCATTTTGTCCTCTAATGGTTTTTGGTCTGGTCTCCCCAGTACATCCAATTATACCTCTGTGACTTCAGGATAAAGTGCTGATACTCAGCTCTAATTTGAGGACCTTGATGTTGCCTGTGAAACCATCTGGCTCTGGAATTTCCATTTTTAGTTATGGGAATGTCCAGATTTTCTATTTCTTTTTTTCAAGAAATTTGTATATTTTATCCAAATTGTGAAATTTATCAGCACAAAGTAATAAAAAATAATATTTTTTATTATTTTTAAATGTCTTCAGAGTCTGTATTGGTAACCCCTTTTTATTTTGGTTATTGATAACTTGTGTTTTTTCCTGATCAGTCTTGCTAGGGATTTATCAATCTTATTGATCTTTCCAAAGAATGAATTTTTAATTCTGTTGGTTCTTTCAATTGTATATGTGTTTATTATTTAATTGAATTTTAGTTTTTTCCTTCTTATTTACTTCTTTTCCCTTTCTTTAAGCTTTGTTTATTCTTGTGTTTCTTCCTGAAATATCTGCTTAGGTGACTGATTTTCAGCATGTCTTCTTCTCTAAGATTGACGTTTAAAGCTGCACATTTTTTTTTTTGCACTGGTCAGCTACATCCTCACATTTTATACTTCATATTTTCATTGTTATTCATCTAAAAATATTTTCTATTTTAGATTGTAATTTCTTCTTTGACACATGAGTCTTTAGAAGTGTATTAATTAATCTTTTAAATTTGGGGAACTTTTTTGCTATTTTTCTGTTTTTAATCTCAAGCTTAATTCCATTTTGTCAGAGTACATAGTATTAAATTTTCATTCCCTTAAAATTTAAGATTTTCCTTACGGCTGAACATATATCTATTTTGGCAAATATCATGTATGTGCTTAACAAGAATTCTTTTTTTGTAGTTTTATGGTATATTATTCTACGTAGGCCAATTAATTCAAGTTTACTAATATGTTGTTCAGATTGTCTATTTCCTTATTGGTTGGTTTTATTTCCCCTTTTCTTTTCTTTTAAATTTTTTTGTCTGTTCTATTTATCACTGAGACTATTTAGTTAAAGTCTCCAACTATGGTTTTGGATTTGTCAATTTCTTTTTTTATTGATTTTTGCTTTATATAATGTATGCCTATCTTCTTATGATAAAATATCTTTTAATCTCTACTAATGGTATTTCCTTAAAATTTACCTTGCCTTGTATTGGACTATTTATATCAGCTTTCTTTTGGGTATTGTTGCATGACATACTTTTTCCATATTTTTACTCTGCGCTTTAAAGTTTGCACCTTGTAGAGAGCATATAAATGGATTTTGTTTTTATATATATACTCTATCAACCTTTTTCTGTTAGAGGGGTTAGCTCGTTTACATTTACTATAATTACTAATAAATTTGGGGTTAAATCTACTATCTGATTATTTTCTGTTGTTACATCTATTTTTGTTATTTTTATACTTTCTTGCCTTCTTTTGACTCAATTTTTTTTTCTTCAAGAATTTATTTATTTATTTGTTAGAGAGAATGAGCACAAGCAGTGTGAGTGGCAGGCTGAAGGAGAAGCAGGCTCCCCGCTGAGCAACGAGCCCATTGCGGGACTCAATCCCAGGACTCTGGGATCATGACCTGACCCATAGGTAGATGCTTAACTGACTGAGTCACCCAGGCATCCCTGACTCAGTCAAGTATTTTTAAAACTATTTTTCTATTTTCTCCCTCAACAGTGGTTTTGGTGGTTATCATAGATATTTCAAGATGCATATTTAATTTATGAAAGTCTTCATTAGTTCTTTGACTGCTTTCCAGACAGTGCAACCTCAAACACTTCAACTCCCTTGAAGAGAGAGTTGCCTTCTATGCCATTGTTCTCATGTATTATAACTCTCTATATATTTTAAACCATAAAAGATTTTGTAATTATTTTTCTCAGTCATCAATATTTATTTAGATTTCCTCACTATCTCCCACCCACAATTATCTTCATTCCTTTCTGAATTATTTTTTTTTTCCATTTGAGATCATATTTTCCTTAAAATTTTCCTTTCAGTAGTTCTTTTAGTACAGATCTTTTAGAGATACATTCTCTCATTTTTATTTGTCTAGATCTGCTTTTATATTGCTTTATTTTATAAGGATTGCTTCACTATATATAGAAATTTAAATTGCCAATTATTTCCTTCCAACACTTTAAAGATATCAATCATTCCATTGGATTCTGGCATTCAACATTTCTGTTGAAAAGTCAACTTTCAATCTTATTTTGAAGGAGGATGTCTTCTTGTTGTTACTATAAAGATTTTTCTTTTTGTACTTCACCTTTATAGGTTTGAATAATGTGTCTAGATTGGTCTTCTTTGTATTAATCTTGCTTGGGGTTTATAATACTTCTTGACTCTGTGAGCTTGATGTTTTCCAACTTATGGAAAATTCCTGGCCAGTGTTCTCTCAAACGAATTGTTTCTATTTCCTTTCATCTCTTCTTTTCCTGGAACTCCAATTACATATGGTAGTCATTTTAACCATCTATCATACATTTCTTACACTCATTCTATATTTTCAGTCCTTTTTTTCTTTGTGTGTTTAGACCTGGATTTTTTCTATTACTCTATTTCTATTTAATGATTCATTCTTATTCTCTGCTTGACCTGCTGAATTCATAATATCTGATACTGTGTTTTCAAGTTTAGAATTTCCATTTGACTCTATTCTTTTTCATAGATACTGGTTTTCTGGCAAAACTCTCCATCTTTTCTTTTTAACTCTCCATCTTTCAAAAAAATTTTGACATATTAATCACAGTTATTTTTTTTAAAGATTTTATTTATTTATTTGACAGAGAGAGACACAGCGAGAGAGGGAACACAAGCAGTGGGGGAGGAAGAAGCAGGCTTCCCGCCAAGCAGGGAGCCCAATGCGGGCCTCGATCCCAGGATCCTGGGATCATGACCTGAGCCGAAGGCAGATGCTTGATGACTGAGCCACCCAGGCACCCCTAATCACAGTTATTTTAAAATTCTCTGTATTATAACTCCAACTTCTGGACTATTCCTATTATTTGCTTTTTCTTTTGCTTTTTGATCTGGTCAGATTCCTTGGCATTCCTAGGAATTTTTCATTGAATGTCAAACATTGTACATGAACAACTTGTAGGATCTCTGGATGAAGTAATCCTTCTTGAAGGATTTCATTTCTTCTGACAGGCAGGTAGAGTATGTGAAGATCAATTTCATCCAGTCAAGGCTAGGCTTAAAGCTTTATTACAGCTAGTTTGTGACATAATAAAGATGGCTTCAAATTCTTTGACACTCTTCCCATTGAGTTGAGGGGTTTAGTTTTTCTTCTTTTACAGCTGGGTGGTTTCTGGGACTGCTTTGACTGAGAATATGCAGAAGTTATTCTGTACCATTTGGGGCCCCAGGTCTTAAAAGACTACTAGCTCTACTTCCTATATCTTAAAATGCCCATTCTAGAGGAAACCATTCACCATATAAGAAATCCAGTTACCCTAAGATTTCCATGTGTGAGGAAGCTCAAATTAGTCATACAGAGAGGACTCTTATAGGAATAAATGTTCAACCACTTCCCAGTTATTCCAGATCTCCAGCCCAGGCTCCAGAGACTTTAGTGAAGCAGCTTTCAAATGAATCCAGCCTCAAACACTATCTGGCTGCACATGAAGGACACCAGGCAAGAGCCAAACAAGTGAATCTGTCAACCTCTAGAACTGTGAGAGATAATAATAAATTATTGTCTTAAACCTCTAAGTTTTGAGATGGTGTGTAAAAACAGAATAAATAATGGGAACACTGTGTATTTCAGGATTGCTTTTAATGCTATGGCTTAGCCATAACCCTTAGTGTGTTTTCCTTCTGGAGTCTTATCTAAATGCATCAGATGAATTTCCCAGGGCTTCTCTATCTTGTTGAGCCCTGAACCCCAACCTCTGTTAACTCAGTGTTAGATGACTCAAAAATCTGTGCTCAGCTTCTACATTCCACTATTTTCTTCAGAGAGTTGGCTTACTTTGTCTCATGTGAGCACAACTAGGAGTTGGTGGATGCCTCAGGAAATTTCACACAGAATTTCAGACTCATTTCTTTAAGATTCTCTTCTTTCTAGGACTTTGGTTCTTCAATTCCTTGTTACTTTGGCAGCCCCAAGCTCCAACATCTGTTTCCTCAGCCTACTGAGAATATTAAAATCCCGGCATGCTTCTACCTGCTAGGCTTCTATTCTCCAATCTGTAAATTGGCAAATTTCCCAAGAAAAGATGTGGAAATAAATATGGGCTCTCTCAGCACACCTCATTTTTCTCAGAGTTCTTGGCCCTTCAAGTCTTGGCTGACTTGGCTACTCCTGGGTGCCTTCAAACTATTGTTTTATCCAGCTTTTACAGTTTGTCTTGGCAGGAGAATTAGTTTGATACAAGTCATTCCATCATGCCAGAAACAGAAGTCCTAAAGTTCAGGCAACCTTCCTGATGCAGTGCTGGTGACCAGCATACACTCACTCTTAGGAGGCTTAGATGCTCTTTGATCTTTTCTTCAAATCCTTTATAGGCTCAGCTTCTGACTCTACCTGCTTGTTTCTACACCCCTCCAACATATTCACAACTTCCAGAGCACAGAGACACAAGCTTGGCTGCTAGTTTTGGTGAACTTTCAGCCATGATGGGGATGAAAGGAGACACTTGCTTATCACATTTCACTGTTCCTTCTTTTGCTGATGCATCCTATGATGCTTTCTTGCTTGATAGCCACCACAACACATTGATGAACTGTTCTGAATCCAAATATATCTTTCATCCATTTTGTGCAGGAAGAAACTGTCTTCCAAGAGTTATTCAGAAAAGCCTTAAATTATCATCATCATCATCACCATCATCATCATCATCTGCTCACTGAAAATATGTGGAGACTGCAAATAGATTTTTCTAGAAGTGACACAGAAGGAGGTGTCCATTTGACCTCGTCTGACCAGGAAGGAGCTGAGCCTGCTCTGGCAATGAGAAGAGACTATTACAACATATTATTTTTTTTTATTCTATCCTTTTCAATTTTGGCAAACACAAATATCCCCACCCTGTGACTTGTAGAATGCAGAAGCTCAAAAGGCGAGGCAACAAACTATACCCAATTCCACAGGTGGTTAAAGGGGGTGGGGGAAGTACACTGAAATTCTCTTGCTTGCCAAAAAAATGAAAAAGAAAAAAAATCCAGAATGTTCTATATTCAGGGACTTTCAGTTAACACCTTGCAACTGATAAATTGCTTTGCCTTCTGTTTCCAATTTAAAAGATGTTTTCCCACCACAATAATACTTAGGTATTAAGTTATGCTTTCTTCTATAAAACTCACAAATTTACTCAGCAATACAATTACCACGTATTCAGTTATCCTAAGTATGTTTAAAACTCATCATGCAGTGTCCATTACATAAAATGGATGGTTTGGAAAATGTTACAAGGGTCATTATATTTAAATTGCTATGTTGCTCCCAACTTTGAAAAATAGGTAAGGATTAAGCAAAAAGAAATATAGAGAGCAAATGAAAGAGGAGAGAAGGATGACAATTACAGGACTAAAAGAGAGAGAAGAAGTCGGAGGGTTAAAAATAAGTACATGTTCACATTTTTTAAAAATATCTCATAGCTTTCTAGATTCCTTACATATTAATTTCTCACTGCTAACCAATTATGTTTTTCCTTTAGTTGATTAAAATGTGTTTGTCTAGGTTCTCTGCATCCTTGTTTCCATATCCATTTTTACCCCAAGGCCATATCTTTCTGACATAATTTTTATTTGATCTTTTACTGGGCTGAGAGGCTGGAGATGAGAAATATTTTAATTTTCCAGACTTCACATTTTGCAACCTGATCAGGTCTTTTTTTTTTTTTAAGCTCATCCTCTTCTTTCATTTTCATCAGGCAACAGATAATTGATATTTCCAACACTGCACCTAGAGATATTCTCAGCCAAATCCAAAAGTTTGTTAGGAATATGTTCCATTCTCCAAGGTACTACAGGCAATTTGCTAGTCATTTCCTTAGGCTGCTATTCTACCAGCCTCCTCTAAAAATTTCCTCACCATTTTTCTAGCCCAAGTTTATAGTTTGTCCATCATTTTTCTAGCCTCCACTTACCACTTGGACAGAAAGCCAATGATACATACTTTAGCATTTCGTTATGGGCATCAATTTCTGTATCTGCTGGTAATTGCTATGCAATATATCATCCCCAAACTTAGCAGCTTAAAACAATAATGTTGTTTCTCATGAGTCTCCAGGTTGACTAGGCAGTTTTGCTGATCTGGGCTGGACTTGACAGTTCTCTTCTGGGCTCCCTTGTGCATCTATAAATGGCTGGTGGTTTGGCCAGGGGCTCTATTTCTTGAGGGTTGTGCTTCCTCACCCACTAGCAGGGCATCCCAGCCTCTTCTCATGGAAGAGGCAGGGCTCCAAGACACCAGGAGTCACAAAAGTCAAGACTGAAACGGGGCATACCATCACTTAAACCACTTTCTACTGGCCATAGGAAGTCACAAATCCAGACCATGCTCAAGGAGTCAGGGAAAATGGATACCACTTCCTGATTGGGCTGCAAAGTTATGTGGCAAAGTGCATGGATTTAGAGAAGGATATAAGATTGGGGATATTTTTTACAGTCAATCTACCATGAGCTATGTTAGCAGTCAGCACAAGGTGAGTAGGGAACAACAAATCAAGAGCATTGCATGCAAGGAAGACTTCAAGACAAGGTGGTGTCTAACTAAATTTTATAGGATAAACAGAAGTTGGTCAAATGGATAGAAGGTAGAAAGCATCCCAAGTACAGAAACCAGCATGTACAAAGACATTAAGCTGAGAGAAATCACAGCACGTTCTAGAAAAAAGGGGACCACAGTATTTTCTTGAGTTGGAATTCGCTCTCCCATCCTGTCCTCAGGCTTATGTCTTTTTTGCTTAGAGAAGTTACAAACCTTCTTCCAAGAAACCTTTCTTAATTCATTCCTATCCTTCTTGGATCTATCACTGCAGCCTCCTGTGGCCTTGACACTGGAATCAGAGTCACTGGGTTTGAATCCTACTACTTCCACCTCTTTGTGACTTAGTAAAGTAAAAAGATGTTATCACCATCTGTAAAATGGTGGTAACAATTTATAGGGCTGTTGTAAGAATTTATTAAAATAATGCATATAAAGTGCTTAGAGCTCTTAATTAGCTACTCTAGCATTCTTCATATGCAAAACAGAAATAAGGGGATTCCCCTGACTGGTCCCAAACTTGTTAAGTATTCTCCCCACCCCCACTCCCAGCTTCATAAGTGCCAATACCTGGCACTAAGCAATCTCTCTATAAATACCATTGGCTTTTAATATTTTTTGTTATTAATATTGTTATTATGGTAAAGTGCCACTTTGCAATTCTGAATGGAACTTGTTCTGTATGTTACTTTTATACATTTCCTTCTCCTCGACAAACAGCCCCAGACACTGGAGCTGGATGGGGTTATAATTGCTTGGGATGGAGGTGAGGGAGGAGCAGAGCTTGCCAGTGGCTGCAAAGTGTGGACCAAGGCAGAAGCAGGAGCTCTCCTGTGCAGTGAATCAGGATGGGGGTCAAAGTGTGACTATCAAGAGGCCTACCTGAGATGCATCAAAGCAGGAGCTGATGCCTCTGAGGCAGAGCAAATAGGTTTAGGAAAAAAGGTAGCAGGCAAGGCCTAAAGAGATTCCCCTCCCTGGTTATAGGGCAATCTCAAGGACTTTTTAGAGGTGAAGCTTAACTAATTTAAGCTGCTTTCCCAATAAAATCCCTTTGAAAGGAGAGAGGGGCTGAAGATGAGTTCCATTCTCAATGACCAATTATTTAATCCATCATTCCTATGTAATGAAACCTCCATAAAATCCCCCAAATGATGGACTCTGGAGAGCTTCTGTTAGAGTAAGCAGTTAGTTAGGTTCTAATAAGTTACATGACGGAGACATAGAAGAAGTCATGGCCAGCTATCAGGAAAGTCAGGTCTGTCCTGGCAGCACTCCACAAGAAGCCAGATCAAATCAGACAGGAAACCCCTGACCAAATTAGGGAAAAAAGGCATGAAACCTTGCTTCCAAGAAATCCCCACCCCAAGTAATGGATATTCCACTCCAGAGTTAACAACTATCAATAAAAGATAGAACACAAACCCCAGGGCACACAGCTATGTCTCTCTTGAGCTAGCCCACTCTCACTTTGTGAGACTGTACTTTTGCTTTCCTAAACTTTCCTGCTTGTGTCACTCATTTGCTGTGCTGTGCCTGTCCTTGAGTTCTTTCTCGTGATGAGACCAAGAACCTTCAGCAACATTTTTGGGACAGGCTCGGTCGAAGCCTGGGTTGTCCCCAGTTCACCTGGCAATACTTCCAAACTGATGAACATATTGAGGTGTCAAGGTGGTACACCCCAACTGCACAAAGACAGAAGCTCCTGTGTTGGGGACCTTTTTGGATCTCCCCTTATGTATTTCCTCATCTGGCTGTTTATTTTTATCCTTTAAAATAAAGTGGGTAATAGTAAGTATAGAATTTTCATTCCAGCAAATTATCAAATCTAAAGAGGGAGTTGTGGGAAACCTCAAATTTGTAGCCAACTCAGACAGAAGTGCAGATAGCCTGGGCACTTCATTGCAACTAGCATCTGAAGTGGGAGGCAAACTTGTGAGACTGAACCCTTAACCTATGGGGTCTGATGCTAACTCCAAGAGTTAGTGTCAGAATTGAATAGAAACATTAGATACCCAGGTTGTGTCAGAGAACTGGATAATCAGAGACATTCATTCATTCATTCACTCATTTATTCATGATGAACAGCCCTTTACTCAGACTTCAGTTTGGGACTCTGGTGAGTCCTCTTCCCCACTCTTAGCTTCTAAGATAGCTGATAAAAACCTTTAGTGTCAGAAGATCTCAAATTTTTATCTGGTAAAAAGTTAACTTCATCACCTCCTCCCCAAAATATCTCTATGTCAAGCTCTGGTCACTTCACAGACTTCCATGTCTCTTGCCATAAACCAAAGGGAGCAACCTAATCCTACCTAATCAGAGAAGTTACTGAGACCAGATCTCCTCAATACCCAGCCAGGAGACTTCACAATGAAATCCCACAACTTTGCAGATTTGAAGCTATAAACCTTCTTTCCTCCCTTCCCTCCTTCTACAGAAAAGACTGGGACTCTCTTTAATCCACTGACTTCAAACATGGAAGCAGCTCAGGAAACAATGAATCAACCCCAAATGTAACAAAAAGACATTCCCCAAATAACCAGTTCTTAAGGCCTACAGTCCTAGTCAACATTTAAAATTTTCTTAATAAGTGAGTTAGTTACTATAAACAGGGAGATCCAGAATCCACCATCTGGCATTTAGTTTACTTGTTGGAAATATGGAGTCTTCCACAAATATTTTAGGCCTTCTATGACAGATCAAGATTATTAGAGTATTATAGATAAACTTATGGCTAATTAAATTTTAGTGCATAAAGGTAGCATTGTATAAACATTAAATTTATGTTTCTGAAAAAAATTTAACAGCATTGGGAAATCTAAGAACAGGTGAAAAAAAAGCAGTATACAAAACAGTGTATAAAATATGATGCCAAAAATATAAACACACACCCATAGATAACAGGCCAAAAGCACATGCATCGAAATGTTAACAATAATATTAACTTTCTTTTATGACATGTGTATTTTCCAAATTTTTCTATGTCAACATCTGCTAACTTCTTCCCACTGTGGGTTAATATTTTTCTTTGGGAACCACCAAGCAAAATGCAAATGCCAAAAATTTGGCTTCAACAGTTCATAAATTTGCTCATTAAGTTGCTCCCTATCAGAATAACAGCAAGCAGCCCATTCTTTTCATAATGAGTTTTTTCATTTTTCTCTAAGATGGGCACAATCTTTAATTTATCTTAATCAATTTTCTCAAATTAAGCTGCAGTAAGACCTACTTTCCTCTGGCTTGTTACAAGTGTTATCTCTAATGAGAAATACAATTTAACAAATGCAAAGGATGGGATGCCTGAGCAGTGGCAATAGTGCGGCTCGCTTGAGCTCCCAAAACTCACAATAGGATTTTCTAGAATCACACTCCTGTGTCCTCCATTAGAAATCAGCCAATAGGTTCATCCATGACAATGAGCCTCACCCTCTCAGAAAAGGCATCAGACAGCTTTTCAACACATTTAATGTTTCTTCTATTATCCGAAACCATAATGCCATTCCCAGTTGTACTTAGCAAAAGCTAATGGCAAATGAAGTAAAAAAGAAAATGCACTTGATGGGGAAAGTCTTTGGGGGGGTAGATATAAGATTCCTTACTACAGGGCGCCTGGGTGGCTCAGTTGTTAAATGTCTGCCTTCAGCTCAGGTCATGATCCCAGGGTCCTGGGATCCAGCCCCGCATTGGGCTCCCTGCTCCGTGGGAAGCCTGCTTCTCCCTCTCCCACTCCCCCTGCTTGTGTTCCCTCTCTCGCTGTGTCTCTCTCTGTCAAATAAATGAATAAAATCTTTAAAAAAAAAAGATTCTTTACTACAGAAAAGGCTAAAATCTAGGGAAAAAGCAAAAGGCAACACAGTACTATGGTGTTAACCAAAATGCCTTCACGTTTCCCCTTGATGTTTTCATAATAATTGTTACATACATATGAAGAAATAAACTGTTTTTTAATGCCACCTTTCTAAAGAGCCAGAATATTTTCACATTTAGTTAAGACCATAAGACACAAAAACAAAAAAAATATTCTTCCCTTTTTGATTCTGATAATTCAGAAAATGGAATGGGAGAAAGGATGGAAACTGAAACAGCTTCACTTGAGGACCACACATCAAAGTTTCCATCCAGTGCTTGGAGGGAGAGATCCACATGGCCACCCAGGGGTCCATTGCCACATCCTTGCTGCAAAATGCAATTACATAAGGTACTTCATGCTTCAAAGAACCTGGCGTTTACCAAATGAATTGCATCTGTGGCCAGAATATTAATGATTGTTATCATACTTGGCCCGTAATAACTCTCCAGTGAGTCATTTCACAAAAGTTGTCATTTACTAAAAAAGGCAGTAAAAGGGAGGCTCATTTTCAAAGCTAGATTTTCTCCCCTAATATTTTACCAAGCTCTATTTTGCTTCAGAATGTCTGCATTGGTGAAGTTAAAGGCTGTGCTAGTTCTCAGTTACAGGAAACACATAAATACATAAAACTCTCAGAGATGATCTTCTTCCTCGGGACTTTGAAGCAGTTTTCTCTGGCCCCAGCTGCATTAGAATCATGGAAAGGTATTTACTTACAAATACAGGTTTGGGGAATTCACCTCAATGTTAACTACACACAATCTGTAGGGATGGGAGATCAAGAATCTACATTTTTTTTAAACCCCTTCCCTAGTGATTTTCATGCCTATTAAAATTTGAATGTCACCACTCTAACAGAAAATTGTTCTTAGAAACAAAGTCCTGAGAGAATCATAAAAATCAATACTAGACGAATTAGTTTACTGCAACTCATCCACCATCAGTGGATTTGCCTAAATGTCTATCCTGAATGAAAAGAAGCATGCTCAATTTGCTCCTGGAGAGGTGCTTAAAGGTATATTAACTCTGCCAATTTATAAGTCATATGGATAGATTCAGATGCATTTCCATTTAATAATCTTTCAAAGTAAATGTCAGATGTTTTAGATTCCAAATTTTGCTTTTCAAAAGATGTGCCTGCCTGAAATCTAAAGTCACATTTAAATCTACAGGTGCCAAGAAAGAATAGAATAAACAGAAGTGACAGAAGGACCAAAAGTGAAATATCAGCCCAGCTGCCTGTAGGCTGCCAATATACACACCAGAAAGCCACCCCAGACAAATTCAAGGGAATATGAATGAGGGTGTCTGGGGTTGAGATTCATGTTTCAGAGCCAACTCCAATCTAAGACAGAAGGAGAGTTATGTTTCTCAGAAAAGTGAAAGAGGATGCCATAGCAGAGAAGATTGCAAACTTGGCTATGAGTTTAAATCACCTGGAAACCTAAAAAAAGAAAAAAAAAAGTCAGTTGTTTGTTGTCTTATTGTTGAGTTTTGTGAATTATTTCTATTTTCTCAATACAAGACCTTTGTCAAAAATGTGATTTTCAAATACTTTTTTTCCAATCTCAAGCTTATCTTTTCATGTGTTTAACAGTGCCTTTCACAGACCAAAAGTTTTCAAATTGGAAAATTTCCAACTTATGAATGTTTTCTTTAATGGATCTTGTTTTTGGTATAATATCTCAAAATTCTTTGCCTAACCTGAAGTCACAGATATTTTTACCTAAGGTTTCTTCTAGAAGTTTTAGTTTTATGTTTTACATTTTTGTCTGTAAAACATTTTGAGTTAGCTTTAATGTAAGATATGAGATATGGTTTTGAGTTTTTTTCTGTTTTGCCTATGGGTGTAAAATTGTATATAACATGTCTTTTAACTTCAAATTTTCTCTTGTCTTTTGTTTTCAACTGATTATGATATGCTTAGGTGTGTGCTCTCTTTGTTTGACTGGTATTTATCTTTCTTGATATTCTCTGAACTTCTTGAATCTGTGGTTTGGTATCTGTCATTAATTTTGAAAATTGTCAACTATTATTTCTTCAAATATTTCTTCTGTACATTTTTCTCTTTTCTCCTTCTGGCATTCCAGTAATGCATATAAACAATTTGATATTATCCCACAGTTTTTGGATGCTCTAGTTTGTTTATTTGTTTTTTTCTTCCTGCACTTATTATTCTTGTTTCAGTTTGGGTCATTTTTATTGACCTCTCTTCGAGTTTACTAATTCTTTCCTTGGCTGTGTGGAGACTACTGATGAGTCCATAGAAGGTAGTCTTCATCTCTGTTATTGTGTTTTTCATTTTTCACTTCTATCATTCCCATTTTGATTCTTTCTTATAGTTTCCATGCTTTATGAAATTACCCATGTAACATTACACATTTTCCATTGAGCCTTTTTTATAGAAACCACAGTTATTTTAAATTCTCCAGTTAGACAATTCCAGCATCTCTATAATAGCCACATCTAATTCTGTTGATTGTTTTGCCTCTTGGGAGTGTGTGTGTGTGTGTGTGTGTGTGTGTGTGTGTGTGTGTGTTTGATTTATGTAGAACATTGGGGGTAAATAGGTTTTGAGCTTAGAAAAGGGCACACCTTTCCTTCTGCTAAGCCTTTGGTATGGGAGCTCATATTAATCAAACCATCATCTTGGGTTTCAGGTTTCTTGTTGCTTTTTTACTTTGAGTGCATGCTAGGCTCAAATTCCTCTAGTGATAACATGTTTAGACTGGGGGCTGGTTGGCCAGTGGTTTCTCATTGTCTACTCCACCCTGAGCTTTAGGTCTTCCCTTTATACTGTACTACACAGAGAGTCTGCTCTCTTTGCAATACTCCATTGTCTTTTCTCAATTCTTGTTAGCTTTGTGGAGGAAGTGGGGCAGGGGTGGCATTCTCTGACATTCTGTGTAAACTTCAGTCTTGGGGTGCCTGGGTGGCTCAGTGGGTTAAACATCTGCCTTTGGCTCAGGTCATGATCCCAGGATCCTGGGATCAAGCCCCACATCGGGCTCCCTGCTTAGCAGGGAGCCTGCTTCTCCCTCTCCCTCTGTGGCTCCCCCTGCTTGCGCTCTCTCTCCCTCTCCCTTTCTCTCTCTCTTTCTCTCTGTCAAATAAATAAATAAAATATTTTAAAAAAATAAACCTCAGTGCTATGGTGAGCTCTGTGAATTGTGTAAGACTGTTGAATCACAGACCTGTACCTCTGAAACAAATAATACACTATATGTTAAAAAGAAGAAGAAGATAGTAGGAAGGGTAAAATGAAGGGGGGGGAATCAGAGGGGGAGACGAACCATGAGAGACGGTGGGCTCTGAAAAACAAACTGAGGGTTCTAGAGGGGAGGAGAGTGGGGGGATGGGTTAGCCTGGTGATGGGTATTAAAGAGGGCACGTATTGAATGGAGCACTGGGTGTTATACGCAAACAATGAATCATGGAACACTACATCAAAAATTAATGATGTAATGTATGGTGATTAACATAACATAATAAAATAAATACATACATACATAAATACATATATATATACATACATACATACATACATAAACTTCAGTCTTGAATATATATTGTTTCCTTGGATTTGGGGAGTTCAACCTTTAAAAACCTCTTGCCTATCTTCCAGCTATAGTTCTGGGCCAAGCATATATTCTTGCTCCTCCCTCAGGGGTAGAAGGTAGTTTTTCTGTTTCCCACCCCCAGCTTCAAGGAGTTTTTACCATTACCCTAGGGACCCTCACAGTCCTGCATTGTAAGGCTTTTTTCCATAGAGAGAAACATCTGGGTAGTTTGTGCCCCTTCCACAGCAACTGGTCTACACCATGGTCTACACCATGAAGGACTCATCTCAGGAGTTTCCCTAGTCTTCCCAGTGAGTGCCTGTGATTTGTAGAGATTCATAGAGAATATGAACTCCTCCGTTCTCCCATATCTGTGGATTTCAGGGTCTTCCAACTGTCCTTCTGGCCACTCACTTTTGCCAATTCATCAACTCTTCTAGCTGAATACTTCTTATTGGTGTCCGGCTACATCTACTCCCAGTAAGCAAGCTCTTAAGTTCCATCTCGGTGCATATTTCAGGTTAGTTTTCAGCCCTGCAACCTTAACACTCAGTTGGGTTCAAGGAAGTTCTGAACTTACAAATTGCCCAGCTTTTCTTGTTCTTACTATAAGTGTAGAAGTAATAATACTTTTTATACTCTCTAGAGTATAGACCCCCCAGCCCATCATTTCACTTTTGACTTTTCTGTACTGTTATTTAAACTATTTCACTCATAAGAAGCATATAGTTGGGTTTTGTGTATTTAATTATTCTTCATTATTCACATGAAGTATTAATCCAGTTACTTACTGGTATAACTGATTTTATAGCTGTAATTTTTCCATGTGTTTCTGTTTCTAACATGTTTCATATTTCTTTTGTTCTTCATTTCTGTCCTTTTGGATCAGTCACTTTTTTATTTTTTTTTTTATTTTTTATTTTTAAATTTTTTTATTGTTATGTTAATCCCCATACATTACATCATTAGTTTTAGATATAGTGTTCCATGACTCATTGTTTGTGCATAACACTCAGTGCTCCATGCAGAACGTGCCCTCCTCAATACCCATCACCAGGCTAACCCATCCTCCCACCCCCCTCCCCTCTAGAACCCTCAGTTTGTTTTTCAGAGTCCATCGTCTCTCATGGTTCTTCTCCCCCTCCGATTTCCCCCCCTTCATTCTTCCCCTCCTGCTACATTCTTCTTCTTCTTTTTTTCTTTCTTAACATATTTTGCATTATTTGTTTCAGAGGTACAGATCTGAGATTCAACAGTCTTGCACAATTCACAGAGCTTGCCAGAACACATACCCTCCCCAGTGTCCATCACCCAGTCACCCCATCCCTCCCACCCCACTCCAGCAACCCTCAGTTTGTTTCCTGAGATTAAGAATTCCTCATATCAGTGAGGTCATATGATACATGTCTTTCTCTGTTTGACTTATTTCGCTCAGCATAATACCCTCCAGTTCCATCCACGTCGTTGCAAATGGCAAGATCTCATTCGTTTTGATGGCTGCATAATATTCCATTGTATATATATACCACTTCTTCTTTATCCATTCATCTGTTGATGGACATCTTGGCTCTTTCCACAGTTTGGCGATTGTGGACATTGCTGCTATAAACATCGGGGTGCACGTACCCTTTCGGGTCCCTACTTTTGTATCTTTGGGGTAAATACCCAGGAGTGCAATTGCTGGATCATATGGTAGCTCTATTTTCAACTTTTTGAGGAACCTCCATACTGTTTTCCAGAGTGGCTGCACCAGCTTGCATTCCCACCAACAGTGTAGAAGCGTTCCCCTTTCTCCGCATCCCCGCCAACATCTGTCATTTCCTGACTTGTTAATTTTAGCCATTCTGACTGGTGTGAGGTGGTACCTCATTGAGGTTTTGATTTGGATTTCCCTGATGCCGAGTGATATTGAACACTTTTTCATGTGTCTGTTGGCCGTTTGGATGTCTTCTTTGGAAAAATGTCTGTTCATGTCTTCTGCCCATTTCTTGATTGGATTCTTTGTTCTTTTGGTGTTGAGTTTGATGAGTTCTTTATAGATTTTGGATACTAGCCCTTTATCTGATATGTCATTTGCAAATATCTTCTCCCATTCTGTTAGTTGTCTTTTGGTTTTGTTGACTGTTTCCTTTGCTTTGCAAAAGCTTTTTATCTTGATGAAGTCCCAATAGTTCATTTTTGCCCTTGCTTCCCTTGCCTTTGGCGATGTTTCTAGGAAGAAGTTGCTGTGGCTGAGGTCGAAGAGGTTGCTGCCTGTGTTCTCCTTTAGGATTTTGATGGACTCCTGTCTCACATTGAGGTCTTTCAACCATTTGGAATCTATTTTTGTGTGTGGTGTAAGGAAATGGTCCAGTTTCATTCTTCTGCATGTGGCTGTCCAATTTTCCCAACACCATTTGTTGAAGAGACTGTCTTTTTTCCATTGGACATTCTTTCCTGCTTTGTCAAAGATTAGTTGACCATAGAGTTGAGGGTCCATTTCTGGGCTCTCTATTCTGTTCCATTGATCTATGTGTCTGTTTTTGTGCCAGTACCATACTGTCTTGATGATGACAGCTTTGTAATAGAGCTTGAAGTCCGGAATTGTGATGCCGCCAGCTTTGCTTTTCTTTTTCAACATTCCTCTGGCTATGCGGGGTCTTTTCTGGTTCCATACAAATTTTAGGATTATTTGTTCCATTTCTTTGAAGAAAGTGGATGGTATTTTGATGGGGATTGCATTGAATGTGTAGATTGCTCTAGGTAGGATTGACATCTTCACAATATTTGTTCTTCCAATCCATGAGCATGGAACGTTTTTCCATTTCTTTGTGTCTTCCTCAATTTCTTTCATGAGTATTTTATAGTTTTCTGAGTACAGATCCTTTGCCTCTTTGGTTAGATTTATTCCTAGGTATCTTATGGTTTTGGGTGCAATTGTAAATGGGATCGACTCCTTAATTTCTCTTTCTTCTGACTTGTTGTTGGTGTATAGGAATGCCACTGACTTCTGTGCATTGATTTTATATCTTGCCACTTTACTGAATTCCTGTATGAGTTCTAGCAGTTTTGGGGTGGAGTCTTTGGGATTTTCCACATAAAGTATCATATCATCTGCAAAGAGTGAGAGTTTGACTTCTTCTTTGCCGATTTGGATGCCTTTTATTTCTTTTTGTTGTCTGATTGCTGTGGCTAGGACTTCCAATACTATGTGGAATAGCAGTGGTGATAGTGGACATCCCTGCCGCGTTCCTGACCTTAGGGGGAAAGCTCTCAGTTTTTCCCCATTGAGAATGATATTCGCTGTAGGTTTTTCATAGATGGCTTTTATGATATTGAGGTATGTACCCTCTATGCCTATACTCTGAAGAGTTTTGATCAAGAAAGGATGCTGTACTTTGTCAAATGCTTTTTCTGCATCTATTGAGAGGATCATATGATTCTTGTTCTTTCTTTTGTTAATGTATTGTATCACGTTGATTGATTTGCGGATGTTGAACCAACCTTGCAGCCCAGGGATAAATCCGACTTGGTCATGGTGAATAATCCTTTTAATGTACTGTTGGATCCTATTGGCTAGTATTTTGGTGAGAATTTTTGCATCCATGTTCATCAGGGACATTGGTCTGTAATTCTCCTTTTTGATGGGGTCTTTGTCTGGTTTTGGGATCAAGGTAATGCTGGCCTCATAAAATGAGTTTGGAAGTTTTCCTTCCATTTCAATTTTTTGGAACAGTTTCAGAAGGATAGGTATTAATTCTTCTTTAAATGTTTGGTAGAATTCCCCTGGGAAGCCATCTGGCCCTGGGCTTTTGTGTTTTGGGAGATTTTTGATGACTGCTTCTATTTCCTTAGTGGTTATAGGTCTGTTCAGGTTTTCTCTTTCTTCATGGTTCAGTTTTGGTAGTTGATACATCTCTAGGAATGCATCCATTACTTCCAGGTTATCTAATTTGCTGGCATAGAGTTGCTCATAATATGTTCTTATAATTGTTTGTATTTCTTTGGTGTTGGTTGTGATTTCTCCTCTTTCATTCATGATTTTGTTGATTTGGGTCATTTCTCTTTTCTTTTTGATAAGTCTGGCCAGGGGCTTATCAATCTTGTTAATTCTTTCGAAGAACCAGCTCCTAGTTTCGTTGATCTGTTCTACTGTTCTTTTGGTTTCTATTTCATTGATTTCTGCTCTGATCTTTATGATTTCTCTTCTCTTGCTGGGTTTAGGCTTTATTTGCTGTTCTTTCTCCAGCTCCTTTAGGTGTAGGGTTAGGTTGTGTACTTGAGACCTTTCTTGTTTCTTGAGAAAGGCTTGTATTGCTATATACTTTCCTCTTAGGACTGCCTTTGCTGTATCCCAAAGATTTTGAATAGTTGTGTTTTCATTTTCATTGGTTTCCATGAATTTTTTTAATTCTTCTTTAATTTCCTGGTTGACCCATTCATTCTTCAGTAGGATGCTCTTTAGCCTCCATGTATTTGAGTTCTTTCTGACTTTCCTCTTGTGATTGAGTTCTAGTTTCAAAGCATTGTGGTCTGAAAATATGCAGGGGATGATCCCAATCTTCTGGTACCGGTTGAGACCTGATTTATGACCTAGGATGTGATCTATTCTGGAGAATGTTCCATGGGCACTAGAGAAGAATGTGTATTCCGTTGCTTTGGGATGGAATGTTCTGAATATGTCTGTGAAGTCCATTTGGTCCAGTGTGTCATTTAAAGTCTTTATTTCCTTGTTGATCTTTTGCTTAGACGATCTGTCCATTTCAGTGAGGGGGGTGTTAAAGTCCCCCACTATTATTGTATTGTTGTCAATGTGTTTCTTTGCTTTTGTTATTAATTGCCTTATATAATTGGCTGCTCCCATGTTAGGGGCATAGATATTTACAATTGTTAGATCTTCTTGTTGGATAGACCCTTTAAGTAGAATATAGTGTCCTTCCTCATCTCTTCTTACAGTCTTTGGTTTAAAATCTAATTTGTCTGATATAAGGATTGCCACCCCAGCTTTCTTTTGGTGTCCATTAGCATGGTAAATGGTTTTCCACCCCCTCACTTTCAATCTGGGGGTGTCTTTGGGTCTGAAATGAGTCTCTTGCAGACAGCATATCGATGGGTCTTGTTTTTTAATCCAATCTGATAGCCTGTGTCTTTTGATTGGGGCATTTAGCCCATTTACATTCAGGGTAACTATTGAAAGATAGGAATTTAGTGCCATTGTATTGCCTGTAAAGTGACTGTTACTGTATATTGTTTGTGTTCCTTTCTGGTCTATGTTGCTTTTAGGCTCTCTCTTTGCTTAGAGGACCCCTTTCAATATTTCTTGTAGGGCTGGTTTCATGTTTGCAAATTCCTTTAGTTTTTGTTTGTCCTGGAAGCTTTTTATCTCTCCTTCAATTTTCAATGACAGCCTAGCTGGATATAGTATTCTTGGCTGCATATTTTTCTCATTTAGTGCTCTGAATATGTCCTGCCAGTCCTTTCTGGCCTGCCAGGTCTCTGTGGATAAGTCTGTTGCCAATCTAATGTTTCTACCATTGTAGGTTACATATCTCTTCTCCCGAGCTGCTTTCAGGATTTTCTCTTTGTCTCTGAGACTCGTAAGTTTTACTATTAGATGTCGGGGTGTTGACCTATTTTTATTGATTTTGAGAGGGGTTCTCTGTGCTTCCTGGATTTTGATGCCTGTTTCCTTCCCCAAATTAGGGAAGTTCTCTGCTATAATTTGCTCCATTATACCTTCTGCCCCTCTCTCTCTTTCTTCTTCTTCTGGGATCCCAATTATTCTAATATTGTTTCGTCTTATGGTATCGTTTATCTCTCGAATTCTGCCCTCATGATCCAGTAGTTGTTTATCTCTCTTTTTCTCAGCTTCTTTATTTTCCATCATTTGGTCTTCTATATCAATGATTCTTTCTTCTGCCTCATTTATCCTAGCAGTTAGCGCCCCCATATTTGATTGCACCTCATTAATAGCCTTTTTGATTTCTACTTGGTTAGATTTTAGTTCTTTTACTTCTCCAGAAAGGGTTTCTCTAATAACTTCCATGCTTTTTTCAAGCCCAGCTAGTATCTTTAAAGTGATGATTCTGAACTCTAGGTCTGACATCGTACTAATGTCCGTATTGAGTAGGTCCCTGGCAGTCGGTACTACCTCTTGTTCTTTTTGTTGAGGTGATTTTTTCCGTCTTTTCATTTTGTGCAGAGGAGAATAGATTAATGAGAGAACAAAATGCTAGCAGGGTAACAACGTCCCCAGAAAATATACTCTAAACAAATCAGAAAAGACCTGAAGCAGTGGGAAAAGAAAGGGAAAGAGAGAAAAAAGAAAAAGAAAGAAAAAAAGAAAAAAGAAAAAGAAAAAGATAAAGATAAAAACAAACAAAAGCAGAACAAAACAAAACAAAACAAAAACAGAATGTGATCAAATATGATCAGGCTGGTTTATAGATCAGTGCCACACACTAGATTTTGGGTGTATTTTGGTCTGTTAAAAGAAAGTCCCTCCCAAAATTTTAAAGAAAGAAAAACTTATATATGTACAAAAATAAGGGTTGATATGATGAAGGGATGGAATATGACTGTAAAGATGGAAATTATAAAAAATTTTATAAAAGGATTTGATAAGTTGTTTGAGAAAAGAAAGAAGAGGATTAAAAAAAAAAAGAAAGAAAAAGGGAGAGAATGTGATCAGGCAGGGGAGTAGAAAAAAACCGTACACTAGAGATTTAGAGTATATTTTGATCTGTTAGAAGAAACTATCTCAAGATTTTAAAGAGAGAACAACTTATATATATATGCCAAAAATACGGGTAACTACTATGAAGGGATAGAATATGACTTTAAAAATGAAAAATAAAAATGTTTTTTTTTAAAAAAGGGATTGATAAGATGTTGGTTGAAAAAGGGAAAAAGAAAAATTAAAAAAAAAAAAAGAAAAAAAGAAAAAAAGACAGTTAAAAAAAAAATTAACTTTGAAAGACTACAGAATCATGGTAAAAAAGCCATGGATTCTATGTGCAGTATTCCCCTAGCGCTGGAGTTCTGCCGTTCTCATTGATCGGTAAACTTGGTCTTGGCTGGCTGTTCTCACTGATCTTCTGGGGGAGGGGCCTGTTGCCGTGGTTCCCAAATGTCTTTGCCCCAGGCGGAATTGCCCCGCCCTTGCCCGGTCTGGGCTAAGTAATCTGCTCGGGTTTGCTCTCGGGAGCTTTTGTTCCCTGCAAGCTTTCCATACAGCTTTGGAGGCTGAGAGTGAAAATGGCGGCCTCCCAATCTCCACCCCGGAGGAGCCGAGAACTCGGGGCCCCGCTCCTCAGTGCGGACCCCAGAGAAAAGCAGTCACTCACTCCCATCTCCCCGGTCTCCAGCTGCACTCCGTGCTCACCCGGCCTGTGACCGCGCCTTTCTATCTGGCACCCGACCCCGGGTGGAGTCTCCAAACCCAGCAGATCCCCGCGGTGCGCTCCCGCGCCTTTCCTCCCGGGGAAGAAGGTGAGTCTCCCCGGATCTGCCGCTTGTTGGGTCCCTGCTGGAGGAGCAGTGGCCCGACTGTGCCGCGGATCACGGTTTATGACAACCCCGAGCTGAGAGCCCGCGCCTGGGCTCCGTCTCTGCAGCCGGCTTCCCTGCTCCGATACCTGGGAGCTCTGCCGCACTCAGGCATCCCCCGGTCTTTCTGTGACCCCGAGGGTCCTGAGACCACACTGTCCCGCGAGGGTTCCACCCCCAACTTCGCCACCAGAGTGACGTCCCTCAGCGGAGCAGACTTCTAAAAGTTCCGATTTTGTGCTCCGTGGCTCTATCACTTGCCAGAAGCGGCCGACGGAGGCCCCTCCCCCGCCGTCTATCCTCCCGAATATCGCCTCGGATTCACTTCTCCGCACGTCCTACCTTCCAGAAAGTGGTCGCTTTTCTGTTCAGAGAGTTGTTGCTATTCTTTTCTTCGATCTCCTGTTGAGTTTGTAGGTGTTCAGAATGGTTTGATCCCTATCCAGCTGAATTCCTGAGAGGAGACGAAATCCAGGTCTCCTACTCCTCTGCCATCTTGCTCCGCCCCCCTCAGTCACTTTTTTAATATTGTAGTTTTCCCCTTTTATTTTTTTTTTTTTTGAAGATTTTATTTATTTATTTGAGAGAGAGAGAGACAGAGATGGAGAGCATGAGCAGAGTGAGGGGCAGAGGGAGAGGGAGAAGGAGACTCCCTGCAGAGCTGGGAGCCTCATGTGGGGCTTGATCCCAGGACCCTGAGATCATGACCTGAGCTGAGGCAGCCACTTAACTGACTGAACTACCAGGCACCCCAGTTTTTCCCTTTTAAATAGTAGATATGGGGGCACCTAGGTGGCTCAGTCAGTTAAACGTCTGCCTTCGGCTCAGGTCATGATCCCAGGGTTCTGGGATGAAACCCCACATCAGGCCCCCTGTTCTGCAGGGAGCCTGCTTCTCCTTCTCCCCCATTTGTGCTCTCCAGCTCTCTATCTCTCTCTGTCTCTCCAATAAATAAATAAAATCTTTTTTAAAAAGTAAATAAATAAATAGTAGATATGTA
The DNA here is from genome assembly GCF_964656455.1 of Halichoerus grypus. Classification (NCBI taxonomy): domain Eukaryota; kingdom Metazoa; phylum Chordata; class Mammalia; order Carnivora; family Phocidae; genus Halichoerus; species Halichoerus grypus. Next base: position 65,414,900 of record NC_135718.1, read on the forward strand.
CTAAAACATTTTTTTGTTATTTGTTATGACTACCTTAGATATTATAGTATGCATTCTTGATTTATTATAGCTGCCCAAATAATTATTACCTTTCGAATTCAACTTTGGAACATTTTTACTACTTTAATCTCTCATTACGAAATTTTTCATTATTCTCATGCATTTAGTTCTAATTTTACTTTGCACTATATCAACATTACAATTAATTTACATAGTCAATATTTATTTCTATTTCCTGAATGTTTACTCTTTTTGGTAGTTTCCATTTTCTCTTGCATTTCCATGTTTTTGCCTGTGTTCATATTCCTTCTTTTGGAAATCCACTTTCTTTTTTTTTTCAAATACAGTCATACTAACAATATGCATTTGTCTGAAAATGTCTTTACTTCACTTCCATTTTGAAGGATATTTTTGCTAGGTATGTAATTTCAGGTTGGCAGTTAAATGTCAGAAGCACTTTAGAGACCCTTTTCTCATTTTCTTCTGTTTTTTGTTGTTTCTGTTCAGAAATTGGCTATTCAGCTTGTCAGTCCTTGAAGTTAATTTGTCTTTTAAGTTCTGGTAAGTTTTAAAAATTTCTCCTTACGTTTTTTTTTTCAGAAATTTGACGATGATGTGTCTAGGTTTATTTTTTTTAAATCCTCCTGGACATTTGCTAAGCTTTTTATTTTATTTTATTTTATTTTTTGTTTCAAATTTTCTTAAAATTCTAGTTAGTTAACATATAGTGTACTATTGGCTTCAGGAGTAGAATTTAGTGATTCATCATTTGCATATAACAACCAGTGCTCATCATAACAAGAGCCCTGCTTAATACCCATCACCCATTTAGCCCATCCCCCACCCACATCCCTCCATCAATGCTAAGCTTTTTAAATCTGTGACCAGATGATTTTTATTAGTTTAGGGAGATTTTGGGGTAAAACATCTAAGAATATTGCTACTATTACACACTCTCTTTTCTCTGTTCTGGTACTCCAATTACATGTTTTATTTACTGATGTGGGGTTCTTCTCTGTCTAATCAGCTATTAAATTCATCCATTCAGTTCTTAATGTTTGTTATTATATTTTATAGTTCCAGAATATCCACTAGATTTCCTTTTTAAAATTACAATACTCTGATGAAAATGATCCATCCTGTCATCTATTTTATCTATTTTTTCTCTCTTTTCTCTTGAACATACTAATCATAGTTAATTTATATTCTCATCTGCTAACTCCAATATCTGATCTTCTTATATTGTCTGGAGTTTTTTGTTTTGTTTGTTTTGTTTTAGATTATCTTCATCTAGAGGTAATATATGGTATTACCTCTTCACATATCCCATACTTTTTCTTGTATGCCACAAGCTGTGTATGAAAGAACCATAGTATTCCCAGATGATGTTAGCCCACCATAGAGGGCTTTTCCTTTCCTATGTTAGATAAGGTAAAAGACTACTCACCTGAATCCACTTAGGAATTGAAATGGGTCCTCTTTAGACCTGTTTTCCTGAAAATCAGTCTACTCCTGATTTGCCAATATTTGTAGGATGTGGTCCCCTAGGACTTTTATTTTGTAAGAGCCTGATGAGTCTTTGTCTTCTTGACTCTATAAGACTTTGGTAGTTCTCCTATTCAGAGTTTTTCAGTTTAGCTCTTTAGCCTCCTGACATGGCTTCAAATTTGTTAAATGCTTGAGGAGAAAACCAGTAGGGTATTTGAGGCATATCAACTCACTATTCCTGCATATGAATGCCAAAATCTCCACCAGTCTCCCCCAACAGCAGTCTATGCCAGGGCCAAACCTGAGCTTTTAGCCTCTACTGTGTCCTCCCTCTCCATCCCCTCAGAGGTGTCCACAGGTAAAAAGAAGATATAGATCTTCAGTGTCAATCCACTACTTTCTCTAAGGATTTCATCTCTAGCCTATTTTAATTTCAAGCCTGCCTTGGTTGATCTTTGTCTCTTAAGCATTGCAAGAAATGCCATTCTGTCTGTCAGGGGTTTTTTGTTGTTTATTTGTTTGTTTGTTTTTCTTAGCTCCTAACCCCCATGCAACTTCAGATTTCAGTCGACAGAAGCATAACCTACTACATTCTGTCATGACCAACCATGAACTACTTACTACATCCTGTTTGGAAGGAGAAGACACCTTACCCATTCCTTAGAACATAATTGTGATTGGCCCTTTAGAAAAGCAGTAGTAAATGAGAATCACCATAAGATTCACCTCCATCTATACATTTATTTTCTTACCTTTCAACGAATATCTTTACTCGCAAACTGCTTAACTATCTTGCCTAATATTAAGATGGATATGATTTTTATGTGATCATGTTAACCAAATGAACAAAAAAGCATCCAATGACCATGTGAAAACTACAAAGGTTAATTTAGAAATGATGATACTGATACTAACAGATGAAGGTAAGCAGTGCCCACTTATGAGAACTGGTGTCTGAACTTTTTTTTCTTTTTTTGCTCACTTCTTTTCCTGGGTTATTTGTCTTCTTATTATTCAATTACAAAAATTCTTTATATTCTAAATAAGTCCTTCACCTTCTATATGTTTTGCAAATATCCTTTCCAAGTATATGGCTCATCTTTTCATTGTTTCAGTGGTGTCTTTTGAGAAGCAGAAGATTTGAATTTTGATACAATTTACTGATTTTTTCTAATGGATCACACTTTCAATGTGTATCTATGAAATTTTTGTCTAACCCAAGTCACAAAATTTGCTCCAATGTTTTCTCATAGAAGTTTTATAGCTCAAGTTCTTACATTTAGGGTTATGTTTCATTTTTGTTAATTTTTGTGTTTAGTAACAAGTTATGAGTCAAAGTTTATATATATATATATAGTTTATATATATAAAGTCAAAGTTTATTTTTATATATATATAAAGGACTTGGACTAAATATATATATTTGCATATGCATATTCCGTATGCCTACCCTATTTGTTGAAAAGACTCTCCTTTCTTCACTGCATTGTCTTGGCAACTTTGTCAAGTTTATGGTGAGATTGTGTCCCAGCCTCTCCTATCTGCTTTCATGTGGTTTTTCTTGTTTACCCAATGTATAGCCATTACTTAGCCAGCCCTTAGCATCTTTTTAAGAAGAAATTATTTCATATCTAGTTGTAGATTGAGTGTGTCTGGGTGAGGAGGTGAGTTCAGGATCTTCCTATGTCACCATCTTGAACTAGAACTCCCCTGTTGAATATCATAATGATTTCTTTCTGGACTCTATTCTTTTCTATTGATCTATATTTCTATCCTTATCTCAATACAACATTGTATTAATGCTTAATATTTTTGAAATGAAGGTTAAAATGTCTATAAATTAATTTTAAATGTATTTCACATACTTTGAAATCAATAGTTTATTGAGTTACAATATCTTAATGCTTAAAGATTTAAATGACTAAAGTAACATCTTAAAAATCATTTAATTTAAAACTCTGATAATCCATAAACAAATGCTAACAAACAGAGAAAAGAGGCTTTTAAGATAAAAATAAACTCTATGATCTTATAAAACTGCAGAGAACTCTGAAGAAAGAAAGAAAGTTATTGAAATTGTGAAAATGAGGATAATTATGGATCACTTACCAGAATGGGCCATATTAGTTGCACAGACCATTGGGGAAATTTTTTAAAGTATCAATACCTGATCCCCACCCCAAAGATTTAAATGCTAACAAAACAGAGAAAAAATGCTTTTAAGATAAAAATAAACTCTATGATCATATAATTCATATTATTATGAATGAATTATTGTTATGCATTATTTTGAAGTAGGGCCAGGTTTGAGAACCACATAACAATCAAATGAATATTCTGGAAATAAATGATCAAACATGTTTAATCATTATGGAAAGAACATAAGAAAATAAGTATACAATACAGAGGTAAGAACTGCAATGTAAGATATTTGGGCATGAGCTAAATATCAGAGATATATACTATTATTTTTAATAATTATCAAGCTCTGTAGAATGGCATACATTTATGCAGACACAGATATTTTATGTCAAGAGGTCTGACTTCTACCTGGCAGACTAGAAGTCATTATATATTAATTACTACCATTTTTTAAATATCTGAGTTCCCCCAGAAGCAGATCCTAGACAATGACTCAGTGCAATTATTTTATTTGGAAACCACATTAGGGGAGTAGAAAAATGATAAAGGAAAGAGAAGACAGCCAATAAAGCATGCATTATCAAGCTAGCTACCACTGTGATTGGCTAGAGCTTGATCCCATGGAGAAACTGGGAAGGGTGCAAAATGCAAGCCTCAGAGCTCACTGAGAGGTGAGCAAATTGGAATATTTATGCACCGACACCTGAGAGTCACAATTTGTGGGATTTGGGTGGGAGTGTTACTTCTGTCCTTTCAAGGCTTCAGAAATAGACCTCAGGCAAAGAGTGACATTCATTAGCAGCTGAAGTCCACCAGAGTACACACAACTGGTAAGTCTGAAGGAAAAGGATGAGGCACAGAGAGAGTCCGTTTCAACGTGCTAGGGGACTTTGAGATTCCATTTAATATGTTACTCGTAATCTTCACAAACAGTGCAATGAGGTTTTTTTCCTCTCTTCACTTTAAAAAGAGAGAGACCAAGACACATCTGATAAATTGCATGCCTTTTATGTACCAGGCACTGTTCTAGACACTTAGCATAGAGTGGCGAACAAAAGAGACTAGAAATACGCGCATGTGCAGTTTATATTGTAGTGGAGGAGAATGGCAACCATATAAACCAATACAGCTTCAGATATAGATAAGAGCTGAGAAGGAAAATAAAGTAAGGGAATTGGAGTGACAGGGGTACTTTTTTAGATAACTAGTTTAGGGAAGCCTGCTATTAAGAGATAACATTAAAAAGAGAAATGAATACAGTGAAGGAGCCAGTGAGCAAATTATTCCTAGCAGAGGACACAGTAAGTCCACAGCCCCCAAGGTGGATCTGTGCTTGCTGTGTGTAAAGAACAAGGAAGCAAGTGTGGCTAGAGCAGAGTGAAGGGGAAGGGAGATTCATCAAAAAAAAAAAAAAAAAAGGGAATAAGGTGAGATAAGTAGATCCTCATAGGCCATCATGAGAACTATATATTTAACATTAGGTTTAAACCTAAGTGTGACAAGTAAAAGTAGGCCAGGGAAAACAAGTTAGGTAATTCAGGAACAATGATGTTATTAAATGACTCTTCCAAGAAAATAGAATTATTAATTTTTCAATCTGCAATTCAAATTTGTCTTCCTTCGAAGCTGATGAACTATGTTATGCTGCCTCTCCTTTTTAGCATAGTATTTTATTTCTCTAGAACTCTTTATGAATGTGTGCAATTGGTGATGTCTTTTTGCCAAACCGAAACAAGGGAAATCCCCCCAAATTGATAAATTAAAAAGAAATTCTGTTGACAACCTGAATTTAATAAGCTTATGGCTGCCTTATTTTTTTCAAATCCTAGGAAGTATGAACATTTTAAACTTGCAGCACTAATACTTCACTAGTATCTTTGACTGCCAACCCTCAGCATTATCTTGTGAGACTCCCAGGCTCACTGAAACCTCAAATTGCTGCTTTTCTGCCTGCTGTGTGCTGTGAGTTGAAAAGAACCCCGAGTCGTTTGTTTCCTCCACAAGCCTGAGATAGTTCATGAATTCTCATTTATTTCAGGGATGCTTTTTTTCCCTTGTGGGAGACTCTGAAGTCTCAAAGGTCAACAGAAAGCCTTGGAATACGCAGCCTTTTTCATCTTGCTAACAGCAGGGAAAGAGCAGAAAGAAAGAACCTAACAGCAAGAAGACATAAAGAATAAAAGAAATGGCAACGTGATTCCATTTATGTTTTTCAGGCAAAGAAAGAAAACAAGACTAACCCTAGCACAGTAATAATTATTGGTTAGCATTCTGGAACCCTGATGGGTTTGTCATGCTGCAGGAATATTGATGGGTCTGACTCTGGGGACTTTGGTCTAACCAATGACAGGATCATGACTCTTCACAAACTGCAGATTGGCTTTTATAGGCTTCCTGAGTCAGCCCTCACCAGCCCTAGCCTTCCCAAAGCTCCCTTCTGGTATTAATATTAGAGAGGTGGCCATTTCTCTCTTCTCTTTTTCCCTCAGAGATGCAATCATCTTCTTCTGCTGCCTACATCAATAGTAAATCCCTCTGCCATTAGCAAAACACTTGAAGGACGCTGGTGGGTGTGTCCTGGATAATAATTCGTTAGGTAAATACGTGCTCTGCCCTTTGGAATACTAGGGTAAACAAAGATAAAAGGGGTAGTGGAGCGGAGCTTGACTGCCCTCCTAGAATCCCAGCTCCATCACTTACTAGTTATGTAGGGAAATTGCTCAACCTTCAATGCCTCAGTTTCCTTATCTGAAAAATAGGGATGATAATAATCATATTTGCCTTGGGATTTTAGTAAGAAAACAGAAAACAGTTCCTGGAATGACTCTCCTCGTGGTAATGCAGATTCACACATAACCTTATTCACTCCCAGCCTTTGCCTGGCCCCTGTGCCCAGAATTCTACCGGCCATATATCCCAGGACTGGAATGAAGAAATAGGTGTCACCTAATTAGTTGATTCCTAGAATCACTCATGCTGTTCTGGAAGTCTCAGCCAGGATTTCAGGACCGGAATCATTGCTCCCAGATGGCATCAATCCATAGCCAGAACAAGGGTGAACTATAATTGTACCACAGAATTCCTAGCCAACTAATAATAAGTTTTCAATAATGCTTCTCTGGCATGCTGAATCACTAACTGCACCGAAGAGGAAGTCTGAAGTATAAATAAAGCACTTAGGACCCAGAGTAGCATTATTATATAACTGTCGGTTATTGTTGGTATTAGTCCTCTGGGAAAAAGAGACCATGTTGAGGCTAACGCTCCCAACTTCTACATGCCCATCTCATTGCAACAATAAAAGAAAAACAACCAAATTAACTATTTTGTAATACTAATACTGAAAAGGGGATTCTGGAGCTATAAAAAGAGAGAGCAAAAGATAACCATGTAAATTTTCACATTTTAACTAGCTATATGAGGTAAAGGGAGAATTGGAATTAGGAAGAGAATTTGTATAAAGCTCATATCTTAACTGAGATCTTTGATTTATATCTTGTAAAAAATGAATTTTTAAAATGATAGTGCTGGGTGCTTGGGTGGCTCAGTCTGTTAAATGTCTACCTTCAGCTCAGGTCATGATCTCAGGGTCCTGGGATCAAGCGCCACATCAGGCTTCCTGCTCAGCGGAGAGTCTGCTTCTCCCCCTCCCTCTGACCCTCCCCTGCTTGTGCTGTCTCTCTCTCTCTGTCTCAAATAAATAAAATCTTTAAAAATAAGTAAATAAAATAAAATGATAGTGCTTTTATCTTATTCATCTCCTCTGGGGTCAGTACAATAAGTAGGATATCTCTAAGGGTATCAATAGAGTTGTCTTTTTTTTTTCTTTTTTTTTGCTATAGTTATTTTTATCATATTCTTATGGCCAAGATTTTTAGCATTAAGTATTTAAGAAGTGAACAGGAATTGGATGAAGAGAGAGGAGTATCACAGGGGAAGTGCCTGCCAGTCTCCCAAGCAATCTTTCTATTCCTTGAATGCAAGGATCTCATGTCTTCAACCTGAATGTCCGAATATGTAAATGAGCGTATTATTACAAGCAGTGTAGGTTACATATCCCAGTGTTTGGTACTCAAAAGATAATCACTTGCTGCCTTCCTCAGATCTCTAAATCAAACTTAGAAAATGAAGCATCACTGGCACAAAAAAACTAGAGCCTCCTTATACTTGGAGTGAATTGTAATCCCAGCAAGTTCAGGCAAGAGGTGGGATCAAAGTGTGCTAAATCCAAAGCAAAGATCAATTTCTCTGAGTGTAGGAAGCACTTAATACACTCAGTGAGGCCTATGTGACATGAACAGTACGGCTTCATCAAAGATAAGGAGGTCTTTGCCCATTGGAACTCAGGCCTCTTACTTTGTACTGGTTTAGGGTAAATAATTAGTATTTTCCGGCATTTGTTGGATGATTGATCCTCTAAATCAAAACTGTGTTTTTCATTTTTCAATCCTCATTACCATAAGCCAATATCAAGTAATTTTTCATCCTGACTTTTCTTGTCATTCATGGAAGCAGCCTTTTCATTACTTATGTATCACCAACCACACACACATTTGCTTATGCATTTAAATATTTTTAAGCATAAATTTGTCTTATATATTCACATCCAATCTTGTAGCCCTGAGTGTTCAGTCCAAACCTCAAGAAATAGCAGTTCAGCTTGAAAATTCAGGTATTTATGGAAAGAGTAAACTAGTTCATTAGTGGGCAGAATAGAAGTCAGCAAAAAAAATAAAGAGCTTTGTTTTCCAGTGAAGGCTTCAACACTTAGCCTAAAGTATGTAAATTTATGAAAGTTTAAGTCTGTATTTCTGAAGCTTTTGATATTCAGCCCCAAATGCAGACCACAGATTTTAGTTATATATGTAATTTTAGTTTTTTATATATGAATATATATATCAGATTTAAAATTAAAGTAAGTTAATTTAAAACATTTTCTGAAAAAATTTTCTAAGAAGAAATGTATTTTGTTAACTTTATTTTAATAATAAAACATTTATTAATAACTTATATGGTATATTATTAGCAATCTTTCACCAAGGTATCTTGGGGATATATGCATGTAAATGCCAGAATGACAGAGTTTAAGAGCATGAGCTTTAGAGGCAGGACCTGGGTTCTAAATTTGGCTCTACCACTTAACTAATTTGGGTAAGTTGCTTATCATCTTTGTGCCTCAGTCTCCTCAATGATGAAATGAATAAAATAGCATACCTGCTGCATAACATTGTTATGAAGACTAAATTCAACAAAGTGGAAAAATTCCTGGCATAAAGCAAGTTCTTAGTAAACATCACCTATTACTAAGAGGCTTAGCAATGAAAAATTTCACCTAATTTCAGTTAATTTAATAGTCTCAAACAGTACGTTCTATCATGCCTGTTTCAGTTCAGTAAAATCAGTTTTAGACTCAGTTTGCACTTAAGTTCCTATTTGCTTTCTAGTTAGACTTAACCCAAAACATACATGAAAAGATGCTCAAACTTACCAATATTTGAGCAAACCGAAGTCGCAAAACTCCCTTTTCACCTTTCATATTAGTAAATGTAAAAGGAACACTAAATCTCATTGTAGACATGGGATGCTCTGTGAGGAAAAGAGTCCTCTTCTACTTTTGCCAGGAACCTAAATTGGCACAGATTTTTCTGGAAGGCAATTTGGCAGTATACATCCCAAATCTTAAAATATATATTCCCTTTGATCCAGAAATTCAACATACAGAAATTAATCCTAAGGAAGCATCAGACAAATGAGCAAAGATGAATAAACAGAATGGTCACTGCAGTGTTATTTACAACAGCTCCAAATTAGAAACTACTTAAATATGAGTGCAAGTTAATCATATTGGGCCACGTCCATAAAACAGAATTCAATGAGACCATTCATAAAGTTGATAGTTTTGATACAGAAACACAATCAAGTGAAAATAGCATTATCACAGTATGATTCACTTTGTAATATTCATGTATGTGTGCATGTGCATGGAAAAAGTCGGAAGGCTATACATCAAAATATTACCAGTTGTTATTACTAAATGATAGAATTACAAGTGATTTATTTTATGCTTTTCAGTAAACTATGGGCATTTTACAAGGAAAATAATTTACTTTTGCAATCATAGAAAGGCCTGTGAAACTGGTTAATAAAAATGTAATTCAGAGAAACCCTGAAATCTACAGAAAAACATCATGGTGTTAAACTATTAGACAATAAAGAGACATTCAAAAATATGGCTTTATATGTACTTTAGTTTTTTTATTCCTCTAACAAAATGGTCTTCAGTATGGGCAGCACAACCTGACAGAATTTCAATCAAGGAGTCTCTTTGGACCTGTACCTGGTATAGAATCGTAGCTTTTTGTTTTGTTTCCCCTATACTACCCACAACCTCAGGGCAGTTTATTTCAGTTAATGGTCCTTCAATCTGGCTGCTAGGTATAATTTGGAATTCATTGAATCGTTGATGTCATTGACCTGGGCCAAGTGTGATTCAAGGTTAACAGGACTAAAAGTCAAAATGAAAAAGAAGTTCTCTGGTATACAAGAAAGGCAATCATAGAAGAGCTATTCCAGACAGTGGAGTTAATGAAAAGCTATCTGTCTTCTGTCAGTAACACCAAAATTCTAAAGATCTGTATATTTAACCAATCCTAAATAATGGTCAAAGTTGAGGTAGAAGAAAGTTTTACAAAAGGAGATGGACAGCCCAAAATCAATGATCCAAACTTTATGCTTGGTTAGGAAGGGTGGTGAAAGGTAGGCAAGTGTTTAGATAAAAGAGCACTTTAGTTTTGGTAAACTGAAAAATATTTAACTTCTGAAGATTAGTTAATAGAGGGCCATAAAAAAAGAACTTCTTTAACTATGTGAGAGCATCAGAATCAAAAAGCCTATTAAGAGTTTTTGTCAACTGATGAATTATTGAACACTACGTCTGAAACTAATGATGTACTATATGTTGGCTAATTGAATTTAAATTTACAAAAAGTTTTTTGTGACTAGACTATTATTAAAAAGGGCCACATATATTGCTGTATATTGTTTATGAATATTATATATTCAAATTATGGTGGCCAGGGAGGCCTTTTTCAGAAAATGTTCCAATGGAAATTTATATGACCCACTGATGTTTGCCAAGGCCACATTAGAGTGTGAGAAGATGAATGTTTTAACAGAAGCATTCCAGTGGTGATGTCTTTGTGTGAGGGGGAAGCAACTGAGTACATTGAAGAGAGAAACATTCAGGAAGTAAAGGAGAAGATAAAGACAGGAAAAATCCATTAACCCAGGAGTTAAGAACTCTGAGTTCTCCCATCTCTGTGAATGAATCTCAGATCTTGGTCTCTAATTTATCATTATAAATAAAAGACATGAACTATAGATGTCTAAAGGTCTTTATCACTGTAGTGTTTCCTTATTCTCTGCCTCTGTGGACTGCCATATTATTTGAGGTAGCAAACTACAAAATGGCAAATTTTAGTCAGAGATTACAGAAATAGTCCGTCCATGAAAATGCATTTCCCTTCAAAAGACCACTAGGATCCCACATTAATGTGACATAGATAGACAGGAGATTTAAGTAAACAAATAAAATGCAAGTGACCAAGATGCTGGAAAGAACACTGTTACCCATCTATTGAAGAATATCCGTTCCAGAGAGTAATAACCATTAAAAAAAGCAGTTATACCTTAGGTCACAGAGACTACTGGTTTTAGATGATCAATAATTTTAAATGGTTGATATTAGAGAATATGCCAATTATGCCTACTAATTAAATTTCTTTAAATCATGTTCCATCTTTTCTCAGTTCAGTCAGTATTCAAACAATAAGGGGTTACATTTTAGTTTTTATTAAGATATGCTTGAGCACAGAAGTGTATACTCTGGTGTCTGTCAGTTACCCTTAAGGCCTGGAATAATGTGAAAAAAAGAAATCTATTCTACCCTACAAAGACAGAATCTTCCACCAGATATCTCTTAGCCAAACTCCATGAATATTGCCTGAACAAAACTAGCCACTAAAGGATAACCCTCCTAAATATAGCCTTAACACATAATGACAAACACACAGATACACATGAGGAAAGATATCAGGGACTTGACAGATCCCATGTCAGACATGACTCTTCTTTACCTCTATCCCTCCCTCCCTCCCTCTCTCCTTCCCTCCTTCCCTCCCTCCCTGCCTTCCTTCTTACTTTCCTTCCTTTACTTTTGTCCTTTAAGCAAAAGCTGCTATTAAGTTTCAGGACATTTTTAAGGGAATATTTTTATTCACAAATTATATATTCTACAGAATATGCAAGCTAGGGAATTGATTTAATAGGGCACATGTTTTTAATATATGACAAGGAATCAATTTGGTTGATGAAATAATTTCTAAATATTGTTTTGGACATTGGCCATTCTAAATTTCAATAAGCCCTTTACTGCTTTACCCCAGAAAACTTTAGCAAAAATACATAGAAAGAAAGAATAATAACTAGATCAAAAAGAGCTCACTGCAATTGCAGAGTGATGATCATTATAAATAGGAATGTACCCAACCAGAGAAGGATCTGGTGAAGCAGGTCAAAGAGGGATGCTAAGTGCCATTTCCTTCACATTTTTATACATGAGCTGCAAGATACCGAAGAAATAGAGAAAATACATTAATTTTATCCTCAAATGATATAGACTAAGCATCATAGTAAAAGCCACACATATAGAGGAAAAATATAGAGAAATCTTAAAATACACTGAATGATTTATCTTGGTGACTAGAGGTGCCTGAAAAAAAAATTGTGTAAATGACTGAGTTAGAAACAGCACATGACTACCTCTAATGCTTAAAACATTTCAATGACTCCTCATTTTTTACCTTAGCACATCTTCCACTGCTCTTCAACATACATGCCACCAGAGTTTCTGGTGGAATCTGTTTCCTCTCTGGCCATAAGCTCTCCAGTCTCAAAATAGCCTCTAGGCCTCCAATCTAGTTGATCTCTCACACTAGAGTGGGGACATCACCACCCCAACTCCACCCATTCTGCCCAGTGTTCTCTCCTCCCATTTAAATCCAACCCAAATCCCACTTCCTCCTGGAAGCCTTCACAGCCATTTCAACCTGCATTGTTTCCCATAGTTTCTGAACTACAGAACACTTAATATGCTCTCATCTTGTTCTCTTGCTCTTTCTGCTGTGTCTAGTCTCACCAAATATAGTCCCCAACTATAGTGTTTGTCTTCAAAGTAGAGATTAAAAATTATGTTTATTTTTGACTGAATTGAGTAGACTGTACAATGATAAGCATGTGGATTAATTGTTGCCAGATAACTTTAATAATAAATTATTTTACCTTTCTCATGTCATCAACATATCTGAGATTTTTTGGCATATTAATGGTCTATTTTCACAGTCATCTAATGAACAAACCTTTATTGAGTCTCTTCTACGTTCCAGGCACTATGCTGTTTAACTGAGATACAGCGTTTACATGACTCAGTCTCATAACTTAATAGATAACAATCTTGGACTTTTATATGAATAGCAGTTTATAGTTTATGAAACAATTTGATGTATTTTATTATGATTTAAAACTCACAGTAATTCCTTATCCCTGATATTGAATGGAAGCTAGTAGTATACTAATCAGTCTCCGGAAACCAATCTCCTGTCAACTCCATTGTTACTAGGGGACCTAGTTCTACACAGCATCTCATACCTTCAGCCATGACCTGCAGAGGAGGTCATAACTAAGCTTTTTGTTACGACTGTTCCCTTTTCATTGGCATATTCCTGATGTCATTGATAAATAGAGAGTCTTCTAGGCTCTCCCACAGAACATAGTGGGCTGATGCATTCTCCTGAATTACATGGTATATCCACTCTAGCATGTCCAGTTCACTTAGGTTTTTGACACTTTATCCATTGCCATGGTAGGTATGACATTTTTGACTAGTGCTGTCTTCCTCCAAGATCCTAGTAGCCATCCTCAAAGATAACATTAACACAATTTCCTAAGGTACTTGGTGTTAAATCCTGTGTTACTCAAAAGTGCCCCCAGATAAACTCTCCCTTTTCTGCCTTTATGTTCTTTCCTGATTGACCCAGCAGCTTCAGGATCTAGTTGCATAGACGTTCTCCCAGTTCCTGCTGTCATGTGTTGGCCAGGACTTGCAGCTCCTCACAACCATAGCCCCTTTCCTCTCTTATCAGACCCAACACTTCCATAGCTGGAATGTAGTTACTGACCTGGTGGCCAAGGAGGGAAGTGAAATCAATGCAAAGGATTCTACATCTTCTTCAAGCAAACAGAGAGAACTGAACTTAACAAGAGAGGATTGGGACACTTTTTTTCAGGCCCAGATTGTTAAGGAGAATGTGTGGATTCAAGACTTTTGGGATTATCAACACAGATTTCCTCTTGCCATGTCTCAGCATCCCATTTCTCCAAATATATCCCTGTCTTTGGCATTGAAAACCTGCCAAATTTGAGAACTCAGGCCCTTCTATAGTTCTGCTACTTTTATAATTAACCTGATCTTCAGCTTTCTGGAGATGAGAGTATTTTTATATGCTACAAAGGAGAACCTCTGGCTTTTACACTCACTTTTTAATTGGTGATTAAACATTCTCAGTGTTCATTATCTTCTCCAATGTATTGATTGCCTCCAGCTATAGTCATCAAATTCCATGGTCATTATAATTACTACCACTCCCTTGTTCTGTTTATCTAATACTGCATTAAAAAAAACACCCCCAAGGGACACCCGGGTGGCTCAGTCAGTTAAGCGGCTGCCTTCGGCCCGGGTCATGATCCCAGGGTCCTGGGATCGAGTCCCACATCGGGCTCCTTGCTCAGTGGGGAGCCTGCTTCTCTCTCTCTCTCTCCCTCTGCTTGTGCTTTCTCTGTCAAATAAATAAAATCTTAAAAAAAAAAAAAACCAAAATTACTGCTGTAAAACAACAATAATTTCGGTATATTTACAGGGCAGGAATTTGGACATAGCACCGTAGGGAGGAATTGTTTTCTCTGCTTCATGAAGTTTGTTATATAAGCTGGGAAGCCTCAAATATCTTGGAGTTACTCAAAGGGCTGAAAGCTAAGTTTATTTGAAGCAGTTGTTCCTAACTGGGAGTGATTTTTGTCCCCAGGAACACAGAAATGATAGAGACATATTTGTTTGTCACAACCAGGGGAAGGGGAGCACTACTGGTATCTAGTAGGTAGAAGTCAGAGATAATGCTAAACATTCTACAATGTACAGGACAGTCCCCCACAAGGAAGAATTATCTGGCTTCAAATGCAAATAGTACTGAGGTTGAGATATCCTGATCTGGAGGCTTCTTCCATTATATATTAGGCACTTGAGCTAGGATAATTCAAAAGCTTGGTTCATCTGGGACCTCTCCATATGACAGGCTTCCTCATAGCATGACAGTCTCAGGGTAGTTGGCTTTTTTACATGTTGGCAGAAAGTTTCAAGATAAACAAGGCTATCACTGAACTGTACACTTTAAATAGTTAAAATGATTTAAAAAATGCAAACTACAATAAAAATCTATTGGGGGTGTGTGGGTGACTCAATTAGTTAAGCATCTGCCTTCAGCTCAGGTCATGGTCCCAGGGTCCTGGAATTGAGCCCCGCATCGGGCTCCCTGCTCCACGGGGAGTCTGCTTCTCCCTCTGCCTCTGCCCCTCTCCTGCTTATGTTCTTTCTCTCTCATTTGCTCTCTCAAATAAATAAATAAAGTCTTTAAAAAACCTATTTTTTTAAAGTAAACAAGACAAGAAAAAGCTGCATGGCCTTCTTTGACATATTCATATAAATTACATAGGATCACTTTCACCGTAATCTACTGGTCAAAGCAGTCAAAGTTCATTCAAATTCAAGGATAGTAGACTTGAATTAGTAGACTTCCTACTTATTCGTGGGAGGCATGTAAAATAATAGTTATCATTGCTCTTCATCTTGGGGGGTTACCCAACTCCAAAATCTCATTTTAGAGTCTGTTTCTTAGGATAACTTCCACTTCCAATTGTCATAGATCAGGGTTCCCAGGAAACAGACCCTGAAATTCTGAGATTGTCTTGTGAGAGATTTTTTGAGGACTACTTTCAGGGAAAACACCTGTGAAGGTATAAGGTAAGAAGAATTGGGCAGAGGGAGAGTCAAACTGTGATGCAATTACAATGTCCTCAGTGAGCCCACAGGATGCTCGGCAGGCAGGATGGTCCTTTAGAGATGCCTGTAATAGAGGCAAGAGGTTCAGGCTAATGTATCTCTGCATCAGCCAGTTATTGAATGCAGGCTGCTCCCTTGGAGGAGCTGTACCCTTGGGCAAAGTAGTATCAGCAGTCTGAGGGCAATTCCCCAAATAGGGACATAGTCCTGAGCCTTTAGCACCTAGCACTCCTGCCAGCTAGAGGAACAAATGGCTAAAGGGGGATCTGGTTGGAACATTCCCTACAGGTCTTATTACATTTTACCAAAGAAAGCTTTTGTGATGCACATTTAATTTACTAGGAAAGAAAATTGCCATTTGCCTTTAGTGCTGGCCCTATAATTGCCATTTGGTTTACTTTCAAGCTCAGTATGTTTGAGATGTGCCCCTTAAGCTATCACGTAATGGTTCATCTCTGTAGGAATACAAGTTATTTCCAACAGCTTATAGCTTGCATGCAAATAATTCTTGTTGCAGACCACATGATTCAAATATTTTAAGCAATCCATTGGAAAAAAATTATCTTTGTTTTTCTGTTCTGTGAAGAATAGTTGACCTCCGCCCACACGTATTTCATTCTTCACCTCTGAAACAGAATTCAAATTTGTGCAGTTCACTGGAGCTCAGCTCAGAAAATAACTGTGTGGGTTGTTTGTTATATCTCTCTCAATATAGGAGGAAACAAAATTGATGGTAAAATTCCCAAACTCTCTATTATCATTAATTAAACCTTAATCCTTATCAAGGTAAAGTAAAACCTGTAGTTGATCTTTTTTGTTTGCTTGTTTTGTTTTGTTTTGTTTTTAGGATTCCTTCTGGAAGACTTACTAAATGCTACCTCTCCATAGAAAATGCAACCCTATGGACAGGGTTTTTGAACTCTTACAAATTTTTATATTGGAAATTATAATGTTAGTGGTAGACCCACCATTAAAATTCAAGTAGCAGAAGGTAAAAGGAAGTCAAAACAAAGGAAACTGCCTCTCAGCAGCAGGGCCAGAACTGGCAAGAGGCAAATGAAGTGCTTTGGGTGCAAAATTTAAGGCTTTGGGTCCAAAATTCACTTTTAGGCTCCGATTCTGCCCTTGCATAACCCTGAGAATGAATGCCTCCTGAAATTCTGCATCCAGGCCTCTCTTGCCTCACCCTATTCCCAGCTCTGCTCAGTAGTATATCTGAACCAGAATCAGATACGAAGTAGGTGGAGCAGGCTTGTGTCCACATGGAATGTGTATTTAACAGTTCACACTAAGTGCCTATCATTCTTATGATCACCTTTTTAGTGGTTCTTCACCCAAAAGTCACTCACTTCGTTCCATGGGTTCCAGTTAACCTGGTTATACCTAGTTTGACCAGGGCTTGACGGTTATCTATGGTCTGTAGCATTTGAGGTGGTCTGTCCAGCAGGGGCATTTCATACCAGATGGTAATAGTTCACATCAGTCTAATCATCTTTGGGAGCATTTTGAATGGATTTACAGCTGAGAGTAAGCAGAGAGCAAACAAGTAGGAAATCTCAGAGAGAGGAGGTAGAGGTAGAGAGAAGTAGAAAAAAAGAGTCAAGAAGCAGTTGGTAGCAGAGTGGAAGAAAGCAGCCCATGGAGAGTGGAGACAGTTAACTCTAGAGCATCAAACATGGTTTGAGTCACAATTAGTACTTTATTTTGGAAATCAAGGTTGTGTTTAGATCATGGCACCGGTTTCAGACTCCTGTGGCTACTGAATCTTAAATTGGGATGCTGACACCCTTGCTTTCATTGAAACCTGACTGTTCAATACTGAAGTGTTTCTCATTTCTCTTTTCTTTTTCCTTCTAACAAATCACTATTAATAGAAATAGGATGCATTTGAAGGGTATAATCCCAGGGGCTCTCAATAAGTGTTTTATCCTAAAATATCTTCCCCAGCTGCTGACCGTAGTTTCTGAAACCCCATGACAGGTCATTCATTTGTTTGGGTCCTGAAGGTATTTCAAATTTGGTGAATCCCCTGGGGAAATGCAAGAACACCTGGATGGAGAACATTTCAAATTGCTGCCAAACATTTTATTTTGTTTTATTTGCTAGTCATACTCATATGAACCAGATGGAGAAATTGAAAGGATTACCTGATGGCTGGGGGGGCAGGGGGAACCCTGCTAGGTCACATCCATCCTATGAACTTTGGCCTAACCAAACACCAGGGCTGGTCTTTTTTTTTTTTAATTGTTATGTTAATCACCATACATTACATCATTAGTTTTTGCTGTAGTGTTCCATGATTCATTGTTTGTGTATAACACCCAGTGCTCCATGCAGAACATGCCCTCTTTAATACCCATCACCAGGCTAACCCATCCTCCCACCCCCCTCCCCTCTAGAACCCTCAGTTTGTTTTTCAGAGTCCATTGTCTCTCATGGTTCATCTCCCCCTCCGATTTCCCCCCCTTCATTCTTCCCCTCCTGCTATCTTCTTTTTTTTTTTTTCTTAACATACATTGCATTATTTGTTTCAGAGGTACAGATCTGTGATTCAACAGTCTTGCACAATTCACAGCGCTCACCATAGCATCTACATGTGACTCTGATCAATAACCTAGGGGAAGGAAACAGGATTGGAAAAAGAAAGTGGAAGGACAAAAAAGCTATAGTGCCAGGACTCTGGAATAGGACATAACAGATTTGAAAATAAACCAAACAGAACTGCTAGAACTATAAAATACAATAACTCAAATGAAGAATTCACTGTGATAGCAGATTAGTCACATCTGAAGAGATAATCAGACACCTAGGAGACAGACCACAAGAAAATAACAAAGTAACTCAGAGTAGACAAAAAGATGTAAAATACAGAAGAAAGAGTGAAAGACTGAGAGTATAGAGAAGGTTTATGCTGAAAGAAATAATATAATGGAGCACAGGCAAAATTTAAAGATAATTTTCAGGGAATTTTTCCAGAACTATTGAAAGACATCAAGCCATAGCTTCAAGAAGCCAAACAAATTAAAAACAGTAACAATGACAACAACAACAAAAAACACATCTAAAGCCATTACACTGAAAATGAAAAATGATATTTTAAAAGTAGGTTGGAAAAGGAGAATATCTTCAAAGTAGTGACAATTAAATTAGCAATGACTTTTCAATAGCGATAATAAAGCAAAACACAGTGGATAGATACATTCAATATGCTAAATGAAAACATAGGCAACCTAGAAGTTAATATCCAGAAAAAAATATCCTCCAAAAATAAAGGCAAGAGGAAAACATTTTCAGACAAGCAAAAACTACAAAAAAAAAAAAAGAGTTCCTAACTTTTTCTTGTTCTTTGGCCCCTTTGTCACTCTGGTGAGACTTATGAATGCTATCTCAAAATAAGGTCCTTAAATACATAAAAAAAATATGTAGAATCATAAAGGAAGCATATGTTAGTCACATTCTAAATATCTAAAAAGTCAAATTCATGATATAGTGATATATGTTTATTAATATGCTATATAAAAAGATCTACATATAGATCTAAACAACAAGATCTAAATAACAAAGTTATAATTTCTCAGTAGTTAACTACAGTAATTTCTTTTTTTAATTTTTTATTGTTATGTTAATCACCATACATTACATCATTAGTTTTTGATGTAGTGTTCCATGATTCATTGTTTGTGCATAACACCCAGTGCTCCATGCAGAAGGTGCCATCTTTAATACCCATCACCAGGCTAACCCATCCTCCCACCCCCTTTCCCTCTAGAACCCTCAGTTTGTTTTTCAGAGTCCATTGTCTCTTATGGTTCATCTCCCCCTCCGATTCCCCCCCTTCATTCTTCCCCTCCTGCTATCTTCTTTTTTTTTTTTTCTTAACATACATTGCATTATTTGTTTCAGAGGTACAGATCTGAGATTCAACAGTCTTGCACAATTCACAGAGCTTGCCAGAACACATACCCTCCCCAGTGTCCATCACCCAGTCACCCCATCCCTCCCACCCCACTCCAGCAACCCTCAGTTAGTTTCCTGAGATTAAGAATTCCTCATATCAGTGAGGTCATATGATACATGTCTTTCTCTGTTTGACTTATTTCGCTCAGCATAATACCCTCCAGTTCCATCCACGTCGTTGCAAATGGCAAGATCTCATTCCTTTTGATGGCTGCATAATATTCCATTGTATATATATACCAATTCTTCTTTATCCATTCATCTGTTGATGGACATCTTGGCTCTTTCCACAGTTTGGCGATTGTGGACATTGCTGCTATAAACATCGGGGTGCACGTACCCTTTCGGGTCCCTACTTTTGTATCTTTGGGGTAAATACCCAGGAGTGCAATTGCTGGATCATATGGTAGCTCTATTTTCAACTTTTTGAGGAACCTCCATACTGTTTTCCAGAGTGGCTGCACCAGCTTGCATTCCCACCAACAGTGTAGGAGGGTTCCCTTTCTCCACATACCTACCAACATCTGTCATTTCCTGACTTGTTAATTTTAGCCATTCTGACTGGTGTGAGGTGGTATCTCATTGAGGTTTTGATTTGGATTTCCCTGATGCCGAGTGATGTTGACCACTTTTTCATGTGTCTGTTGGCCATTTGGATATCTTCTTTGGAAAAATGTCTGTTCATGTCTTCTGCCCATATCTTGATTGGATTCTTTGTTCTTTGGGTGTTGAGTTTGGTAAGTTCTATATAGATTTTGGATACTAGCCCTTTATCTGATATGTCATTTGCAAATATCTTCTCCCATTCTGTCGGTTGTCTTTTGGTTTTGTTGACTGTTTCTTTTGCTGTGCAAAAGCTTTTTATCTTGATGAAGTCCCAATAGTTCATTTTTGCCCTTGCTTCCCTTGCCTTTGGCGATGTTTCTAGGAAGAAGTTGCTGTGGCTGAGGTCGAAGAGGTTGCTGCCTGTGTTCTCCTTTAGGATTTTGATGGACTCCTGTCTCACATTGAGGTCTTTCAACCATTTGGAGTCTATTTTTGTGTGTGGTGTAAAGAAATGGTCCAGTTTCATTCTTCTGCATGTGGCTGCCCAATTTTCTCAACACCATTTGTTGAAGAGACTGTCTTTTTTCCATTGGACATTCTTTCCTGCTTTGTCAAAGATTAGTTGACCATAGAGTTGAGGGTCCATTTCTGGGCTCTCTATTCTGTTCCATTGATCTATGTGTCTGTTTTTGTGCCAGTCCCATACTGTCTTGATGATGACAGCTTTGTAATAGAGCTGGAAGTCCAGAATTGTGATGCCGCCAGCTTTGCTTTTCTTTTTCAACATTCCTCTGGCTATTCGGGGTCTTTTCTGGTTCCCTACAAATTTTAGCATTATTTGTTCCATTTCTTTGAAAAAAGTGCATGGTATTTTGATGGGGATTGCACTGAATGTGTAGATTGCTCTAGGTAGCATTGACATCTTCACAATAGTTGTTCTTCCAATCCATGAGCATGGAATGTTTTTCCATTTCTTTATGTCTTCCTCAATTTCTTTCATGAGTATTTTATACTTTTTTGAGTACAGATTCTTTGCCTCTTTGGTTAGATTTATTCCTAGGTATCTTATGGTTTTGGGTGCAATTGTAAATGGGATCAACCCCTTAAATTCTCTTTCTTCTGTCTTGTTGTTGGTGTATAGGAATGCCACTGACTTCTGTGCATTGATTTTATATCCTGCCACTTTACTGAATTCCTGTATGAGTTCTAGCAGTTTTGGGGTGGAGTCTTTTGGGTTTTCCACATAAAGTATCATATCATCTGCAAGGAGTGAGAGTTTGACTTCTTCTTTGCCGATTTGGATGCCTTTGATTTCTTTTTGTTGTCTGATTGCTGTGGCTAGGACTTCTAGTACTATGTTGAATAGCAGTGGTGATAGTGGACATCCCTGCCGCGTTCCTGACCTTAGGGGGAAAGCTCTCAGTTTTTCCCCATTGAGAATGATATTCGCTGTAGGTTTTTCATAGATGGCTTTTATGATATTGAGGTATGTACCCTCTATCCCTATACGCTGAAGAGTTTTGATCAAGAAAGGATGCTGTACTTTGTCAAATGCTTTTTCTGCATCTATTGAGAGGATCATATGATTCTTGTTCTTTCTTTTGTTAATGTATTGTATCACGTTGATTGATTTGCGGATGTTGAACCAACCTTGCGGCCCAGGGATAAATCTCACTTGGTTGTGGTGAATAATCCTTTTAATGTACTGTTGGATCCTATTGGGTAGTATTTTGGTGAGAATTTTTGCATCCATGTTCATCAAGGATATTGGTCTGTAATTCTCCTATTTGATGGAGTCTTTGTCTGGTTTGGGGATCAAGGTAATGGTGGCTTCATAAAACACGTTTGGAAGCTTTCCTTCCATTTCTATTTTTTGGAACAGTTTCAGAAGAATAGGTGTTAATTCTTCTTTGAATGTTTGGTAGAATTCCCCTGGGAAGCCATCTGGCCCTGGGCTTTTGTTTGTTGGGAGATTTTTGATGACTGCTTCAATTTCCTTAGTGGTTATAGGTCTGTTCAGGTTTTCTGTTTCTTCCTGGTTCAGTTTTGGTAGTTGATACATCTCTAGGAATGCATCCATTTCTTCCAGGTTATCTAATTTGCTGGCATAGAGTTGCTCATAATATGTTCTTATAATTGTTTGTATTTCTTTGGTGTTGGTTGTGATCTCTCCTCTTTCATTCATGATTTTGTTGATTTGGGTCATTTCTCTTTTCTTTTTGATAAGTCTGGCCAGGGGTTTATCAATCTTGTTAATTCTTTCAAAGAACCAGCTCCTAGTTTCGTTGATCTGTTCTACTGTTCTTTTGGTTTCTATTTCATTGATTTCTGCTCTGATGTTTATTATTTCTCTTCTCCTGCTGGGTTTAGGCTTTATTTGCTGTTCTTTCTCCAGCTCCTTTAGGTGTAGGGTTAGGTTGTGTACTTGAGACCTTTCTTGTTTCTTGAGAAAGGCTTGTATTGCTATATACTTTCCTCTTAGGACTGCCTTTGCTGTATCCCAAAGATTTTGAATAGTTGTGTTTTCATTTTCATTGGTTTCCATGAATTTTTTTAATTCTTCTTTAATTTCCTGGTTGACCCATTCATTCTTCAGTAGGATGCTCTTTAGCCTCCATGTATTTGAGTTCTTTCCGACTTTCCTCTTGTGATTGAGTTCTAGTTTCAAAGCATTGTGGTCTGAAAATATGCAGGGAATGATCCCAATCTTTTGGTACCGGTTGAGACCTGATTTGTGACCTAGGATGTGATCGATTCTGGAGAATGTTCCATGGGCACTAGAGAAGAATGTGTATTCCGTTGCTTTGGGATGGAATGTTCTGAATATGTCTGTGAAGTCCATTTGGTCCAGTGTGTCATTTAAAGTCTTTATTTCCTTGTTGATCTTTGGCTTAGATGATCTGTCCATTTCAGTGAGGGGGTGTTAAAGTTCCCCACTATTACTGTATTGTTGTGAATGTGTTTCTTTGCTTTTGTTATTAATTGCCTTATATAATTGGCTGCTCCCATGTTAGGGGCATAGATATTTACAATTGTTAGATCTTCTTGTTGGATAGACCCTTTAAGTAGGATATAGTGTCCTTCCTCATCTCTTCTTACAGTCTTTGGTTTAAAATCTAATTTGTCTGATATAAGGATTGCCACCCCAGCTTTCTTTTGGTGTCCATTAGCATGGTAAATGGTTTTCCACCCCCTCACTTTCAATCTGGGGGTGTCTTTGGGTCTAAAATGAGTCTCTTGCAGACAGCATATCGATGGGTCTTGTTTTTTAATCCAATCTGATAGCCTGTGTCTTTTGATTGGGGCATTTAGCCCATTTACATTCAGGGTAACTATTGAAAGATAGGAATTTAGTGCCATTGTATTGCCTGTAAGGTGACTGTTACTCTATATTGTCTGTGTTCCTTTCTGTCTATGTTACTTTTGGGCTCTCTCTTTGCTTAGAGGACCCCTTTCAATATTTCCTGTAGGGCGTGTTTCGAGTTTGCAAATTCCTTTAGTTTTTGTTTGTCCTGGAAGCTTTTCTCTCTCCTATTTTCAGTGACAGCCTAGCTGGATATAGTATTCTTGGGTGCATATTTTTCTCATTTAGTGCTCTGAATAGATCATGCCCGTCCTTTCTGGCCTGCCAGGTCTCTGTGGATAGGTCTGTTGCCAATCTAATGTTTCTACCATTGTAGGTTACATATCCCTTCTCCCGCGCTGCTTTCAGGATTTTCTCTTTGTTTCTGAGACTCATAAGTTTTACTATTAGATGTCGGGGTGTTGACCTATTTTTATCGATTTTGAGAGGGGTTCTCTGTGCCTCCTGGATTTTGATGCCTGTTTCCTTCCCCAAATTAGGGAAGTTCTCTGCTATAATTTGCTCCAATATACCTTCTGTGCCTCTCTCTCTTTCTTCTTCTTCTGAGATCCCAATTATTCTAATGTTTCATCTTATGGTATCGCTTATCTCTCGAATTCTGCCCTCATGATCCAGTAGTTGTTTATCTCTCTTTTTCTCAGCTTCTTTATTTTCCATCATTTGGTCTTCTATATCAATGATTCTCTTTTCTGCCTCATTTATCCTAGCAGTTAGCGCCCCCATTTTTGATTGCACCTCATTAATAGCCATTTTGATTTCACCTTGGTTAGATTTAATTCTTTTATTTCTCCAGAAAGGGTTTCTCTAGTAACTTCCATGCTTTTTTCAAGCCCAGCTAGTATCTTTAAAGTGATGATTCTGAACTCTAGATCCAACATCGTACTAATGTCCGTATTGAGTAGGTCCCTGGCAGTCGGTACTACCTCTTGTTCTTTTTGTTGAGGTGTTTTTTTCCATCTTGCCATTTTGTCCAGAGGAGAATAGATTAATGAGAGAACAAAATGCTAACAGGGTAAAAACGTCCCCAGAAAATATACTCTAAACAAATCAGAAAAGCCCTGAAGCCAGGAGAAAAGAAAGGGAAAGAAAGAAAAAAGAAAAAGAAAAAGATAAAAAGAAACAAAAACAGAACAAAACAAAAAAAAACCAGAATATGATCAAATATGATCAGGCTGGTGCATAGATCAGTGCCACACACTAGATTTTGGGTGTATTTTGGTCTGTTAGAAGAAAGTGCCTCCCAAAATTTTAAAGAAAGGAAAACTTATATATGTACAAAAATAAGGGTTGATATGATGAAGGGATGGAATATGATGTAAAGATGAAAATTATAAAAAATTTTATAAAAGGAATTGATAAGAAGTTGTTTGAAAAAAGAAAGAAGAGGATTTTTAAAAAAGAAAAGAAAAAAAAGGGAGAGAATGTGATCAGGCAGGAGAGTAGAACAAAGCCATACACTAGAGATTTAGGGTATATTTTGATCTGTTAGAAGAAACTGTATCTCAAAATTTAAAGAGAGAACAACTTATATATATATGCCAAAAATAAGGGTAACTACTATGAAGAGATAGAATATGACTCTAAAAATGAAAAATAAAAATGTTTTTTAAAAAAGGGATTGATAAGATGTTGGTTGAAAAAGGGAAAAAGAAAAATTCACACACAAAAAAAAAGACAGTTAAAAAAAATTAACTTTGAAAGACTAAAGAATCAAGGTAAAAAAGCCATGGATTCTATGTGCAGTATTCCCCTAGCGCTGGAGTTCTGCCATTCTCATTGATTGGTAAACTTGGTCTTGGCTGGCTGTTCTCGCCGATCTTCTGGGGGAGGGGCCTGTTGCCGTGGTTCCCAAATGTCTTTGCTGGAGGCGGAATTGCCCCGCCCTTGCTGGTCGGGCTAAGTAATCTGCTCGGGTTTGTTCTCAGGAGCTTGTGTTCCCTGCAAGCTTTCATACAGCTTTGGAGGCCGAGAGTGAAAATGGTAGCCTCCCAATTTCTGCCCCAGAGGAGCTGAGAACTCAGGTCCCACTCCTCAGTGCGCCCCCAGAGAAAAGCAGTCAATCACTCCTGTCTCCCGGTCTCCGGCCGCTCTGTGCTCACCCGGCCTGTGATCGAGCATTTCTATCTCTGGCACCTGACCCGGTGTGGAGTCTCCAAACCCAGCAGATCCCTGCGGTGCGCTCCCGCACCGCTCTTCCCAGGGGAGGAAGGGGAGTCTCCCTGGATCTGCCACTTGTTGGGTCCCTGCTAGAGGAGCAGTGGCCCGACTGTGCTGCGGATCACGGTTTATGGCAACCCCGAGCTGAGAGCCCACTCCTCGGCTCAGTCTCTGCAGCCGGCTTCCCCGCTCGGATACCTGGGAGCTCTGCCGCACTCAGGCCCCCCCGGTCTTTCTGTAACCCCGAGGGTCCTGAGACCACACTCTCCCACGAGGGTTCCACCCCCTGCTTAGCCACTGGAGCGACGTCCCTCAGCGGAGCCGACTTGTAAAAGTTCGATTTTGTGCTCCGCGGCTCTATCTCTTGCCAGAAGTGGCCCACGAGGCCCCCTCCACCACTGTCTATCCTCCTGAATATCGCCTCAGATTCACTTCTCCACACGTCCTACCTTCCCGAAAGTGGTCGCTTTTCTGTTCAGAGAGTTGTTGTTATTCTTTTCTTCGATCTCCTGTTGAGTTTGTAGGTGTTCAGAATGGTTTGATCCCTATCCAGCTGAATTTCTGAGACCAGATGAAATCCAGGTCTCCTCCACCATCTTGCTCCACCCCCCTAACTACAGTAATTTCTAAGTAGGAAAAGCTTGTAAAGGGTTGTCTCCTTGACTTTAGTCAGAAAGCTAACAGTGCTAAGTTCTCTCAGACAGCAAGAAGGTGGGAGAAGGTAATCACTGTGAAAGCTGATGCCTAACTAAGACATATCCAAGAAGCAAGGATGTGGTAAACCATATTGTAAAGTGGATGGCATAGACCCTTTATAAAGAGAATAATAATGAACAATCAATCAACACTTGCTACATAAAAAGAATGTGTGGGTTACACAAATGTGTACCATCTCTATTTTAAAACTCCCTGACAAAGAAATGGCATCTTTCAACATTTTTTCTTTCAAAGTATATATGCAACCAAGTCAAGCTTTAAATACTCTCTGCTTCCTTCCATCTCATTTATAGAAAACAGGATCCTGCCTTTGCTTTGAGTAAGAATGAGTCTTCCCAAAGCAGTTAGCTTCCACACCTAAGGATTTCTTTCTTAAGCCATTATTAATGCTATTTCTGAGAAAGCACGTGTTGGTATTCTTGTTCAGATTGTACAAGGGAAAAAGATATATTGTATCATGGCAAAGAGACACCAGTTATTTAAAGAATTCCCTTAAACAGAGCATCCCTAATGTACTGTGGTAATTTATCTGTGGGCTTTATTTAGCCATGAGGTACTTCTTCTTATCAGCATAAACAGTAACAGGAAGAATTGGTGTTTGAGTGGGGACCTGAAGATGTTGAATAATTTGAAAAGCTTTTAAAGCTTTGAAGTGTTGAGTTTATTATTTTGCCAATAATAAAACTTGGAATACCATCTGCTTGTGCTTATGACTGGAGCTTCTGCCCTTGTTCAAACAATGAGACCAATGTGACTGTCACTTGTGGATGCATGTTTCAGAACTGGCACTCTCTCCTGATACTCCTTAAGTAGCTCAACTTCTTCCTCCCCTGATGGAACTATACAGAGCAAATAATCAACCTCTCAATTTTGCTGGCCCAAATCTACACTGTGCATCATTTCTCTGTCACAAATGCTCTATCCAGGTGGCAGAAGATCAACATTAGAAAGAGAAATATAGTGCCTTGTTTCCTTGCTTCCTTTATATCCTCATCCAACCCTCAAAGCATTTTAGCAAAGATTCCTGTAAATCCAATACCGAATGTCCAAATTATAACTTCCAAAGTACCTTTTTGCCAGGAAGCATAATAAAAGTCAAATTAGCCCTGAATGCTTCAAGAAGGAACCTCAACTATAATACTGTTATTGTGGCTTCTGATAGCTCCAAATTGGAAAACTGTGCCATGACCCTCAAACAAGGATGCAGAATTCTTCCTGAGGTTTCATTAACCCAGTGAGGCCTGCCAGGTGAGGAAGAGAATTAATCTTAAGCCTAGACTTTCAAAGAAATTCTGAGTTGTTTCAGATCAACCTACCAAACCCCTTTAATGGGAATAACAGTCTCATTTCTTAATTCCTTACTTTTGAGATTTGGATTTATTATGAAGTTTTAAGCAATCAAAACCACATGCATGGATTCTATCAAATGATGTATTTTCCATTTCATTTTAACTTGGAATAATACACAGTATCTAGAGGTATGTACCCACAGAGATTTACAAAGAAATTAATGCTAAAATGTTTGGGTGCATTTCATAATGTCCTCTTCCCTCTGTGAGAAGAAGATTTATAAAAACTATTTTGTTTACCTACCCATCCTGTTCTTCCTCTCATGCCCTTCTAGTCAGCAACGGCATGAGACAGGACCAGTATAGTAACACTGCAGGTTATCTACACTGAGGCTGACAAAAGTTAGTGGAAGATATAAAAAGGTCTGCCACACAGAGTTTCCTAAATGGGCAGCCCCAAAGTTGCCCTTGTTATTGACAATAAGTTACTTGTCTTGTCCTCATCCTTTTCCTGCCATATGACCTTCCCCCAAGTTAGTGCTCCTGAGTCACCAGTTGCTCCATTGCTAATTATCATTTACTTCATTTGCATATTACAAGTTGCCCATAACCAAGGCAGTTGGGAGTGGTGCTTGTGCCTTCAGCCAAGTGTTGCCTCCATCTGGTCAGGCTGCAACAGGATTCTCGCTCACCTCACTCTTGTGGCAGCAAGTTCAGCAGAATCCTTCTCCATTCTCCTTATGTCATGCCCTTATGTCAGTTTCTCCACAATGACTCAGGAACTGTTCTGTTTTCTCTAGATTTATCAATTAATTAACTTTTTTTTCTTCTAAAAAGTCTTGATATCACTTCCTCCTCCAAAAGATTACCCTTCCAATCAATCTGGTGCATTCAACATATTTCAAAATCAGAAGAAAAATATGTACAAACATACAGACTCACAGGAAAACACATACCTGTTCTTGGATCACTGCCAATGCATGTGCGTGCTCTGTAGAAGGAAGAAAAATCCCTTGATGGAATGTTTATTCTCTGGGCATTTTCCCTTAAAGAAAGGACAGATTGCTATGCCGGTGAGACATTTGCAGTAATGGGACATAATCCAAAATAAAAAACTTGGAGAAATTAGGCTACTATTCCTGGACCTCCTCTCCTTTTTATCTATACTCTTACTCTTTTGATAATTTTATTCATTCTCCCATCTTTTAAAACTATCTGTATAATAAGGATTTTATATTTGTATATGCAATCTGGAACACACCCCTGGATTTCAAACCCATAAATTCACCTGCTTGCTTGACATCTATACCTGGAGATCTATTAGGAATCATAAGTGAATAAATCCATGAAAATTTTATGTTAACAAACTTATCTTTGTTCTACCCTCAACCCTTTCCATTTCAGTTAGTGGCAACTCCTTTCTCCCAGTTTCTCATGCCAAAATCTTGGATTCATCCTTTATATCTCTTTCTTTTCATCACCACACATCTAATTGGTCATCAAATCCTGTGGGCTCTACTTTCAAAATATATCCAGAATCCAAACAATTCTTTAATCTCTTTAACTGCTACTAACCTGGTCCAAGTCACCATTATCCCTTTTCTGGATTATTTTCACTGGCCCCTACCCTTGTACCTTTCCATCTTTGTCAGCCATAGTGTATTCTCAGCATGTCGGCTAGTATGTGTGAGCCTTGAAAACTGAAGGGTAAACCTGACTAGCATCTTCCAGTGGCTTTCCATCTCACTCTGAGGAAAAGCCAAAGCCCTTCCATGGCTGGAAAGGTCTAATTGATCTTTGAATTCATCTTTTCTACTCTCTTGTTCTTGCTCAATCCATTCCAACCACACTACACTCCTCTTCTGGGATTTGAACTTGCTGTTTCCTCTTTCGGGAATTTTTCTCACCAGATATCCATCCATATGGCTGGCTCCCTTGTCTCTTTATATCTTTACTAGATAAAGGAGAAGGGAGAGAAAACTAATGTAAGAAAAGGGAAGTGAGCAAAACATTGTATGTTTATTTAACACAATAAATAAAGCAGCTATATCATTGTCTAGGAGATAATGTCTAGGAGATATATCATTGTCTAGATGATAGACAAAAACCAATGAAACAAAAGAGGCTTAGAGGAAAATCTGGAGTGAACTCTAAGAGAATGAATTAAAATAGAATGCAGAGATTTTATCTCCAAATCCATGAAGGGTCCCCATGACATAACCTCAGTAGTTCCCTTCCTGTCTTGATGAGCATTAAATTGAATAACCACCTAGGAGCCATTTTCATAGTTTTAACTACACAACCTTTTATTAGGTTGAAACTATGGACAATCAAACAGAAAACATGATCCCAAAGATAAGCCAGAAAGCAGTGATCCAAAGGTTAGCCTAAGAATTGGAATATTAAGAAGACTCAGGAGGGTTTAAAATATTTTTTCCAAAGAAACATTTAAAAGACAAGAAGAAAGCCCTTTTCTAAATGTAAAAGTAGTGGCCATAGAAACATTTATTAGTTCACAGAGTTCTGATGGCTTAGAAGAAAGTTTTCCAGAATGAAATCCAAGTGTTTATTCTCTTCCTCCTCATAGATCCTAACTCAGAATATTCTGGAAATGAGTCAGGCCAGAATAACA
The DNA here is from genome assembly GCF_964656455.1 of Halichoerus grypus. NCBI lineage: Eukaryota > Metazoa > Chordata > Mammalia > Carnivora > Phocidae > Halichoerus > Halichoerus grypus. The sequence continues at coordinate 65,445,361 of NC_135718.1, forward strand.
CCACTTTTATCCAAATATTTATCTTAGTAGAGTATCCATAACCAGAACCATTGAAATATGCCTTAAAATTGTTTGAAACTACAGTCTCTCAAGGTCTTATTTAATTGTGTTTATTAATTTATTTTATAAGGAAAGTGCCAGTGGAGGATAAAAATTTTAATTATCAAAGCTAAAACTGCTATTTTGAGTGCAGATTATTTATTCCATAGTGAAAATCAGAATTTGTCTTTGGGAATGGCCTTTTGGGCAGGTGCTTTTAGTTATCTAGATTTAACACAAGTACCCACCCATTTCTCTTGGAGAACACTGACTGAAAATTAATTAAGTAATACAAACTGGATGTATAATTGTACCTCCATAGTTTAAGACTTTTTTGTTTTTATCTAGGCATCCATATGCACACAAATGTATTGTATTGTTCTTGTGAGGAGTGCTTGTGTTTAAGAGAGAGAATGAGTGTGTATTATGTCTAAGGACAACCCACAAGAAGTTGGAAGCTGAGGCTGGTTGATGGCAGGAAAAATGAGGCAGCAGATCTGGCATGTCTTTACCTCATGCTGGTGGCTGGATCATAAAACAGCCTGGATGGGATTTGCCAGCACCCACTCTCTGCTAACCTTCTGAAACCCCCCAAAAGTGTCATACTTCTGACCGTAATAACTCTTGTTGTCAAATATTTTACTTGTTTTATCGCATGACTTGAAGGCCAGACCACATCCAATAAACAGAGTGGGACATTCCTCTAAAGAAAATCTATGTCTGTCAAATCACTTGAAAGAAAATAAGGTAGGCCTTAGCCTGGAAGAGGAAATGGCATTCTCCTCCCTGAGGCCATGAGATGTTAAGCCTGAATATTGGGAATTTCTGATCAAAGGCATTGTTTCTGAGAGGACTTAGGCTTAGCTCTGGAACCTGATGGCAAGCCAATGTCAGGTAAAAAAAAATCCTGCGGGTGGGCATTTATAATGACTCTAGAAAGAGTGATGTCTATATCCAGTTCTAAGGTTTTTTTTCCCCTGCATTATAGTTCACTTCTCAGGTAACAATCAGAGCCAATGGATTTCCCAAGGTTCACCAGATAGGAACTTAGAATACTGGTTGGGGTAAGGATTCCTTCTGAAAGCTGGAGAACTCATGGAATTATGTGAAGTGTGCAAGTTTAGAGTTCTGAAGTCCTGCAGTCTCTGTCTGTGTATTAGAAGAGGGGCAGTGCTCAGCAATGAGTCTCATCTCTGACACAGAACACCACCTCAGGGACAAGATCACCAGACAGATACTATGGTCACTTTGCACCAGGTTTAGGGATGCTATTTAAGTGTGCAACCCAAATTCTATTAGTCACAATGGCATCATTTAAACAGTAACAAAACAGTATTTCTCTGGTTCTGTCCCACTGGTATTTCTGCAATCTAGCCTGCCCCAACCATCTCTGACTGCTTCTTCAAACTTCCTTACAGAAAACATCACATGCTTATTAGCCTAAACTTGAGGCTACCATTTAAGTTCTGTCATCTTTCTGCTCCTTATCATGCCACTGAGGTAAACTCTCCTTCCTCTGTCTTCTTATGTGGCAGCTGCCCCATGCTCAACTCCCAGGCTTTTGGTCTCCAGTCCAGATATAAGCCTGTTTGTTCCATGTTTCAAAGGCCTCCTCAAGTCAAGAAGATTCCTTTCATTCTCCAATTCCACACACTGCTACATAGCATTGCTTTCTCCCCTCCTGGTCTTGCTTAGGTTTTATTAGAGCTGTTGATTTCTTTCTTTAAACTTCCTCTTTACTGAAGTAGTCTCTTTCCAGAAACCATCCATGATTCTGCAAGAGATGATTCAGAGGACATACTGAGAGGCAGACACTACACTGTACTCAAAATTACCTCTGCCCTCTGACTCCAATCTATTTTTCTTGGCTTGAACTTGTAAACCCGACACCCTCTTTCAGTTGGATGAGTCTTTCCTTTTGGGAGCTCTGGAGATCAGCCTTCCAAGCCCTCTAGACATGCCCAGACTCTAAGCAAAGTGAGATTCTAATGGTGCCAGGAGTGAGAGCACTTTGGGTTGGGAGCAAAACATGTAAAACAACCACCACTCTTTGATTTCATGTCTCATGTCTGACCATTAATTTATTTTATTGCACATATCACATAGCTTTTTCTAGACTCTTTGATGAGAATCTTAAAAAATCATTAGAAGATGATGCTTTGGGGAAAAGTTTTCCAGAAATGCAATCTCTATATCCTCCTTCCTCTCAAGCTACCCTTCTGACGCACATTCATCTGTATCCTCAGGTGAACAGAGCTTGGTTCAAATTCAAAATCCTGCCATAGGGAACATAAAAAACTTTTCCTGATCAAGTTTCTCTATTACATTGGATAGTTCACTAAGGGAAGGTGGTAGGTGACACATGTACCCTTTAACCCCCTGACCTCAGTGTTCCAGAGAGTATATCAGTGTAGATGGGAGCTGGAGTTAAACGCTCAGGTTACATGGCAGAGTCTTCAAAATTGAATCCAAATCAACTAAAGAAAACATAAGAGGCAGAGAGTTTTGAGGAACACTGGTGAACGTCAGCATGTTACTGGCCATTTAAAAGAAATTGTACAGTGCACCATTTAGAAATTGACCCACTATTACATGAGTCAATTTGGATATGTCTACATTTATAGATGCACAAATAATTTATGCTAAATAAAGTTATGTTTTTTATTGGCAGGGACACTCACTAGGGCCAGGGAAATCCAGAGGACAAACTGATAATTTTAAAGACTCTTTTGCTGGACCTTGGAACAGAATTATCTGATGATGATGATGGTAGCAGTTGTAGGATTTTGCCAATGAGAACAGAAGTTCCTAAAAGTGAAGGGCTTCATCCTTTGTGAATTTCTGACAAAACTACACCTGAACCATGTTCTTGGTTCTGATTAGAAAAGAAACTCGGGACGCCTGGGTGGCTCAGTCGGTTAAGTGGCTGCCTCCGGCCCGGGTCATGATCCCAAGGTCCTGGGATCGAGTCCCACATCAGGCTCCTTGCTCAGCAGGGAGCCTGCTTCTCCCTCTCTCTCCCTCTGCTTGTGCTCTGTCAAATAAATAAAATCTTTAAAAAAAAAAAAAAGAAAGAAAAGAAACTCATGATCAGAGTAAAACACTTTCAAAATACATAAAAGTGTAAAAAACAAAACAAAACAAAAAACAAAAATAGCCTGCAACTCCAAAATCTAGTGTATTTATTAATATTTTGATGTATTTTATTGTAGTATTTTGCATGTTCTATTGTTGATAAACATTTTTTTGACATTTTAACATCTCTGAAACAAATGCATCTTATAATTGGTGACTTGTTAAAATAATAATTCAAAGTGTTTCTCTCTTTTTTTAAAAAAATTTATTTATTTAGAGAGAGAGAGCATGAGCAGAGGGAGAGGGAGAAGCAGACTCCCTGCTGAGCAGGGAGCCGGATGCGGGACTCAATTCCAGGACCCTGGGATCATGACCTGAGCCAAAGGCAAACGCTTAACCAACCGAGCCACCCAGGAGCCCCTGTTTTTCTCTTTCTTAGAGAAAGAGAAATATGTATGCAATAATGGTGCCTGTTAAATTTAATAATCACAGATTAGATGGTTACATGAACTTCAGACTATATGAAGTAAAGAATATATATGCATGCATTTGTAAATTATATTTAGGAAAATTTATCATGGTTCTCTCTTATTACAATGGTGTATTCAAAGGAAAACACCAGCAACTGAAACTAATCCAAATCTTTATTCCAGAAATGCAATCATTATCCTCCTTCCTCCGAAGCTACCCTTCTGACTCAGATTCATCTATATCCTCAGGCAAACAGAGCTTGAGTCAAATTCAAAATCCTGTCATAGGGAACATAAAAGACTTTTCCTGATCAAGTTTCTCTATTACATTGGACAGTTCATTAAGGGAAGGTGGTAGGTGACCTCGTTTCATCTGGTCCCTTGAATTTAGCTGTATATCTATCAAACCATTCTGAACACCCACAAATTCAGCCTGAGATATAAGAAAATATTTCTGGAACTCTACTAGTAGAAAAGCCACTGCTTTTTGCAAGGTAGGAGGTGTGGAGTCGTGAATCTGTGGGGAGATATCAGAAGATAAATGGAGGGGGTAGGGAGCCTCCATAAGCTAGTTATTGGAAAGTGATATACCACCAGAAAATCAGAACCCTTAGAAATCTGCTCTAGTGAGACATCCCTTTCTGAAAGGGGCTCAGGGGATGAAAAGGGCAGAATTCTAGGTAGTTCATTGTGGTCTCAGGATCCCAGGAGACACAAAATGAACGGGGGGTACATGAACCAGTAAAGTGCCCAAGCAGTGGAGTGGTGAAACTGGTTATGGTCAGCGAGCCCAGGAGGGGCTCTCAGTTCCAGTCGCCATAAACAGTGAGCTGGGCTGGTTGGGTGACCGCTCTTAGCCTGAGCACCCTGAAAAGGACTGGAATGTGTAGGCCTTTTACCATCCCCTGGAAGGGCGAAACATCTGTGCCCAAACCGGGCAACAACTCTCAGGGCGGTAGCAGCCCTGGAAAGGACAGTAGGGCAGCACCCAGCCGTGACCCAGGGGCAGCAGAGCAGGGTGCACACATGTGAGCCTGCAACTGCTGGCAGTCACAAGGGCACAAAGCACAGTGACACTTGTGGGTCCCTGGGACTCCCCCCGGGGAGGATTGCAGTGGGCATGTACTGCAAGGCAGAGTTTGGCACACACAAAAGTGAAAACTGCCCCAGATGTTTTTTTGAAGAGAAGGGACCGAGATCTTTCAGCTCTGGGCTGGAGATCTGAGCACAGCCATCTTTGCTCTGATCCTCTGAAGAGGCTCGGAAAGCCTCCAGGAAACAAAAGCCACACAGATGACTAGCTTACACTGAGCCCAGCCCCTGACCAGGGGTGGGGCAACTCCACCAAGGCAAAGACACCGGAGGAGCAGCACAGCAGGCCCCTCCCCCAGGAGACAGACTGGAAGAACAGGTGGACTAAACTTTATGGTTCCCTCAAGACTGTAAAACTCCAGCACCAGGGGGAAATAGTATATTGAGCTCCAGGTGTTTTCTCACGACTTGTTTATCTTTCAGTCTAAAATTTTCCATGTTTGGTTTTTTTTTCACCTTTTTCCCATTTCAACTAGATTCTTATTTTACCAACGCATGTTTTTAAGTCATTTTTAACTTTTATTTTTTACATCTACATTTTATACATACATATACTTCATTTTAGTCTTTTTTCACTCTATTCAATCATATATATACATATATGTATGTGTGTATTATATATATATATTTATATATATATATATAAACTTTTGTTTTCTTGGCAATTTTGGGATATAGTGTCTTCTAACACAGAGACCAAAATTCAATCAAGAACAAGTGGATCACCCTACTTGGTCCACACTGTGAGATTATAGTCTCTCTTCCCCTCCCCACCTTTTGTTTTGTTTTGTTTTGTTTTGTTTTGTTTTTCTTTGCTTTTCTGTTGCAGCTTCCAACTACATCGGATTTGTCTAGGGGGTATTTTGCTTGGGTCATGGTTGATATTTTGGACTCTGCTCATTCACTCACTCATCCTTCTCTGGGCAAAATGACTAGAAGGAGGAATTCACAACAAAAGAAAGAACCAGAGGCAATGTTCTCTGTCACAGAGCTAATTGATATGGATATAAGTAAGATGTCAGAGACGGAATTCAGGATAGCAATTATAAAGTTAAAAGCTAGGCTTGAAAAAAGCAAAAATGATAGTACAGAATCTCTAAAGGTGGAAATGAGATCTAATCAGGCTGAACTTAAAAAATGCTATGAATGAGATGCAGTCTAAATTCAATGCTCTAACAGCTAGGGTAAATGAGGCAGAAGAGAGAATAAGTGATCTAGAGGACAGGCTGATGGAAAGGAAGGAAGTTGAGGAAAAGACAGAAAGACAACTACTAGCCCATGAAGAAAGGCTTTGAGAAATTAATGATGTCCTGAAATGAACCAATGTCAGAATTATTGGGGTGCCTAAGGGGGTGGAGAGAGAGAGGGGACCGGAAGGTATATTTGAGCAAATCATAGCTGAAAACTTCCCTAATCTGGGGAAGGAAACAAGCATTCATGTCCAAGAGGCAGAGAGGACCCCTCCCAAAATCAATAAAAACAGATCAACACCCCGACATATAATAGTGAAGCTTGCAAATCTTAGAGAAAAAAAGCTATCCTGAGAGCAGCTAGGGAGAGGAGCTTCCTTATGTACAGAGGGAGGAACATCAGAATAACATCAGACCTATTCACAGAAACCTGGCAGGCCAGAAAGGGCTGGCAAGATATATTCAAGGTACTAAATGAGAAGGACATTCAGCCAGGAATACATTATCCAGCAAGGCTGTCATTCAGAATGGAAGGAGAGATAAAGAGCTTCCAAGACAGACAGAAACTGAAAGAATTTGTCACCACCAAGCCAGCACTGAAAGAAATATTAAGGGGGATACTGTAAGTGAAGAGAGACCCCAAGAGTTACATAGACCAGAAAGAAACAGAGACAATCTACAGAAACAGGGACTTTACAGGCAATACAATGGCACTAAATTCATATCTTTCAATAGTTACTCTCAATGTAAATGGGCTAAATGCTCCAACCAAAAGACACAGGGTATCAAATTGGATAAAAAAGCAAGACCCATCCCTATGCTATCTACAAAAGACTCATTTTAGACCTAAAGACACCTCCAGACTGAAAATGAGGGGGTGGAGAACCATTTACCATGCTAATGGACTTCAAAAGAAAACTGAGGTAGCAATCTTCTTATGAGACAAATTAGATTTTAAACCAAAGACCATAGTAAGCGATGTAGAGGGACACTATATCACACTTAAAGGGTTTATCCAACAAGAAGATCTACAATTGTAAACATTTATGCCCCCAATATGGGAGCAGCCAATTACAGAAACCAATTAATAACCAAAGTAAAGAAACACACTGATAATAAAACAATAATAGTAGGGGACTTCAACACCCCATTCACAGCAATGGACAGACCACCTAAGCAGATGATCAACAAAGAAACAAGGGCTTTGAATGACACACTGGACCAGATGGACTTCACAGATATATACAGAGCATTCCATTCTAAAGCAACAGAATACATATTCTTCTTGAGTGCATATGGAACATTCTCCAGAATAGATCACATATTGGGTCATAAATCAGGTCTCAACCAGTAGGTTGGGAATTATTCCCTGCATATTCTCAGACCACAATGCTTTGAAACTGGAACTCAATCACAAGAGGAAATTTGGAAGGAACTCAAACACTTGGAGGTTAAAGAGCATCCTACTAAAGACTGAACAGGTCAACCAGGAAATTAAAGAAGAACTTAAAAAATTCATGGAAACTAATGAGGATGAAAACACATCGGTTCAAAACCTCTGGGATACAGCAATGGTGGTCCTAAGAGGGTAGTACATAGCAATACAAACCTCTCTCAAAAAATTAGAAAAATCCCAATATGCAAGATAACCTTACACCTAAAGGAGCTGGAGAAAGAAGAGCAAATAAATCTTAAACCAAGCAGGAGAAGAGAAATAATAAAAATTGGAGCAGAAATCAATAAAATAGAAACCAGAAGAAGACTAGAACAGACCAATGAAACTAGAAGCTGGTTCTTTGAAAGAATTAATAAGATTGATAAAGCTTTGGCCAGACTTATCCAAAAGAAAAGAGAAAGTACCCAAATTAATAAAATCATGAGTGAAAAGGGAAAGATGACGACCAACACCAAGGAAATACAGAGAATTTAAAGAACATATTGTGAGCAACTATATGCCAATAAATTAGGCAATCTGGAAGAAATGAATGCATTCCTGGAAACTTATAAACTACCAAGACTGAAACACAGAGAAACAGAAAACCTGAACAGACATATAACCAGCAAGGAAATTGAAGCAGTCATCAAAAATCTCCCAACAAACAAGAGTCCAGGGCCTGATGTTTTCCCAGGGGGAATTCTACCAAGCTTCTAAAGAAGAATTAATATCTATTCTTCTGAAGCTCTTTCAAAAAGTAGAAATGGAAGGAAAACTTCCAAACTCGTTCTATGAGGCCAGCATTACCTTGATCCCAAAACCAAACAAACACCCCATCAAAAAGGTGAATTACAGACCAATATCCCTGATGGAACATGGGTGCTAAAATTCTCACCAAGATCCTAGCCAATAGGATCCAACAGTACATTGAAAGGATTATTCTCCATGACCAATTGGGATTTTTTCCTGAGCTGCAAGGGTGGTTCAACATTCGCAAATCAATCAACATGACACATCACAAAATAAAAGAAAGGACAAGATCCTCTCAATTGATGAAGAAAAGCATTTGACAAAATACAGCATTCTTTCTTGATTAAAACTCTCCACAGTGTAGGGGTAGAGGGAACATACCTCACTATCATAAAAGCTATCTATGAAAAGCCCACAGCAAATATCATTCTCAATGGGGAAAAACTGAGAGCTTTTCCCTTAAGGTCGGGAACACGACAGGGATGCCCACTCTCACCTCTGTTGTTCAACGTAGTACTAGAAGTCCTAGCCTCAGCAATCAGACAACAAAAAGACATAAAAGGTATTCAAATTGGGACAGAGTCAAACTCACTCTTCACAGATGACATGATACTTTACGTGGAAAACCAAAAGACTCTACCCCAAAATTGCTAGAAATCATACAGGAATTCAGCAACGTGGCAGGATATGAAATCAATACACAGAAATCAGTTGCATTTCTATACACTAACAATGAGACAGAAGAAAGAAAAATTAAGGAATTTATCCCATTTACTAGTGCACCAAACACCATAAGATACTGAGGAATAAACCTAACCAAAGAGTAAAGGATTTGTACTCTAAAAACTACAGAACATTTATGAGAAATTGAGGAATACAGAAAGAAATAGAAGAACATTCCATGCTCATGGATTGGGAGAATAAACATTGTTAAAGTGTCTATGCTACCCAGAGCAATCTACACAATCAGTGCCATCCCTATCAAAATACCATCGACATTTTTCACAGAGCTGGAACAAACAATCCTAAAAATTGTATGGAATCAGCAAAAGACCCCAAATAGCCAGAGGAATGTTGAAAAAGAAAACCAAAGCTGGAGGCATCCCAATGCCAGACTTTAAGCTATATTACAAAGCTGTAATCATCAAGACAGTATGGTACTGGCACAAAAACAGACACATAGATCAATGGAACAGAACAGAGAACCCAGAAATGGACCCTCAACTCTATGGTCAACTAATCTTTGACAAAGCAGGAAAGAATATCCAATGGGAAAAGGACAGTATCTTCAATACATGGTGCTGGGAGAATTGGACAGCCACACGTAGAAGAATGAAACTGGACCACTTTCTTACACCATACACAGAGATAAACTCAAAATGAATAAAAGACTTAAATGTGAGTCAGGAATCCATCAAAATCCTAGAGAAGAACACAGGCAGTAACCTCTTTGACCTTGGCCGCAGCAACTTCTTGTGAGACACATCTTGAAAGGCAAGGGAAAGAAAAACAAAAATGAACTATTGCGACTTCATCAAGATAAAAGGTTCTGCACAGCAAAGGAAACAGTCAAAAAATGAAAAGACAACCCACGGAATAGTAAAAGATATTTGCAAATAACATAACAGATAAAGGGCTGGTATCCAAGATCTATAAAGAACTTCTCAAACTCAACACCCAAAAAACAAATAATCCAATCAAGAAATGGGCAGAAGACATGAACAGACATTTCTCTAAAGAAGACATCCAAATGGCCAATAGACACATGAAAAAATGCTCCACATCACTTGCCATCAAGGAAATACAAATCAAAACCACAATGAGATACCGCCTCACACCAGTCAGAATGGCTAAAATTAACAAGACAGGAAACAACAAGTGTTGGCAAGGATGTGGAGAAAGGGGAACCCTCTTACACTGTTGGTGGGAATGTAGAACTTAGTTGGTATAGCCACTCTGGAAAACAGTATGGAGACTCCTCAAGAAGTTAAAAGTAGAGCTACCCTATGACCCAGCAATTGTACTACTAAATATTTACCTCAAAGATAAAAATTTAATGATCGAAGGGACACCTGCACCCCAGTGTTTATAGCAGCAATGTCCACAATAGCCAAACTGTGGAAAGAGCCAAGATGTCCACTGACAGTTGAATGGATAAAGATGTGGTTCATATATACAATTGAATATTATTCAGCCATCAGAAAGGATGAATAGTTACTATTTACATCTACATGGATGGAACTGGAAGGTACAATGTTGTGCAAAATAAGTCAGTCAGAGAAAGACAACTATCATATGGTTTCACTCATATGTGGAAAATAAGAAACAGCACAGAAAAGGATGGGGAAGGGAGGGAAAATGGAATGGGAAGTCATCAGAGAGGGAGAAAAACCAGGAGAGACTCTTAACTACAGGAAACAAACTGAGGGTGGCTGGAGGGGTGGGTTGGGTGGGTGGATGGGGTCATTGGGTGATAGGCATTAAGGAGGGCACATGATGTGATGAGCACAGTATTACATGCAACTAATGAATCATTGAACACTACATCAAAAACTAATGATGTACTGTATGTTGGCTAATTGAATTTAAATTAAAAATATTTAGTTTTATGGAGCTTATCACTTGGAAGTAGTAAAAATAAAACAAAACAACAAAAACAAACTCTAGTTTATGCTTACATTTCCTTTAATTCTTGTTCTTGCATTTGGCCTGTGATCAGGAAATATAAGTTAATAAACATGTATCCTCCCCTAAATAGCCTAAGTAATTTTAAAAAAGAAAAGCAAAGCTGGAGGTATCCCAATTCCAGACTTCAAGTTATATTACAAAGCTGTAGTAATCAAGACAATATGGTGCTGGAACAAAAATAGACACATAGTTCAATAGAACAGAATATAAAACCCAAAAATGAACCCATGACTATACAGTCAATGAAACTTTGACAAAGCAGGAAAGAATCGCCAATGGGAAAAAGATAGTCTCTTCAATAAATGGTGTTGGGAAAACTGATCAGCTAAATGCAAGAGAAGAAAACTGGACCACTTTCTTATACCACACACAAAAATAAACTCAAAATCGATTAAAGACCTAAATGTGAGACCTGAAACCATAAAAATTCTAGAAGAGAGCACAGGGCTCTGACATTGGCCATTTTCTAGATATGTCTCCTGAGGCAAGGAAAACAAAAGCAAAAATAAACTATTGGAACTACATCAAAATAAAAAGCTTCTGCACAAAAAGGCAACAATCAACAAAACTAAAAGGCAACCTACAAAATGGGAGAAGATATTTGCAAATGACATTATCTAATAAAGGGTTAGTATCCAAAATATATAAAGAAATTGTACAACTCAACACCAAAAAGCCCAAATAATCCAGTTAAAAACTGGGCAGAAGAAATGAACAGACATTTCTCCAAAGAAGATATCCATATGGCCAACAGATAGATGAAAAAATGCTCATCATCACTTACCATTAGGGAAATACAAATCAAAACTACAATGAGATATCACCTCATACCTGTCAGAATGGCTAAAATCAAAAACACAAGAAACAACAGGTGTTGGCGAGGATGTGGAGAAAAAAACCCGTCATGCACTATTGGTGGGAATGCTAACTGGTGCAGCCACTATAGAAAACAGTATACGGATTCCTCAAAAAGCTAAAAGTGGAACTACCCTATGATCCAGTAATCACACTACTGGATATTTACCCCCAAAATACAAAAACACTAATTCAAAGGGATACATGCACACACACCCCTATGTTTATAGCAGCATTATTTACACAAGATATGAAAGTCCAGTGTCCATCAATAGATGAAAGGATAAAGAAGACCAAAGGATAAAGAAGATGTAGTGTGTATATACATATATACATACCAGGTCTTCTTTATCCATATATATATTATGAATATATGAATAATATGAATATTATTCAGCTGTAAAAAAAGAATGAAATCTTGCCATTTGTGATGACATGGATGGAGCTAGAGAGTATAATGCTAAGCAAAATAAGTCAGTCAGAGAAAAACAAATACCATATGATTTCACCCATAAGTGGAATTTAAGAAATAAACAACAAAGAAAAAAGAGAGAGAGAGACAAAACAAGAAACAGACTCCAAACTGTAGAGAACAAATTGATGGTTACCACAGGGGAGGTGGGTGGGGGATGGGTTAAATAGGTGATGGGGAGTAAGGAGTGCACTTGTCCTGATGAGCACTGAGTAATGTATAGAATTGTTGAATCACTATACTGTACACTTGAAACTAATATAATACTGTATTAACTCTACTGAAATTAGAATAGAAAATTTAATAAAATAAAAAATGTTTTAAAACAATAAAAATTTAAAAATAAACAGGTATTGTTTTCTTAAATATGTAATTCTTATTTTATATAAAAACACATGAGAGTATATTATAGACTTGCTGCTCTCACTTATCGCACCTGAACAGAACCTGCTTGTTGCTCCCTTGGTAACTTTGATGTGTGCTACTTTAAAAGACACAGGGTTTAGACTGATAAATCACTGACCTCTAAAAGAAAGAAAAAAAAGAAAGAAAAGAAAAGAAAAGAAGAGAAAAGAGAAGAGAAAAAGAAAAGAAAAAGAAAGGGAAGAAGGAAGGAAGGAAGAGGGAGGGGAAGAAGGAAGGAAGGAAGGGAGGGAGGGAGGGACAAAGGAAGGAAGGAAGGAAGGCACAGGGTTTTGGAGGAGTCAATCAACTTTCATCAGACTTGACTCGTGCCTCTTATCTTTTCCTAAATGCTTTCTCAGAGTACCATCTTTAGATACAAAATGAGAGATGAGATTCACAAATGCTAACACAGAAACTTCTGTTCACATTAAAGTATAAATGCCTAATACCCGTTCTTTCCAAAGTACAGGCCTTGATGAAGGCAAGAGTACCTTGGAAAAAGAAAGATCCCCACCTTAGCAAGGGAAAAGCAAGAGGTAGCAAATGCCAAACCTATTGCTTCATCCTTTCGTGTCTGGTCACCCCTGACCTAGATTACAGAGAGTTCACTATAAGCTGTGGCTGATTACACCAGGACTTTATTCTTTAAAAATAGAAATTACATGAGTTCCAAAGTTTATACACAAGCCTGAATTTTACATTCAACACAAAGCAAGGGAATCTTCTCCTACATTTATTTTTCAAAGTATAATAATCCTACAGAAAAATCTCCAGACACATTCCTACCCATCTCTATTCTTCACCTCTGTTTTCTTCAGATATTTTATTTACCAAAGAAGCAATGAGAGTGGGAGAAAGAGAGAACTTTAATGTAGATAAACACCAGACAAGACAGAGCTGACACATAATCCAAGCAAAAAGAGAATCAGCAGGGTGTAGCATAATTGCTTTGTACACAACAGCATATTCCAAAATAATAAACTTTAAACATTCTTGAATGTCAAACAACATTCTTCCCAGTCCTCTTTATAGTGCTGAGCACTGAGAGATTGGCATCAAACCCCAGGTGACACCGTTTCTAAGGCTAAAAGCAGGAAGGCGAGACAAAGAAGGAAGAAAATACCCAAGTCAAGGTTCATGCCAGATACATTCCACTGGCAAAGCCAACAGTATTCTCCAGTCATTTCAGTGACTGGGCTGGGAAACAGCTTCTCTTATAATTATTGTTGTATCTGTTTTAGCTACCAAAATTTAATAGGATTTTATTATCCATGGGGTTGCATATAAGAAAATAGGGCATTGTCCATTCAAAGACATAATGTGAATCTCCCTTTCCTAACTGATATCTGGGAAAGCCAAGAAAAGCACCTGAAACAAGGGCTGTGAAGAACTGACAGAAAATTCATTTAAAAATGACACATTTGTCAACTGCTGGCTGATGTGGATAAGCAGATGGAGTTAAACAAACTTAGGTAACTTAGGAAAAAGCCTCATTAAGGCTCACTGACCTACAGATTTCAGTCAGTTCCCCATAAAGGAAAAGGACAAAGGCTTAGTCAGAGTTAATTGCAAGATGCAATAGACCCAAGCAAAATGTTTAGGTAAACTCTAACAAACATGAATAAGAAAATGAAAGAATAAAACAATGATAAATAAAAAGAAGCAAATAAACTGTCCATAATCCCCACCCCAGAGTTATAAACACTATAAACTTTGTACAGATGCATCATCCATTTATCCATCCATAACTCACTGTGGAGATTTATGTCATATTTTGGTAGTAAATCTGTCATTTATGACTGACCACCTGACCTAAAAAGTCACCTCCTTCTCTGCTTATCACCCCAAAAGTGTCCCTTTTTTGCTGTCTCTGATGGTAAGACCGTTCTTGTCTTCACATTTCCCTCCTTTCTTCGGCTACTCTTTTTTTTTTTTTTTTTTTTTAAGATTTTATTTATTTGACAGAGAGAGACACAGTGAGAGAGGGAACACAAGCAGGGGGAGTGGGAGAGGGAGAAGCAGGCTTCCCGCGGAGCAGGGAGCCGGATGCGGGGCTCGATTCCAGGACCCTGGGATCATGACCTGAGCCGAAGGCAGATGCTTAATGACTGAGCCACCCAGGTGCCCCGTCTTCGGCTACTCTTATTCAATGATCTCACAAATATTTATAGAGTACATATTGCTAGTATAAGCCAGACACTCTTCACTCGGAAGAGCCAGACCACTACCCCTGTTGATAATCTGAACCCCTGAACCTGCAGGCACAGAAGGTCCCTACCAAAGAGCTACCTGCCATCCACCACCCATACTCTGCCTGTGCACCAGCAACAGATCCTCAAACACCACACTACCTCCTTATAGACTGAACTGACCCCTAGCATCTCTATAACCAGACTCCACCCTCAAGTGCTTTGCCAGTTTCACTTTGTCCCTCAAATTCCCTAGTCACCTTTTCACAGCTATACCTATAACAGTGTCACCACTAGACCTAGACTGGAATAACCCAATTGAGTATAGTCAGGTAGCCCCTCAACATGTAAAATTATGAAGTGCGCTCAGACCAGAATGTCTAAGAGATTTCAGAAAGGGTGTACTATTGCACATCATCACAGAAAAAGTCAAGGGCATTTAAAATTGTTTTAGCTTCTGAATTAGGTGGGAAAGAACTAGGATGAAAAGAGGTCACAAAAACAGAAGGCTGATGAATCAGATGTGTTTACTTTTTTGTGGCTCTAGTATCAGCAGGGGCTTTATATGCCTGGAAGGTATGTGTGTTCTATTTGCCTGTTTTTCTTTAGAAAGACAAGAGAAGGGCTTGTATGGGCAGCAAGACTGACCCTGGGAGTCTGAATAAGGGAGACAGCATGGAATGGTAGTGAGAGCATCAGGGATCAAGGCAAGCAGTGTGACCTTGGGCAAGTGAGGCAACTTTCCTAAATCTCCAAGTCCTCAGTTATAAAGCAGGGAGATAATAATACTCATGTCATATGTTCAGAGTCAGCATTAAATACCACAACTTAACACAAAGTCAGTACTCAAACAATGTTAGGTGATATTACTATGGATGTTAATTAATGGAAATGACAATGTGAAACAAAGGCTGGATAATCCCTTGTCTGAAACGCTTTCTGCCTCTTAAAGGGAGTAGGATTAGAAAACATCCCTTTCAATTCTATGGCTCTTGGATTCCCTGTGACACTCTTTGTGTAGGAGCAACCACAACCAAGTGATCCTTTATGGAGTGTTGGCGAGGTGAGCGATAGACTAGATTCTTTATACGTGTTATTTTTTATTTCAGCCCAAACCCTATGGAATGTGCCCTATTATCTTTATTTTACAGATGAGAAAACTAAAGCTCAAGAGAGCAAATAAAGTGCTAGAGGCTCTACTTCTAAGAGGTGGCAGAAGTTGAATCCTAATCTGAGTCCTTCAAACCTGAAAGCCTACACTCTTTCCAATATGCTGCTTTTCTGTGGGGAAACAGAAAGTGAATCATTCATCCTCAGATGGTTTTCCAGGAGTTGAGTGTCTGTCCTCACATTGATCTAAACCCATTTGTTGAATTCCTTTTGTGATCAATAATAATGTAAAAATGGTACTTACCTGCAAATCAGTTGACTGGAGTGGGGCTGCCAGCTACGGCCAAGGATCACATGAGGCTGGACACTCATCTAATTCACTGAGTAGTCTTAGAGAATCCTACAACGGACACTTGGATGGTGAAAAAAGTAAGTATCCATTTTAATACAGTGGGTTTGGCATGGACTGATAACTTTTTAAAAACTCCTATGAAAATGAAGGAACAAAGATCTTCAGTGCTTTTGAATAGGGAAAGAGTGATACTTGAACCTCTATTTAAGACTGACTCTACTGTCTATTTAGCTGCTGTATCCTAGGCCTTGGAAGCCAGGGGAGGTAGTCAAGGTGAGGGATGACAATGACAATGGAAAACATCTTTAACTAAGTCTCCACCAGTTATAGTCACTAGAAGCTGGAGAATCCACCCTTCCTTTAGCATGGTCCCAAAGGCCTCAATGTGCCCCTTCACAGCCCATTACCTTTGTTTACTGTCAACTTCAAAGTCATATCTCACCCAATGCCTGTCAGCCTGATTGTTAAGCCACCAGTTCTACCAATAATGGTCCTTCAGTGTCACAGGTGTGGCTCCTACTGTCATAGGACTGCTACTCCCTTGAAGGCTAGGACTCCCAGACTGGGGTTTATGTATGTTTATATTGGGCTCTTCAAAGGATGGTTGCCTGTATATTTTAATCCACTCTTGAGGCATTTGGGACAAGTTTATTTAGGACTGGGTTAGATTATATTCGAGTGGCACAGCCCAGATGACAACCAAAACTGTACTAACAACCTGACCATAAGAGAGTGTCCTGGGAGAGAACTCTGGTACTTCAAAGCAGGTGCCTGATTCAATCAGAATATTCCTTCTGGAGTATGATTCTCAAAGTGTATCTGGCATTGTTCTGGTTATCTGAGCAGGGTCCTTCTGAGGATCCAAGAACTGATCATTCATTTTTTTATGGATAAAAAATGAAAAACTCACTTTACATCTTTAGGTACATCTTTTACACATTTATGTAAAACTAATTGCTTTTTACCAATAAAACTACTGGCTAATGTATTAAATGATTGATATAGAAACTACACAGTAGTTTATTTTTCCTCTAGAATGGAATCATGAGCAAAATAATAAAAAGACAATTTTCTTCATGCCCCTCACAGAAATAGTCTTTGTGTTTCCTGTTCTGGGATTCCTGGTTTCAGGCAGTGACCAGCAGCCTTTTTGAGTTTCAGGATATATATAGAATTGTGCCAACCTGAGACTACTCCTACCCTGGGCTTGGTTTGGTTAGGTGAGGGGTCCCAGACTCAAATGCCTTCTAAGGCTTTGTGAGTAATTTGGATGAATGCAGTGTATAAGGCATATTAAGGAGGAGTGGCATCTGTGGTAACTTGGAGTTCACATGTCCTTCTTAAAAAAAATATTCAGGGGCACCTGGGTGGCTCAGTCAGTTAAGCATCTGCCTTTGGCTCAGGTCATGATCCCAGTATCCTGGGTTCGAGTTCCGCATTGGGCTCCTTGCTCAGCAGGAAGCCTGTTTCTCCCTCTGCCTGCTGCTCCCCCTGCTTGTGTACTCACTCTCTCTCCCTTTGACAAATAAATAAAATAAAAAATCTTTTAAAAAAATTAAAAAATGAAAAGAAATAAAAGAAACATGCAGCTGCCACCCAGCTTGAGCCAATTATTGTCATTTAACAATATAGGTCCAATGTTGCCAGGTCATCAAATTAAAATAGAAATCTGGAAGAGAGGATGATGTAGGCAATATTTTAATTTTTAAGTGTTGTTAAGTAATGTACTTTTTCTTAAACACTTCATAAGCCAACAATTTCTGGACCAAATCAAATACATCTGTGAGCCAGATGTGGTTTATATAATTTGGGACTCAGTCCTAGTCAATGTTTCCCAAGGTATGGTCCAAGGACCACCAACATCAGTGTCATTTTTTTAAACTGGAGATTTACATACCTATCCCAAACCTACTGAATCCAAACCTCTAGAATTAAGACCTAGTGATCAGTACTTTTAAGTAAACATTCATGGTGGAAATGGAAAGGGAACATGGCCCAACATTGAGGTATTGGATCTCCTGAGACTGGGAGATCTAAGAAATGGACATGCTTCCATAGCACGAATAACACATTAGGACACTGATGAGCTCTCTAGCCTCTATTTTAGGTATTCCTCCTCCTCCTCATCATCATCATCTTGATCATTTAACCGATATTTATTGAGCTCCTATTATATGCCAGGTTTTGTTCTAGGACTGAGGATGCAGCATGGAATGAAAGACACTAAAACCCCTGCTCTCATGTAGCCTAATTCCAGTGGGGAGAGACAGAGAGTGAAAGAGGTAATAAGTAAAATCTAGCAGGTTAGATAGTGAGAAGAATAAAGCAAAGAGGGAGGAAAGGAATTGTGTGTGGTGAGGGTATTGAGAGAAGGGAGTTGCAATTTTAGATAAGATTTTTTTCAGAGAAGGCCTCACTGCCTTAAGCCAAGACCTGAAGGAGAGAAGGGGACAGCCATGTGGAAATCTGGGGGAAGGCCTTCCAGACAGAATAGCAAATGGAAGGGCCCTCAGACATTTACAATGTGGTGAGTTTGAGGAATAACATGGAGGAGAACAATGAGCAAGAGGAGGAAGGGCATCAGACTGCATATGGTCTTGAGGGCCAGGTAAAGACTTCAGCTTTTTTAATCTCGGGGAGACCCTGGAAGGTTTGGAGCAGAGAATGGCAGGATCTCTCTGGCTTCTGAGAGGAGGTGCACAAAGACCGTTTCAGGAGGTATTCCAATAATCGAGGTGGTTTGGACCATGGGGATAGTGGTGGAGGTGGTAAAAAGTGGTTGAATTCTGGATGTGTTTTAAATATAGAGCTAACAGGATTTTGCAATTAATCAGATGTAGAGTATGAGACGAAGAGTTCAGAATGACATCAAGGTTTGAGGCCCAAACAACTATAAGAATGGAGTTAATATTTACTGAGATGGGGAAGATCGCAGGTAGAGTAGGGTTTGAGGGGGGAGGGTAAATCTGAAGCTCAGTTTAGGACATATTAAATTAAAAACACCTATTAGATATCCAAGTGGAGATTTTGAGTAGGCAGTTTGATATGGGTTCCAGTAAGCCATTTGTATTAAGGTTCTCCAGAGAAACAGAACCAACTCTGTGTATATGTGTGTGTGTGTAGAGAAGGTGGGGAGATACTTATTTTAAGGACTTGGTTCATACAATTGTGGAGACTTGAGTCCAAAATCTGCTGGAGTAAGCCAGAAGGCTAGATACTCAAGGAAGTATCCTTGAACCTTTGTTCAAGTCCAAAGGTAGTCTACTGCCAGAATTCCTTCTTGCTCAGAGGAAGTCAGTCTTTTTCTCTTACAGTCTTCAACTGATTGGATGAGGCCCACCCACATTATAAAGGGTAATCTTCTTTACTCTGCCAATTTAAATGTTAATCTCATCCAAAAATACCTTCACAGAAAACACCCAGAATAATATTGATCAAATATCTGGGCACTGTGGCCCAGCCAAGCTGACACATAAAATTAACCATCACACCATCATCACCGTTACAACCATAGTTACAATTTACTGGGTATCTACTACCCAGGTCTGATGCAGATACCTTATGTTATTTATTATTAAACTACTCCCCAAAATACCACAAGGTAGGTATTATTCCCATGGTGTAGATGACAGAACTGAGGCTCTAGAGATTAAGCAATTTGTCCATGGTCCCACGGCAGGATCCAATCCCATATCCAGTTCCAGGGACTATAGTCTTCCCCCGCTGTACCACACTGCCTCCCAAACTGCAAGCTTCTTTTTTCTCCAGAAATACTCTTCCATCTGCCTGAAAAACTCATCCTCTCCTTCACCTGAATAAGTTTTACCTCTTCATCAAGACTCAGCTCAAGGGTCACCTCCCCCAGGAAGCCATCATTAATTCCTTCTCCTACCTGGATTTTAGAAGTTCTTCTATACTCTCATAAACAGTGGACTTTACACATGTCTACAAAGAGGAATCATCAAACTACAATTGCTGGTTTCTGACTTTTCTTCTCCCTGAGGTTGTAAACATTTTAATGTAGGGGAACCCACCTTATTCATCACCGTATTTGCACATCCTCAGCACCTAGCCTAGCACAGGATAAGTGTTTTAACATATATTCCATAAACACATAAATGTTTAAGGAATGAATGAACAAATGGTGTGTGTAAAGGAAGGGAAGACAGCAAGGAGCCTGAGAAGGAGCATTAAGACAGATTAAGGGGCAACCTAAGAGAGGACAGAATCACAGCAGACATGGGCAGAAAGTTCTGGGGAACGATGTTAAATGATGCAGAGATACTGATGAGACTGAATGCTAAAAAGAGTCTATTAGATTCATTGGGGAAAACCAGATGAATTCCGTAGAGTACTTAGTGGCTTAGTGGTTTGGAAAAAAAAGTTTTATTTGTAGAAGTTTTAATGATGCTGCCTGGACTAGTTGAGATAGCATCAAAAAGAATTTGCAATTGGATTTGGGATTTATAGAAAGGGTAGAATTTGAATAGGTGTGTGTTAGGTGGGTGGGGATGAGGGATTGTGATGAAATGACAGGCCAAGAAAGATCACATTTTTTTTTAAGATGTATTTATTTTCGAGAGAGAGGGAGCGAATGGGGGGAGGGGCGGAGGGAGAGAATCTACAAGCAGACTCCTCTGCTGAGCGCAGAGCCCGATGTGGGGCTTGATCTCATGATCCATGAGATCATGACCTGAGCCTAAACCAAGAGTCAGACACTTAACCAACTGCACCACCCAGGCGCCCCAGAAACATCACATTTTTAAAGTAATTAGGGAAACTGCCCAAGACATCAGAGAGCCCAGGTATAGAAGCAAACAAACAATTCAAAACAAAATATTACCCTGCCTTGTTCCCTAGCAAGGTTCTTTGCCTCCCTGATGGCACACTGCCCATCAGCAAATAGGGAAGAGTGGATCTCAACCCTAATATTCAGATCACTGTGGTGTATAATTTACATGTCAATTCCTTTGATGAAAAGTGCAGTAAGAAAACAACGAGTTTAGACACATTTCAAATGGAAAATATCAAATCTGATAACGACTCATCTATTTCGCTTCTGTAATTTCCTAACCAATTCATATGTGACCCAGCCGCTAAACATTTTTTTTCCTCTCCTTGCCTTGGAGCCTAAGAATAACTTTGCAGTGGATAACAAATGATAATTTTTCATTGAGAAATAAAATTAAATGGCACACTAGCAGTTGAGGCTGACTAACCATTTCACATTCCTAAACTTCCAATATAAATGAATCATTATTTGATATAATTCTAAAGAAATATGCTGCCTTAAATATATGCTTTTAGTTAAACCACTGCATTTCTTGAATACTCTCTAACACAAGCTATTTGAGCCAACTTCTTTTCATAAGAAGAGCAGTGAAAGACATTTGAGGCCTTTGTGACTTTTACCAAATTACAGGGCAGGGTTCAATCAATTCACAGTGCTAAGTGGGGTCATTTTTGTCGTACTAAGAGAAATTATAGCACTTTTTTTCTCCAGACCTGGCGTTTCCATGGTAACTGCACAAGATCCCAACAACACACAGATCATAGCAAATACTGGAGTAGAATCTGTTTACTTCTTAGACAGATGGCAGTAGAAAATTTTTTGTTTGGGGGTTTTATCTTCTATGTATAATGCCTTCCATGTTGCAAATATTTAACGCAAAGCTTGAGTTCACTATGCAAAATAGTGTCTAAATAATCTGCTAGATGTTGTGGTATAACTACCAGAGCCCAGCAGACCTTTGAAAAGAAAGCTGGTTTCCTCTGTTTTCAATTCTCTCAGACTCTGTTTGTCACTTAGGAAAGGAGAACTTTAGGCTGAGCTTCCTTCACACATAAATGGGCTGCAAAGGCTCAGAGAAGAATTCTTACCATCCACAACTGACCTAATGAGAATTAGCACTTCTTCCAGAGCACCCTTGTTTTTTGGAGTATCTCTTCAGCCTGTTATGAAATATAATTGGTGCCTGGTTTGCTAAACTTGCAAATTGATGCCTGTAGGTAAAATTGTTTTCTGCAGGCTTGATGAGAAATTTTAAATGCAATTCACATTCCATATTCAACCATGACATGACAAAATATTTAAAAGCCATTTCTAATACACCAGTGACTTACGAAAACATGACTTACAATGACCTCATTTGCCCTGCACCCTTCTAAAATCTAAAAAAGATGAAAATAATGCAGCTGCTTCTCATTTTATCCACTGTGTCTTCAGTTGAGGGCTTGGGAGCCCAGAGCCCCATGCTTTGGGAGTTCAAAAGCATTAGATTTTTGGCTTTCACTCTAGTTCCCACACCTGTGCTCCCAGAACCCTCAGGGTAAAATGCTATCCAAGTAGCCTCAGCAATAGGGAGAAACACAGATGGCCCTTGCTAACATGAAATTAGCAGAGGATATATATGCAGAGATTGGTTACCAGGGGCCAAAAGTTAAAAAGTACCTACTACCTATGGTCCCTTCTGCCAAATAAATCAAGTTCCAACTTAACTGCATCCTAACCTGAGTTAGGATGTGAGTTAGGAAAAATGTCGATGTGCATTAATAGACAGTCTTGAATTCAAACCCTCACTCTTTCACTTACTGAGTTTATGCTGAATTTTTATGTTAAATATTATTGTGTTGAAAGTATATTGAATGGAGAACATTAGGAGAAGGAAGAGAAAAATGAAGGGGGCGGAAATCGGAGGGAGAGATGAACCATGAGAGACTATAGACTCTGAGAAACAAACAGGGTTTTAGAGGGGAGAGTGGTGTGGGGATGGGTTAGCCTGGTGATGGGTATTAAGGAGGGCGCGTACTGCATGGAGCACAGGGTGTTATACGAAAACAGTGGATCGTGGATCACCACCTCAAAAACTAATGATGTATTGTATGGTGACTAACATAATAAAATTTAAAAAAAAGAAAAAGAAAGTACATTGAATTTTTATCTTGCTGAGCCTTTTTTGTCACATCTTTAAAATCCCTTTCCCCCCAAGGTGTTGGAAGGATTGAATGCCATGTATTAAAAGCACCTGGAAATGTGACACCCACATCAGATGCTTGATAAGCAACTAGGTCTATTTAAACCTAAAGTAGATTGAGTGTCCAGACTTGCTCATTAAGGAAGAAGAAACCACAATGCCATGACAACATCTAATCAAAGCTTTTATAGAATCTCAGAATTGGAAAACAGTTCAGCTGTGTTCTAGCCTTTCTTGATCAGTGATTTGTCTCTCTGTCATCTCTGTCAACTACTCATTCCAGCCTCTCAGGTAGGAACATTTCCAATAGAGAGAAATTGTCACTTCAACAATCAGCCATTTAATTGTGAAAAATGAAAAGGGCAAAATCAACCATCATGAGGATCAACTGTGTACCCAGAGCTATACAGATATTATTCTTATTCAAATGACTACTCTGTGAAGTAGCTACTATTTCACACATTAGGAAACAGGGGCTCAGACAATAAACAATTTCACAATCTCTCACAGATTTATGTAAAAGAGCAGCGATCTCCAAAAGTGGTATACTTACTCTAAAATGTAAAAGACTGATCAAGGTTAGTAGAATTGTTCTTAACACTTGCACAATTCCAACATGTCTATGTTCTATTTTTAATTGAAGTATAGTTAATATATAATATTAAATTATCACAGTAATTCAATGATCGTATACATTATGAAATGTACACATTATGAAATGTATACATTATGAAATTGTATACATTATGAATTGTACACATTATGAAATTGTATACATTATGAAATGCTCATAAGTGTGTTACAATATTACTGACTATATTTCTTATGCTGTACTTTAATCTGCATGAAATATTTATTTTATAACTGTAAGTTTGTACTTCTTAAATTCCCTTCACCCATTTCATCCATTTCCCCACCCCTTCCCTTTGGCAACCAGCAGTTTGTCCTCCATATTTATGAGTCTGTTTCTTTTTTATTGTTTTTTGTTTATTTGTTTTGTTTTTTTATATTCCACATATAAGTGAAATCATATGGTATTAGTCTTTCTCTGTCTGGCTTATTTCATTTAGCATAAGTGACAGAACTCTAGGTCCATTCATGTTGTAGCAAATAGCAAGATTTCATTCTTCTTTATTGTTAAGTAATATTCCATTGTATACATATATCACATCTTTATCCACTCATCTATTGATGGACACTTAGGTTGCTTCCATATCTTGACTATTAAAAATAATTTTGCAATAAACATAGAGGTGCCTATATATTTCTGAATTACCGTTTTCATTTTACTCAGAAGTGGAATTACTGGATCATTTGTTACTTTTATTTTTCATTTTTTGAGGAACCTTCATACTGTTTTCCATATTAGCTGTACCAATTTACATTCAATTCAGGAGAGCTCTCATTTCTCCATGTCCTCACAATATTTGTTATTTCTTGTCTTTTTTTAGCCATTCTGACAGATGTGAGCTGATTGATTTATTGTGATTTTGATTTTTTCCTTGATGTTTAGTGATGTTGAGCATATTTTCATGTTGACCATCTATATGTCTTCTATTCAGGTCTTCTTCCATTTTTAATCAGAATATTTGATTTTGGGGTGTTGGGTTATAGCAGTTCTTTATATATTTTGGATATTAACCCCTTATTGGATATATCATTTGCAAATATCTTGTCCCATTCAGTAGGTTGTCTTTTCATCTTGTTGGTGGTTTCTTTCACTGTGCAAAAGCTTTTTAGTTTGATGTAGTCATAATTGTTTATTTTTGCCTTTATTTCCCTTGCCTGAGGAGACAGATCCAGAAAAATATTCCAACACGTCTGTGTTCTTAATGAGGATGGATAGAGGCATATGTTTGACTTTTTATAACTTAAACCTTCTCTTCAAGTATAACACTTGTCTCTGTTCTTGTGTATGATTGGGTCAGAATCCCAGACATGCTTTACTAGAAATTCAGAGTTATGCTTTCTATTGATTCTGACGTGAGAGCTAAATCCATGTCCTTCTCAAAGAATCTGTTGCTACTTGGGAGATAACTACACACTAGGAAAGCCGTGATGATAGTTTTTGTTTGCCCTGGTATCGCCGTGCCTCAAACAGTGCCTAAGACATAGTGGATATTCAATAAATAATATTGATAAATCAATTCAGGGTAGTATTTAAGCCCCATTGTGATTTAATATAATCTTTTCTTGAATTTTTAAGCATTTGAAATCGCCTTCAATTCAGAACAGGAGATAGGATGCTTTGAACCAAGGAGTTGAGTTTTAGCTTCATTTAGGAAAGAAATTACTTTCTCCCAGTTTGTCCTGGTTTAAAAGACACTGACTCAGATCCAATGGACTCTCATGTTATTATTCAGATTTCATTAGTGTTTCCATACATTTAACAAAATCATTTAGCCCTTAGCCCCCTATCTAGTCAGTTCCCTGGCCTATGAAGAAAAAAAAAATTGCTAAGATGGTAAATCTTATTTTAAGTGTTCTTATCACAAAATAACAATGAAGAGGGCAGGAGGAAACTTTTGGAGGTGATGGACAGGTTTATAGCCTAGATTGCAGCAATGGTTTCATGCATGTTTATTTACCTCCAAACTCATCATACTGTATGCATGAATTATGTACACCATTTGTGTGTCAAAAAATATTTTGCCCATAGTGAAAAAGGAACCTCTTATTAGATATTATTTCAGATAACCAAAAAATTTTCCATTATGGTCAGGATCTGGGAAGACAAATACTATGATGCTTAGCTTGGGGTTGATAAATACACACCTTGTTCCCTTGTTTTATCCTTGGGTTACATTTTCCATCATTCCAACTTCCCACATTTGTCCTACATGCTTAGGAATTTGGGGAGTGGGCAGTCTGTGAGCACGTTATTTGTAGTGAGCCTACCTTTCCTCAACCATTTTTTCTCAGCTCAAAACAACAAAATGAAATGCCCCAGGGGGAATAACAAGTCTCAGATATCTGTTTCCTCATTTAACTTTTCTACAATATTTTCTTTGGAGAGGTCCTAGCCCAAATCTTCTCAAGACATTTCCTTAGCCCCTCGTCCTTTCCAAACCTCCTGTTAGGGCAGGACTGATTTCTCTGACATAGAAATGAAGTTTGCACATGGAGTCTAGTTCTTCCTGCTTCACAGTTAACCACTCAATCCCAGCCACTCTCCCACTTCTTTCTTCTTTCCTTTCTCTGATCTACTTTCCGTCTTGCTTCTTCCCCAGACAGCATAAGCCATGAGATCATCTACTAAGATGGGTTTGGCTTCAGGAATGAAGAAGTGCCCTACCACATTTCCAAGGGGATGGCAAGAATTCTTGAGCTCTAAAACAGTGTATTGTTCACTGATATGTAAAGAGGGGGAAGGTTGTACTTTCTGAAAATAACATTTGCACCTCAAGAAGTGAAATTAAATAAATCCTTGAAAAACAAAAAGCAGCTTTTTCTCATATTAGAAGCATTTCTTCTTTTCCCTATGGTACAGTACATAAACGCAAAGGTTGGTTAAATTAGTATTAATGGGACATTATTAAGCCTTTTTAATTTATGCCAGAACTCTTTTCAAGTTTTTTTAGGTATATGCTGCCATTTTGTGATTCAGGATCAAGAATTTTTTTTTTTTCCTAATCTCTTACACTGCCACTGGAGGACATTAAGCCATTTATTCAATAAATATGCACTGAGTGCTTTCTATGTGCCAGTGAACATGCGCAGAATGCCCTTGCATTCTGTTTCTCTGGAATCTATTTAAATTGCTGAATGGGCACCTCCTAAATATCAACACTGTTTCCCACTATAAGCCAGTGCTGATTTAATCCTGAGTCTCCTGTGTTTCCCTAAATATGCCTGTAGAGCCTATTTAGTGAAAAATAAGACAAATTAGCAGTGCCTGGGTGGCTCAGATGGTTAAGCATCTGCCTTTGACTCAGGTCATGATCTCAGGGTTCCAGGATCAAGTCCCAGGTTGGGATCCCTGCTCAGCGGGGAGTCTGCTTCTCCCTCTCCACATCCCCTCCCCTCCTGCCCCCGCCACTCATGCTCTCTCTCTCACTCTCTCTCTCTGTCTGAAATAAATAAAATCTTAAAAAAAAAAAGAAAGAAAGAAAAATAAGAAAAATTAAATATCCACAATCCTCAGTGTTATTCCACAACCCTGATATAGATACTGGTCTGTGTGGAAAATGACCTTGTTTTCACTTCCTCAAGTCTCTTCCACTTTCCACTTCAAAAGGGGGAGGAATCTTTGATCAAAATCGAAGACATATTTGGTCACATATCCTAGTGACAAAGCTTTCAAAGGAGTTGGAACAGTGGTTCTTAAATTTGTTGCGATTAGAATAATCTGGAGAATTTGTTTTTGCTACATCGGCAGAGCTTTATTTTATTAAAATCATTGTGCCCATCTCTCTTCTGTCCTGAGCACTACTGGCCAATACTTCATCTGCTTGTTTTCTTATCATTTTTGTTGTTGTTTTTTTAATAACATTTTACTTTGGAATAATTTTAGAGTTACAGAAAAGCTGCAGAGATAATGCAGAGTTCTCATATGTCTCTGACCCAGTTTCAGTTTCCTCTCGTAGTATCATCTCACATTATTGTGGTACATTTGTCAAAACTATGAAAACAACATTGGTACATTACTATTAACTATAATCCAGACTTTATTCATATTTCATCAGTTTTTCAACTGCATCCTTTTTCTCTTCCAGGATCTAATTCAGGGCACCAGATTGCTTTGAGATCTTATGTCTCTCTATCTCCTCTGGTCTGTAAGCATTTCTGTCTTTCTTTTCTTAACAACCTTGAGGAGTACCAGTAGGTATTTTGTAGAATGTCCTTCAATTTGGGTATATCTGATATTTTATCATAATTAGACTGGTATTTAGATTTATGGAAAGTATGTTACAGAGGGGAAGTGCTCTTCTCACCACATCAGAGGATCTATGATAGCCACAAGACATCACAGGCAATATTAACCTTCATCACTTGGTGTTTTCCAGATTCCTGTGTCATACAGTTACTATTTTTCCCTTTGTCTACTTTATTTTTTGGGAACAAGTGACAAAGTCTAGCTCATCCTCAGGCAGGTGAGGGAAAAATTAAGCTCTACTTCATGGAAGGGGACGTATCTACATAAATTATTTGGAACTATTCTGTAAGAAAGATCTCTTTCTTCCCATTTATTAAGTTATTTAATTATATCAATATGGATTCATGCATAATCATCTTATACTTTGGGTTATAATCCAATATTATGTTATTTATTTTGTGGCTCAAATATTTCTAGGTTTGGCCATTGGGAGTTCTTTCAGGTTGGTGCCTCTGTCCTTTTGACATGACCCCATCCTTTTATTTTTTGAACACTGCTTTATTTTCTGGTAGTACAAGATGCCCAAGCTTATTTTGTATTTTCCCTGCCCTACTCCCAGAACCAGCCATTTCTCCAAAAAGACCTTCTTACTTTAATTGAGGAATGGTAATTAGAAACCATGATCTAGGAACTAGGAATGGTGAGTCATTGCTATTTGAACATCATTGCTTTCAGCAGAAAGAGCTAGGTAATATATATTTGCATATTAGCCTGCGTATCAACACCTATCTGTAACTCTATCTCTGTGTGTGTAGCTAAACATGAGCTCATACTGATGTCTCCAACTCTAGTACACAAAGTTTATTCTAGCCTTCACTTCTTGCTTATCTATAATTTCCCTTTATCACTAAGAAAACTGACTCTGACCATCCATCATTCATTACTTTTTTTATTCCAGTATACAGAAAAAATAGTTTCAGGATTATTAATTCATATCTCACCTAGGGAAATTTTCAAATGCCTAATATCCAATACACCTGAGAACAATTGAATCCATTTCTGGGGATGCCTCCCAGGCCTTGGAAGTCAAAGTTTCCCAGGTGATTTCAATGTACATAGCCAGGCTAAGAACCTCAGCACATGTGGGTGGGATTACTTGGCCTTTCTCTTCCTCTTGTTTGCTTCCAAGTGACTGAAACAGGAAGGGCTAGGGGCTGCTTCAAAGTGGAGGAGGGACAGACAGCTCACTATCACTGGTAAGCTTTTCCTCCCTGCATCAGTTTGGCAGGAGGGGAATTATTTCTGTTGGGCTTTGTCTCTAAGGCTTCAAATTCTCTGGTGATGGCAGGTGGGCTTGGTATTGGACTTCTGTTCCATCTGTGTGTTTGATCCGACTCTGGCACAGGCAGGGAAAAAGATAAAGCCTGCCTCACAGCCT
This sequence comes from Halichoerus grypus, assembly GCF_964656455.1. Classification (NCBI taxonomy): domain Eukaryota; kingdom Metazoa; phylum Chordata; class Mammalia; order Carnivora; family Phocidae; genus Halichoerus; species Halichoerus grypus. Next base: position 65,474,711 of record NC_135718.1, read on the forward strand.
GCTTGACTGGCTCCCTGTTATTTAGGAAGAAAATGCCTACCAAATGTGTGAAGCCCCGATAATCAGTGTCACCATGTTGAGCATGTTTGCTGAATAAGACCACAGCTAGAACTAAAGTGTTACTTTTGCCTTCTGTTTGTCTTGCTTTGACTCCTGTGTGCATACTTCATACTTATGGACCCCGGGGGAAGAGTCATTGGTAGGAATGAGATTTGGAGATTCCTGAATATCTGAGCCCAAATGGCTATAATTTCTTAGTTAAAAATTGAACATAGGCAGGTGTTAACCAATAATATCATTTGTATGATACAAACTATATTTTTTAAATTTAAACTAGGTTTAATTTTTAATTAAAGTAATACCCAGATGTGGTTTAAAAAACCCAAACTTTACAGAAGAATCTAAAATCCCCCTCTTTTTTCACCTTCAAATCCATGTCTCCCTCAAGTAGTTGCTTTGACTAGTTCCTAGTTTTTAGATTTTCTGGTGTTGACTATTATAAGCTTAAATAATATATTCAAACTCCTCTGGCTTGAATTATCAATAGTAAGGAGTTTATTGACTTCCCACTAAGATGAGAAATTGAATGCATTTATACATCCAACCACTTCCAACTTTGTAGCCTTATTTTTGTTATATGTATTTTTTCATAGTCAAGGTTATAATTTATGTTTTATAACCATAACTTTATCTCTTGTGCTTCTGTTAACTCTGATATCAGTTTTTCTACTTGCTCATCTTGGTTATATTCCTGTTGTTAATTTTCTCCAAATGTCATGTGCTCTTTGGTTGTCAGTGTTTTGTTGGTTTGTTTCTTTTTTTAAGATTGTTTTATTTTTAAGTAATCTCTATACCCAACATTGGGCTGGAACTCACAACCCCGAGATCAAGAGTTGCACACTCTACCAACTGAGCCAGGCACCCCTGTTTTTTTTTAATTGAGGTGCTAGGTTTACTATAGCTGCCTGGATTGGTTTTGTGTAAAGTTAGGGTAACTGATTACAAAGAACAGAAATCAACTTTGGCTAATTTAAGCAGATAAGGAATAAAGATTCACTGGGAGGATTCGAAGTGATATACAGACTTGGAGACAGAAAATTGCCTCTAAAGGAAAGGTACCAGGCAGCCAGGAGGCCACAGAGGGCAAGAAAATAATGGGCAGCCTATTTAGGGAGTTGCCTTGAAAAGATATGTCTCTCCTTAATTCACTCCAGGCAAGATTCAAATTCCTAGCAAAGGAATCTGGGCAATACATTTACCTCTTAGCAAGGATGAGAGGAAGAACCCCATGTTTGATAACCCCACCAGTAAGGGGCTGGGGGAAGGGACAGTTCCCTAAAGGGAAAAACAAAAGGGGGCAGAAGGAAAGTTGAAGACAAAAAGAAGTCTAATAGATTTTTCCCCCTTTCATTTGTCTAGGTCTGTTTCTTCAACAAACCCTTAAAAATAGAGCTGGCTAGCTGCTCAGAATGTGTTCCCACTCAGCTTTTCTAATGCCTAGTTCCTTTTCTTGCTACAGATCTTAGTTCTTATGTCACCTCAGAAAGACCTGCTCTGACACGCTCTCTGAAGCAGCCTCTGCACTAGCTTATACATTATCCTGGTTATTTTCTCCTTTGCAGTTTACAAAATTTGAATTTCTGGTTTATATAATGGCTTGCTTGGTTATTTTCTGGCTTCTAAAATATAAGTACCATGAGGGCAAGGACATATCCATCTCATTTCCTGTCTGTGCCTGGTAGGCACTCAAGACATGTTTGTGAAATGAAAGATTGACCCATTGTGAGCTTTAAGTAAGTGAGTGGAACATATCAATGGGAATGGGGAAGACAGGCAAATCATGGACCCCAAAATTGCCAAAACAAGGAGCACTTTACTCTGTGGTAGAGCAACTTAAACTATTTCACTTTTTTTTTTCCTTTTTAAGATTTTATTTATTTATTTTAGAAACATGTGTGCACACTTGTTGGGGAGGGGGTAGAGGGAGAGGAGAATCTCAACCAGACTCCATGCAGAGCATGGAGCCTGACACGGGGCTCAATCCCAAGACACTGAGATCATGACCTGGGCCAAAACCAAGAGCAGGACACTCAACTGACTGAGCTACCCAGGTGCCCCAAAAGTATCTCATTCTTCAAAGAATTGACTTTAAAAAAATAGTTTCGGATACATAGGTCCTGAATTACCTCAAGTTTTGCTGTTTTTCTCTCAGGCCAAGGCATCTAATCTAGAAATTCTCTTCCAGCTGATTAATCAAAATTTTTTAAGAGAATAATCCTTCGGCTTTAACTTTTTGCTTACTAAATCAATAATGAGGCCTTGTCCCAGAGGCCTTTGCTAGTGGTAAGTGAAAGGCTTCTCTGGCATGGCTTTTCAGGGTGGGTGGAGTCCTATAGACTGAACATTTGTGTCTAGTCAGAATTCATATGCTGAGACCTAATCTCCACTGTGCTGGGATTTGGAGGTGAGGCCTTTGGGAAGTGATTAGGTCTTGAGGGTGGAACTCATGAATGGGATTAACGAAGGCCTCAGCTCTCTCATCCCTTCTGCCATTAACAGGAAAGTGGGCTCTCACCAGACACAGAATCTGCTGGTGCCTTGATCTTAGACTCCTCGGCCTCTAGAACTGTGTAAAATAAGTATTGTTTGAGTCACCCAGTCTGTAGTATTTGTGTTGTAGCAGCCCAAATGGACTAAGACAGTGGGTCTTTAAATAATTACCCAGCATTTTCCTGACTTTGAGCTTGGAGCTATAAGGGTGTTCCCCAGAGAAAGAGTATTTATGCCTCTGTTTGGGGGAAACTGTGGCATCACTGATCTTTTTCCTTTTCCTCTGTGAATCTAATTTCATCTACTTTATATTTTCCAGGATTTCCTCAAAATGCTCTGGTCTACTGCTGTCTTTTTGTATTCCAGGTTATGTATACATAACCCTTTTGTTATATGTATTTTCAATTAATTTATTCTCCTGTTTAAGTAGAAATTTGGGGGTGTCTGAGGTAGATGTATGTGTTCTGGTCACCATTTTGGCAAGACTCCAATATTATCTTACTATCATTTTCCATCTCTCAAAAGTATCCCCTTTCCCTCTTTCCATAATTTTAACAGAAATAACAAGCTATTAGTCAAATGACTGAACGTTTTCAGTATTAGATTGTTCTTATAATACATGATAATGTTACACTGAGAAATATTTTTCCATTAGTAGTAACAAGATTAATTTGCTTTTACTTTCTTTGATTTTAGTGCAATACTCTTTATTTTAACTAAAGACTGCCAAAGCTGAATATCTCCTTTCTTTCAAAATTCTCTTAATTGGTATTTTCAAACATCTACTGTCTAATAATTTGTTCATGCTGACCCTGAGAAAAATATAAGTCCTTTAAATAAATCTTAAATCCAAGGAATGCTATTTTATCTATAGTGTAATTCAGCATAATTTTATATGTATTTTAGTATGTTCTTATGTTTGGAAAAAATTCCAAATACCAGATATATTAAGCATGAAAAACAAAACTATGAAATTAGTATAATAAAGTAGTGGAACACATGAATGAACTGTAGATAGAAGTCATAGCAAGTTCTAAAGGATATAAGTTTTTAAAAAGATTAAGCATTTTATTACATAAAAATATTCAAATCCTGTATGGCAAAAGACAAACAGAATGAAAAAAATAAGCCACAGACTAGGAAAAGGTGTTTGCAGTATATATTAGACATAGGGTTATATATATAAGAATATAAAAATTCTGACCCATTAATAAAGACAAGAAAAAATATATAGTAGAAAAATGGGCAAAGAACATAAATTCAAAAAGGGAGGGATATTGGAATGACAAGTATATGAAAGTATGTTCACCTTCACTGGAAATCAGTTAAATGTTACTTTAAAAATTTTATTTTTATCCATTAGTAAAAATGGAAAAGTTTAACTATCAAGTATTTGGTCAGATTGAAGGGGAATTTAATTGTATACTGCTGGTGTAGGTTAAATTGATATGGTCACTTTAAAGAATAATTTCGCTAAAATAGATAATTCACATACACTGTGATCTAGCAATTTCACATTTAGCTTTATACCCTTGAACAATGTTTCTCAAGCTTTGGTCAACATCATCTGGGTTATTGTTAAAAGCACAAATTCCCAGGTTCTTTTTTTTTTTTTTTTATGTTATATTAGTCACCCTACAGTACATCATTTGTTTTTGATATAGTGTTCAATGATTCATTATTTGTGTATAACACCCAGTGCTCATTACAACATGTGCCCTCCTTAATACCCATCCCCGGGCTACCCCATCCTCCCATCCTCCCATCCCCTTCCCCTCTGAAACCCCCAGATTGTTTCCTGGAGTCCATAGTCTCTCATGGTTCATCTCCCCCTCTGATTTTCGCCACCCCCCTCAGTTTTCCCTTCCTTCCCCTAATGTCCTCTGTGCTAGTCCTTATGTTCCACATATGAATGAAACCATGTGATAATTGTCTTTCTCTGCTTGACTTATTTCACTTAGCATAATCCCCTCCAACTCCACCCACATCAATGCAAATGGTGGGTATTCATCTTTTCTGATGGCTGAGTAATATTCCATTATATGTATGAACCACATCATCTTTATCCATTCATCTGTTGAAGGGCATCTCGGCTCCTTCCACAGTTTAGCTATTGTGGATATTGCTGCTATGAACATTGGGGTGCATGTGCCCCTTCTTTTCACTACATCTGTATCTTTGAGGTAAATACCCAGTAGTGCAATTGCTGGGTCATAAGGTAGCTCTACTTTTAACTTCTTGAGGAGCCTCCATGCTGTTTTCCAGAGTGGCTGTACCAACTTACATTCCCACCAACAGTGTAAGAGGGTTCCCTTTTCTCCACATCCTCACCAACATTTATTGTTTCCTGTTTAGTTCATTTTTGCTATTCTAACTGGTGTGAGATGGGTTCTCATTGTGGTTTTGATTTGTATTTCCCTGATGGCTAGTGATGTGGAGCATTTTTTCATGTGTCTCTTAGCCATTTGTATGTCTTCTTTGAAGAAGTGTCTGTTCATGTCTTTTGCCCATTTTTTAACTGGGTTATTTGTTTTTTGAGTGTTGAGTTTGAGAAGTTCTTCATAGATTTTGGATATCAGCCCTTTATCTGTAATGTCATTTGCAAATATCTTCTCCCATTCTGTGGGTTGCCTCTTAGTTTTGTTGACTGTTTCCTTTGCTGTGCAGAAGCTTTTTATCTTGATGAAGTCCTGATAGTTCATTTTTGTTTTTCTTTCCCTTGCCTTTCAAGATGTGTCTCACAAGAAGTTGCTGTGGCTGAGGTCAAAGAGGTTACTGCCTGTGTTCTCCTCTAGGATTGTGATGGATTCCTGTCTCACATTTAAGTCTTTTATCCACTTTCAGTTTATCTTTGTGTATGGTGTAAGAGAATGGTCCAGTTTCATTCTTCTGCATGTGACTGTCCAATTTTCCCAGCACCACTTATTGAAGAGACTGTCTTTTTTTCCACTGGATATTTTTTCCTGATTTGTCAGGAAAAAGCTTTTAGCTTTTCCCTTAAGGTCAGGAACATGACCGTGATGCCCAGTCTCACCACTATTGTTCAACATAGTGCTAGAAGTCCTAGCGTCAGCAATCAGACAACAAAAAGAAATAAAAGGTATGCAAACTGGCAAAGAAGTCAAACTCTCTCTCTTCACAGATGACATGATACTATATGTGGAAAACCCAAAAGACTCCACCCCCAAATTACTAGAACTCATACAATAGTTCAGCAATGTGTCAGGATAAAAATCAATGCACAGAAATCAGTTGCTTTTCTATACACTAACAATGTAACTGTAGAAAGAGAAATTAAGGAATTGATTCCATTTACAATAGCAAGAAAAACCATATGATACCTAAGAATAAACCTAACCAAAGAGGTAAATCATCTATACCATAGAAACTACAGAACACTTATGAAAGAAATTGAGGAAGACACAAAAAGATGGAAAAAATTCCATGTTCATGGATTGGAAGAATAAACATTGTTAAAATGTCTATCCTGGGGGCACCTGGGTGGCTCAGTCAGTTAAGCATCTGCCTTCGGCTCAGGTCATGATCCCAGGGTCCTGGGATTGAGCCCCACATCGGGCTCCCTGCTCGGCGGATAGTCTGCTTCTCCCTCTGCCTCTGCCCCTTCCCCCATCTCATGCTCTACCCCCCTCACATACTCACACTGTTCTCTTTCTCTCTCTCAAATAGATAAATAAAATCTTAAAAAAAATGTCTACTCTGCCCAGAGCAATCTACACTTTCAATGCCATCCCTATTAAAATACCATTGACATTTTTCAAGGAGCTGGAATAAACAATCCTAAAATCTGTATGGAACCAGAAAAGACCTCGAATCACCAAGGGAATGTTGAAAAAGAAAAAGCTTGGGGCATCATGTTGCCTGACTTCAAGCTATATTACAAAGCTGTGATCACCAAGACAGTATGGTACTGGCACAAAAAGACACATAGACCAGTGGAACAGAATAGAGACTCCAGAAATGGACCCTCAATACTATAGTCAACTAATATTTGCAAATTCTCAGGTTCTATCTCAGCTGTCCTAGGTACCTTCTGTTCACTCCTCCAAAGCCACTCTTCCTCACCCACACTACCCTCTGTTCCAGAAGGCTGGACAACATGATGCTATAACAGGACTCCATTTCGCCGGCTTCAGGGTTGGCTTAGTCAAATGGAGAGTCCTGGCAGGAACTCAGAGGAGTGAGGTTCAGGTATTTAATTACTTTCTGAAAGGTCTCTGTAGGCTGACTCTCTCATGGGCCCCTTCAAGGGGTACACCTGACTACAGAACATCCTTTCTCCTTTCAAGTCCCAGTAACCTCTCTCATCCTTCAAGTCTAGGTAATAAAAGCACAGTTGCTACTAGCTCCAGATGACTGAACTATTCCTTTCTTCACCAAAGCAAGCAGGGTTCAGCAAACTACCAGCCTGTTTTGTATGGCCCTTAAGTTCAGAATGGTTTTCACATTTTTAAAGAGTTGTAAAAAAGAAAGATGAATATGCAACAGACTGCATGTGACCCACAAAGCTTAAAATGTTTACTATTTGGCCCTTTTACAGAGAAGTTGTCCTAACCATGACCTAGTCTCTTGTAATTAAACTTGTTTGAGTTATTTTGTCTTGAATTGTTCAGATTTCCAGCTTGCTCTTGACTCTTATAGAGGAGCCTGGGAAGCTATATTTGTAATAAGTGCCCCCAGGTGTTTACCTCCAGGGAATTTTGGAAAACTCTGTCCTAAGTAATTTGAGTAAATGTGCTCAAGGAAATATATATAATGTTATTAATTTTACTAGTCTCTATAAAAGTAAAAAAATTAAAACTAAATATCAGAAAAGTACCAATGAACAATATATCCAAATGAATAGGTATCATATAAGTGAAAAAGAAAAAGCAGCTTATAGAACCATGTAAAGAAAATGCAATGTATATAAATTAAAATGTATATTGTTTACAGATAAATATGTATATAGCTTACTTCTGGAGGTAGTAAAGTTTACAGGGAAAAGGACCCGTAGTGTGGTGGTCAAGGACTGGAGGAAAAAATCACTATCGATTGGCTGCTCCCCACTCATGCCCTTCCTTTCTCATTTGTCTTGCACCGGGGATTCCCCACAGGGCCTAGGTTCTGCTAAGCAGAGACCCCCTGCAATTGCAACAAGGAAGTGAGCATTGTGAGATGGTGGTTCTGCCTGGGGAAGTACATGATAGTTAAAGCATCTGGTTCTTCTGAGGCTTTGTGGCATAGTTTTAGCTTCCAAGCCCTGGCATTGTAGGTGCTGAGTAATGGGTGGCAACAGTAGTGGTGCTTCTGCTACATACCCCATGGTATGATTGCTCGGGGCTTCTAGCTGCGTTGGTCCTGGTTGTGTAGCATCCAAACCTGATTCTCTTCCCTCCTCAAGATTCTATTTACTATCTTCGTTAGTTTTTTTTAAAAAATCCTTTCTGCTTGGGGCGCCTGGGTGGCTCAGTTGGTTAAGCGACTGCCTTCGGCTCAGGTCATGATCCTGGAGTCCCGGGATCGAGTCCCGCATCGGGCTCCCTGCTCAGCGGGGGGTCTGCTTCTCCCTCTGACCCTCTTCCCTCTCGTGCTCTCTGTCTCTCATTCTCTCTCTCTCAAATAAATAAATAAAATCTTTAAAAAAAAATAAAAATAAAAATCCTTTCTGCTTAAACTTTGATTCTGTTGTCTACAAATAAGAACAGTGACATATATAGGGACTTTTGTTTTATGGACATGGTTTAATTTCTCTTAAAAAAAGCAAATATTATAAAACATTAATTGTGTGCTATGAAATAGTTTTTAATTGTTCTTTGTAATTTTAAATTTTCTTTGATTTTCCTCAAAATCTAATCTCTATATGTAACATAAATTAGTTCTATACTATTAATCTGATTAAACCATTCAGAACTGGAAGCTATTTGTCAACCTAAAACAGAGAAAACAACTGTTACAGTCCCATATTTAAGACGTGTCCTAAAAAATATCCATTCTTTCCTGTCTTCTCATCTTTTCCTGTGCCAGTTTATTAATAATTTCCCCAAATTAAACCAATCCTGAAGATGTTCCTCTTGTATCAAGATGTAATTTACATATAACATCATATTAGTTTCAGGTACACAACAAAATGATTCAATATTAGTATATATTGCAAAATGATCATAATAATAAGTCCAGTTAACCTTCATCACCACAGTTACACATTTTTTTCTTATGATGAGAACTTTTAAGATTTACTCTCTTAGCAACTTTCAAATAATACAGTTCAGTATTATTAAGTATAGTCACTATTCTGTATATTACGTCTCCAGGATTTGTTGATTTTATAACTGGAAGTTTGCAGCTTTTGACCACATTCACTCATTTCTCCCACCCTCCATCCCCTACCCCTACTTCTGCCAACCACTAATCTGTTCTCTATGAGTTCATTTTTGTTTTGGGGTTTTGTTTGTTTGTTTGTTTACTTGGTGTTTTTTTTTTTTTTGGAATTCCACATATAAGTGAGATCACAAAGTATTTGTCTTTATCTGACTCCTTTCACCTAGCATAATGTCCTCAAAGTCCATCCATGTTGTTGCAGATGGAAGATTTCATTCTTTTTGACTAAATAATATTCCATTGTGTACATATACCACATTTTTTAATCTGTTCATCCTTCAGTGGACACTTAAGTTGCTCCCATGTCTTGGCTATTGTAAATAATGCTGCAGTAAACATGGGGCGGGGGCTATGTTTTTTCAAGCTAATGTTTTCATTTCCTTCAGATAAACTCCCAGAAGTGGAATTGCTGGATTGTATGGTAGTTTTCTTTTTAATTTTTTGAGGAAACTCTATACTGCTTTCCTTAGTGGCTGCACCAATTTAATCCCACCAACAGTGCACAAGGATTTCCTTTTTTCCACATCCTCACCAATACTTGTTGTCTTTTGATAAGAGCCATTCTGACTGGTGAGAGGTGATATTTCATTGTAGTTTGGTTTTAAGATTTTATTTATTTTTATTATTTTTATTTATTTTCTTATTATTTATTTGAGAGAGAGAGAGAGAGAGCACGAGCAGGGGTGAGGGGTAGAGGGAGAGGGTGAAGCAGACTCCCCGCCGAGCAGGGAGCCTATGTGGAGCTCGATCCCAGGACCCTGAGATCACAACCTTAGCTGATGGCAGATGTTTAACTGACTGAGCCACCCAGGCACCCCATTCATTGTGGTTTTGATTTGCGTTTCCCTGATAATTAATGATGTTGAACATCTTTTCCTGTGCCTGTTGGCCATCTGTATGTCTCCTATGGGGAAATGTCTATTCATATCTTTTGCCCAATTTTAATCATATTGTTTTATGGGGTTTGTTTTTGTTGTTGTTTTGCTATGGAGTTATAGGAGTTTTTTATATATTTTGGATATTAACCCCTTATCAGATAAATAATTTGCAAGTATTTTTCTCCCATTTGGTAGGTTGCCTTTTCATTTTGTTGATGGTCTCTTTGCTGTGCAGAAGCTTTTTAGTTTGATATACTCCCACTTGTTTATTTTTATTTGTGCTGCTTTTGCTTTTGGTGTCAGATTCAAAAATTATCACCAAGACCTATGCCAAAGAGCTTATTACCTATGTTTTCTTCTGGGAGTCTTATGGTTTCGGGTCTTAGCTTCAAATCTTTATTCCATTTTAGGTTAATTTTTGTGTATGGTATAACATAGTGATCCAGGTTGATTCTTTTGCATGTAGCTGCCCAATTTTTCCAACACCATATAAATGGCAAGAGTGGTCATCTTTGTCTTGTTCCCAATCTTAGGGGAAAAGCTTTCATCTTTTCCCTTAAGTGTGAAGTCATCTGTGGGTTTTTCATATATGACCTTTATTATGGAGAGCTACATTCTCTCTATACACATTTTGTTGAGTTTTTATCATAAATGGATGTTGAATTTTATAGAATGCTTTTTCTGTATCTATTCAGATGATCATATGATTTTTATTCTTCATTTTGTTAAACTGGTGTATCACATTGATTTGAGAGTGTTAAACCATCCTTGCATCCCTGGAATGAATCCCATTTGATTGTGGCATATGATCCTTTTAATATATTGTTAAATTTAGGTTGCTAATATCTTATCCAGGATTTTGGCATCCATGTTCATCAAGGATATTGGCCTGTAAATTTCCTTTTGTGTGGTGTTCTTGTCTGGTCTGGTATCAAGATAATGCTGGCCTTGTAAAATGTTTTTGGAAGCATTCCCTCCTCTTCAAATGTTTGGAAGATTTTGAGAAGAATAGGTATTACATCTTCTTTTGAAAGTTTATAGAGATTCACCAGTGACTCTGTCTAGCCCTGGATTTCTGTTTTGAGGGAGTTTGTTTGTTTATTTATTTATTTATTATTACTATTATTATTTATTATTGGTTCAATCTCCTTACCAGTAATTGGTCTATTCAGGCTTTCTATTTCTTCCTGATTCAGTCTTGGGAGATTGTAGGTTTCTAGGAATTTATCCATTTCTGCTAAGTTGCCTACTTTGTTAGCATATAGTTGTTCACAGTAGTCTTATGATTCTTTGTACTTCTGTGATATCACTTGTAACTACTCTCCTATTACTTCTGATATTATTTATTTGAGCCCTCTTTTTTTCTAGTCTAAGTTTTTTTGAGCCTAACTAAGGGTTTGTCAATTTTGTTTATATTTTTAAAAAAACTTGGGGTGCCTGGGTGGCTCAGTTGGTTAAATGGCTGCCTTCGGCTCAGGTCATAATCCCAGGGTCCTGGGATCGAGCCTTTCATCGGGCTCCCTGCTTGACGGGCAGCCTGCTTCTTGCTCTCCACCACTGTGCTCTCTTGTGTGATCTCTCTCTCTCTCTCAAATAAATAAAAAAATCTTAAAAACAGCTCTTAGTTTGATTGATTTTTTTCCCTATCCTCTCTTTAGTCTCTATTTCATTTATTTCCACTCTAATCTTTATTATTTCCTTCTTTCTACTGCCTTTGGATTTGTCTTTTTTTTTTTTTTTTTTTTTTTTTTTGGTCTACTTCCTATAGATACAAATGTAGATTGTATATTTGAGATTTTCGTTTCTTGAAGTAGGCCTATATTGCTATGAATTTCTCTCTTTGAAATGCTTTTGCTACACCTCATAGATTTTGGTATGTCCTATTTCTGTTTTCATTTGTCTTTATGTATTTCTTATTTCCTCTGATTCCTCCAGTGGCCTATTGGGTTTTTAGTATCATGTTTGTTTTTGTGGTTTTCCAGTTTTCTTATTGTAATTAATTTTTGTAGAAGATGCTTGATATAATTTCAGTCTTGAAATTATAGAGACTTGTTTTGTGACCCAACATGTGAACTATCTTGGTAAATGTTCTGTGTGCAGTTGAGAAGAATGTGTATCCTGCTCTTTGGGAGAGACTGTTCTGTATATATCTATTAAATCCACCCAGTCCAATGTGTTGTTTAAGGACAATATTGCCTTATTGATTTTCTGTCTGGATGATCTATACATTGCTGAAAGTGAGGTGTTAAAATCCCCTACTATTATTGTATTAATTTCAGTTTTTCCCTTTAGGTCTGTTCATATTTGCTTTACATGTTTGCTTTATATGTTTTGGTGCTCCTATTTGTGTGTATATATATTTACAAATGTTACATCTTCTTGCTGAATTGACTCCTTATCATTATCATCAAAGAACACTTCGTCTTTCATTATAGTCATTCTTTTAAAGTCTGTCTGCTATTGATGTGGTTTGCTATTGATGTGGCTTGAAGTGGTGGGGTTCAGAGCTGATGGCCAAGAAAGAATTCTTGAAATGTCTTCAGTGCAAAAAGATGGTTTTATTAAAGCACAGAGATAGGACCTGTGGGCAGAAAAAGGCTGCTGCCTTTTTGAGGAAGGTAAAGTTGAGGAAGGTAAAGATAAGAAGTTTCCAAAAGGATTTTCATATGCTAAAGAAGATTCACAGGGAGGCCTGGCTATTGTCAAGCTAAGGTGGTTTTTCCCTCTGTCAAGGCATTAACATTAAGACAGTTGGGAGTTTCCTGGAGAAATGTTGTACTCTGCCTACCTCAAGTATTTGTCAGTGGGATGCAGGTTATAAGGAAATTCAACTTTACCTGCATTTCCTTCTGCCTTTGTTCTTCACATCATTATGAGTATAGTTACACTAGCTTTCTTTTCCATTTGCATGGGAAATTTTTTCCATCCCTTCACATTTAGACTGTGTGTATCCTTATTTCTTAAGTGAATCTCTTTTAGGCAGTATGTAGATGTGTGCTGGTTATTTATCTACTCAGCCACTCTATATCTTTTGATTGGCAAATTTGGTCCATTTACATTTAAAATAGTTATCATAGACATGTGCATATTGCCATTTTGTTCATTGTTTTCTGGCTGTTTTTGAAATTCTGTGTTTCTTTCTTCTCATCTCTCTCTTTCCTTGTAGTTTGATAGGTTTCTTTACTGTTATATTTTGATTTCTTTCTCATTTTCTCTTGTTTATTTACTATAAATTTTTTCTTTGTGGTTACCATGTGGTTCACATATAACATTCTACATATGTAACAGTCTCTTTTAAGTTGGTAGCAAATTTCAAAATTCCAAAGCTTTACATTTTTACTCCTTCCCTATGTATTATATATTTTTAAATTTTATTGAACTATAATCAACATACAATATTATATTTCAGGTGTACAACATACTGATTCAACAATTCTATACATTACTCAGTGCTCACCAAATTAAGTGTAGTAACCATCTGTCACCATACAATGTTGTTATAATATTATTGACTATAACCCTGTGTAGTACTTTTCACCTCTGTGACTTATTTTATAACTGGAAGTTTGTACCTCTTAATCCCCCTTATCTATTTTATCCATTTCCCCACCCAACTCCCCTCTGGCAACTACCACTTTGTTTTTTGTATTTGAGTCTATTTGTTTTTTGTTTTGTTTTTGTTTTGTTTTAGATTCCACATATAAGTGAAACCATATGGTATTTGTCTTTGTCCGATTTATAATATACTCTATATCCATCCATATTGTTGCAAATGACAAGATCTAATCCTTTTTATGGCTGAGTAATATTCCATTGTATATATGTATACATATATATGATATAAGATAAGATATATCATATCTTCTTTATCCATTCACTATCAATGGACACTCGGGTTGCTTTTGTATCTTGGCTACTGTAAATAATGCCACAATAAACATAGGGGTGCATATATCTTTTCAAACTAGTGTTTTTGCTTTCTTTTGGTAAATGCCCAGTAGTGGAATTACTGGATCATGTAGTATTTCTATTTTTTTTTTTTTTTTTTTTTTTGAGGAATCTTCATACTGTTTTCCACAATGGTTGCACCAATTTACATTCCTACCAACAGTGCACAAAGGTTTCCTCTTCTTCATATCCAGACAACACTTATTATTTCTTGTATTTTTGACACTAGCCATTCTGGCTATGGTGACCAAAATGCCCATACTACCCAAAGCGATCTACAGATTGAATGCAATCCCTATCAAAATACTGAAAACATTTTTCACAGAACTAGAACAAATAATCCTAAAATTTGAATGGAACCACAAAAGACCTGGAATAGCCAAAATACTCTTGAGAAAGAAAAAAGCTGGAGGTATCCCAATCCCAGACTTCAAGATATACTACAAAGCTATAGTAATCAAAATAGTATGGTACTGGTACAAAAATAGACACATTGATCAGTGGAATAGTGTAGAGAGCACAGAAATAAATCCACACCTTATGGCCAATTAATATATGACAAAAGAGGCAAGAATGTCTTTCCTCATTATAAAGTCTTTTTAATGAAATATACTCAGAAGAAAGGCAGGCAGGGACAAGGGCCCCTTCCACCACTCACCCCCGCCCTAACAGGAAACCACCCTTAAAAGGATTTTTATACTACCCTGGAAGGAGCCCTCCACTCTTTCCCACGTGATAGGTAGATGACAAAAACCTGATTGGGTGACAGGCACATGGAGGGTTAATCAGATTAAAACAGCCCACCAACAAGCCCATAAAAACTGCTAGACTTAGAAATTCCAGTGGCAATCCTCTCGGGTCCCCTCCCTCTTCAGGAGCTTTGTACTATCACTCAATAAACTTTGCTTTGCTGCCCACCATTCTTCATCTGGTCTACCTCTTCATTCTTTGAAGTCCAAGAACCATGGACACCAAAGGAAAAGAAATCCTGTAACATTTTCAATAAATGGTACTGGAAAATTGGACAGCTATATGCAAAAAGAATGAAAGTAGACCACTTTCTCACACCATTCACATAAGCTCAAAATGGATTAAAGATCTAGATGTGAGATCTAAAATTGTAAAATATTAAAAGAAAAAATAGGCAGTTATTTACAGTTGTTATATCCTTTTATTAGATTGATCCCTTTATCATTATGTAGTACTCTTCTTTGTCTCTTGCTACAGTCTTTGTTTTAAAGTCTATTTTGTCGGGTGCCTGGGTGGCTCAGATGGTTAAGCCTCTGCCTTCAGCTCAGGTCATGATCCCAGGGTCCTGGAATCGAGTCCCACATTGGGCTCCCTGCTCAGCGGGGAGCCTGCCTCTCTCTCTCTCTCTCTGTCTCTTATGAATAAATAAATAAAATCTTTTTTAAAAACAAGTCTATTTTGTCTGAGATAAGTAATACTACCCCAGCTTTTTTTTTTTTTCACTTCCATTTGCATGAGTATTTGTTTTTACAACCCTTCACTTTCTCTCGGTCTGTATGTGTTAGGTCTGATGTGAGTTTCTTGTAAGCAGCATATAGATCTTGGGTTGTTTTTGTTTGTTTTTTGTTTTGTTTTGTTTTCCATTCAGCCACTCTATGTCTTTTATTTGCAGCATTTCATCCATTTACTTTTAAAGTAATTATTGATAGGTATGTATTTATTGCCATTTTATTAATGTTTTCTGATTGTTTTTGTAGTTCTTTGTTCCTTTCTTCTCTTGCTTTTTTCCCTGTGGTTTGATGGCTTTCTTTAGTGTTATACTTGGATTCCTTTCTTTTTATTTTTTGTGTATCTATTATGGGTTTTTGATTTGGGATTATCACTGGGTTCATATATAACATTTTATGTGTATAACAGTCTAGATTAAGTTGAACACATTTTGAAAGCACTAAATTTTTACTCCCCCCCATGTTTTATATATATGATGTCATATTTTACATCTTTAATTTTGTATATCATGACTAATTTTTTATAGATATAATTGATTTTACTACTTTTGTGTTTTAACCTCCATATTGGCTTTTTAAGTGATTAATCTGTTACCTTTATTCTGCTTTTACCAGAGAAATTTTTCCTTTCACAATTTTCTTCTAGTCATGGCCTTTCTTTCTACTTAAAGAATCTCTTTAACATTTCTTTTAAGGTTGGTTTAATGGTGATGAACTCCTTTAACTTTTGTCTCTGCTTTCAAAGTTCTCTCTTTATCATTACTTTTTTTTTTTAGAATGAAGGGGGAGGGGCAGCAGGAGAGGGAGAGGGAGAATTTTAAGCTGCCTCCATGCCCAACACAGAGCTCGGCATGGGGCTTGATCTCACAACCCTGAGATCATGACCTGAGCCAAAATCAAGAGTCAGACACTTAACCAACTGAGCCACCCAGGCACCCCTATGATTACCTTTTATCATTTCAATTATTATGTGTCTTGGTGTGGACCTCTTTAGGTTTATCTTTTTCAGGACTCTCTGTGCTTCATGGATCTGGATATCTATTTCCTTTTCCCAGATTAGGAAAGTTTTCAGCTATTATTCTTCAAATAAGTTTTCTGCCCCCTTCTTCTCTTTCTGGGATCTCTATATTGTGAATGTTCATATGGTTGATGATGTTGCTGAGTTCCTTTAACCTATTCTTTTTTTTTTTTGTTTGCTTGGTGTTCAACGTGTCTTTTTCTATTACTCTACTTTCCATCTTCCATATCATTGATCCATTCTTCTATATCCTCTAATATTCTGTTGATTGCCTGTAGTGTACTTTTTTAATTTCAGTTGTTGAATTATTCAGCTCTGACTGGTTCTTTTTATATTTTTGGTCTCTGTTGAAGTTATCACTGAGTTCATTCACTCTTAAGTCCGGTGAGTATCTTTATGACCATTACTTTGAATTCTTTATCAGGCATATTGCTTATCTCCATTTCATTTAGTTCTTTTACTGTGATTTTTGTCTTGTTCTTTCATTTGGGACATATTCTTCCACCTTCTCATTTTGTCTCTCTGTGTTTGTTTCTTTTTCTTTTCTTTCTTTTTTTTTTTTTTGACAGAGAGAGACACAGCGGAAGAGGGAACACAAGCAGGGGGAGTGGGAGAGGGAGAAGCAGGCTTCCTGCTGAGCAGGGAGCCTGACGTGGGGCTCGATCCCAGGACCCTGGGATCATGACCTGAGCCAAAGGCAGACACTTATGGACTGAGTCACCCAGGTGCCCCTCTGTTTGTTTCTATGTATTAGGAAGGTCAGCTACATTTTCTGGACTTGGAAACAGTGGCCTTATGACAAAGTCCTATGGTACCATGTAACACAGTCCTCTCTGGTAACCTGAACAAGGCCCTGCCAGAGCATCCCCTGTATGAGTTGTGTGTGCCCTACTACTGTGGCTAAGGTGTGATTGCCTTCAGCCCAGCCAATTGCAATGATCTACTTTGCCTGCTGTGGGCACACACTCCAGTATTTGGTCCCTGCACTTTTGAAGGGCTGTTTGAGGCTGCAGGAGGCTTCTTGATGGGTGGGCCTGACAGTCAGGCTAGCTGTCTGCAATTAGCTTCTCTGCCACTGTTGTGGAAGCACTGAAAGACAGGGCCTCCTCACTGAGTGGCCAGCTAAGAAGCATGGCTGATGGAATTGCAGGCACACTGGTGTGTGGGGTTATCTGCTCCCCTTCCCCTGGGCAGGAATCACTTTGGATTGGTGTTGGTACCAGCTGGGCCTGCCTGCAAGAGTGTACTGGGTCAGGAGACACTTTGAAAGGAAACCTGTTGAGGTGGGCAGGTTGTATGGGGTGGCCCTGCAGTGAAACATCAGGGAAGGGCCTGCAGTGCTGGCAAACTAGATGGAGACTGTTAATGCTGGCTCCAATAAACATCCAGCTATTTAGGCTGGGGGAGAGAGAGAAATGGCACCCCAGCACTTTTCTTGGAGAAATCTAAAGTTCCCTGCCCCTCCAGTACATGGTCTAAGATTGGTTAATAAATCTTTTTGATATACCCCAAGTGCTTTTCAAACTGCTGCTTCTGTGCTGTGTCTCCAGCTGAATTATTTATTATGCTGGCTCTTAAAGGGTGGGAATTCAGTTTCCTATGGGCTCTCAGCTCTCCTGGAGTTAAGACTTGCTGATTTTTAAAGCTCCTGAACTTAAGCCCCACTGGTTTTTAAAGCCAGTTGTTCTGGGGAATTGTCTTTCCAGTGCTAGTGGTCTGATCCTCTCACTTTTCCTTGCTTGCAATGTCCCTCCCATTTCTAGTTAGTATCACTGTGGGGTTGGTTCCTGACCATGTCTCTGCCCCTCTTATTCTTTTCAATGTGGCCTTCTCTCTATGATTTACTGTGAAAGGTCTATTCTGCCAGGTTTCAGGTTGTTTTCAGAGTTAGTTTTACAGATGTAGCTATTATCTCTGTGTGTCCATGGGATCAGGTGATCTCAGGATCCTCCTACTCTGCCATATTCCTGCTTCTCTCCCACATTTTATATTTTTGATGACACATTTTACATCTTTTTTAAGGTATCCCTTAACTGATTATCATAATGTTAGTTAAATTTACTACTTTTATCTTTTGACATTCATACTTTCTTTATAAGTGATCCACTACCTTTACTATATATTTACCTTTTCCAATGAGATTGTTACTTTCATATGTTTGTTTGTTTTTTAATCAATTGGTGTCTTGTCTTTGCAGCTTAGAGAAATGCCTTTAACATTTCTTATAAGGCTGGTGATGAATTCCTTTACCTTTTGCTTATCTGGAAAACTTTTAAAATCATCTTCAGTTCTCAATAGTAACCTAGCCTGGTAGAGAATTTCTTGGTTATTTTTTTTTCAGCACTTTGAATGTGTTGCCACTCCTTTCTGGCCTATAAAGTTTCTGAAAATTCTGCTTATTGCCTTATGGGGTTTCCCTGGTATATAATACATTTTTTCTCTAGCTACTTTTAAGATTCTCCCTTTATCTTTAAATTTTAGTGTTTTAATTATAATGTGTCTTGGTGTGGTTCTGTATGGGTTCATCTTAGGACTCTCTGGGATTCCTGGACCTGGATGTCTGCCCTTCCCCAGATTAGGAAAGTTTTCAGCCATTATCTCTTCAAATAATTTTTCTGGCCTTTCTCTTTTCCCATACAATGTGAGGTCCTTTAAAGTATCCTCACTTTTAATTCTTAATCTCAGGAAACAAACTGAGGGTTGCTGGAGTGGGGGGGTGGGAGGGATGGGGTGGCTGGGTGATAGACATTGGGGAGGGTGTGTGCTATGGTGAGCACTGTGAATTGTGCAAGACAGTTGAATCCCAGATCTGTACCTCTGAAACAAATAATGCAATATATGTTAAGGAAAAAAAAAAAAAGAAGAAGATAGCAGGAGGGGAAGAATGAAGGGGGGAAATCGGAGGGGGAGACGAACCATGAGAGACGATGGACTCTGAAAAACAAACTGAGGGTTCTAGAGGGGAGGGGGTGGGAGGATGGGTTAGCCTGGTGATGGGTATTAAAAAGGGCACATTCTGCATGGAGCACTGGGTGTTATGCACAAACAATGAATCATGGAACACTACATCAAAAACTAATGATGTAATGTATGGTGATTAACATAACAATAAAATTTTTAAAAGTTATTAACATAACAAAAAATTTTTAAAAATACTTTAAAAAGTATTTTAAAAATTCTTTTTCCATTTTGCTCCTCTCTCTGGGTGAGATCCGTTGCTTTGCCTCCCAGCTTGCTGATTAATGCTTCTACTTCAGCCATTATGCTGTTGAACCCCTGTGGTGTATTTTTTCAGTTCAGTTATAACTTAGGTTTAGTACTCTTATATTTTCTACCTGTTTCTTGCAGTTGTCATTGTGTTCATCTGTTCTTCTTCCAAGTTTGGTAGGCATCCTTGTGAACATTATTTTGAACTCTTTAGCAGGTAGGTGGCATATCTCCTTTTCATTCATTAAGGTTTTTGGGAATTTGCCTTGTTCTTTGGTTTGGAATGTTTCTCTGTCTCCTCATTTTGCCTGACTCTCTGTGTTTGTCTATATGTATTAGGTGAAACAGCTACCTCTCTCAGTCTTGAAGGAGTGGTGTTGTGTTGGAGATGATCTGTAGGTCCTGAAGCACAATCTCCCCTGGCATCCAGAGCCAGGCAGTCAAGTGGCATCTTGAACGTGGACTGGATGTACACTTCACCTCTAGCAGGGCTATGGCTGTGTTGTGGAATGGTGGGGTGCAAGGCACTCATCTAGCCTGGCTGTGGTGCAGCTGCTGTGTGAGAAGGGTGGGGCCCCATGCACTCACCTGGCCCAGTAGTGGTGTGGTTGTTACATGGGGTGGGCAGGGCATGAAACATGCCTACTAGGGCTAGCAGAATACATGGGAGGGCACCAAAAATGGTGTTTGTCCATTACCTCACCAGCAAGTTAAAATGAGTTTGCAAAAATAGCACCTACTAGCCCTTGTGTTTTCGTATAATAAAGTCACTTCAGGTTCCTGTCTCTCTGGCAACCACTTTAGAATTAGTAAATGGATTTTCTTCTCTTATGCTCTAAGTACTTTTCAAACTGTTACTTTTGCACTGAATCTCAGGTCAAGTGGGTCTATGCACAAACCTCCATTCCCTATAGTTCTTTGGTTCCCCTAGATTTAATCCCTACTGAATTTCAGAACCAGGCATTTGGTGGGTTCATTCAGTGGTCAGGGTGCTTGATGTGAGGCACTATCCCTTCACTCATCAAGGGAAAATTCCATATTTTGAGAATCACTTCACAATTGTGGGTCATCAGACCTGGGGTGGGGTTTTAGGTGATACAAGCCTCTGCCTCTCCTATTCATTTCAATTCGTCTTTTTTATCTTTGTTGTGGAAATGCTGTTCATCTAGCTCTCAGGTCCTTTACAGAGGATAATTATTCCATATGTAGTTGTAGATTTGTTGTATCCAGGGGGAGAAGGTGAGTTCAGGGTTATTCTACACCACTATCTTGAACCCCTCCACTTATCAGAATTCTTTACACATTCTGGATGCTAATCCTCTGTTAAGTACATGTTTTGCAAATATTTTCTCAAGGTTTATTGTTGGTTTTACTTCAGTTCTGGTGTCTTTTGATGCACAGGTTTTTAATTATGTTTTAATGCAGTCAAATTTATTAATCTTCTGACATAGTTTGTGCTTTCATCTTGTATAAGAAATCTTTCCTCACCATTCCTAAGATCATAAAAATATTATTTTATATTTTCCTCTAAAAATATTCCCAATACCTTCATAATAATCACCATTTTCTGCTTAAATTAACCAGTGATGGTTCAACTGATACAAAGTTCCTAAAAGGCAAGTGCTATGATAGCTTGCCTTTTATTGAAGAATAATCCTTCTCTACTTGGCCTCTCAGAACTCCAGGAGAGTTCTTCATGGTGTGAGGAATGAGGAAGAGGACATGCCAGCCAGATCATTCACATCAACCTTGACAATCAGAGGGCTAGCATGCACCACAGCTGTATCATCCTCAAGTCCTTATAATTACCAGAGGCCATCAGCCAGGAGGGAAAGTAGTTTATTCCCATGAGAGAGTTCTGGATGCATGAGAAGGAAAGGGATAATACCCAGTGAGTTCAGCTTTCCCAAATCTACCAAACTGTGTTTAGGAAACCATTTCACCAATGATAACAGATAAAGGCCCACTGTGTTCAAAGTCTGAACAGAAGCTGCTTGAATTTCCCCAGTCAATATACTTCTGTCATGATTCAAGTTGCTCCCCATTGTATTTCCTCACTCCTCTTTTGGAAGTCAGTTCTTAATGTTCAGCTAGCCTACTGATTCCTCTTTAAATAAATAGATAGATAATTAGAAGAAGAGATGGAGGACAGACTCCAACAGAAGGAAAAGCAGAGCCGAACAGGTTCTGGAGGTGCTGAAATGTCAGCTGTAACTATTCCCTTAGATTGAAAACTAGGATTCCATTTTTGAAATGTCCTTTGAAAAATCCTTACAGAAATATACTCCTTAATCTTCAACTGTCTCATTTCTATTTTCTTCTTGCATAATCATATCACCTTTTATTTATGGCACTTCAAATGTATTATCCCAAGTGATTTTAGTGTTACTATAAACATTATTATGCAACATTCTTTTGGTTACGTTTTTCTTTAAAAGGGAAATTATTTTTTCATCCATGGTTTCTTCCTTTTATTGCTTAAAATAATTAGAATAGGTATCTGTTACATAGTTTAGAAGTACATACATTGGAAAAGGTGGCTTTGACTAAAAGAAAAAATTCCTTTAAATCATCTTCTCTCCTAACATTCTGCTAATAATTACAATGTGCTTTATTTTATTTCTCAGTGTAATGGAATAAATTGCGTTTCGTTTTGCATTTGAGTAGACTGTGTACCAGAACAATATTCTAAATAATCACAGACAGTTTGTGGTTTTTGTTTTGAACTTTTCCTGCAGCATGAACTGAGGGGTGATGCAACATTTTCTCTAATTGGCCCTTGTATGAAATTCTAACATTGGACTCAAAATTCTATCCCAGCTCTGAATTTCTGGTAAGGTTATGTGAGGTTCTCAGACTAAGATAATGGTTAGGTCACAAACAGCCAGAAGCTGGTGTTAGAGTACTTTGTACAAAATTGAACCCCAGAGGACAGGGGCCCCCACACCCCAGCTGCTAGGCACATCCCTCTGCAGCTCAGCAACACTAAAACTTCAAACCCAATCAGGTCTAGAAGACTGCATAGGCTTTTAGTTTTCCAGGAACAACAGATATTTCCAGAAAAGATGGTCCTTCCCTAGAAAAAAAGCTGGTTATTTGAATGGGAGTTCTTGCAATTCCACAAGTGTTTCTGTTGCTAACACTTTGTCTCCTGAGAGATGCTATATCTCATTTCCTGCTAGCCAGAACAACTGAGCTAGTGACATATACAGGACCCCGCAGAAATGCCCCAAGGCAGGCCAAGTTTATATTGAAGCTGCCTTAATTCCCTTATAAGCTCCCTCCTTATCTCTTATATTCTCCTGGTATCCTGAACCCTCATACTGTTCCTGACTGCCCAGCCATTCCTTTTGCTATTTATACAAACCTGAACTCTCCAAGAAAAAAAAACTCTTCCTTCATGAAATTTGCTTGCCTTGTTCCCATGATTACAGACTCATTGAGCAGGGCTGAAGTTGAGGGTGTGAGGCACTGTAGAAATGGTATGTATTCTAAAGCACAGAGATCCAGGGTAACCTACTCCAGCTGCAACCCTAGTATCATGAGGGGTTGGTGGGAAACAAACCAAAAACTAAAATTACAGGCTATGCCTGAATATAAAGTGGAGCAAAATTACCCTAAACAGTGAGTAACTATTTTCTAAAGAATAGAGATTTTATTTTTTTGTTGTTGTTGTATTATGAGAAACTGAAGAATTTATATTCCTTTATGTGAAAGTTCCAGGGTCCCTAAGTAATAGAGAAGGCAGGGATAAAGTAGCCTACAGTGACAAAAACAGAAGGGACAGAGGGCTAAGGAAGATGTGGATCTCTCTCTCACTGGTCTTCATCTACCTGGTTTCTACCCACTGCTCCAGAATCAGCTTAGTGTGATTGTATTCCAAAAGCTCTTCCTTGTTTTATCTCTTCCTGCCTTCAACTAGGATTCAGTGTGCTTCCTTCAGCATGCCTATGGCATAGATTTTTTTTTTAATTTAATTTTATTATATTATGTTAGTCACCATACAATACATCATTAGTTTTTGATGTAGTGATCCACAATTCATTGTTTTCATATAACACCCAGTGCTCCATGCAGTACATGCCCTCCTTAATAACCATCACTGGGCTAACCCATCCCCCTACCTCTCTCCCCTCCCCCCCACCCCCCTCCCCTCCCCTCTAAAACCCTCAGATTGTTTCTGAGTCCATAGTCTCTCATGGTTCATCTCTCCCCTCTGATTTCCCCCCTTAATTTTTCCCTTCCTTCTCCTAATGTCCTCCATGCTATTCCTTATGTTCCACAAATAAGTGAAACCATATGATAATTGACTTTCTCTGCTTGACTTATTTCACTTAGCATAATTTCCTCCAGCCCCATCCATGTTGATGTAAAAGTTGGGTATTCATCCTTTCTGATGCCTGAGTAATATTCCATTGTGTATATGGACCACAGCTTCTTTATCCATTCATCTGTTGAAGGGCATCTCGGCTCTTTCCACAGTTTGACTATTGCAGACATTGCTGCTATGAACATTGGGGTGCATATGGCCCTTCTTTTCACTACATCTGTGTCTTTGGGGTTAATACCCAGTAGTGCAATTGCTAGGTCATAGGGTAGCTCCATTTTTAATTTTTTGAGGAACCTCCACGTTGTTTTCCAAAGCTATGGCATAGATTTTACTATGGGATCCTGTCATCACTTGTAAATTTCTTTATCTTTCTCACCATAATGCAAGTGTCACATGAATATGATGTGTCTTATTTGACCTGTTCTCACAGGGCTTGGCATAAGCATGGCATGCTGTAGGTAACAGCAAATGTTCACCCAAATGGTGGGATAAAGAGGCAAGATCTCATACCTATGGAAAATCCATGTTGTTTATTCAGCTTTACATTCATATCAGAGAACCAGAAGTGTGAACAGTTTAAGGTAATGAAAATATGCAAATGATATCACCTGAACATGATCTGCTCTATTAAAAATGTAGGAGTGTGGCTTGGAAAACTTGTCTAGAATCCATAGATCTGTTTTTCTGGCCTTTTAATAAAAAGAAGCTAGTGAAAAGAATGAGTGTGTACATGTAAGGTAAAGATATTTATACTATTGGCTTTTCTTATGTTGTGACTGGCATGGGGCTCGCTCATGCTTTAGAAGTGCCCCAAGACAGCTTTGGACTTTCCATGGCACTATGGTAGTGGCATGAACCCTTCTTGTGAGTCAGGACTGGTCTCATTGCTTGACCACTTGAGTGAAAGATCAAGCCTGAAAGGTAGATTCTCCTAAGAAATAAGAGAAAGAGGAGACAGCATGATATTATGTAGAAGCTGCGTTGTGTGAGGGGCAGAGGAAGGGAGGGCTGTGGATGAGCCTTTGTGATCCAGAAAAGGCATTAGAGGAAAAAATAATAGGGGGAATATAAGGCCATGCCATGTAAGCAGAGGATAAAATAGATAGAAGACACAAGACAATCTTTTGGTACCAATCTTTTCCTACCATTTCTTAGGTAGAAAGACCTAAGAGCCCTAGCTGACGGTTTCCCAGATACTGAGCCAGCTCTGGGCGGCATTTAATTATGGTTGGTAAGCAATTTTGGGGCTGTAACCAGATCCTCTGGGAGCTGGTAAACGATTTCCATGAAACTCATGAAAATATGCTTTATTATGAAGTGAGGCTGTATCTTCTCAGAAGCTAAAGGTTCAGAGAAGTTTTTTTTTTTAGTAGCCCTTGCCATCAAAGTTCCAACGACACCACGGATGTCAATTTCAGTGAAGCATAAAGGTAAGTGCATGCTGCACCATACCAGGAATAATGACAACCCAAGGACCAGCTTTGATAATCCATTAGTGCCTTGTATATAATTATCTGATTAATGTGACTATATAATTCTGGCACCAAAATTATGTTAACTTACTATGGATGGAAAAATATCAACATCTATCAAACAAGCAAGGTGCCAGATATTTTGCTGGATATTTTAACCAGCTTTCTCATTTAGTTCTTATAACAAACCTGAGTTATGACTTTACAGATGAAGAACCTAAAGCTCTGAGAGGTGAAATTGCCCACAACTACAAAGTCAGAAAATAATAAAAGGTATATTTTAGAGCCATGTCTGTTAAATTCTTTTTCCTTGCAACATTAATAGTAATAGTAATAATAGTAACAGCAAATGTTTATATAGCACTCATTCTAAGTACGTCATACACATTCGTTGAGATGACATCTCACCAGCCTTCACCACCCTCTACCTACAAAGATCAATAACTAGACAACAACCCACAAATGAAAGCAGCTCTGGGAGAGCTCTGGAGTTCACTTAAGCAACTTTAGCAACACAGTCGGGTGGGGGGGATCCCTGAGAATAACTACATGAGAAGGAAGATAGCTTAATTTTGCCTACATCACTGCATGTCCCAAGACGGCATTGCTCAAGGCCAAGAAGGAACTTCCCAAGTAGAAAGAGTTCCCCTTGCCAGGAAAGGAAGAGCAGGGTGAGCAACCTGCTTCCCCAGCCTTTCTAGGCACCACTTGAAGGACTCAATTCAATTTCACCCCACCCAGACTGGCAGAGATGAAATATACAGAGCCTGCTAGAACAAGGAAGAAAAGCAGGAGCTACTAGTAACAGCCACACAATGTGAGCCGTCTTGTAAACAGATGTGACCTGCTCTGCAGATACACCTAGCAGATTTTGCTACTGAAGAAACTAATAGCCAATACAGCTGATGTGGACCCCCCTACAGATTTCACCATCTTTTGCTAGCTTCATGAATCCCTCCCCACTCCTTCCCTCCTGTTCCCATTTGGAGCCCAGAAAACTGTACTAGCTGCCAGCCCAAGCCTCTGTGGCTGTGCAAATGCAAAATGCCAGCCTAGAACTAGATAGCTGAACCCTACTGTGGTACATATGCTTGGAGCTAGTGCCTCCAGCTATGTACTGCCATGCTGCTGTCCTGACAACTGTCACTGACCTCCACTACAGTGTGCATACCTGGGAGAAGACTGTGCAGCCAAGGAAGAGCATGCTGACAACCAGGGTCCCTGCAACTGTTTGTGGGCCCAGATCAGACTCTATTTTCTGTCACTGGCCTGCACCACCATGTTCTCCTATAGCCCATCTAGCTGTGCACCTGAATGCCCCAGCACAATCCTCCTCACAAGTCTCCACTGCAGGGATGACTGAGGTGAGCCTGTCCAGCCATGGGACAGCACACTGACAGCCAAAGCTTCCACATCTGCCAATAAGCCCATAGTAGGTCCTGGCCTTTGCTGACAGTCCTGGCCCCAACTACTACATGTGTATCTGCAACAATCCCCTGCCACTACTTGGGCATCTACAATTAGCCCCACAGCCAAGTGTGTACACACCACCACCTCCAGCCACCACCACTGCCTGCTCTGGTCTATAGCTGGAACCAGAGCTCCTTGTTCTTTGGTACCACTGAGGACCACAGAAGCTCTTTCAGCCACTGCAGACTCCCTGAAGTCCTCACCAAGTACCACACAGTTGTCAATGCTGTGAACCTCAGCAAACTGAGCCAAAAGGACATCATGCCCCTCTCAGACTCAGTGTTGCCACTTGTCACCACATATGGCACCCTGCACCATTAGACTTGATGTCACAGCATGTTCCAGGGTACTCCCTCCTGCAGGTGAAAGTCTTCCCTTTCCCAAATCAGTCCATAAAGTCTGGAAGAGGTGACTGCTTCTTCAAATGTACACCTATGCCAAGGCTACCAGGATTATGAGGAATCAGGGAAACAGGATTCCACCAAAGGAATACAGAAAGCCTCCAGTAATTAGCCCCAAAGAAATGGAAATCTAGGAAGTACCCCACAAAAAATTCAAAATAATTTTTTTACAGATCCTCAGAGAACTACTAGAGAACACAAACAATTTAACAATGTCAAGAAAACAGTACAAGAACAAAATGTGAAGTTCAACAGAGATTTTTAAAAAACATAACCAAATGGAAATTTTGGTGAAGAATATAATGATTGAACCCAACAACTCAATAGAGAGTTTCAACAGCAGACTTGAAGAATCAGAAAAATATCAGTGAACTAGAAGATAGAACTAGAGGAACAAAAAGAAAAAAAATGAAAAGGAATGTAGGAAGCCTTTGGGACTTGTGTACATTTTTTTTAAGGTGTTACATTATCAATGGAGTCCCAGAAGGATGAGAGAAAGGAGTAGAAAATTATTTAAAGAAAAAATGGCCAAGAACTTCCCAAACCTGGGAGAAATTTGGATATCCAGGGTTACAAAGCTAACAGATCACCCTAAAATTTCAACCCACAAAAATCTTCTCCAAGACACATTATAATAAAACTGTCAAAAATTCAAGACAAAAAATTTTAAAAGCAAGAGAAAGAAATTCTTTCATAAAGGGAACCCCCACAAGGCTAAGCTCAAAGTTATCAGAAAGAAGGAAATAATAAAGATCAGAGCAAAAATAGAGAATAGGAAAGCAATAGAAAAAGTTAATGAAATTAAGTTGATTTTTTTTTTAAAGAAAATTTACAAACCATTAGCTAGACTAAGAAAAACAGACATTTAGAAATGAAAGAGCAGACATTACAGCTGATGCCACAGAAATACAGGGATCAAAGAGACTACTATGAACAATTAAATTATATGTCAACAAATTGGACAACCTAGAAGAAAGGGTAAAATCCTAGAAACCTATAACCTACCAAGATGAATAATAAAACAATAGAAAATTGGAAAGACCAATAATGAGTAAAAAATTAAATCAATAGTCAAAAACCTCCCAACAAAGAAAAGCCAGCTTCAGTGGGTGAAATACACCAGTTAAAGAATTAATGTCAATTTTTCTAAAAATTCTGAAAAATTGAAGAGGAGGGAACCCCCTGATTCATTTTATGAGGCCAGCATTACCCTGATACCAAAGCCAGATAAAGACACTATAAGAAAACTCTGGACCAACATCCCTGATGAATACAGATACAGAAATTCTCAACAAAATATTAGCAAACTGAATTCAATAGCACATTAAAGATCGTACACCATGAACAGCAGGATTTATCCCTAGGATATAAAGATGTTTCAGAATCCCAAAATCAGTGTGATACACCACATTACTAGGATGAAAGGTAAAAATCATATGATCTCAATAGATGTAGAAAAAGTGATTTGGCAAAATTCAACATCTTTCATGATTAAAAAGAAAAATCAATGGGTATGAAAGGAATGTATCTCAACAAAGGCCATAGATGATAAAACCCATAGCAAACATCATACTCAGTGGTGAAAGATTGAAAACTTTTCTTCTAAGACAGGGAACAAGACAAGGATGCTCATTCTCACCACTTTTATTCAACATGGTTTCAGAAGTCCTAGTCAGAGCAATCAGGTAAGGAAAAAGAAAAAACATTCAGTTAAAGAGGAAGTAAAATTGTTTTTATTTTCAGATGATATGATCTTATATAGAGAAAATCTTTAAAATCTTAACCAAAACAGTGTTAGAACTATGAAATCAGTACAGTTGAAATATATAAAAACATATAGAAATCACTTCATTTCTACACACTAACAATGAAACATCTGAAAAAGAAATAAAATAATCTCCATTCATAGTAGCATCAAACCAATAACATATTTAGGAATAAATTAAACCAAGGCAGTGAAAGATATGGAGACTGAAAACCATAAAACTTTAATGAAAGAAATTAAAGAAGATGCAACAAATGGAGAATTATTCTGTGCTCATGGATTGGAAGAATTAATATTTTTTTATTGAAATTCAATTAGCCAACAAATAGTAGATCATTAGTTTCAAATGTAGAGTTCATCAGTTCATCAGTTGCATATAATACCCAGTGCTCATCACATCACATGCTCTCCTTAGTGCCCATCACCCAATTACCCCATCCCCCCACCCACCAACCCTCCAGCCACCCTCAGTTTTTTTCCTGTAGTTAAGAGTCTCTCATGGTTTTTCTCCCTTTCTGATGACTTCCCATTCCATTTTCCCTCCCTTCCCCTATGATCCTCTGTACCGTTTCTTATGTCCCACATATGAGTGAAACCATATGATAATTGTCTTTCTCTGACTGACTTATTTCACTCAGCATAATACCCTCCAGTTCCATCTATGTCAATGTAAATGGTAACTATTCATCCTTTCTGATGGCTGAATAAATATTCCATTGTATACATGAACCACATCTTCTTTATCCATTCATCTGTCGATGGACATCTTTTCTCTTTCCATATTTTGGCTATTGTGGACATTGCTGCTATACACATTGGGGTGAAGGTGCCCCTTCGATCATTACATTTGTATCTTTGAGGTAATTATCTAGTAGTGCAATTGCTGGGTCATAGGGTAGCTCTATTTTTAACTTCTTGAGGCACCTCCACACTGTTTTCCAGAGTGGAGTTTCCTCAAAAATTAATATTATTAAAATGGTCATACTATCCATACTATTTATAGATTTAATGCAGTCCCTATCAAAATTCCAATGGCATTTTTCAAAGAAATAGAAAAAAAACTATTCTAAAATTTGTTTGAAAACAAAACAAAACATGAAAATCCCTTAATAGAGGAATCCTGAGACAGAAAAACAAAGCTGGAGGTATTACACTTCCTGATTTCAAACTATACTACAAAGCTCTATGTAGTAATCAAAATAATAAAATATAGGCACACAGACCAATAGAACAGGAGAGCAAGACCAGAAGTGAGCCCTAGCATATATGGTCAACTAATATTTATCAAAAGAGTCATGAATACTCAGTGGGGAAAGGATAGTCTCTTTAATAAATGGTGCTGAGAATACTGGATAACCACATTCAGAAGAATGAAATTGGACCTCTAACTTAGACCATTCACAAAAATTAACTTGAAATGGATTAAAAATTTAAATGTAAGACTTGAAACCACAAAATTCCTACAATAAAATATAGAAAAACCCTCCTTGACATTGATTTTGGCAGTGATTTTTTATTTTTTTTATTTTTTGGATGTGACAGTAAAGGCACAAGCAACAAAAGCAAAAATTAGTAAGTGGGACTACATCAAACTTCTGCATAGCAAAATAAACAATTGACAAAATGAAAAGGGTAACTTACAGAATGGGAGAAAAATGATTTGCAAATATTAAATATATATCTAATAAGGGGTTAATATTCAAAATATATAATGAATTCATTCAAAAGCAAAAATATCAATCTGATTTAAAAATGGGTGAAGGAATTAAATAGACATATTTCCAAAGAAGACATACAAATGTCCAATAGGTACATGAAAAGATGCTTAACCTCACTAATCATCAGGGAAATGCAAATGAAAACCACAATGATATGCTCCATCCATGGCTTCATTTGGCAGTTTTAAAAACTACAGACTTACAGCTGTGACGGGTGAATAATATATTCATTTATTAACCCCCTTCTCCCACCTCCAAATCATTGATAGGTGTGTATTTTTATTTCTTCTGATGGTTAAGCTTATGATTTTACATATCATTCAGTCTCTATTTACTGACCCGCCAATTGCAGGTAGTAATTCTCAGTTCCTTACCATGTAAAATAGGTAACTAATACTCCTTACTTCCCTCCACTTCTTCTCTCTCTTCCATTGCCCACCCTCTCTCAGCTATACCACTTCTTTTACCTTGTCAAATTTATAACACAGACATTCTCTTTAGTAAATTTGTCTTCCATGCTTTGTCAATAAGTTAATTCTGATCATGGAAATCCAGTAAAATACAAAGATAGTGTGAATATTATTCCCTAAGAAGCAGGTGTTATGTTGAGATCTGTAGAGGGGATTGTTCAAGTTCAAGTGGATCTTCTTTTCTCAGACTCCATCAACAACACAAAATCATGATTTTGGGGGAGTTGAGCTGGTTTTATATTTGGGCCATGATATTTGTATATATATTATAATATATAAATATATGTAATATATAAGTATATATTATATATTTTAAAGCATATTTTATATATATAAAGAAAGCCACAGTGATATATCACCTCATACATGTTAGAATGGCTATTGTTGAAAAGACAAGAGATAACAAGTGTTGGTGAAGATGTGGAAAAAGGGAACCCTCGTGCACCATTGGTGGGAATTTAAATTGGTACAGCCGCTATGGAACACAGTATGGAAGTTCCTCAAATAACTGAAAATAGAGCTACATATGTTCCATATGTATGTTCCATATGTTCCAATGATCCTACTTCTGGTATATATTCAAAGGAAAAGGAAACAGGATCTCAAAGAACTATCTGTATCCTATGTTTACTGCATCATTATTCACAGCAACCAATATATAAAAACAACTTCAGTGTCCCTAATGGATAATAAATAAGTTGTGGTATCTATATATACACAGTGAAATAATAATCACCCATGAGAATGAAGGAAATCCTGCCATTTGCAACAACATGGATGGACTTTGAGGACATTATGTTAAGAGAAACAGTAATACTGTATGATATCACTTATGTGGAATCTAAAAAAGCCAAACTCCTAGAAACAGACAGTAGAGTGATGGTTACCAGGGACTGGGAGTAGGAGAAATAGGGTCAAATTGGTCAAAGGGTACTACTGTTTTGTGCCAGTCTAAACCTATCAATAACCAGTGTTGTGGCTGGACTGGCCCTCATGATTTTTATTATGATTATAAGATGCCCTCTGTAATCACCAAGAAACTTTGGACGGGGGAAAAAGTTTATTACTCACAGGTCCTGGAAAGCACACAGCACACCTAGGGCCACACAGCGAGGACTCAGGTAGAGAAAGAGGGTGTGGGTCTGGGGTTCTGCTTTATTAGGACTGAGTGTAGAGGCCTAGGGTTTCAAGGATATACTGTTTATTGGTGAATTTAAAACACAGAATGGGAATTGAAAGTGTGGGAAGAGAGAAAAACAAGCAACCCAAATGGTCAATTACCAAAATCACTAAAACATGGAAGCCTGGTTGGCGGGTGGGGACATGGCACAGCGTGCCTCTTTATCTAGTCATGCAGCTGGCAATGTGTTTATTTGAGATAGCTGTCTTTGAAGTGGATGTCTCTTTGAAGTGGATGCCTCAGCAATCAAAGATTAAGTCAGACAATTTTATTACAAAAAAAAAAAAAAACTGTCAGGGCTTAAACTACAGATACAAATTTCCAGTTATAAGATGAATAACTTCTAGAGAATCTAATGTACAGCATGGTGATTATAGTTAATACTGTATTGTATACTTAAAACTTGCTAAGAGAGTATATCTTAAATATTCTAAATCTTAAAAGTTCTAACTTAAATGTTCTATGTGACATGATGGAGGTGTTAGCTAATACTTGGTGGTAGTCATTTTGCAATATATAAGTGCATCAAATCAAATCACTGAATACCTTAAACTTACACAATGTTATATATCAATTTTATTTCAGTAAAGCTGGAAAAATCAAATTAAAAAATTTTAATTAAAACATCACTTCATTTATATATATATATACACACACACATATAAATATATATAAATATATATATGTATATAATGTATATAAATATATATATATAAACTCATTTTATCCTCAGAGCAACTTTATGAAAAAGACACTATTATTATGAAAAAGACACTATCCCTATTTTACAGGTAAAGGAACTAAGTTTAGAGTTTGAGTAACTTGCTCAAGGTCATACATATTGAAGGGGAAGAATTGAGATTCAAACCCAGGAAGTCTGACTCTAGAAACTATGTTCTCAATACATTCTACTATTCTATTTTCAAATATTCTGAAGCTAAGTGCTTTTCAGGACTTTGGACTTTCTAGACAGAGAATGTCACAAAATCCAAAATAGCATTGATAAACCCCTAAAGGGAAACATGCCTGACCAGACAGAGGTGATAAACCAAGTAACTGAGAAAGACCCTGAAACTTCTTGCAGTATTATAATTCCATTACCCACTCCCACTGTGAAACCTCACTTCACTGCAACACCTTCTGCTGGAACTCCAGAGGTTATGGACAGGCACCTGGAGAAGCCTCAAAAGATCTGGGGAAGTCTGGCCTCCACTGTTGAGGGAGACTCTACTTGCAACATGAGCAACTGCCCCACTTTAGGACTGCCGTACTTGCTGCTTTCCTGCTATAGATCTGAAAGGTGGGGAAAAAACATATAAAATCTACAAACACCAAGCACACATTTCATAGGGAGAAAAAAAGTTCAGATCTAAATAGTTGATTTGGCTCTTATTTTCCAGAGCTGCCTAAAACATATCTCATGAAGAATTCAGCCATCTCTAAAGGGCCATTGTGGGAAGAATGTGAGTCAAGACATTCAGAAACCAAGTGAAGTGATCAACTATCTTGGTTTTCCAGGAACTGGGGGACTTTTAGGGACACAGGACTTTCAGTGCTAAAACCTGGACAGTTGGTCACATTCCACTCATGTTAGGATCAGCAAGAACACTTGGGATTTCTCTTCATTCTCATGCATCCCATTCATGCCACGCTGTGTCATTCACAGCTACAGAGGTATCTGGTCATGCAAATGTGTTCTGACTGTGAGCGTTTTATTTTGACTCCCACTTCAGCTCTTAGTGCTGTAACCCCAGCACCCATTTTCTGAGACTGGCTGCTTTATTCACTGACTGGTCTGCTTAAATGAAAAGGGATTATTTACTGGTTGCTGCCTTACAGAAGGAAGGTAGAGTGTCCCAGCTTGTTAAGAATTTAGCCCCATCCCCTTGACCTACTGAATGTCTGAACTGGTCACCAAATAAGCAGCTTTTGACCATAGAGACGTCAGGCATGAATAATGATGCATTTCACCATTTAAAAAATTATCAGTTACAAAGCAGTGCCTCAAACCGCCCCAGTGAAGAGTTTTGACTGGTTGTTTTACATTGTTTTTCAATCCCTTATATAATTAGCTTCTCAAAAATAATGTGTCTTTTTTTTTAAAGATTTTATTTATTTATTTGACAGAGAGAGAGAGAGCGAGAGCAGGAACACAAGAAGGGGGAGTGGGAGAGGGAGAAGCAGGCTTCCTGCCAGGCAGGGAGCCGGATGTGGGACTCGATCCCAGGACCCTGGGACCATGAGCTGAGCTGAAGGCAGACGCTTAACAACTGAGCCACCTAGGCGCCCCTCCAAAGTATGTGTCTTATAGGAAGGATCACCCAGTGTTCCCTGGGAAACCTGAACATGAGGTACCTTAGTGCATGAGCATTTAAGTTCAGTCAGTCCCATTTAAAATTCCCCATTATAAGCAAGATTGAGCATGTGGTGAGAGGCACAGTCCCTGCCTTTAAGAGATGATGTAGTCTAATTAGAAAACTGCACATACATGAACACACACACACAATCCTGCAAACCCCGAGGATTACAGATGTCAGGAGCTGTTAGTACAGGACTCATTTCTGACCCACAGGGGAGGAGAAGAACCAGATGTGAGTTGAAGCACCAAAGTCCCTGCCAACTGCAACTGTTCCCTTCCAAACTGACCTTCTGACTTTGTCTCCTACACTTTGAAAGGCATCTGGGCACCCTGGGGTTGTCCCATGTGGTGGAATAACTGACTTATCCTTCAAAGGTGTGTGCAGTCCCCCACCTTCTCCTCTACTCTGCTCACAGCCACCCATGTGGTTCAGCCGCAGGGAAATTGCTGCTCTTCTCTCTGGCAGAAGTGCCTGCTGGAGGCCTGCAATATCTGATTAGATCAAAATAATCCATCTCAGAACAGATGGCCACCACTCACAGTGGACTTCACATCTGGCCAAGGTAGGGCATTATCTATCTAATGAGCAATCTAGCAAATGAGGTTGAACATGCAAGCAGCATTCTTCATTTCAACATCCCAGCTGTTGGCTCACAGGCCAGGCTGAGCTGAGCCTTAGTGTAAGGTATTGGCATGGGCAGAGCCTTTAAGGGACCAACCAGGGAACTAGATGGAGTGAGATAGTGTTACACACATTTAGGTTGTGAAGGTTCAAAATCTCTGATGAACAAAGGGCAGGCTGGCCAACTCCCATCAGGGAGAAGCCATTATAGAAGAAATGTCTAGGGAATAGCAATTTATATGCTGATGAGAGCAGTGTTTGTTGATTTTACTGTCTATTGCAGTGGTTCTCAAATTTTAGCTTTCAGTAAATCACGTAGAAAGATTTTAAAACATGGAATAGGTCCAGGTGGGACCAGAGAATTTGAATATCCAACAAGTTCCCAGGTGGGGACCACAGGTTAAGGGACCATACTTTCAGTCTATAGGAATACAGACTATATAATACTATATTTTTAATACATCTAATGACAAATACTTTCTGCAGATCCAGCCGATATAGAAATTGTTGTGAAGTCACATATACCAACATGTCCAGATATTTATTGGAAAAAAGAGGAATGGAAACTCACAAGCAACAATCAATCAACTAACTACCAAGTATTTATTGAGTACCTACCATGTGAAAAACTAGGTACTAAACTCTGTAAAGATTAAAAAGAACTGTCAAATTTGATATGAATCTAAATTGGAAAAGTCTTTCTGGAGGCTGTTTAGTCCTTAGAGTAACTTTAAAGCTTCCACTCTTTCACCAAACAACTCCATGTCTAGGAATTTATTCCAAGAAAATAAAAATATTAACAAAGACTAGGGATATGTTCACTGAAGCTTTTTAAGGTGAAAAAATAGAAATCTAAATGATCAATTAATATAAATGACATATATTTCTTTTTCTCTACTACAAACACACACAGTCTTCTCATATTTCTGTAGACCAGTGGTTCTCAAAATGTCTAGAGACATTTTTAATTGTCACAGCTCAGGAGAAAGGTATATAACTGGCATCTAGAAGGTAGAGGCCAGGGATGTTGCTAAACATTCCACAACGCACAAGACAGCTCTTACAACAAAGAATCATCCAGCTCAAAGAATCAACAGTGCTGAATCATGAGAAACATAGCCTCACTTGCCAGGGGATTTGAATAGAGCCACATTAAATATAATGACTGACATATGATAGAATTAGGCCCCCTGATTAGTGATGGACTATATGCCCCTCAGAGTCTCCTGGGGTGTCTCAGGGGCTGTCTCAAGTGATATATCTTTATATTTTATTGGCCACAACTAAGACAGTGATCAAGATTATTGTGATTGGCTTTTGTCATATCATGGGTCATTCCTTAGGCCTGGAGGAAGGGCCCATCTTAACTTAGCACACTGCTGTTCCATTAAAGAAAAGCACAGGTGCTTTGTCAGGAGACTGGAGCTGTTCCTCTAGAATGCAGAGTAGGACCATACCGTCTTGGATACTACGCAGAGTAAGACTCAGAATTTATTTGAACTTGTTGATGATAAGAACACATCAAGAGAAATAGAGATTTAAGGTCACCAAACTCTCCTTGCTCCTTTTCCATTGTTCACCATGCAATTAGCTCAGTGAAAGGCACCACAATGGAGACAAGAAACTTAGGTTTGAGTCCTAATCTCGGCACTAGTGAATAACCTTGAGCAAGTCACTTACTCTCTGTGAATCTCAATTTCTGTCACTCCTGGCTGTTTATTATTCTTAAATACAGAAAATGACACCATGGGGGATCTGGAAGCAAAAAACAAGTGTTCTCCATGGCTTCCCCCACTTATTTCTCTACCTTTCTTTCACCTTCCCTAGGATGGGAAACTCATGAACCATGGTCATGTCCACTCAGAGTTTTTGAGTCCCAATAGCAGAAGCTGGAGACTTTACACTGAAGCACTGAATCCTGGAACTCAGGAACATTGTACAGAGCAGCTCCAAGGGCCTGCCAAGACTAGAAATGTTTGGAATTTCTAAGCCACCAAACCCAAGAAAAGGATTATATTCAGGACATAAGTATTTTTTTAAAACTTTATTTTTTAGAGTAGTTTTAGGTTCACAAATTGAGAAGGAGGTAGATTTCCCATAGACCCTCTGCCCCTACATGTGAATAACCTCCCCCATTATCAGTACCACTTACCAGAATGGTACCTTTGTTACCAAGGATGAACCTACCTTAACACTCATAATCACCCAAGGTTCATAGTTTATCTTAGAATTCACTCTTGGTGTACATTCTGTGGGTTTGGACCAGTGTATAATGATATACATCCATCATTATAATATCATACAAGGTATTTTTACTGTCCTAAAATTTCTCTGTGCTCTGCCTATTTATCCCTCTCCCCTCCTCCCAACCGCTGGCAACCACTGATCTTTTTATTGTCTTCCTAGTTTTGCCTTTTCCAGAAAGTCACATAGTTAGAATCATACAGTATGTAGCCTTTTCAGATTGTCCTCTTTCAATTAGTAAGATGCATTTGAGGTTTCTCCACGTCTATTTGTAGCTTTCTAGCTCTTTTTTAAAAAATCAGAATTCTGGAGATGTATCTTGAAAGAAGTTGCTGTGGCCGATGTCAAAGAGGTTACCACCTATGTTCTCCTCTAGGATTTTGATGGATTCCTGTCTCACATTGAGGTCTTTCATCCATTTTGAGTTTACCTTCGTGTATGGTGTTAGAGAATAGTCAAGTTTCATTCTTCGGCATGTGGCTGTCCAATTTTCCCAGCACCATTTATTGAAGAGATTGGCTTTTTTTTTTTTCCTGCTTTGTTGAAGATTATTTGACCATAGAGTTGAGGGTCCACATCTGGGCTCTCTATTCTTTTCCATTGGTCTATATGTCTGTTTTTGTGCCAGTACCATGCTGTCTTGGTGATCACAGCTTTGTAATATAGCTTGAAATAGGGGAATGTGATGCTCCCAGCTTTGTTTTTCTTTTTCAACATCTCCTTGGTGATTCGGGGTCTTTTCTGATTCCATACAAATTTTAGGATTGTTTGTTCCAGCACTTCAAAAAATGTCATTGGAATTTTGATCAGGATGGCATTGAAGGTATAGATTGCTCTGGGTAGCATAGACATTTTAACAATATTTATTCTTCCGAGCCATGATCATGGAATGCTTTTCCATCTTTTTGTTTCTTCAATTTCTTTCATGAATGTTCTGTAGTTCCTAGAGTATAGATCCTTTACCTCTTTGATTAGGTTTATTCCGAGGTATCTTATGGTTTTTGGTGCTATTGTGAATGGAATCGTTTCTCTAATTTCTCTTTCTACAGTTGCATTGCTAGTGTATAAGAAAGCAACTTATTTCTATGCATTGATTTTGTTTCCTGCCACAATACAGTGTACAGCACTGAATTGCTGTATGAGTTCTAGTAATTTTGGGGTAGTGAAACGAAAGCAAAAATGAACTTTGGGGACTTCATCAAGATAAAAAGCTTCTGCACAGCAAAGGAAATAGTCAACAAAACAAAGAGGCAACCCACAGAATGGGAGAAGATATTTGCAAATGACACTACAGAAAAGGGCTGGTATCCAAGATCTATAAAGAACTTCTCAAACTCAACACCCAAAAAACAAATAATCAAGTCAAAAAAATGGGCAGAAGACACAAACAGACACTTCTCCAAAGAAGACATACAAATGGCTAACAGACACATGAAAAAATGTTCATCATCATTAGCCATCAGGGAAATTCAAATCAAAACCACATTGAGATACCACCTTACACCAGTTAGAATGGCAAAAATGGACAGGGCAAGAAACAGCAAATGTTGGCGAGGTTGTGGAGAAAGGGGAACCCTCTTACACTGTTGGTGGGAATGCAAGTTGGTACAGCCACTTTGGAAAACAGTGTGGAGGTTCCTCAAAAAATTAAAAATAGAGCTACCCTATGACCCAGCAACTGCACTACTGGGCATTTACCCCAAAGACACAGATGTAGTGAAAAGAAGGGTCATATGCACCCCAATGTTCATAGCAGCAATGTCCGCAATAGCCAAACTGTGGAAAGAGCCAAGAGGCCCTTCAACAGATGAATGGATAGAGATAATGTGGTCCATATATACAATGGAATATTACTCAGGCATCAGAAAGGATGACTACCCAACTTTTACATCAACAGGGATGGGACTAGAGGAGATTATGCTAAGTGAAATAAGTCAAGCAGAGAAAGTCAATTTTCATGTGGTTTCGCTTATATGTGGAACATAAGGAATAGCATGGAGGACATTAGGAGAAGGAAGGGAAAAATGAAGGGGGGGAATTAGAGGGAGAGACGAACCATGAGAGACTATGGACTCTGAGAAAAAATCTGAGGGTTTTAGAGGGGAGGGGGATGGGGGGATGGGTTAGCCCGGTGATGGGTATTAAGGAGGGCATGTATTGCATGGAGCACTGGGTGTTATACGAAAATAATGAATCATGGATCACCACATCAAAAACGAATGATGTATTGTATGGTGACTAACATAACATAATAAAATTAAATTTAAAAAAAATGAGAACTCTTAGGATTTATTCTCAACAGTATTCATATATATCATACAGCAGTAATAACTATAGTTATGTTGTACATTACATCCATAGTACCTATTTATCTTGTAAGTGGAAGTTTGTATCTTTTGACCACTTTTCTCCAATTTCCCCTCCCATCATCCCATCCCAGGTCTGGTAATCATAAATCTGATTTCTTCTTCATTGAGTTTGGTGGGGTTTTTGTGGGTTTGTTTTGCTTTGTTTTGTCTTGTTCTAGATTCTGCATGTAAGTGAAATCATACAGTATTTGTCTTTCTCTGACTTATTTTACTTAGCATAGTGCCCTCAAGGTCCATCCATGTTGTCTCTGGCAGGATTTCCCTCTTCTGCATGCTTGACTATTATCCCAATATGTGTGTACAGTATTAATTATATTTTTATATATATATATATACCTACCCATCTGTATATATACCACAACTTCTTTATCCATTCATTTGTTGATGGACACTTAGGTTGTTTCCATATCTTGGCTATTGTAAATAGTCCTGCTATTACCATTGGGGGTGCAGATATTTTTTAAATTAGTGTTTTCATTTCCTTTGGATATATTCTCAGAAGTACAATTTTTTGGATTATATGGTAGTCCTATTTTTAATTGTTTGAAGATCCTCCATACTTTGTTCTATAGTGGCTGTACCAATCCTGCTAACAGTGTACAGGTGTTCCTTTTCATCCACATCCTTGCCACATTTGTTATCTCTTATCTCTTTTATTATCACCATTCTAACAGGCATGAGGAGATATCTCATTGTGGTTTTGATTTGCATTTCCCTAATGAGTTGTGATGTTGAGCATCTTTTTATATACTTATTGGCCATTCATATATCTTCTTTGGAAACCTGTCTATTCAAGTCCATTACCAATTTTTAAATTGGATTATTTGAGGTTTTGTTTTTGCTATTGAGTTGTATAATTTTTAATACATTTTGGATATGAACCCCTCATCAGATATATGGCTTGCAAATAATTTTTCCCATTCCATATGTTGTCTTTTCACTTTGTTGATTGTTTCTTTTGCTGTGCAGAAGCTTTTTAGTTTGATATAGTCACACTTGTTTGTGCTTTTTTCCTTGTGCTTTAGGTACCATATCAAAAAAAAAAATTGCCAGTACCCATGTTAGGGAGATTTTTTTCCTATATTTTCTTCTAGAAGCTTCATGGTTTCAGGATTTATATGTAAGTCTTAAATCCATTTTAAGTTAATTATTGTGAGTGCTGTAAAATAGCACGCTAGTTTCACTCTTTTACATGTGAATACCCAATTATAGGCATCATTTATGAAAGAGACTATCTTTTCACCATTGAGTATTCTTGGCTCCCTCATCAAATATTAGTTGCCCATATGTACAGTTGGACCCCAACATATGATGCTTGACTTACAATTTTTTGACTTTATGATAGTGCATAAGTGATACATATTCAGTAGAAACCATACTTTGAACTTTGAATTTTGATTTTTTTCCCTGGGCTAATCATATGCAACAAGATACTGTCTTGTGATGCTGGGAAGTGCCTATGAGCTGCAGCTCCTAGTAGCCATATGATCTTAAGAGTAAACATCTGATACACTTAAAACCATTGTGTGCCCATACAACCATTCTGTTTTTCACTATCAGTACAGAATTCAATAAATTACATGAGATATTCAACACTTTATTATGAAATAGCCTTTGTGTTAGATGATTCTGCCCAACTGTAGGGTAACATAAGTGTTCAGAGAATGTTAAAGGTAGGGTAGGCCAAGCAGGTTGGGTATATTAAATGCATTTTTGACTTATGGTATTTTCAACTTATGATGGGTTTATTGGAATGTATCTCCATCATAAGTTGAGGAAGGTCTGTACTTGGATTTGTTTTGGGGCTCTCAATTCTGTTCCATTGGTCTATTTTTTCTGTTTCTTGCCAGGACCGTACTGTTTTGATTATAATAGTTTATAGTATAACTTGAAAACAAGTGTGAAGCATGATGTCTCCTGCTTTGTTTTTTCTCAGAAATGCTTTGGCAATTCAGAATCTTTTGTGGTTCCATATAAGTTTTAGAATTGTTTGTGCTACTTCTGTACAAAATGCCATTGGAAGCTTGATAGGGATTTCTTTAAATCTATAGATGGCTTTTGGTAGTATTGACATTTTAACAGTATTCATTATTCTAGTCCATGAACACAGGATACCTTTCCATTTATTTGTGTTTCCTTTTGTTGTCTTAATCAATATCTTATAGTTTTCAGAGTAGAGTTCTTTCACTTCCTTGGTTAAATTTATTCCTAAATATTTTTATTGCTTCTTATGCTATTGTAAATGAGATTGATTCCTTCATTTATTTAATCAAATAATTCATTGTTAATGTACAGAAATGCTACTGATTTTTGTTAATTTTATATCTTGCAACCTTAGCTAATTTGTTGATTGGATCTAACAGGGTTTTTGATGAAATCTTTAGGATTTTCTTTATATAAAATCAAGTTATCAGCAAATAGAATTTTACTTCTGCTTTCCTATCCTAATGTCTTTTATTTCTTTTTCTTGCCTGATTGCTTTGGCTAGGACTTCCACCACCATGTTGAATAGAAATGGTGAGAATAGGCACCCTTATACTGTTCCTGATCTTAGAGGAAAATCTTTCAACCTTTCTCCATTGAGTATGATGTTAACTATGGAGTTGTCATATATGACCTTTATTATGTTGAGATACATTCCTTCTGTACTTAATTTGTTAGTATTTTTATGAACAGATGTTGAATTATGTCAGATGCTTTTTCTACATATATTGAGATGATTATATGATTCTGTTCTTTATCCCTGTTAATGTGATGTATCACATTAATTTGTAGATGTTGAACCACCCTTGCATCCCAGGGATAAATCCCACTTCATTGTGGCAAATGAACACTTTCTTTTTAAAAATATCTTATTTATTTATTTGAGAGAGAGTGAGTGAGAGAAAGAAAGAGAGAGAGCACGAGAAAGGGGAGGGACAGAGGGAGAAGCAGACTCCCTGCTGAATGGGGTGCCTGATACGGGGCTTGATCCTGGGACTCCAGGATCATGACCTGAGCCAAAGGCAGACACTTAACCAACTGAGTCACCCAGGTGCCTTGTGCTGCTGAGTTTGATTTACTAGTATTTAATTGAGAATTTTTACATTTATATTCTTCAGGAATATTGGCCTATAGTTTTCCTTTCTAGTGGTATCTCTCTCTGGCTTTGGTATCAGGTGAATGCTGGACTCATAACATGAGAGTTTGGGAGTGCTCCATCCCATACAATTTTTTTTTTTAAAGAGTTTGAGAAGGATTGGCACTACTTTTTAAATGTT
Organism: Halichoerus grypus; assembly: GCF_964656455.1. Classification (NCBI taxonomy): domain Eukaryota; kingdom Metazoa; phylum Chordata; class Mammalia; order Carnivora; family Phocidae; genus Halichoerus; species Halichoerus grypus. The sequence goes on from NC_135718.1 coordinate 65,517,828, forward strand.
TGGTAGAATTCATCATTGAAGCCATCTGGTCCTGGGCTTTTCTTTGTTGGGTGATTTTTGATTACTGATTGAATCTATTGGTAATTGGTCTCTACAGATTTTTCTATTTCTTCCTGTTTTAGTCCTTTTAGATTGTATGCTTCTAAGTTTTTTCCCATTTCTTCTAGGTTGTCCAGTTTGTTGTTGTATAGTTATTCATAGTAGCCTCTTATGATCATTGGTATTTCTGTGGTATCAGTTGTAATGCCTCCTTTTTCATATATAGTTTTGTTGATTTGGCCCCTCTCTTTTTATCCTTGGTTAGTCTAGCTAAACATTTGTCAATTTTGTCTATATTTTCCAGGAAACAACTCTTAGTTTGGCAGATCTTTCTATTGTTTTCCTGTTCTCCATTTCCTTTATTTCTTCTTTAGTATTTTTTTTATTCCTTCTGCTAACTGTGTGCTTAATATGTTCTTTGTTTCTGATTCTACCATAAAGTTTTTTATTTGGCATCTTTCTTCTTAATGTAGGCATTTACTGCTATGTACTTCCCTCTTAGAATGGCTTTTGCTGCATCCCATACGTTTTGGTATGTTCTGTTTCCATTTTTGTTTCTCAATATACTTTTTTTTATTTCCCCTTTAATTTCTTCTTTGATTCATGTGTTGTTTAATTTCCACAAATTCATGAATTTTCCAGTTTTTCTCTTCTTTTTGATTTCTAGTTTCATACTATTGTGGTAAGAAAAGATACTTGATATGATTTCAGTCTTCTTGAATTTGCTGACTTGGTTTGATTTGATTTGTTCCATATGTGCTTGAGAAGAATGTGTGATCTGCTTTTGTTGGATAGAATGTTCTATATATAATTGATAGGACCATTTGGTCTATAGTGTTGTTCAATCCACTTTTTTCTTCTTGATTCTGTGTCTGGATGATCTATCCATTGTTCAGAGTTAGGATATTAAGGTCTCAACTATTGTATTGGTCTTTATTTCTCCTTTTAGCTCTGTTAGTTTTTGCTTTGTATGTTTAGCCACTCTGATTTGGACACATAAATATTTACAATTGTTTTATCTTCTTCATGAGTTGACCTCTTTATCATTGTATAGTGACCTTCTTTGTCTCTTTTTACCATCTTTAGTTGGAAGTTTATTTTGTCTGAAATTAGTATTGCACCCAGAGTTTTTTTCCTTTTTTCTTCCTCTCTTTCTTCCCTCCTCCTTTCCCTCTTTCCTTCCTTCCTTCTTTTTTCTTCTTCTTTTTTTAGTTTTTGTTTACCATTTTCTTCAAATATCTTTTTCCATCCCTTCACTCTCAGACTATGTGTATATTTAAGACTAAAGTGAGTCTCTTGTAAGCAACATATCATTGGATCTTGTTTTTTAATCCATTCAACCATTCTGTACTTTTTTGATTGGAGAATTTAATATGCATATATTTAATGTAATTATTAATAAGTAAGGACTAACAACTGGTATTTTGTGGTTTTCTGGTTGTTTTGTAGCTCCATTGTTCCTTGTGTCTTATCCTGCTGTCTTTGTGTATGTGTTTTGATATCTTTTGGTACCTGTATGCTTTGCCTTCTTTACCATGTTCTTTTGTGTAATTGCTACAAGTTTTTCCCTTGTGGTTATTATGAGGATTACATAAAATACCTTAAAATGTAGCACCCTATTTTAAGCTAATAAAAAATTCAATAGAATCCTAAACTTTACACTTTTACTCCTCCTCCTCTTTGCATTTTAGATTATTGAGATTACAATTTACATATTTTCATGGTGTAACTAATAACAGACTATTGTAGTTATAGATATCTTTACTGTTTTTTAGCTTTTAAACTAGAGTTGTAGGTGAATTATGCACCATTACCACATTACAGAATCTAACTTTGTGTATTTACCATTATTAGTGAGTTTTATACTACCTTCTTATGTTTTTATGATGTTAATTGATATCCTTTTACTTTCACTCAAAGAACTTCTTTTAGAATTTCTTGTAAGGCAGGTCTACTGGTAATGAACTCCCTCAGCTTTTGTTTGTTCAGGAAAGTCTTTATCCTTCCTTCATTTCTGAGGAATAGCTTTACCAGGTATAGAATCTTTGGTGGACATTTTTTTCTTTAAATATTTTGAATATGTTATCTCATTCTATCCTAACCTAAAACATTTTTGTTGAGAAATCCACTGATCATCTTATGGTTTTCCTTTTGTATGTTCTCTTCTTTTTCTTTTTGCTCTTAGAATTCTATCTTTGTCTTTGTCTTTTGACAATTTAATTATAATGTGACTCTGTGAAGTGCTATTTAAGTTCAGCCTATTTGGGTCTGAACATACTTCCCTTTCTTTCCTCTTCTTCTGGAATCCCCATAATGTAAATGTAGTTTGTTTTCATTGTATTCCAAAGGTCCTTTAAACTTTCTTTGCTCTTTTTAAATTTTTTTCTTTTTCTGCTCTGATTGGATCATTTCAAATGTCCTATCTTTCAGGTCACTGGTTCTTTCTTCTGCATGGTCAAGTATGTTTTTGAAGCTCTCTACTGAATTTTGTAGTTAAGTAATTGTATTTTTCAACTTGAATTTTTGTTTGTTTTGATGGTTTCTACTTTTTTGTTGAAGTTTTTTTTGTTCATGCCTTGTTTCCCTATTTTTATTCAGTTGTTTGTGTGTTCTTGTAGTTCACTAATCTTTAAGAGAACTATTGTGAATTCTTTGAAAGGCCATAGATTTCCATTTATCTAGGGTCAGTTATTGGAGTTTTGTTGGTTTCCTTTGGTTGTTATATTTACCTGATTTTTTTGTAGTTCTTAATTATTTCCATTGATATCTGGGCATTTGAGTAAGTGGGCTCATCTTCTAGACATTACTGGTTCACTTTGGCAGAGACATTTCTTTACCATTCAGCTCAGTTTGGGTTTGGGGGCATGTCTGTTGGAAATGGTCTTTGGCAGGTGGGGCCTGCTCTTAAGGTCCATTTTTGGACAAGGCAATCGTTTGAGCTTGTGATCAGGGGTTGAAGGGTGTGTCACTGGTTAAGAATAGCTAGGTAGGACTATTGGCTTGTTCTATGCCCAAGAGTATTGTAGGAAGGACTCTGCAGTTGCCCGGAGACTGTGGTCAGGTTTACTAGACAATCCTGACTGGTTACTATACTCATATTAGGTAAGGCTAGGAATTAGCTTTCTTGTCTTGGCAGGGGAAGAGAATAAGACCCATGGCCAGTATGGGGACTTGTTCGGGGATTGGAATCAGGCAAAACTGTATATTAAATTTCCTGGTCAGGTGAGGCTACCAGTTTTGCTCTGCAGATGGGGAAAGCCATGGCTATGCTCTCTGTTCAAGTATCACTATAATGAGAGTTTTTGAAGAGGCTACATAGCTTCTCATGTGTCCTGGTTAGGTTTCCTGCTCAGGTAGTCTGAAGGCTGTATTCAGTAATAAGTGGTGCTATGAATTAGTTTCCCTGCCTGGGTGCAGAGGAAAAAGGGGCTCTAAAGCCGGTAAGGCTCTATATGGTCTTAAGTCAACCCATGCCCCAAGTTTCCTAGCTGACCAGGACCACTGGCTTTGTACTGCATACCATCAGCTCTGCCTATGCACCTCTTGGCTTGATCATTGCTAGATTACATAGCTTCCAGGTTTTCTCACCAGCTCTTCTGCTCATATGGGGCCAAGAATCATGTTCCACAGTAGTACATGGAGCCTGGCATGGGTAAACCATGCTCTAGGGCCAGCAAAACTTGTCTGAGGACCCAAATCAGGAATTCCTACACCCCACTGAGTTCCCTGGTCACTATGTACCACCAACTTGGTTCCACAGATTGGTTGTTAGAAACTTTGTCATAATCAGATTTCCCCCCCCCCCTTTGTCATAATCAGATTTTCCATGGTTGAGCTCCATAGATTCCCCAGCAATCCTTGTGGGTGAGACCAGAGTATGGGCTCCCATGAAGTGACCCAAAACACTAGGAGGGGGTTGGAATACCCCACCCCTTTTCCCACTGGAGGAACCGTAGGCTCAGGAGAGACCTTTCTATATGATGCTATGTTGGCCTGGGGGAGGGGCAATGCCATCAACCTGTAGCCACTTCTCTTACCTTTCCAGTGCAGTCTGTCTTGATCTCTATGATACAGGAGTGCTTCAGCTTCACCTCCATGTTCTAGATGTGTCTTGTTCATGACTAGTTGTCAGTCCTTTTTGTGAGATAGAGCAAAGTCAGGAATGACCTATGTCACCCTCTTGGTGATATCACTCTCCAGCTCATTTCTTTTTAGCACTAAATAATATTCCATTGTCTGACTACCACAGTCTAACTGAAAATTTTTAAAGTCATCATGTGATTGATTCAGATTGGTCTATATACCTCCCTCCAACTCCCAGCTGGTTTGTCACTCTGATGCAATCAAACTATTATCACCATCACTGCTTATATTTGTTAGTGGCCTCCTATGTGCCCAATGTTCGGCTGAGAGCTTTGCACACTTTCATGCTACGTGATACAACAATTCTTTGACTTATATTCTATTGTCATCTCATTTACAGATAAGAAAACAGACTTAGGGATGGAATTGATGGTGGTCAAGGTCACATACCTAAAGTGGACTTGGCTGGAACCATCATTTTTCCATTCCCAGAACATACTGCAGAGCCTGGCACACAGTTGCACCTTAGAAAATAATTTTGTAATGAATGAACACAAATATTTCTCTGGATAAGCCATTGTTCTAATAGAATTAAAGGCCAGGGGTTCTCAGGACATGAAATGGAAGAGAATGCCTTTTGTCTGCTCTATACTCTCTGGGACACAGATGCTTTGCAATATCTCAGAGCCATTTCATAAATGGAAAAATGGAAGCCAATTGAAGCTAATTCCTAAAGGAGATTAGAGCTATGAAAAGAACTTAGACTCCCTGGTTTCTATACCAACCTCTTCTCGGCCGACAAAAGTCCTCACTGCTAAGTGTGTTATTTAGCAGATCTGACTTCCAATACACTCCAGAATGATCTTCAGCTGTCAGCTAGTTTCCCAATTGATCCTACTTATGTTTCATTTTTGTTCTAAGTGCCATTTCCCCCTTTCAGTTTGAGGCTATTCTCGCTAATTCATATTGGTTTTATCATTTGGTCTTTGACACACATGTTAGGCCAAATATCAGAACAAATGTGCACAGAGCAATTATAGCAAATGGATCATGCTGTGAAATGACACTGAGCTGTAGCAGAGCACACTTTTTGCCCATTTCAAGCACAACAAATTCCACATTCAGAAAAAAACATAATTGGATCTCATATGTCTTCCATCCTTCCACTTTCTGCCTTAATTTCAACATCTCTAGGACCTCCTCCACTATATTGGGTATGAAGTGGAACATATTAAGCAGCAGCAGAAAGAAAAAATGCTGGTCACTTCCATTTCTCTGTAGCCTCTCCTCATTTTCCATCAAGTACCCTGGAATTCAATTCATGTGGCAAATATTTGCTAAACTCTTACTATTCCACAGTCATTATCTTAGACACCATCCTACCACCAATGAGGCAATAGAAAGAAGAATGAAAGCAAGCCAGCATCTATCTTTTCGCTGTATTACAAGGTAGCATTTGATCAACCATGTTATACACAAGAGGAATAAGATACTTCCACTCAATCATGAAAGCTGCATGGTAGAGCTGCCATTTGAATTGGGCCTGCAGAAATGGATAAGATTTCTACAACCAGAGAGTGTCAGGGAGGACGTTCCAGGCTGAGGGAATGGCATGAACAAATCATGGACATGGAGAATGTGCTCAAGGAAGGTCCAGCTGTTTAATTCAGCTGGATAGAGTATGTCATATGTCTTGGAAGGTGAGACTGAAAATGGACTGTGGAGGATGTTGAAAATTATAGATGACTTGGACCTTGATCTGGAGAAGTGGGGAGTGTTGAGGTGGAGACAGTTTTCCTGTCTGTCACCTCAAATTTCTAGACAGGCTCACATCTAGGGAAGGAGTGTGATTCCTTTTTCTTTTCCATATATTCACCCCTGCCTATGGCTCCTCCCAACAAGAGAAAATTTAATTGTAAATTTAATTGGTAGAGCTTATAACATTCAACTAATCTGTTTTTCCTAGTGGGCTGCTGAGCCTCACAGAATTCAGGCCTCAGACTGCCTCCTATCATTTCTTGTCCCTGACCAGTGGGCCCTATTCCACTTCCTCTTCCTACTTCCTGTGTCCATGTGATAATTCCCCAGAGCCCAGCACCTAGGAATGAACTAAGACAGCTCCAACCCAGTCTGACTCCAACCTAGACTGGCTCAACCCAACCATCCAGGGTCAAGGGGAAAATAATAGATGTCTCATTTTACTTCTCAGTTCAACCATGTTCCCAAACTCAGTTCTATATGAGAAGCCCTCTCTGGGAAGAGGAACTAGGGTTAATATTAGCTATTAATAAGAAGAAGCACTTCATTTCCTATTTAGATACTATCCTGTGACACCTTCCTATATTGCTCTTACTTTCCCTTTTGAGTGGGCCAAACCATTCTCCCGAGGGACGACCTATGCACCAACCATTGTAATGCCCATTGTTCTTTCACTGTACACCAGGAGAGGTGTCCATCACTTCCTTGTCCTGTGGTTCCTTCAGGCAGCAATGCTGTTAAGTAGAACTGGGGAGCAATATGGGTATGCAACTGCATGAAATTTCTAATATCTACCCTGATTTCTATGAAAGTGGTAAAAAAATAAACAGACTATGAGATATACCCAAGAACCCTATGATCACACAGGCTCCATTTAACTGTTCACAGAACTTATGTTCTTCCCTTTAACCTCATTCTTCATATCTGTGGATAAACTGTTCTCAAATCTGTCACTGGAATTACCACCAGGACAATACCTTTAATAACTATTCATTTGCATTTGGGCATTTTTCTCATGATAATTTTGGTAATGTGCCATCAGATATGTCTCACCCTTATGCAGAAGCACCTCTACTCTTAATTTTCATAGTGTTCTCACATTAATGTGTAGATACACAATTCAAAAATTATGCAGATCTCTTTCCTTATTTCTTTTTCCATAATGTCTTGTAATCTCCACCCCCTTTACTCTGTATTTACAAACTTCACCCATTGTATTTCTTCTTAGTAACCCTGGTACATTTCCCCTTTCAACTCAGAATTTTCAGTCGAATCAATACTAACTTCTCAGCAACCCCAATCTACCTTCCTAAATATCTTAGCTTTCTCCAAAAAGGGCCACTTGTGATATCTATTCTTTTTGTCTTTTTCCTCTCATATACGTTGCAAAAATAATATGGCACTAAAGAATTGTAAACACGCCATTATAATTATCTCTCCCTTAAGGCAATTAAAATATTAACTGTCCCAACCCCTTCTTCCAAACAGTGACATCCTCTTACAGAACTTTCTGCCACATCAAAAGCAATATTTTTTTTAATTCCATAGCTTCGATCTATTTCTTTATCCCATTGTTCTGAATAATGAACATATTGTCATTGCCCAGAGTACTTTTAATTATTGGACCACCTCTTCTAAACTTAAGCTTTCTTGATTCTTGGATACCTAGTAGCTGAAAGGTAAACTTTCTTGTTTTCATTTCATTTCAACACCCTCCAGAGTGTGAAGAGAAGATGGGACTCTGGTGGTATTTGTGAGTGCTGCAACCATATCTTTTCCTGCTGATGATTATGAGTCTGAGGCTGCTTATGATCCCTATGCTCGCCAGGGCAATTATGATATGCACACAGGAGATCCAAAGCAGGATCTGGCTTATGAACATTAGTATGAACAGTAGACCTATCAGGTGATCCTCAAAGTAATCAAAAACTTCATCTAGTATTTCCACAAAGCCATCTCAGATCTGATTGACCAGAAGGTGTATGAGTTGCAGGCCAGCCATGTGTCCAGTAATGTCATTGACCAAAAGTTGTATGAGATCGAGGACATCTGTGACAGCTGAACCAAGCTGACTGAAAGATCTTCAAGAATACACCCTGGCCTGAGACTGAAGCCCTTGTTCCACAGGTTGGCAACAGTGCTGTCTTCCTGATTTTGTACAAAGAATTATATTACAGGCAGGTATATGCCAATGTCAGTGAGGGACCCTCCTTGGAGCAGGGGTCTGAATCCTATTACAACTACTTCAATCTCTTCAAAGACATTCTTAATGCTGATGGTCCTGTTCCCCTTGAACTACCCAACCTGTGGTTCTGGGATAACATCAATGAGTTCATCTATCAGTTTCAGTCTTTCAGTCAGTACCGCTGTAAGACTGACAAGAAGTCAGAGGAGGAAATTGACTTCCTTTGTTCTAATTCCAAAATCTGGAATGTTTATAGTGCCCTCAATGTTCTTCACTTCTTGGTAGACAAGTCCAACATTAACTGACAGTTGGAGGGGTACACAAGTGGAGGTGACTCTGAGAGTGTGGCTGGGGAGTATGGACAACACTCCTTATATAAGAAGTCTGGCTACTTCAGCCTGGTGGGTCTTCTGCATCTGCACTCCCTATTGGGATTTTACCACCAGGTCATCAAGGTGCTGGAGAATATCAAACTGAACAAGAAGAGCATGTATTTTTGTGTGCCTAAGTGCCAGGTCACCACATACTATAACATCAGTTTTACATATTTGATAATGTGTTGCTACCAGGATGCTATCCGGATCATTGCCAACATCCTCTTCTATATCCAGAGGACCCAAGAGCATGTTTCAGAGGACCACATATAAGTATGAGATGATTAACAAGTAGAATAAGCAGATGCATGTGCTGCTGGCCATCATCCTCACTATGTACCCCATGCAAATTGACAAGAGCATTCACCTCCTGCTATGGGAGAAATACAGAACCACAGGTCTATGAGGAAATTTTAAGATACTCCTGTCCCAAATTACTGTCGCCTGTAGTGCCCAACTATGGCCATGTGCACCCCAACTACACAAGGAAACCTTCTTGGAGCAGATGAAGGTGTTTTCTGATGAAGTGCAGGAGCAGGCTTCCTCAAGCTTTACACCACCATGCCTATGGACAAGCTGGCTGGGTTCCTGGACCTCACAGAGTGGGAGTTCCATGTCAGCTCCTTGTCTTCAAACACAAAATGAAGAACCTGGTGTAGACCAGGGTCATCTCTGCCCTAGATGGCAAATTTCAGTCAGCCTCTGAGGTTTAATTCTGCATTGGTAAGGACATGATCTATATTGCAGACATCAAGGGTGCCAGGCCCTATGGGGATTTCTTCATCTGGAAAATACACAAATCTGAGGAGCTCAGTCAAACCCTGAAGAAGATGGGGCAGAGACCCTGAGTTACATTCACATTCTTGTTAGGAACCTATTTTGATGTCTTTGTAGGTGGGGTGTATTTTTTTACCATGAGCCCTTACCTAGATCAGACATCAGCCATTCCACTGAGTTGAAGTTTATTTGAATTAAGGACTGAAATGTTTTAAATAGGCCTCAGTAAAGGATCTTCTTTGGAAAAAGAGAGAGAGAAGATGGGAAATGTATTGCCCTAGAACTATACCTGCCACGCTCTCTAGCTTGAGCAGCCCTAACATCTGTTTGCATTTTCCCTGTGGTCAAGGACCCAGGTCTCTGCTGCTGCCATCTCTCCTGCTACTGACTTCAGGTCCTGATGAATCAGCTGGTCTTGATCCTTCAGTATCTCTTGAGCATGTCACATTAGTGCACTGCTCATTCCCATACTGTATACCATCTGTTTAGGGGTCACTGGTCATCCCTGATATATGAGACACCAAAAGACTCTCCTGGAACCATGCATGTCAGACCCAGAAACATATGGGAATTGATATCCAGGGGAGCAAAAATATGACCAACTGCATACAGGATGAGAATGAGCTCCTCTTTCTTTCTTTGCTCCCTATCTCTAATGGCTGGATTGGAGAGGCAAGAGATCTCTATGGCCGCCCAAAAGACTCCTGCATGACCCTTTGGTCATCTTGTTACAAAATGTGGTCAGCTTGGGAATATATTACCTTAATTTGTTTTTTTTTTTTTTAATTTAAGTTCAATTAGCAAACATATAGTACATCATTAGTTTCAGATATGGAGTTCAATAATTTATCAGTGGCATATAACACCCAGTGGTCATCACATCATGTGCCCTCAATGCTAATCACCAAATTACCCCAGCCACCCACACACCAACCCTCCAACAACCCTCAGTTTGCTTCCTGTAGTTAAGAGTCTCTCATGGTTTTTCTCCCTTTCTGATGACTTCCCATTTTTTGCCTCCCTTCCCCATCCTCCTCTGTGCTGTTTCTTATTTTCCACATATGAGTGAAACCATATAATTGTCTTTCTCTGATTGACTTATTTCACACAACTTAATATCTTCCAGTTCCATCCACGTAGATGTAAATAGTAACTATTCATCCTTTCTGATGGCTGAATAATATTCAATTGTATATATGAACCACATCTTCTTTATCCATTCAACTGTCAGTGGACATCTCAGCTCTTTCCACAGTTTGGCTATTGTGGACATTGCTGCTATAAACACTGGGGTGCAGGTGCCCCTTCGATCATTAAATTTTTATCTTTGAGGTAAATATTTAGTAGTACAATTGCTGGGTCATAGGGTAGCTCTACTTTTAACTTCTTGAGGAGTCTCCATACTGTTTTCCAGAGTGGCTATACCAACTAAGTTCTACATTCCCACCAACAGTGTAAGAGGGTTCCCCTTTCTCCACATCCTTGCCAACACTTGTTGTGTCCTGTCTTGTTAATTTTAGCCATTCTGACTGGTGTGAGGCGGTATCTCATTGTGGTTTTGATTTGTATTTCCTTGATGGCAAGTGATGTGGAGCATTTTTTCATGTGTCTATTGGCCATTTGGATGTCTTCTTTAGAGAAATGTCTGTTCATGTCTTCTGCCCATTTCTTAAATGGATTATTTGTTTTTTGGGTGTTGAGTTTGAGAAGTTCTTTATAGATCTTGGATACCAGCCTTTTATCTGTTATGTTATTTGCAAATATCTTCTACTATTCCGTGGGTTGTCTTTTCATTTTTTGACTGTTTCCTTTGCTGTGCAGAACCTTTTTATCTTGATGAAGTCGCAATAGTTCATTTTTGTTTTTCTTTTCCTTGCCTTTCAAGATGTGTCTTACAGGAAGTTGCTGTGGCTGAGGTCAAAGAGGTTACTGCCTGTGTTCTTCTCTAGGATTTTGATGGATTCCTGACTCACATTTAAGTCTTTTATTCATTTTGAGTTTATCTCTGTGTATGGTGTAAGAAAGTGGTCCAGTTTCATTCTTCTACGTGTGGCTGTCCAATTCTCCCAGCACCATGTATTGAAGATACTGTCCTTTTCCCATTGGATATTCTTTCCTGCTTTGTCAAAAATTAGTTGACCATAGAGTTGAGGGTCCATTTCTGGGTTCTCTGTTCTGTTCCATTGATCTATGTGTCTATTTTTGTGCCAGTACCATACTGTCTTGATGATTACAGCTTTGTAATATAGCTTAAAGTCTGGCATTGGGATGCCTCCAGCTTTGGTTTTCTTTTTCAACATTCCTCTGGCTATTTGGGGTCTTTTGCTGATTCCATACAATTTTTAGGATTGTTTGTTCCAGCTCTGTGAAAAATGTCGATGGTATTTTGATAGGGATGGCATTGAGGGTGTAGATTGCTCTGGATAGCATAGACATTTGAAAATGTTTATTCTTCCAATCCATGAGCATGGAATGTTCTTCCATTTCTTTGTGTCTTCCTCAATTTCTTTCATAAGTGTTCTGTAGTTTTTAGAGTACAGATCCTTTACTCTTTGGTTAGGTTTATTCCTCGGTATCTTATGGTTTTTGGTGCAATAGTAAATAGGATCAATTCCTTAATTTCTCTTTCCTCTCTCTCATTGTTAGTGTATAGAAATGCAACTGATTTCTGTGTATTGATTTTATATCCTGCCACATTGCTGAATTCCTGTATGAGTTCTAGCAATTTTGGGGTGGAGTCTTTTGGTTTTCCACATAAAGTATCATGTCATCTATGAAGAGTGAATTTGACTTCTTTCTCAATTTGAATACCTTTCATGTCTTTTTGTTGTCTGATTGCTGAGGCTAGGACTTCTAGTACTACGATGAACAACAGAGGTACGAGTGGGCATCCCTGTCGTCGTGTTCCTGACCTTAAGGGAAAAGCTCTCAGTTTCTCCTCATTGAGAATGATATTCACTGTGGGCTTTTCATAGATGGCTTTTATGATATTGAGGTATGTTCCCTCTACCCCTACACTGTGGAGAGTTTTAATCAAGAAAAGATGCTGTACTTTGTCAAATGCTTTTTCTGCATCAATTGAGAGGATCTTGTCCTTTCTTTTATTTTGTGATGTACCACGTTGATTGATTTGCGAATGTTGAACGACCCTTGCAGCTCAGGAAAAAATCCCACTTGGTCGTAGTGAATAATCCTTTTAATGTACTGTTGGATCCTATTGGCTAGGATCTTGGTGAGAATTTTAGCGTCCATGTTCATCAGGGATACTAGTCTGTGATTCACCTTTAATGGGGCCTTTGTCTGGTTTGGGGATCAAGGTAATACTGGCCTCATAGAACGAGTTTGGAAGTTTTCCTTCCATTTCTATTTTTTGAAAGAGCTTCAGAAGAATAGATATTAGTTCTTCTTTAGATGTTTGGTAGAATTCCCCCTGGGAAGACATCTGGCCCTGGACTCTTGTTTGTTGGGAGATTTTTGATGACTGCTTCAATTTTCTTGCTGGTTATGCATCTGTTCGGGTTTTCCGTTTCTTTGTGTTTCAGTCTTGGTAGTTTATAAGTTTCCAGGAATGCATCCATTTCTTCCAGATTACTTAATTTATTGGCATATAGTTGCTCACAGTGTGTTCTTAAAATTCTCTGTATTTCCTTGGTATTGGTCGTGATCTCTCCCCTTTCATTCATGATTTTATTAATTTGGGTACTTTCTCTTTTCTTTTGGATAAGTCTGGCCAGAACTTTATCGATCTTATTAATTCTTTCAAAGAACAAGCTTCTAGTTTCATTGATCTGTTCTACTGTTCTTCTGGTTTCTATTTTATTGATTTCTGCTCTAATCTTTATTATTTCTCTTCTCCTGCTTGGTTTAAGATTTATTTGCTCTTCTTTCTCCAGCTCTTTTAGGTGTAAGGTTATCTTGCATATTGGGATTTTTCTAATTTTTTGAGAGAGGCTTGTATTGCTATGTATTACCCTCTTAGGACCACCTTTGCTGTATCCCAGAGGTTTTGAACTGATGTGTTTTCATTCTCATTAGTTTCCATGAATTTTTTAAGTTCTTCTTTAATTTCCTGGTTGACCTGTTCAGTCTTTAGTAGGATGCTCTTTAACCTCCAAGTGTTTGAGTTCCTTCCAAATTTCTTCTTGTGATTGAGTTCCAGTTTCAAAGCATTGTGGTCTGAGAATATGCAGGGAATAATCCCAATCTTTTGGTACTGGTTGAGACATGATTTATGACCCAGTATGTGATCTATTCTGGAGAATGTTCCATGGGCATTTGAGAAGAATGTGTATTCTGTTGCCTTAGGAGGGAATGCTCTGTGTATATCTGTGAAGTCCGTCTGGTCCAATATGTCATTCAAAGCCCTCATTTCTTTGTTGCTCATCTGCTTAGATGATCTGTCCATTGCTGTGAGTGGGGTGTTGAAGTTCCCTACTATTATTGTATTATTATCAGTGTGTTTCTTTAATTTGGTTATTAATTGGTTTCTATAATTGGGTGCTCGCAAGTTAGGAGCATAAATGTTTATAATTGTTAGATCTTCTTGTTTGATAGACCCTTTAAGTATTATATAGTGTCCCCCTTCATCCCTTACTACAGCCTTTGGTTTAAAATCTAATTTGTCTGAAGGAGGACTTCTACCTCATCTTTCTTTTGATGTCCATTAGCATGATAAATCATTCTCCACTTCCTCATGTTCAATCTGGAGATGTCTTTAGGTTCAAAATGAGTCTCTTGTAGACAGCATATGGATGGGTCCTGCTTTTTTAATCCAATCTGATACCCTGTGTCTTTTGATTGGAGCATTCAGCCCACTTACATATAGAGTAACCACTGAAAGATATGAATTTAGTGCCATTGTATTGCCTGTAAAGTCCCTGTTTCTGTAGATTGTCTCTGTTTCTTTCTGGTCTGTGTGAATTTTGGGCTCTGTCTTTGCTTACAGGCTCCACTTTAATATTTCTTGCAGGGCAGGTTTAGTGATCACAAATTCTTTTAGTTTCTGTTTGTCCTGGAAGCTCTTTATCTCTCCTTCCATTCTGAATGACAACCTTGCTGGATAATATATTCTTGGCTGCATGTTTTTCTCATTTAGCACCCTAAATATATCATGCCAGGTCTTCTAGCCTGCTCAGTCTCTGTGGATAGGTCTGCTGTCAGTCTAATGTTTCTACCCTTGTAGTTTAAGGACCTCTTGTCTTGAGCTGCTTTCAGGATTTTCTCTTTATCTCTGAAATCTGCAAGCTTCACTATTATATGTCATGGTGTTGATCTATTTTTATTGATTTTGAGGGGGGTTCTACTCTTGGACTTGAATGCCTGTTTCCTTCCCCAGATTAGGGAAGTTCTCAGCTACTATTTCCTCAAATATACCTTCTGTCCCTCTCTCTGTTTCTTCTTCCTCTGGGACCCCAATAATCCTAATATTATTTCACTTTATGGTATCACTGATTTCTTGAAGACTCCCCTTATGGTCCATTATTTGTTTTTCTCTCTTTTCCTCAGCTTCCTTCCTTTCCATCAACTTGACTTCTATGTCACTTACTCTCTCTTCTGCCTCATTTACCCTGGGTGTTAGAGCATCCAATTTAGATTGCAAATTAGTTAAAGCATTTTTAATTTTGGCCGGATTAGATTTTATTTCTGCACTGAGATTCTCTAGTGTCTTTTATGCTTTTTCTCCAAGCCCAGCTAGTAACTTTATAATCGTTATCCTGAATTCCAGCTCTGACATTTTACTTATATCCATATTGATTAGATCTGTGGCAGAGAGTATTACCTCTGATTCTTCCTTTTGTTTTGAATTCCTCCTTCTTGTCCTTTTGCCCAGGGAAGAAGAGAACAAAATAAAAAATATCAACCATGACCCAAGAAAAATACACACTAGACAAATCCAATGAGGTCAGAAACCAAAAGAGAAAGGAAAAAGAAAAAGAAAGGAAAAGAGGGGAGAGAGAATATAATCTCCCAGGTGGACAAAACAGGGTGATCCACTTGGTCCTGGGTGTATTTTGGTTTGTTTGTTAGAGGATACTAAATCCCAAAATTGTAAAGAAAGCAAAATTTATATACATACAAAAATAAAATTAAATACAGTGAAAGGAAGCCAAAAATGAAGAATATATCTATAAAATGTAAATGTAAAAATGAAAGTTAAAAAAAGACTTTTAAAAAGTTGATAAAATAAGAAACTAGTTTAAAAGGAAAAAAAGAAAGAAAGAAAAGGAAAAATTTAAACTGAAAGATAAACAAATCATGAGGAAAAACCTCAAATTCTATGTAGTATTTTCCCCTAGTTCTGGAGTTTTGCAGTCCTGTGTGCTCCATAATCTTGGTATTCATGTGTTGTTCTAGCTGGTCTTCTGGGGAGGGACATGCTGCACTGATTCTCAGGTGTTTTTGCCTGGGCAGAGTGGCCCTGCCCCTTGCCAGGGGGCTGGGCTCAGTGTAAGTTGCTTCTGGTTGCTCTATGTGGCTTTTGTTTCCTGAAGGCTTTCCATGCCACTTTAGAGGATGAAAATAAAAATGGCCAAGCCCCGAGCCCCAGCCCTGGAGCTGAAATATTGTGGCCCCCCTCTCTTCAGTAAACCCTCACTTCTGTGTGTGCCAACTTGCAGACTCTTGAGGTACATGCCCACGCTGCCCCTCCCTGGGGAAGGCGGAGGGTCACCATGTTTCTGCCCTTTGCAGGGCCCCTGCATGGAGACTGATCACCCCACTGTGCCGCGGTTCATGGTTTATGGCGAAATGAGCTGAGAGCCCCCTCCTGGGTTCACTGACTATAACCAGTTTCTGTTCTCCAATGCTTGCAAACTGCTGACTCAAGCACCCCCATTCTTTCTATGACCCTGAGGATCCTGACACCACACTGTCCAACCTAGGATTCTGCCCCAATTCATCACCTGAGCACCTTTCAGTCAGAGACGTCTCTCACTGGAGCAGAAATCTAACAGTTCCAATTTTGCACTCAGAGGCTATATCACTTTCCGGTACCTGGCTTTCAGAGGCTCCCCCCCCCCGCAGTATATTGCTTCAGATTCATTTCTCCACACATCCTACCTTTCAAAAAGTGGTTGCTCTTCTGTTTGTAGAATTTCAGCAATTCTTTTCTTACATCTCAAGTTGAATTCATAGGTGTGCAGAATGATTTGATAGTTAGTGAACCAAATGCAAGGGACCAGATGAAATAAGGTCCCCTACTCTTCCACCATCTTCTACCTTATCTTTGTCATCCTGCCTTCTATGATTTTTATCTTTTTATCTTCCTCCTCACCTGTGACTGCTCTCTAGTGAAGTGTTAACACAAAAGATTTCCATCTGTTTTCTAGAAAACACAGGATAAGGAAGGAGCCACAACAACCACTGGAGATTTTACTCTTCTACTTGTATTTTTACATTATTCTTACAGTAGTCACCAATATATTGTGTAAGTGCCTTCATGCCACATCCCTAATGGCACTTCCTCTAGGACTACTCTAATTTACCCTCAGGTTGGACCTTAAATGAGGAGCATAATCACCCCAAAGGAACCTTTGCCATATATCAAGTCTAACCTAGGAGTCTTCCATGTTGCATTTTGCAGATAAACCCATCTTGTCCTTCTGCATTGACATGAAAGCCTTATTTAGGATCATGACTCCAATTTCCAGGAGAGCTACAAGAGAGGCTTCGTTTCTCCCAAAGCAATTCAACGGTAACCTCACATCCCTGATAATTATGTCAGAATTGGGGCACAACTTGACCTAAATTCACACAACTCTCTATAAAAGTGTCTGGTGTGTATCCAATGTGAGTACTGAAGGCTCTGTCAACTTCTGTCCTGGCTGAAGTTAACACAATATTTTAGCTCAGATTGTCAACATATAAGGTACAAAGGTCGTATACTAATAAAAAGCAATTTGGATCACCAATGTCCGTTAAAGAAAGCACCACAAGGACCAAACATATACCTAATTGTCTTATGAGGACAGGATACCCTAGGATGGAGGAGGGGCAAATGGCACTCCCAGACACCAAACCCACATGAATCTCTTACTATACAAGATCATAACCTCAAGTTTGCAGGTTCAATTACCTGAGACCACTGTGCCATATCAGTAATAGCCAAAATATATGAAAAGTAATTTATAGATTATAATGATTGACTACCTTTCATTAAGCACTAAGCATGAGACAGAATATATGATAAGTACTTTACATATGCATTATTTAACTTAATGATGATCATCAATCCTCCACAGAGGACACCTTTTATGGGGATAGAGTGGGTACCCAGTTCCTTGGTACCATGCAAAGGTTTATGAAAATCAGATTGAGTCTTTTAGAAAGAGCAACAGCTGATGCCTGATATTCCAAAACATCCTTCATCCCTTTGGATTAAGTCATTATTTCTGGACAAGGTACTAACAGCCACTTTGAGAACTAAAAGCATTTCTTGCAGTTCACACCCAAACAGGGTTTTTTTGCCCTCTCTTCCCCAGGTGACTTTATTGACCTGAAAGCAAAACCAATTTGTTGAGGAAGAGGTTCCAGGTTGGGAAGCCAGTGAAAGTAGATCTAGGAGGGGAAACTGAAGGTTCCTAGAAGATTGAGGAAAAGCTGAATGCCAAGCCTGTCAGTTTTTCCCATAGATAACTTTGCTTCTGTCCTATGACTAAGCATGCAAAGATGTGAATTAACTATAGCATGAGAGAAAGTTGAGTGGGACGAGGAAGAACTTCCTCCTCATAGTTGCCACTAGATGGACTCCCAGAAGAAGGGTGAGCTTTTTGTTCACAGATATTTGACCTCCTAGAAGCAAACATCCAGAGTCTTTACCAGCTTCAAGTTCATCTTCCTATTTCCACATATATATGCCATTTTCTTTTTGGGCTTTTGTCTGCATTTTTTTGTTGTTGTTGTTGTTCTAGAGAAATACTACAGAGATTGCTGATGGTTTTACATTATAGCATCAGGAGGAGTCTTAATTTTAATTCCTTTGGAGGAAGTACTGCCAAGAGAAGTGTCAAGTAAATATCACTGTGTCTATAAACTGATGACATAGGAAGGCTATTCTGCCTCTTTCCACTGTCTCTGACCCCAACATCAAAACAGCAGTGAACATATCATCTGCCAACATAATCAATCCGATATCTTTCACTCTGTTCCAGCAACACCTGGAATTGTTGTAGTGCTCTTTGGGATGTGAACATCTCATCCCATTTGTTCAGGTATTGGCAACACAGAAAAGTGTTGGCAGAGGTCTGTTACTTGATATGCCCTCAAGACTCACTATCTCCCTTGCTGACAACTAAACAGATAATGACCTGTCTCTTGCTTTAGCATAAACAGGTATCAGGGTACAGATTCTTCAACACAGGTGCAGTAGGGAAGGGAGACTTCCCACAGGAGGCTTGGAAACATTTGGGTTACACACACATACACCATGTACATCAGTAGGTACTCCATCAAGATTTTTGAATAAATACAGAGAATCTGGGATCAATGATGGAATGAGAAGGCTCAAGGAGGAGTAAAAAAATATTTTAATAGATTTTTAAAAACCCGTAAGGACACTGATGGCTGCCTTCTAGGACAAACACCATCCTGCCTGCCTTGGTATAGCTCAAGAGCCCTGACTAAAGAGCCATATTGCCTGGGATTGAATCCTAGCTCTGTCACCCATGAGCTGTATGACTTTGAGCAAATTATTTCATCTGATTTTCAGTTTCTTCATTTGTAAAATGGGGGGTAATGAAAGTAATAACTTTTAGGGGTACATTAGGATTAATCCTAATATCTGTGGAGCTCTCAGAACAGTGCCTGTCATGTACTAAATAGTCAATGCTATAAACATATTGAATAAAATACATAACTAAAAAAAATCACAAGAAAGAGAAAGGCAGCCCCTACCATCTAGAAGATAGACTAGCACTCACAGCCAGATCTTGGTGTTCTCCTGCTGAACAATTTTATAAAACATCAACATCAGACAAGGCCACTCTATGACCAAGATGGATCAAGACAAAAACAAGACCATTCCATAATCATGTGTGAATACAGACAAAACATGAACATTATCCAAACTTCCAAATTCCAAATATCCCCCTCTCCTAGCTAATATGAATTACTGCTTGTTGTTTCTTTACACATTTCAGTTTTATCCTGTTCTATATCCTTCTAGGTAAGACGTATTAAGAAACCCAATCAGAATTACCTCTGTGTCCTGACAGCATCCAATTCAGAGAAAAATCTCTTTTCCTTTAAAACTTCCCCCCAAAATCATCTATTACTAGCCCAAATCCTAGAAGGCTTTCTAACACTCACTCCATGCTGTGCGTTCTCCCTCCCTGCAGTGGGAAATAAAATCCAAGTTGTTAGCTACAAGGGTGTTCTCAGCAAACTCTGGCCTGAGGGCATCAACAGCCACCTTTGGTTGAAAATTCACTTCAGGAGAGGCAAGGAACCTTGTATGTCAGATTCTGAGCCATCATTTCTATGCAAATCACTCTAGTAATTGTTTTTTCCAACAGTGTTTGAAGTGTTGCCCTAGAAAGATCACTGTACTGGGGCAAGAGAGAAGAAATCAACACTCGTTGAGCACACGCTAATTGAAAGACTGGATGAGATTGTTAATCCAAATTATTTTACTTAATCCTCAGGGTAACCCTGGACAGTGGATATTTGTTAATTACATTTTATAGATGAGGAGGCTGAGTGTCAGAGAAGCCAAATAACTCATGTAAAGTAATGAAGATCTTATAAGTGGAGTAAATCCAACAGTCAAGATTTAGTAGCAACGTTAAATTCCATCAGATCTCTAGGAGGAACACAGCAGACTATGTGGACACACTTTCATAGCAATGCTACTGGAGGAATTCAAAGATACATGAGCATGGCCCCTGACCCTAAAGAAGGGATGGGAATGGAATGCAGAAGTAGAAGTGGGATGAGGGAGATGTGGCTCATTCCCTGCTTTCTTCCCACCTTTCTATGATAATTACAAGTTTTTCTTGATTGGTTGAGAAAGTACATGTAGGAACCACAGCCCTTACATTGTTTTCCTTGCAATGCTTCTTTTAAGTTCCATAACAATTAGAGAAATCAAAGCATGTAAATCCCTGAAGAGGACTGAAGTGCCAGGAAAGCACATTTCCACATTTACTCCCCCATGTGACTCCCTGGTCAAGGGTTTTCAACACACAGTCTAAGGCTCAGCCATTTCTAAGGTTTGCACACTCAGCTAGGACCCTCACCTGCACAAGATGCTCTCATCAATACTTCTCAGCATTGCCTGGAATGGGCATGGTGCACAGAATTCTACCCATCTATCTGCTCCCAGAGACAGAAAGATGTTCTACTTTCAAGTCATTTTCCAATCTTTTGACCACAGTTCCCCTCTAAAAATTGTCAATTTGTGACCAGCCAAATCAGCCCACATTGCCCCAGATCTTTAGCAATTTAGCACAGTAGACAAGAGTTCCAGTTCTAGAGTCAAAGAGCTTGTGTCTAAACCTCAGCTCGTATCTAAACCTCTCACTGCTATATGGCCTTCAACAAATTAGTTAACACGTCTCTACATCAGCAGTACCATCTGTAAAAACAGATGAAAGTAGTGTCTCCCTTTAATGGAAGGTTTTTGTTGTCCCTACTATCATTTATTCCACATTCTTCTAATAACAGCCCCTTTTTCCTCTGGAGCTACCCCTCCCCACTCAGTCCATGTGTCTCTTTGAGCTGTACCCACCATTAGGCTTCAAGTGTAGACATGTAATCCAAGCTTGGCTAGTCAGTCAAAGACTGGGTCAAGGATCATCATGTAATCTAACGTAAGCCATTAAGAGTCTGCTTCAGGACTTTTGCTAGAATAGTATGAAAGATATATAGGATGTAAGGTTAGAGCTGCTAGTGGCCATCTTGGGGAGAACTAATGAATAAAGCTAATGAAAGTAAAGCAAAACTGAGAGATGGAGAAAAACAGTTCTTAAGAACATTGAATACAGGGATCTAGCCATGCCTGAAGCATCCCCTGGTCTTTTCAATTATATAAGCCAATGCATTCTCTTTTTTTTGTTTAAGCATATTCAACATGAGTTTTTGTCACCTGCAACCTGAAGAGTGCTGATTACCTCTTAAGGTTATTGTGCCGAGAAAATGAGATAATCTACGTAAAGTACTTAACATAGTACATTCATGGTACGTGGCAAGAGCTCAAAAAATAGTTGAAAGCCAGCCAGCCCATTTTAGATCCTGGTGAGTGCAAAGCTCTCTGGAAGACATACCCACCTCTGCAGGCCATGCCTAGCATGAAATCCTCAGCACTTGGTAAATATCAAAATGCCTACATCATCCTTTTCTCCTTTGAGTGGCTTCTTATCTCTGCAACTCAGAATTTAGCTGGGTACTATTCTTCCCAATGCCCTGCCTACCTTTTTTTTTTTAAGATTTATTTATTTGAGAGAGAGAGCACAAGCGGGGAGAAGGGCAGAGGGAGAGGGATAGAGAGAATCCTCAAGCAGACTCCCCACTGAGCACAGAATCTGACAGGGGGCTGAATCCCAGGACCCTGAGATCATGGCCTAAGCTGAAATCAAGAGTCAAACGCTTAACCCAGGTGCCCCACCCAAGTGCCCCCCTCCAATTCCCTGGCTACTTGTTATGTTGACTATTTCATCTGACCTTTCTCCTCTATGTGTCTTGCCAATAAGGGTCAATGGGCCAAAGGAAGGGCATTCTCCCCATTGCTGTTCCAATGAGAATACATAAGTCAGATTCCCAAATTAGGTCACCTCTCATTCATTTTGCTGCACAGTTTAATGTGACAATCACAAAAATGGAAAGGAAGTTGGACACATCAAGTGTTTCTGATCATTCATAGGAAGGTAGATCAACCTCAGAGACAGGAACAACTGCATAATTTTTGGGTCCAATGCAAAATGAAACTTCAGGGTCTCTTATTCAAAAATTATTAAGGATTTCAAGACAGCAACAGCAGAGTATTAAACCAGGTATGAGGCCCATCTAAGTATGGGGCCCTGTGTAGCTGTATTGGTCACATGTCCATGAAACTGGCCCTGCCTAGAATCAAGGGATCCAGCAAGATAGGAAGAACAACAGGGGGCACAATGATACAAATTCCCATGTCTACAACCTCTTTCTGTATGTTTGGGAACATACCCATCTTAGCCCAAAGAGCCAGATTTAATGGTGGACTTCACATACCATGACAGTCCAGAAAGAGAAATGTTTTAGGCCTCAGCAGGTATACTCCCCTATCTACAATGAGAGCTGCCTTCTCAGTGTGTTCTGTGCCTAGAGCCCACTTTCTGCTATGGGTCACAACTAACATCTCCCTTCACAGGAAGAAAACTGTTGGTGTACACAAAGGAGAGAAAGAATAAGGCTATGGTAGAATATGGCAAATCATTATTTCTATGGTGAACTTAAAGACATAGGGGTTTAGACTTTAGCATATAAAAAGAACTTTAGTCGCATGGACTTCAATTTTAAGGGGGATGGGAGGCCAGAAAGGGCGGAATTTTAGTTATGTAATTTTATTCCTTCTAAGTACAGTGTCCAACCTGCTAATCTATTCTTCAAACCACTGCCTTATACAAATCTTTAGGGAATCTGTGACTGGTTTTGGATTACTTTGCAACTGATGTATACATAGTAGATGTTAGTAAAGCTTGAGGGAGCTTAAATTATGTTTTCCTCAGGATTGCCCCATTCAGAGCTCTTATTTGCCCCTTTTTATTTACACTCTGACGAATGGATTTGCCAAACAAAAACAAATTGCAGTCATCCCCTGCCTGAAGTCTTTAAGTAGTATCTAAAAGATGGGGTTAAATTCAAATTTAGAATCATAGGCAAGTGTTAAATTGAAAATGAACATTTCACAGTGGTTTCGGCTAGTGGTTCTAATGACTGGGTTTTCCAGTCCTGATGCAACAGAACCATGGGGAAAGCTTTTAGGAAACTATAGATTGCCTGAACCTTCCCCCAGAAATTTCTAGTCATTGGAGTGAAGCTGCGGGGTCTGTATTTCTATAAAACTCACTGGTTTTAATTTAATAAATATTAAAAATAAATATATGGGTCAAAACACCATAAGTGAAAAAGCACAAAGTAGGAGTTAATCTTTGTAACTCATAGGCTGACATGGGACTGAGAGCCCGGAGTAAGAGTGTCGTCACACCAGCCCCTCCTCTCAGGAGCAGGCACACCGCGCACACAGGCCCGCACGACCAGGCAGAACAGTGGCTGTGGGATACGTATTTAATTATCGTAAAGGAAGATATCATGTCCAGGTTCTGACCACGGCTCATCATCAAACTTGCCATGGCATCTCCCTCATTCCTCCCATCAAAGGGACAGTCTGTTTGCTCTCTCTCCAACTAACTGGGGAAATTCTGGAAGGCCTGAGTAGCCCTTGGAAAGGAAGCCAGCTCATGGAGCCTCATCATCTTGGGCTGAAGCCATTGCCATTGCATTGCTGGAGGATCTGGAAGCACGACATCTCCAGGGTTCACAGATATAAACCCAGAGATTTCATTCTTTTATGTTGTGGCCTGTAGGCCTTGCCGTAGCATGTTCCCCCAATTTCCTTCTTTTCCTCTTTAGTATTTTACCCGGTTCCTTTCCCTTCTGCGTGAACAGTTGGTCCTCGCAGTCCCCAACCAGCTTGTAGTTGGTTTGTTACCATCACTCCACATGCTTGCTCTGTTTGGTTCCAGCAGGCACATTAGTTTGGACCTACTCTTCACATAGCTGTCAACTTGTTTCTCTGGGCTGTAGGCTGGCGTGGCCACTGTTTGGGATTTGGTTTCCCTTTTCTGCTGCTGAAATTGTATCTTTATCACCGCGTGCTCTGAGTACTAGGATGATTCCTCTGCTTTAGTAGAACATTAAAATCAATTTCCAAGAGCATCCTAAAAAGGTAAAGTTCTAACGTCTGCTAATAAAGAATGGCTCCGAACAAAGTGGTCTGGATTAGCCCTGCAAGGGTGATGGCAACGGGCCTGCCCCCAAAATGTTGTAATATTACATGCATGCCCTGCTGGTCTCTGCCTTGGAACCTTATCACCATCTCAAGAAGATCAAAGGAAATATTTTCCACTTCTAGAGCATGCCAGATCCTAGAGGTACTGCCACACAAAATAAAGTCTCCTCCAAGTGACTGAAAATGCTATTTCCCCTCAGTTGTGGGAAAGCATAAATAAATGGGACAGTGTGAGACGGAGAAACCAAAAGAGAGAGAATTTGATACATGAAACGCACAGGAAGCAGCTGTAGTAGCCACAGGGCTGGCCAAAGACCAGAAATCAAAAGAAAAGCACATTTACATTAAGCACACACACGACACACATTTCAATATTTCTGTAAGAGATTTATACAACTTACTGTATCTTGAAAGCACATCCAAGTTCTTTCTAGGCTAGTGCAGCTGATAAAACATGCGATGGCACTTGATAATTCCATGTATCTTCTACAAATACATTTCTAAGCTCTTCTATTATGAAAAATGTGTAATTGAATACTCTTAAGAGCGGTCTACGGACAGGCGAGAATTTAAGAACTGTTTGTTCTCTGCAGTAAGTAAAGGAAGTGAGCAGAAGCATTTAGAAACTTTTATAACAATTCTATACAGCCACAACATTTTTATTATATTTTGCAAATGTGTTAGTTGAAGAATTCATTTTTTCAAGTGAATTTTTAAAAACTGGCTTTTCATCACATATGGTTGGACAAGCACTGACATACCACCCATTTTTACATCACCTAGATTTAATTGTTTTTAACAAACTGGGAGAAATACAGAATAATTCATAGAGAAATACTTTTTGAAGAGGACATAAAATTATGCACCTAAAGTTTTGCTTTAAATTATTTAACTAGTTTCTCAGTCTTGTTAACTTATCATTGCCTTAAAAGTAGTGTGACCAAGGGGCGCCTGGGTGGCTCAGTTGGTTAAGCCACTGCCTTCGGCTCAGGTCATGATCCTGGAGTCCCGGGATCGAGTCCCACATCGGGCTCCCTGCTCAGCAGGGAGTCTGCTTCTCCTTCTGACCCTCCCCCTTCTCATGCTCTCTCTCTCTATCTCATTCTCTCTCTCAAATAAATAAATAAAATCTAAAAAAAAAAAAAAAAAAAAAGTAGTGTGACCAAAAAGTAATGAATCCATTTTGCATATTTCCACCTCCTAATACAGAGATATTCCAAAAGGCTTGTATTTATACTAGGCTTATGAAAATGCAAGGGTGATAAGTATTATCCTTATCATTCCTATTATCCTCTTTTCTAACTCAATTCTATGTCCTCTGATATTTTTTTTTTTAAGATTTTATTTATTTATTTGAGACAGAGAGAATGAGAGAGAGAGAGCACATGAGAGGGGGGAGGGTCAGAGGGAGAAGCAGGCTCCCCGCCGAGCAGGGAGCCCGATGCGGGACTCGATCCAGGGACTCCAGGATCATGACCTGAGCCGAAGGCAGTGGCTTAACCAACTGAGCCACCCAGGCGCCCTGTCCTCTGATATTTTTTAACAAGTCACTTCTTTAAAGCCATCTTCATCATATTGGAGTGCCTGATTTAAAATTTACGACATGACAGATAAGGCTGTAACTTTCCTTAAAGCCACCCTCTCCTCACATTTTCTGATGGAAACAGTTAAGGTAGTTTTATGTGTTTTTAAAAGCTTTTAAATACATAAAGAAAAAAATAAGATGGGATTTCCCTTCCTCATCTAGGAATTTAACTCAGCTTTGTGAAACAGAAGGTGGTATAACTATTCATTGTGGAGACTTTTTTCACTTACAGGAAGAATTTATGTAGAGCAACTTCACGTGGCTATTAATGTCAGCTTATGATTCTGGCAAAGAGGGGGAAAAACAAAGGAAGTGTCACCCACCCACATCACCAAACTTAAAAAGCTGGAAAACTTTATCCATAGTTACTTTGTATCAAATTGCATCGGCAGTCTGGACAAAGAGTCAATTGTGACTCAGTGAAAATTTTGTTTGAGCATATATTGTTTTAATGTCTAATTCCCACAACATCTTTATTAGGAATTAAGAAGCACTGAACACCATGGGGTAAGGATCATTTGTTTTCCCTGGCCTTGGAAGGAAAAAAAAAAGGGGGCCCACACACATCAAATTATTGAGCTACTCCTTTTTTTTCTCTCGTAACCCATCCAAACATTCTATTATGAAGTTGAAACATTTCAGTTACTGTAATTTTTTCCTAAAGGTTCTGGTTCCCACACTGAAATTCTGCCTCCAAAGTCAGATTCAGAATCCAATTCCCAAAATCTGTTCCAAAACACATTTGTGGCCTAACCCTTGAGAAAGAGAACTTTAAGCTCCACTTGCCTCCTTTCAGAATGAGTCAAAATATTTTAAAAAGCAACAAAAATGTGAAATCCCCTGATGAAGTGTTTTTGAAGTGTTCTGGCCACAACTGTAGGAATGGCCAAATATTATCTAATTCAGCTCACTTTTTAAAGTGGAAAACAACTGGGGATTAACATAACAATAAAAAAATTAAAAAAAAAAAAATAAAATAAAGTGGAAAACAACTAAACTTAGCACAAATATAGGCAAATGGCTCCTTCTATAAAAAAAAAAGAAAAGCTCATTATACACACACAAAGGAAACTGGTATTAAATCCTGGGGTAGTGGTGGGGCCCCCAGAAAATGGGAGTGGGAGAAATTGAGCAGAACCAGGGGTGAGGATTGAGGTGATCTTAGGGGGAAAAAAATGCCATCTGGAAGTAATGAGAACTCTCTGGGAACATAACAATTAAACACAAAGTCTATGACTATTAGAGTTAGCTGCTAACCCTCTCCACACATATTAGTGTTCTGGTGAGTCAGAGATTTTAAAGAACCAAAATAAAAAGTAATCAAATACAGTACAGACTTCTGTACAAAGTGTGAGGCCCTTGACCCTTCACCTTCAGGAAAGTGTTCGGACTTCCACCTTATCAGTCTGGAGGCGGGCCGCTGAGACTGGGGTTTATAATGCTCCTCATGACTCATGTTCTGGCCCAAGAAATGGGCTTCCCCTGCCGAGGCAAAAGGCAGATGAACACAGTGACAATCCCTGATGGGCAAAGAAACACACAGGCAGTGAAAGGAACAACCAATTAGTAATAATAGTAGCTGCTATTCATCCACTGCTCACTATGTGCCCTGTACTTTGTGGGATGATTTATGTAAGGCCTCTCTTGGACCTTTCAACCATTCTTATGAGGTGGGTAATATGTCCCTTTTACAGATGAGGATTCTGTGACACAGAAGAAGTTTCCTGAGATCTAAAGATAAGATCTAAATGCATGTTTGTCAAACTACAAATTCGAATTTCTTCATTTCTCAGCCAGATTACCTGAAAGTTATCTGAATGGCTGTTGGAGATGAGGAAAGGAAGCTGCTTACCTGGAGCAGGATTGTAGGAGAAAACAGAATCATGGCCTGTGGTGATAAATGGAATTATATAATATTGAATAAATATCAGTTTGTTATCAAAATGAGGTTAAATGCACATTAACATATTTGAATATGTATAATTAATAAGTACTCAAGAAAAGGACAAAGCCTGAGCTAATTTAACAATGTATGCCAAGATTTACATAGGCAAGACAGTAAAATTCCCTTGGAAACTTGGAAATCTAAAGAGACTCCACTTACTACATTGTCCAATGTCTTTTGGGAGGTCTACTTTTGGAATTAATTTCCAAGTATTATTACATTTTTCCAGTTTTACTAAAATATAATTGACATACATCACTGCATAAATTTAAGGTATACAGCATAATGGTTTAACTTACATATATTATAAAATGATTACCACAACAATTTTTGTTAGCATCCAACATCTCATATAGATACAATAAAATTAAGGAAAAAGTTTTTCCTTAGGATGAGAACTCTTAGGTTTACTCTCTTAACAACATATATATATATATATATAATACAGCAGTGTTAACTATAGTCTTTATGTTATACCTTACATTCCAAGTACTTACTTAATTTTATAACTGAAAATTTATACTTTTTAACCACCTTCTCCAATTTCTGCTCCACCCACCCTTCAGATCTGGTAACCTCAAATATGATCTCTTTTTCTATGAGTGTGTGTATTTTTTTTAAAAAATTAGATTCCACATATAAGTGATATCATGCAGTATTTGTCTTTGTCTGGTTTATTTCACTTAGCATATAAACCCCAGTCCAAGGTCCATCTCATGTTGCTGCAAATGGCAGAATTTCCTTGTGCTTTTTTTATAACCAAATAATAATCCTCTGTGTGTGTGTGTGTGTGTGTGTGTGTGTGTGTGTATCACATCTTCTTTATCCATTCATCCACCAATGGATACTTAGGTTGTTTCCATGTCTTGGCTATTGTAAATAATGCTGTTATAAACATGGGGGTACAGATAACATTTTTGTTATTGTTTTCATTTCATTTGGATATAGTCCCGGAAGAGGAATTACTGGGTCATATGGTAGTTCTTTTTTTAAATTTTTTACTAATTATTTGCTAATTTTCCTCTCTATTGTTTTGCAGAGTGGTTGTACTGGTTCACAGTCCCACCAACAGTGCAAATAGACTCCCCTTCCTCCACATCCTCACCAACATTTGTTTTCTCTTGGTTGTTTACCCCAAGTATTATTATTAATTATTATTATTAATTATTATTATTATTATTATTATTATTAAGGTATAATTGACATATGATATAGGCATACCTCAGAGATACTGTGGTTAAGTTTCAGGTCACTGAAATAAAGTGAATATCACAAGAAAGTAAGTCAAATGAATTTTTTGGTTTCTAGTGCATATAACAGTTATGTTTATATAACTATACTGTAGTCCATTAAATGCACGATAGCATTATGTCTAAAAAAACCGATGTACATATCTTAATTTAAAAATACCATATTGCTAAAAGATGCTAACCATCATCTGAGCTTTCAGTGAGTCCGAATCTTTTTGCTGGTAGAGGGTCTTGCCTCAGTGTTGACAGCTGCTGACTGATCAGGGTGGTGATTGCTGAAAGTTGGGGTGACTGTGGCAATTTCTTAAGATAACGATGAAGTTTGTCACATCAATTGACTCTTCTTTTCACAAATAATTTTTCTTTAACATGTGATGTTGTTCAATAGCATTACACCCACAGAACTTTTTCAAAATTGGAGTCAATCCTCTCAAACTCTGCTGCTGCTTTATCAACTAAGTTTATATGATATCCTAAATCCTGTGCTGTCATTTCAACCATCTTCACAGCATCTCCACCAGGAATAGATTCCATCTCTGGAAACCACTTTCTTTGCTCATCATTAGGAAGCAACCCCTCATCCATTGAAGGTTTAAGATTGCATAAGATTGCAGCAATTCAGTCCCATCTTCAGGCTCCACTTCTAATTCTATTGCTGTTTCCACTACATCTCCAGTTAGACAAACACAATATTTACTGATTAAATTCACTGTCTATTATGGGCATAGTTCATGGCACCCCAAAACAGTTACAATAATAAAAAATCACTGATTACAGATCACAATAACAAATATAACAATAATGAAAAACTTTGAATACTGAGAGAATTACCAAAATGTGATATAGACACACAAAGTGAGCAAATGCTGTTGGAAAAATGGCACCAAAAGACTTGCTTGACCCAGGCTTGCCACGACCTTCAATTTGTTAAAAAAAAAAAAAAAAAAAAAAAAAGTGTGAAGTGCAGTAAAGCAAAGTGCAATAAAACTAGGTGTGCATGTAATATATTAGTTTTGAGTGTACAATAGTGATTTGACATTTGTATATACTGTAAAATGATCACTACGGAAAGTCAGGTTACCTCTTGCTGTACAAAATTAAGTCAATATTATTAACTATATTCCCCATTACATCCGTATGACCTATTCACTTTATAAGTGGAAGTTTGTAATTCTTGATCCCCTTCACCCATTTCACATTCCACACAACCACCCTCCTTTATGGCAACCACCAATCTGCTTTTTGTATCTATGAGTCTGGGTTTTGTTTTGTTTTGTTTTGTTTGTATGCTTTATATTTTAGATTCTACATATAAGTGAAATCGCATAGTATTTGTCTTTCTCTATCTGATTTATTTCACTTAGCATGAACCCTCAAGATCTATCCATGTTGTTGCAAATGGCAAGATTTCATTCTTTTCTATGGCTGAGTAGTATTCCATTGAGTACATATACCACATCTTCTTTATCCATTCATCACTCAATAGACACTCAAGCTGCTTCCATATCTTGGTTATTGTAAATAATGCTACTGTGAACATAGGGGTGCATGTATCTTTTCAGGTGAGTGTTTGTATTTTCTTCAGATAGATACCCAGTAGTGGAATTGCTGGGATCATATGGTAAAATTTTTAATATTTTTAAGGAACTTCCAAATGGTTTTCCATAGTGGCTGCATCAGTTTACATTTCCACCAAGAGCACAGGAGGATTCCCTTTTCTCCACCTCCTCACCAACACTTTTTTGATAATAGCCATTCTGACAGATGTGAGGTATTGCTTCATTTTGGTTTTGATTTGCATTTCCCAGGTAATTAGTGATGTTGAGCATCTATTCATGTGTCTGTTGGCCATCTCTATATCTTCTTTGGAAATATGTCTATTCAGATTCTCTGCCCATTTTTTAATTGGACTGTTTGTTTTCTTGTTACTGAGCTATGTGAATTCTTTATATATTTTGGATATTAACCTCTTAACAGATGTATCATTTGCAGGTATCTTCTCCTGCTCAATGATTGTCTCTTCATTTTCTTGATGGTTGCCTTTGCTGTGCAAAAGTTTTTTAGTTTGATGTAGTCACATGTTTTTATTTTTGCTTTAGTTTCCCTTGCCTTTGTTATCAGATGCAAAAAACCATCACCAAGACCAGCGTCAAGTTGCTTACTGCCTCTTTTATTCTAGGAGTTTTATGATTTGGGGACTTATGTTCAAATCTTTATTTTGAGTTAATTTTGTATATGATGTAAGAATGTAGTCCAGTTTCATTCTCTTGCATATGGACATCCAGTTTTTGTGACACCACTTATCAAAGAGACTGTCCTCTCCCCATCGTATATTCTTGCCTCTTTTGTTGTAGATTAATTGACCATATATGCATGTGTTTATTTCTGGGCTTTCTATTCTGCTCTAGTGATCTATGTTTCTCTTTTTGTGTCAATACCCTGCTGTTTTGATTACTATAGCTTTGCAGCATAGTTTGAAATCAGGGAGCATGATACCTCTGGCTTTGTTCTTTCTCAACCTTGCTTTGACTATTCAGGGTCTTTTGTGGTTCCATTAAAATTTTAGTATTATTTGCTAAAGTTCTTTGAAAAATGCCATTGGAATTTTGGTAAGGATTGCATTGAATCTGTAGATTGCTTTGAGTAGGATGAACATTTTAACAACTTTAATATTTCTGATCTATTTGTGTCCTCTTCAGTGTCTTTCATCAGTGTGATAGTTTTCAGAGTACAAGTCTTCCATCTCATTGGTAAAATTTATGTTTAGGTAATTTGTTCTTTTTGATATAGTTGCAAATGGAGTTGTTTTCTTAATTTCTCTGATAGTTTATTATGAGTGTATAGAAGTGCAACAGATTTCTGTATATTAATTTTGTATCCTATAAATTTACTCAATTCATTTATTAGGGTTTTTTTAAAGATTTTATTTATTTATTTGAGACAGAGAGAGAATGAGCAGGGGGTAGGGGCAGAGGAAGAGGGAGAAGCAGATTCCTTGCTAAGCAGGGAGCCTGACACAGGGCTCAACCCCAGGACCCTAGCATCTTGACCCGAGCAGAAGGCAGACACTTTTTTTTAAAGATTTTATTTATTTATTTGAGAGAGAGAGTGCAGAGCAAGAGAGAGAGAGAGAGCACGAGCGGGGGTGGGGGAGGAGCAGAAGCAGGCTCCCCACTGAGCAGGGAGCCTGATGTGGGTCTTGATCCCAGGGTCCTGACCTCAGCCAAAGGCTGACGCCTAACCAACCAAGCCACCTAGGCCCCCCATGAAGGCAGATGCTTAATGACTGAGCCACCCAGGCGCTCTTCATTTATTAGTTCTAATAGTGTTTTGGTGGAGTCTTGAGGATTTTCTATATATAGTATTAGGTTATCTGCAAATAGTGAAAGTTTTACTTCTTCCTTACCAATTTGAATTCCCTTAATTTCTTCTTCCTGTCTGATGCTGAAGCTAAGACTTCCTATACTATTCCTATTTGATAAAAGTGGCAAAGGTGGACATCCTTGTCTTGTTCCTGATCTTAGGGAAGAAGTTTTCAGTTTTGCACCATTGAGTATGTAGTTAGCAGTGGATTGGTCATATATGGTTTTTATTTTGTTGTGATATATTCCGTCTATACCCACTTTGTTGAGTTTTCATCACAAATGATTTTGAATTTAGTCAAATGTTTTTTCTTCATCTATTGAAATGATCATGATATTTATTCTTTATTTTGTTAATGTGATATATCACATTGATCAATTTACGTATATTGAGCCATCCTTGCATTCCTAGAATAAATTCCACTTAATCATGGTATATTATCCTTTTAATAATATTGTTGAATTAGAAAAATAATATTGTTGAATTCGGTTTGTTAATATTTTGTTGAGGATTTTTTGCATCTATGTTCATCAG
Source organism: Halichoerus grypus (assembly GCF_964656455.1). NCBI lineage: Eukaryota > Metazoa > Chordata > Mammalia > Carnivora > Phocidae > Halichoerus > Halichoerus grypus. Next base: position 65,550,701 of record NC_135718.1, read on the forward strand.
GGATTTTGGCCTGTAATTTTCCTTTTTTGTAGTGTCTTTGGTTTTGGTATGAGGGTAATGATGGCATTGTAGAATGAATTTGGAAGCACTCCTTCCTTTTCAATTTTTTTGAATAGCTTGAGAAAAATAGGTATTAACTATAATTTAAATGTTTAGTAGAATGCATCTGTGAAGATTTCTGGCTCTGGATTTGTTTTTTTTAAAGATTTTATTTATTTATTTGACAGAGAGAGACACAGCGAGAGAGGGAACACAAGCAGGGGGAGTGGGAGAGGGAGAAGCGGGCTCCCCGCCGAGCGGGGAGCCCAAGGCGGGGCTCGACCCCAGGCCCCCGGAACCACGACCCGAGCCGAAGGCAGACGCCCAACCATCCGAGCCACCCAGGCGCCCCCTGGCTCTGGATTTTTATTAGTTTTTTTTTTTTTTAATTACTGATTCCACTTCATTATCAGTAATCAGTCTGTTTAGATTTTCTATTTCTTCCTGATTCAGTCCTGGCATATTGTATGTTTCCAGGGATTTATCCATTTCCTCTAGGTTGTCCAGTTTGTTGGTGTATAATTTCTTATAATTGTCACTTATAATCCTTTGTATTTCTGTGGTGTCAGTTTTAACTTCTCCTTTTCATTTCTGATTTTATTTATTTATAACCTCTCTTTTTTTCTTGATGAGTTTAGCTAAAGTTTTATCAATTTTGCTTATCTTTTCAAAGAACCAGATCTTAAGTTTATTGATCTTTACTATTTTTTTAAGTCTCTATAGCATTTATTTCTACTCTGATCTTTATTATTTCATTCCATCTATAGAGTTTGTTTGCTTTTCTTTTTCTAGTTCCTTTAAGTAAAAGCTTAAATTGGGATTTTTCTTGTTTCTGGATGTTCTTGTTCCCTCTTAGAACCACTTTTGCTGTGTCCCATAGATTTTGGAATGTCGTATTTCCATTTTCACTCGTCTCCAGGTATATTTTTTATTTCCTCTTTGATTTATTCATTGACCCACTGGTTGTTCAGTAGCATGTTGTTTAGCCTCCTCGTCTTTATGGATTTTTCTCCCCAGGTTTTTTCTTGTAGTTGATTTCTAATTTCATACCATTGTGGTCAGAAAAGAAGCTTGATATGATTTCAATCTTCTTAAATTTATCAAGACTTGTTTCGTGGTCTAACATGTGATCTATCCTGGAGAATGTTTCATGTGGACTTAAGAAAAATGTGTATTCTGCTGTTTTTGTGTGGAATGTTCTGTGTATACCTATTAAGTCCATCTGGTCTAACATGTTGTTTAAAACTGATATTTCCTTATTGATTTTCTATCTAGATGATATATCCACTGATGTAAGGAAGGTGTTAATAACCCCTACTATTATTATGTTGCTGTCAATTTCTCCCTTTTGGTATGTTAATATTTACTTTATATATTTTTGTCCTCCTGTGTTAGGTACATATATATTTATATATGTTGTATCTTCTTGTTGTGTTGACCCTTTTATCATTATGTAGTGCCCCTATTTGTTTTTTATTATAGTCTTTGTTTAAAGTTTGTTTAGTCTGATAGGAATATAGCTACAATAGCTTCCTTTCATCACTATTTGCATGGAATACTTTCTTCATCTCTTCACTTTTAGTCTGTGTGTGTCAGTACTTCTGAAATGAGTCTCTAATAGGCAGTATACAGATGTTTCTTGCTTTTTATCCATTCAGCCACTCTTTGTCTTTTGACTGGCAAATTTAGTCCATTTAAAATAATTATTGATATGTATGTCTTATTGTTATTTTGTTGTTTCCTGGCTGCTTTTGTAGTTCCTCTCTGTTTCTTCTTTCTTCTCTTTCTCTCATCCCTTGATGACTTTCTTTAGTGTTATGTTTAGATATTTTTCTCATTTTCTTTTGTGTGTTTATTTTTTTATTTTTATTTATTTTTTTAGAAGATTTTATTTATTTATTTGGCAGAGAGAGAATGCGCAAGCAGGGGGAGTGGCAGAAGGAGAGGGAGAAGCAGGCTCCCCGCTGAGCAGGGAGCCTAACTCAGGGCTTGATCCCAGAATCCTGGGATCATGACCTGAGCTGAAGGCAGATGCTTAACTGAGCCACCCAGGGGCCCCCTTTTGTGTGTTTAATATAAATTTTTGCTTTGTGGCTTGTAAAGTTCACATATATCATCCTATGTATGTGAGTCAGTTTTAAGTTGATAGTAACTGAAATTTGAATACATTCCAAAACTTTACATTTGTATTCCCCTACCAACATTTTGTTTTTGATGTCACTTTTTACATCTTTTTGATATATCCCTTAACTAATTATTACAGTATTAGTTAACTTTGTTGCTTTTTTCTTTTAACCTTCATAGTACCTTTTTAAGTGATTAATCTATCTTTGCTATATATTATATAATATAACATATATATTACCTTTTCCAATGAGGTTTCCTACTTTCATGGTTCTTGTTATTTATTGGTGCTATTACTTTTCAGCCTTAAAGAAGTTCCCTTAACATTTCTTTTTTTCTTTTTTTTTTTTTTAAGATTCACTTATTTTAGAGAGAGCCTGAGAGCGTTTTTGGGGGGAGCAGAGGAGCAGAGGCAGAGGGAGAAAGAGAGAATCTCAATCAGACTTCCTGCTGAGCATGGAGCCCGACACAGGATGCAATCTCATAACCCTGAGGTCATGACCTAGCCAAAATCAAGAGTCATTTGGAACATATTTCTCTGTTTTCTCATTTTTGTTTGACTCTCTGTTTTTGTTTTTATGTATTACATGAAACAGACAACTCTCTTTGTCTTGAAGGAATGGCCTTGTGTAGGTGATAAATCTTCTCATTCAATCTTGCTCTTGGTTGTTTTTGAACGTTTGTGGTTGTCTAAACTGTATGATTTATTCTTGATATATCCCTATGGCTGAGGGTGTGCCAAGACCTGTCAAGTGTTCCAAAGGGCAGAATCTCATTTAGCACCTAGTTTCAGGGTTATTGGAAGCCAGATCCTCAGGCAGTAGGTTTAAAGTATGCAAATACATACAGTCCTGGAGGCTGCAATTGAAATTCCTGCTGGCCTCTAGACCAGGAGATCAGGAAGTATCCCCCGGGTGGCAGTTGCAAAACTCTGGGCGCCAGATGAGTGTATAAACATTTCTGGGAGATCTCACTGAGCTACAGTGAGTCCAGGAGAGTACAACGATAGTGTCTCCCTGTTTACATTCCTTGGGAGCACTTCCATATCCTCTAGATGTGTGGGAAACCTGAAGTCTGTCCTTCAGGCTGAAGCTCCGGCTAAGTAAATAGTCCTTTTCACAGGTAGACTGGGGTTGTGTTTCAGTCTGCTGTGTGTGCAGTGCCTTTGGCAGGGGAGGGTGGCCTACCAACAATTGTCTTTCTGATTGTTGCATTCCTGTAGATCTCAGGAATGCCAGCTCCCTTGGCCACCAGGGCCAGGCAGTAATGTGGATTTTGTAAACCCACTGGCTTTAGCTAAGCAGCTGGAGAGTGTAGCGGGAGGGGCTTGCTGGCTGGTTACAGAAAGGCAGTGGGAAAATACCTTGACTGCACAAATCTATGTGCTTCAGGAATGTAGCAGGAGAGTGCCTTGTCTGTGCATACATGCCACCTTTAGGCTAGGAGCAGGAGAATGCCATGACCACTCATAGTCACTAGCCTGAGCCAGACAGTTGTGGGAATATCACAACCACTTGTGTTTGCAGACTTAAGCTAGGGAGTGGGAAAATACCACAACCAGCTCCCCTGCCCCAGCCAGGGAGCAGAGGGCTGCAACTGCCCACTCTTTCATGCTTTAGCCAAGCAGCAAGATAGCGCCATGACCTCTCACCCCTGCCTATCTTAGCAAGTAGCAGGGGAATTCTGTGTCTGAACTTGCCCATTCATGCTAGCAGGGTAGATGAAGAGTGCAAAAATGGCATCCACCAACACCTTGGTATCCAGAGAGACGATCAGTTGTTCCCTGCCCCTCCAGCAGATGCTTTTAGAATAACAAATAAATCTCCTTCAAATATAATCTAAGATCTTTATGAACTGCTGTTTGTTTTTTTTTTTACTGGGTCTCTGGGCAAGTGAGACTACACATGATCCCTTTAAAAGGGAATCTCAGTTTCCTATAGCACTTTGGGTGCCTTAGAAAACATCCCCATTGGTTTTCTAAGTCAGATGTTTTTGGGGCTTGTTTCTTTGGTATAGATCCCAGGAGTTGGGAGGCCTGATGTGGGATACCAACCCCTTGTTCCTCTGGGAGAAGCACCAGACTGGTGATATCGTCCCTATTGTGTGTCACCAAACCAGGGGTGGGGTTTTTGGTGACATTGCGTCTCTGCCTCTCCTATCTATTTAAATGTGGTCTTTTTATCCTTTTTTGGAGAGAAATAGTTCATCTAATTTTCGGTTCTCTTTCAGAATGAAATGAGCCATAGATTTGGTGTGTCTGTGGGAAGAGTTGAGTTCAGAGTCTTCCTATGCTGACATCTTATGGAAGTCATCTTTTGTCTTTTTGAAGATGGACATTTTAACAGACATGAAGTGACATCTCATTGTAGTTTTGATTTGCATTTCCCTAATGAGTAGAGATGTTGAGCATCTTGTATACCTGTTGGCCATTTATATATCTTTTTTGGAAAAAGTATTCAGATCTTTTGTCCTATTTTAATTGGATTCTTTGATGGTAGTGGTGGTCTTTGCTATTGAGTCATATGACTTCTTAATATATATTGAATATTAACCTCTTATCAGGTATATGGTTTGCAAATATTTTTTCCCATCGTGTAGGTTTCTTTTCACTTTGCTTTTGCTGTGCAGAAACTTTTTAGTTCAGTATAGTCCCACTTGTTTATTTTTGGTTTTGTTGTGGCTGTGCTGACACTTAAAGGTGTCATATCCCAAAAAATCATTGCCAAGACCCATGCCAACAAACTTTTTTCCTATGATTCCTTCTGGGAGTTTCATGGTCTTAGGTCGTATATTTAAGTCTGTAGTCCACTTTGAGTTAATTTTTGTGAGTGGTATAATGTAAGGGTCTAGTTTCATTCTTTTACTGTGAATAACAAGTTTTTTAAAGCACTATTTATTAAACAGAATGTCTATTTTCCACTGGGTATTTTTGGTTTCCTTATAAATATTAGTTGACCGTATATGCTTAGGTTTATTTCTGGGCTCTCAGTTCTGTTCCACTGATCTATATTTATGTTTTTATCCAGGACCATACTGTTTTGATTACTATAGCTTTTTTGGTATAGCTTGAAATCAGAAAGTGTGATGGCTCTCACTGTATTGTTTTCTTAGAACTGCTTTGGCTTTTTGGTTTTTTTTGTTATTCCATTTAAATTTTTGGATTTTTTTTTCTACTTCTGTAAATAATGCCATTGGAATCTTGATAAGGATTTAATTGGATCTATAGATGTCTTTTGGTAGTATCGACATTTAACAATATTAATTCTTCCAACCCATGAACACAGGATACCTTTCCACTTATTTGTGTCTTTGACTTCATCAGTGCCCTGTAGTTTTCAGAGTAGAGAGTTTTACATCCTTGGTTGTTTACTCCTACGTATTTTATTGCTTTTGATAATATTGTAAATAAGATAATGTTATTTCTTTTTTTGATAATTTGTTGCATGTATATAGAAACACTACTGGTATTTGTATATGAAATTTGTATCCTGCAATTTTACTGAATTCATTGATCAGATCTAAGTTTTGGGTGAAGTCTTTAGGATTTTCTAAATACAAAATCATTTCATCTGTAAATAGAGACAATTTTATTTCTTCCTTTCCAATCCTGATACTTTTTATTTCTTTTTTCTTGCCTGATTGCTTTGACAAAGACTTCTAGTACTTTGTTGAATAGGAGTGGTGCAAGTGGGCACTCTAGTCTTATTCCTGATCCTAAAGGAAAAGCTTTCAACCTTTCACCATGGGGTTTGATGCCAGTATGATGCTATGATAAATGACCTTTATTATTTAGAAGTATGTTCCTTTTACATGTGATTTGTTGAATTTCTATCATCAGTGTTGAATTTTGTCAAATGCTATTTCTGCGTCTATTGAAATGATTATATGGGTTTTTCCTTCATTTAATTAATGTGATGTATCATATTGATTGATTTGCATATTTTGAACTATTCTTGAATCCCAGGTATAAATCACACTGGATCATGGTGACTGAACCTTTAATTATGCTGCTGAATTGAGTTTGCTAGTATTTTATTGAAAAATTTTCCATGTACATTCATTAGAATGTTGGTCTGAATTTTTCTTTTGGGGAGTTTCCTTTTCTGGCTCTGGTATCATGTAGTGCTGACCTTGTAAAATCAGTCTGGTAGTGTTCCCTCCTCTTAGATTTTTGGAACAGCTTGAGAAGGATAAAGATTGGCACTAATTCTTTAAATATTTGGTAAAATTCACCAGTGAAGCTGTTGATCCTGGGCTTTTCTTCATTGGGAGATTTTTTATTATTCCTTACTGGTAATTAGTCTATTCTAATTTTCTATTTCTTCTTGATTCAGTCTTGGTAGTTTATATATTTCTAAGAACTTTTCCATTCTTTCTAGATTGTCCAATTTGCTGGGGTATAGTTGTTCATAATAGCCTCTTATGATTCTTTTTATTTCTGTAGTGTCAGTTGTAATATCTCCTTTTTCATTTATCATTTTGTTGATTTGGACCTCTCTCTTTTTTTTTGCTTAGTCCAGCTAAAGGTTTGTCAATTTATCTATCTTTTCAAAGAACTCTTAGTCCATCTTTCCTATTTTTTTCCTGTTCTCTATTTCTTTTATCTCTCCTCTTTTAATATTTCCTTCCTTCTGCTAACTATGGGCTCAATTTGTTCTTCACTTTCTAGTTCCTTAAAGCCTAGAATTAGGTTTTTTATTTAGGATCTTTCTTGCTTCTTAATGTAGGCGTTTATTACTATTATCTTCTCTCTGAGAACTGCTTTTGCTGCATACTGTAAATTTTGTATATTGTGTTTCCATTTTCGTTTGTCTCAAGATATTATTTCTTTTAATTTCTTCTTTGATTCATTTGTTGTTCAAGATGAAGTTAATTTCCACAAATTCATGAATTTTCCAGTTTTTCTCTTCTTTTTGATTTTATTGTAATCAGAGAAGATACTTAGTATGATTTCATTTTTCTTGAATTTGTTAAGACTTGTTTTGTGCCTTGACATATGGTCTATTCTAAGAAAAGTTTCCATGTGTGCTTGAGAAGAATGTATGTTCTCCTGTCATTGGATAGAATGTTCTGAATATATCTGTTAGGTCCTTTTGGTCTATACTGCTGTTCAAATCCAGTTTCCTTACTGATTCTCTGTCTGATCTATCCATTATTGAGAGTGGGGTATTAAAGTCCCCAACTATTACTGTATTGCTATTTCTCTTTTTAGCTCTGTTAGTTTTTGCTTTATATATTTAGGTGCTCCTATTTGGGTGCATAAACATTCACAATTGTTTTATCTTCATGTGGATTGACCCTACATCATTATATAATGACCTTCTTTGCCTCTTTTTTGCATTTTTATTTATTTTTTTAAAGACTTATTTATTTGACAGAGAGCACAAGCAGGTGGAGTGGCACGTAGAGGGAGAGGGAGAAGCAGGCTCCCCGCTGAGCAGAGAGCCCACTGTGGGGCTCGATCCAAGGACCCTGGGATCATGACCTTAGCCGAAGGCAGATGCTTAACCAACTGAGTCACCCAGGAGCCCCTCTTTTTAGAATTTTTTTTTTTTTAAAGATTTTATTTATTTATTTGACAGAGACAGAGATAGCGAGAGCAGGAACACAAGCAGCGGGAGTGGGAGAGGGAGAGCAGGCTTCCCGCCGAGCAGGGAGCCCGATGTGGGGCTCAATCCCAGGACCCTGGGATCATGACCTGAGCCGAAGGCAGAAGCTTAACGACTGAGCCACCCAGGCGCCCCTCTTTTTAGAATTTTTAAAAGTCTATTTTTTTCTGATATAAATGTAGATTTTGTTTGTTTACCATTTGCTTGAATTATTTTTTTTCTTTCCCTTCACTCTCAGACTACATGTGTATTTAAGGTTAAAGTGAGTCTCTTGCAGGCAGCATATCCTGGATTTTCTTTTTTTATCCACTCAGCATTCTATGTCTTTTGACTGGAAAATTTAATCCACTGACATTTAATGAATTTAATAAGTAAGGACTTATTGCCATTTTGTTCATTGTTTTCTGGTTGCTTTATTATTTGTTTTTTCATTGTTCTTTGTTTCTTACCCTGCTGTCTTTTTGTGTGTGTTTGATATTATGTGGTATCAGTATCCTTTGACTCTTTTTATCATGATCTTTTGTGTCATTACTACAGGTTTATCCTGTACATAAAATCTTAAAATTTTAACACCCTTTTTAAAACTAGTAACAACTTTGATAGAATTCCTTGGCACTTTTTATTTATTTTTACACTTTTACTTCTGTCCTCACATTTTACATGATTGATGTTACAACTCACATATTTTTATATTGTGCAACTTAACAAATTTTTGTAGTTATGATTTTTACTACTTTTGTTTTATAACTGCTAAAGTTGTTAGTGAATTATGCACCACCATTATCATAGTACAGAATTGATTACTGTGATACACAATCTAACTCTGATAGCATATCTGTCATTGGCACTGTATATTTACACTGCTTTAGGATGTTTTTAGGATGCCAATTAGCATCCTTTTATTTCTACTCAAAGACCTCCCTTTAGCAGGACTAGTGGTAATGAATTCCTACAGCTTTTATTTGTTCAGGAAAGTTTTTATCCTTCCTTCATTTCTGAAAGACAGCTTACCAAGTACAGTATTTTTGGTTGACAATTTTTTTTATTTTGTTTTGTTTTGTTTTTAATTTCAACATTTGAATATGTCCTCCCATTCTTGTCTGGCCTATTAAGTTTCTGTTAAGAAATCTGCCAATTATCATATGGGGTTCCCCTGTATATAACTTCTTTTTTCTCTTGCTTCTTTTAAAATTCTTTGTCTTTGACTTGTGAGAGTGTAATTATAATGTCTCAGTTCGACCTGTTTGGAGTCTTTGGGGCCTCCTGGATTTGGATGTCTAATTCTCTCCCCTCCTTGGAAAAGCTCCAGCTATTATTTCTTTACTTATACTTTCTGTTCCTTTCTCGTTTTCTCCACCTTCTGGAATTCCCACGTGTTTTTATTGTTATTGTGTTAATATTGTTTTTATTGTGTTCCTAGGTTCTGTAAGCTTTCTTCACTCTTTTTTATTCTTTTTGCTGCTCTGATTTGATAATTTCAAATGTCCTATATTCCAGGTCTCTGATTATTTCTTCTGCATAGTTGAGTCTTCCTTTTTTGTTGTTTTTTGTTTTTGGAATCTTCCTTTCAGTCTATTAAATTCTTCAGTTATTGTATTTTCCAGCTCTAAGGTTCGTTTCCTATAGTTACTATTTCTTTGTTGAACATTTTATTTTGTTCATGTATTATTTTCCTAATTTTGTTTGTGTTGTTCTAGTTCTTTAACTTCTTTAAGAGGATTATTCTGAATTATTTGCCTGACAGTTCATTGATTTCCATTTCCCTATGTTTCCATTTCCTTCAGTTATTAGTTTCAGCTTTCAGTTTCATTTGGTAGTGTCATATTTACCTGATTTTTGTGATCCTTACTTTGGTATCTAAGTTGTCTCCTCTTTCAGACTTCACAGGTTCACTTTGCAGAGACAGTACTTCACCAGTCAGCTAAGTTTGGGTTTCTGGACATGTCTGCTGGGATAACATTCTTGGACAATGGGGCCTGCTATCAGGGTCTATCTGGGGGCAAGGTAACTGAGCTCTGTCAGTGCTGGGGTGGTGTTACACTAGCTGAAAACAGCTGAATAGTACTGCTGACTTCATTCCCTGCCCAAATGAAACTGTGGGATGGGCTCCACAGTTGCCTTTGTTCCTGGTCAGGCTTACCTAATAGTGAGAACTGGATGCTATACTCAGCAATAGGTGGGGCTATGAAAAGAGCTGCCCTTCCCTGGCAGGCCAGCAGGACGGGACCCAGGGCCTGAATGGCTTGTTGTTTGGGCACCTGAATCAGGCAAGAGTGTACAATGAATATCCTGGTTAGTGAGGTCACTGATTTTGCTCTACAAATGGAGAGTGCCATGGGCTATGCTTTCTGTTCAAGTGCCACTGTAAGCAGGGTGGGAGAGGGGATATAAAACTTCCCATGATTTCTGATAAGGTTCCCTGGTCAGATAGGTTGAAGGCTGTATTCAAGAGTAACTGGGGCTAGGGCACCTGGGTGGCTCAGTCAGTTAAGCATCTGCCTTCGGCTCAGGTCATGATCCCAGGGTTCTGGGATTGAGCCCCACAACAGCCTCTCTGCTCAACGGGGAGCCTGCTTCTCCTTCTCCCTCTGCCTGCCTCTCTCCCTACTTGTGTTCTCTCTCTGTCAAATAAATACATAAAATCTTAAAAAAAATAATAATAATTGGGGCTATGAATTTGTTTCCCTTCCCTGGGCACAGCAGAAGCAGCTCCAAAACCACTAAAGTTCTGTTTGTGGTATTGATGCAAGCCAACCTATTCCCCAAGTTCCCTGGCCAACTAGGGCTCCTCTTCTCTGGGGGCAATCAGTTCTTCCCTCTCACCTCAGTTTGCATGTTACTGGGTTACACAGCAACGTCCAGGTGTTCTGTCAACCCTGCCTGTCATATGGTGGGGGGACTGTGTTCCACAGAGGATGGGCGGGGGGGGGGGGGTATGACACAGCTCTTCTGGCTGTGTGTGGGAAGACTAAGACTCCAGGGCTGGCAAAACTCTATTTGAAAACCCGTATCTGGTAGGTCTGTACCCTGCTGTGGTGTGAATGCACCTGGTCAGATTGCATCACCTATTTGGTTCTGTGGATTTACACAAAGTCACTGGTTGGAACTATTGCTTGGGCCTACAGGTAGAAATGTGGTCTGCTAAGATTTGAGTGTTGGTTGTTGGAAGCCCCTCTCCCCTTCATCTTAATCAGATTCCCATGATCCCCATGGAGTGAGATCAGAGTAGGTGCTCCTACAAGGCAACCCACTACCTCAGGGGGCTGGATGTCACCCCTGGGTCCTCTTTTTCCAGTACAGGAACTATAGGCTTAGGCGAGAGTTTCCAGAGGGGAACTATAGGCTTTTGGCATGGTACTGCACTGGGCTGGGGGAGGGGCAATGCCATCAGTGTGTAGCTACTTCTCATACTCTTCCAATCCAGTTTGTCTTGGTCTCTGTGGCATGAGAGGCACTTCAGCCTCACCCCCATGTTCTAGGGCTTTCTTAGTGGTGCCCTGTCCATGAATAGTTGTTAATTGTTCTTGGGGTGGGGGGAGAAGCAAAGTCAGGAACAACTTAAGTCACCATCTAGCATTACTCTCTATTACTACATTCTCAGAGTATCCTCAGTGGTAGCCAACTCATGTTCTCTCAAGGTAAACCTGAGTTCTAAATATTGCAAAGTCACTTGGAGTCAAATCTAAGAAATTATGGGTCATATCGTGTAACTATAAAGCTGTGGGTCATAACCCTTTTGGCCACATTCCTTTTGAGAATCTGATTAAACCTATGAAACCTAGAAAACAAAAGGTAGATGAAAGAAATACTGCATTTGAGAACATAGGCCCATTTCTATGAGATGGGAACTTTCAACAGTTTTGTCAAAAACTGGGGTTTCTAGACAGCACAGGAGTTCCCAGTGCTATAAACACATGGAGGCCTGTGTTGAAGGGTGGGGACAGTCCATCCTCCAGTCCCTCATCAGCTCCATTGTTTTCCATTTTTCTTAAAGATTATTTTTTAGAGAAAGCGAGCGAGCACGGGGGAGGGGAAGAGGGATTGAGAAACCTAAGCAGAATCCACACTCCACTCAGCGCAGAGCCCAACGTGGGGCTCCGTCTCACGACCCTGAGACCATGACCTGAGCTGAAACCAAGAGTCGGGCACTTAACTGACTATGCCACCCAGGTGTCCCATACGGTTTTCCATTTCTAATGTAAGAATAGCGAGGGCAAGGGTTTATGTTCCCTTCACTGATGCTCCTAGAACAGGGCCTGGTACTTACTAAGCCCTATGTACTTATAGAAAAATGAGCAAATGAATAACTTAATATTGGGTTTATAGGTAATATTTCAGTTATCTAAAGAATTCTTGTGCTAGAAACATTTTTAAAGAACCACTGGCACAGGTAATTCAAGTGGAGGTATTTCTGGAAGCATAATAAGTGGAAGGTTAGGGTTTCCTTGAGATTTAACAAATCTCAGGATTAGTAATATGATATTAATTCCATTTGAAAATGAGTTCAGACAGAATCTCAGCACAAGGCACAGTGAGTGTTCAGTGTGACAGCACGACGGTCTCTCTCTGAAACAGGAACCTGGGTCAAGAAGCCCAGCATAACTTTAGTAAAGAGCTCCTCTGCTGACGGATGAGGTTGTCAAAGTGGTCATACACTTGATTCTTTATAAAAGAAAGAAAGAACAAGAATAAAACGTGTAATCTTACTCTTTTGGTATATACCTATGGGTGGCCAGAGAAACAGTGATTGATTACTGGTCCTGAACTCACTGGCTAAAATAAAGTGCCTTAGCTTCTGAATGAAAATGAGGCCAATGCAAAACAACAGGAGAGAGAATGCATGCTCAATTCTACTGCAAAGACATCTTCCAATTCTGCTGAAAATGGCAAAAAATAAGAGGAGTTTTCTTAGAAAACAAAGACAGGCATAGGTTTATGTAAAAATTTTTTTTTCAAAAAAAAAGAGACACATTTCATCTAGCAAGGGCAATACAAAGGGGTTATATAAATTTATTTTTCATATAACAATTGATTAGTTTAGAAAAAATTCCCATTTTCAATGCTTAATTCCATCTCTCATTTAAAAAAAAATCACTAAAAGGACAAAAAATCCCCACAAAAATACAATCTGTATCTGTTCTCTATTTACAGATAACCGGTCACTATTAAGGCACAGATTGATTAAAAACTAACATTTATTCAAATAATCCAAATATTTTGTGCATCATACAACACTGACAACACCATATACTGTAGTGTCATATTCCCTTCATTGCATCAAGAGAAAATGAGAAAAGTAATTTCCAGTGTTTTTATTTATTTTTAGCCACCCTATTTAATCTAGTTTAATTGGGACAGTTTTCTCTTTGGCATAGTATCAAAGCACTGTTCATAAAACCTGTATCAACTTAATACTGCAAATTCATTCCATCTTCCTCCTGTTACAACTGCATCGTAGAGAGCTGGGGAAAGAGCTCTAAATGATTGTTGTTGTTGTTGTTTCCTAATTTGGGAAGGTCTTATTAAAGAAATGAAATTTACAGCACTGAGTGGAACAGGAGACAAATCCGAATTCTTACCCTGCGCTCTGTAGCATGAGGTGTTCATACAGCCATGTAAGGCAGGGAGCTCCGTGTGACGATATGTGTACATGTGACATGTGCACAAGATGATTCTGCTGTACTTGCAAAAGGAGCCATTTAGTTCTCACACCTAAGCACGCAAGATTTAGTTTAGGAATGGGCATCTCCTTCGTGCCTTCATAACTGATATAATTTTATGACAGGCCCATTATCTATGCCTTCCAGGTTACCATATTATTTTTTAAAGTGAAATTTTTTCTGTGTGCAAAATTTCTCTTCAACTCTTTTTTTACTTTAATGGTAAGACTTAGTCATGGAAAAATGTCTGGCGAATCTTTCTAATCTCACATTTGTATCAAAGTCCCCAATTGTTATGTATGCTGATGTAATGCCTTCTGCTGAGAATGTGCGACAGTGGTTTATGTCCATGTAGAAAGTCTTGAATACTGAACATAAATAAGTCATTACAGTACAGGTAATTCAGAACATTTCCTATGGGAAAGTTTTCCAACAAATTAATACACTTGGAAATAATATTGCCTTGAAGAAAGAGAGGCACTTAGTGATTTTCTTCATGGATTGAAAACCCTTCATAAATCTATAATAAGAAAGATGTACGGAAAGACCTAGGAAACAATGTTGCCTGATTTCTTGGACTTTCACAGTATAAGATAGTAACAATGAGTCTAGTCACTTAGAAAATAGTCTTTTTTTTTTTTTTTTTTTTTTGGTCTTCCTTTGGAACTCAGCTGTTTTTATAAACTGTCACCCTGGAAACTTAAATAAAGCCTTTCTGTTCTCAACAAACACAAGTCAACTTCAAGCAGACAGATATGGTTTTTAAAGTCCTGTGACCATATGGAGCACAGCTAGAGTGTACATGATAAGGATAGTAATCTATTTCTCCTCTTAATGGCAACAGTGCTGTCTTGTCAGATGATTATTTGTCTTTTTTTAAATAAAATGACAATCTAGGGCTCCAGTTATTGAATGCCGTCCATTCTCTACCATAAATCTCTAGTAGATATCAATTTAATCAGTTATGTACTGTATGCTTATAATATCTAAAAATAAAAGTTTGATATAAATAAGTGTCCTTTAGTGGCAGTATACTAAAGAATAGCCCTTTGCCTTCAGACAACCATTAAAATCATTTTAGCAATACAGGCAGCAGCTAAATATGATGACTGCAAAGGGTTAATATTGCAAAGTCCATCTGGTCTTTCTTTGCACCTGTTATGTGAAATAGGTTCATTGCTAATTATTTCTAGGATGTTGACATAAATGAGCAGAACTGGTCCAGAACCAAGGGGGAGTCACTTACATTTCTCAAAGTCAGAATATTCTGCACAAAACTAATAATCCAGTACCATTTTAAATAAAAATTTGATAGAAAAGTATAACTAAATCTGATTTGTACCAATACATCAGGTGACATGAAAATTGAGAGAAAGAGAGCTAATTTCCACAGGACAAGATATTAGAAAGTGTAAAGTGCTGAAAGACCTCAATAATTATTTTAAAGCAGTACCAGAAAATTCCATTTTGATTATTTTTTAAAAAATCCCCAAATCCCTAAACAAAACAAGCAAACAAAAGAACCTCTAAGTTTTCTGGCCTCCCAGATGTCAATTAATCCTTCATTTTAAGTAAAAAGTCAGTGCATATGTTATTTAGGTAAATAAAAACAGGAAATAAAGCCCTACCCTCAAATTGCAAGTTCTGTCCGATTGCCGTTAAAAAAAAAAGTGTCATCCAAATGTGGCATTCTGTATGATGACATAAGATCATCTTCTCTCTTTTCTCCCTTTTTGGCGCAAAGTTCAGGTGTGAATAAGATGCTTTGGTCCTGATACCAGACACCCAGAGTGCTGAGGACGGTGTGCAGTGAAGGCTGTTCACAGATCTCCTGTGTCCACCTTGACAGACCGGCGGGCGCGTGCCGGGAGGGCAGGTGTTGCTACCAGCGGCCACGGACACTAGCAACGTGTGAGTGATACTGACGGGGCAGCCTCCCACTGGCTCCGCCTTCCAGGAAAGAGGTGCGTGCACTTGGTGGTTCAAAAAGCTTTCTTCGATTTTTATTTAGTTCTAGAGAGAGAAAGAGAGAATTGTTAGGAGCTCAGTGGCGAAGTTGTCTAATCTACAGGACATGGCAGGAGAGCTCAGAAAATGGTGACATAGGAGGGTTTTGGAGGGAAAGTCAACTCTGGTAGCAAAAGGAAAAGTTTTAGTTGCCGGTCAAGACATTTCTGAAGTGCTAGAAAGTCTGGTATTAAGTGGAGCATGTTGGTAGTGAGAGAACCAAGGACAGCAAATCGTTTTTACTGCAGTTTGTAGACTACCTGGGAGATATGTCATTCTCAGATCCCTCTGTACTCCTGATATACAAATTAAACAGTTTGAACTATCCCAAATGTCACTGCAGAGGCAAAGGGAGGGGGGGGCCATCAAAGCTGGTGAAAGGCATATGAGAGGATGTATTACCAATGACACAGAAAATCATTACAGCTACTGAACTCATCCATGTCAAACACAGCAGTCATGAAATCACTGAGGTCAGACATGAAAAGAAGACCCCACACAGAAACACGAGAATAACGGAGGAGCACGCGGAAGCGTTAAGCCACAGCCGGACGGCTCTCCTGACTCGTGATGCGTCTGCTCCTGGAGTCAGAAAGAGTTCTGTGAAGAACTGTATCAGCAGGAGTTTCCTTTGAATAAAAAAATCAACTTAGTAAAAATAGCAACAGTTTAGGAAATTATTATAACTGAAAACAACTTATACTTGAATTCAAGTTCTTAGGAAAAAACTAAGATGCTTTATTTTAATTTTAATTTTAAAGAAACCAGAGTACTGAGAAAAACACAACTGATTTTGCCTTTCACCAACTAGAAATTACTAACCAGAAAGGTAAAAAATTAACTGAAGCACCTTGTTTATCACTATGCAACAACCCCCTCCCCCCATGGCATATATTTACAAATCCTCAAACCAAGTGATGTAACTCTTGCTAATGAACTCATACCGGTAAAGAGAATTGTCCTACTCTGGAAATTAGGGTTCCAATAGCCACCAAACCCAAGTATCAAATAATGGGATATAGTTGATGTGATTAAAGTTGTCTTTTCTTTCTTTTCCTTTCTTTTTTTTTTTTTTTTTTTAAGGGAGTGGAGCCAGTGATCCCGCACATGCATTTGCACAGTACTCAGAACTTTTCAACCCCGCACAGGTACAATCCCCTTTCCAATTCTGAAGTTGCACTGCCAGGTATGGCTACACTGATGCTGGGGCTCAGGACAACAGACTCAAGTGGCAGGGCGCCGGCCACGGGTGGCTCAGGACAGCCATATGGCCAGATGTGCACTGATCTCCCAAGTTCTGGAAGATGAACCAACACCCTTAAGATTTCACCCCACTGCCTTCCAAAATGTAAATGTCTGCCCCACAGGGGTGATGCAAGAGTGAAGATATCTCTCTTTTATTCACAGTTAGGTCTTCGGGGGAACAAAAAAAAGTGACTTAGTGGTGCTTATTAAAGAGAAGCACTTTACAATTTGTTTTGTCCTATTTAAGCCTCCTTAAGGAGTAAATGATATCACTATTCTCCATTTTATTTATTTATATATTTTTTAAATATTTTATTTATTTGAGAGTGAGAGAGAGAGAGAGCATGAGCCAGGGGAGGGGCAGAGAAGCAGACTCCCCTTCTGAGCAGGGAGCCCGACGTGGGACTCGATCCCAGGACTCTGGGATCATGACCTGAGCCTAAGGCAGATGCTTAACCGACCAAGCCACCCAGGCACACACTATCCTCCATTTTAGATAAGAAAGAAAATCGAGTTTTAAAAATAGACAAAGTCCACACAGCTTTTAAGTGACAGGCTGACACTCTATCTGCCTACACAAAGGTCCATATCCTGGGCCCTCGGCTCCAGTGGTCCATCCATTGAGTAAAGAAGACCAACTGGGGCATCAGGAATACAAATTTTAAAAACCGGCAGTTTCAAGTACGCCAGATAACAGAGCTGTACTTCAGATTTTACGATACCAAATTTATTCTTTAAACAGAGAAACATAGCTTTAAAACTCTGGAGAAGCAAGGAAGGTGTCTGTATAAGCAGGACATATGCAGGCGTGCTTATAGATGGCTACCCTCAAATTCCTGCAGAAACACTGTAACCATGACACTCCTACTAAAAGCTGAACACATGTATCTTGTGTAAAAAACAGAGATTCAGAAATCAAGACAGAATTTAATGTATTTAAAGGCAACTATAGGAGACTTTTAAGAATAAATGAATCCCCTTAAAAGTACACGGCCTGGGAAAGTTTTATCACCTTCTAGTTAGAAGACTGTCTTTGGCCTCCATTATCTCATGAGAGAACAACCCATGAACCAGGAGAACATTCCCATACTATAGAGAAGGAAAAGGAATGAGCAGGTGAAACACCAGTCCCCCCTAGCACACGTAACATGTACAATCGAGCACATGAAGAAATTGGGCCACTGAAGACACGTTTTTAAAAAAGACATTGAAAACTTTATTCTGAAAAGTCACATGAACTAGACTTTTGAGCCTAGAATGACCATGAAGGAATTCGTCCATTCCCTAAAGAAATAATTTCTAAGGTATGTATTTCCAAATGTGAAACAGAGCTAAATCTTCTAGAGATTATCAAAGATCAAGTCCTACTGAAGAGACTTTAATTTTTGTTGTTGTTTTTTACATTAAAAAGCAAACTCCCTTCTGATTTTTTTCAAGTAAACCTAAGAGATAGTTTGGGAAAATACCAACCTTTTTCTTTGAAATTCCAAGGTTCACACAATCCTGGCAGCTCTCAGGATCTTGTTGCGGGTCTGAACAGAGTCACAAACTAAAAGAATAGGTCGGGAAATGTTAGATCTACCTGAGGCCGTGGAGGGAAGCCTGTCAACAGGATGCTAAAGTCCCTTTTACCTTGTCCCTGTACATTTAGTTAACCACTCACTAAAATACTCGGAGAGAAATCAAAGAATTTTTTTAAAAAGACCATTTTTTTTCCTCTGATCCATCTCTACTAGAGACAAATCCCCTCTCCTTCTATGACATTAAAAGAAATGTCTTCTGGCCCAAGATTAAAAACAGAATAAAACCTTACACTGAAAGAATGACCCTGATCACAAATTAAAAATCTATACAATTTTAGAAAGGAATTTTGAGCAAAGTCTGTGTCTAACCAAACTATGTAACCACAAGACAAACGTGAGTAAAAGCTGCCCAGCTATCCTGTATCTATCCCTGGAAATGGAATGTTCTGAGACTAGAAATGGATGTCTTTGTTATCAGATGAGTTGAATTGGAAAAAGAAGCTTTTTGACAAAGGGTTTCTCAATAAAAACTTATTACTTGCAGAGAAAACAATTTACCAGGTTCAAACAAATATGCTCAACAAAGTAAGGCAAAATCATCCTTAAAATAATCAAATACTTCACACTGTGCAGAGAACATTCATAAGGCATCTATTCAAAGCCTCTAATTTCCTTTAAAAGCAAGAAGACCTGTGAACCCCATTGAGAGAGGTGGTCTACAGAACCACACTGAGGAGAAAAAAAAAATTAAAGAAGACTCAAAACCCCTCCTGTTTCCCACTCTACTCCCCAAAATTCATCTGAAATATATCACAAATGTGCTCCAGAATAAAGGCCCCAATGATTTAGAAATACCTGCTTGTTGCTGGGAGCTTTACAAAGTTTGGGTGCACAAAGAAAGAATTTTCATTATATGGTCCCTTACATTCCATGATTCTCTAGTGAATAATTCTAGAACATAAACTTCTCTGGTACAAATGTGCTGGCCCACAAGCATATTTTTACACTATAGGCTCGGTGATTGTGTAAATTAAGTTTCAAGTAGTATATTAATTTCTTTTTTAAATTAATAAAAGAATGTGAACATATATAAAGTTAATTTGGGTCTAGAAATAGCACTTTAGGGCTGAGCTTCAGAGTAAACAAATTGAAAACCTATTGCCACAGGTTGTAAAAAAAGAAAGAACAAAAGAGTGTATCGCTAATCATATACACTGTTAAAACTGTAGGTTATTTTCACTACACCTGATGACACAGCGCTGGGAAGGACAGACCTTAGAAATGGAAGGTAACCTTACACAATTATCTATTGCAACCCATCTTCATGGTTAAGAAACTAAAACCAAACGAGGTTTGGAAACTCACCCAAGGACTAATGACTTGGCAGAGGCAAAGCTCAGATCTCCTTATGTGAATATAGTGCTCTTTCTACTATACCAAGCTGATCTTATGAACAAACAAGAAAAAGCATCTGCCCTGTGGCATTTCATTAATGCAACCAGTTGGGTACACGGGACGGGAGAAGACTTCTCAAACTGACCTGCAGGACTCTATCCATGGAGGAGCCTAACAGGCCGCTCAATGGCTGAATTTCCACCCTTATTTCAAAGCTGCTTTGCTTGTATGTGCTTCAGGTAGTAGGTCTATATATAAGATTTCCCGGGGGAGTTGGGAGGGGGATGCAATCTCGGGCTAAAATAAAATGGAAAACCACTGAGGTTTTCATTTTATCTGCTGATCTGCTCAGTGAATGCTGTTTGGAAAGGACTTGCACTGGCTGGATGGCTCTGCTGGCCTCATAAAGGCACAGCCTGCAAAAATCCATGTTTCGAAAAGGCAAAGTCATTTTCCCACCACCCCCGACACTGGGCTTCTGCCCTTGCTGTCTCTGTCTTTGAGAAACTGGCACACATATAACATCGACATTAATGAACTTCATCAGAACTTCTTCAAAAAGTAACCTGATTTTTTTTTTGCCCCTGATATCTTCCTCATATTTCTCTCTACACCTTTTTGAGGTACACGGTTATGTATTTGCAGATTCCTGACTCACCATCCAGCTTAATTCCTCTTAAATGGCAGGTACTCAGGAAATACACATAAGAGCATTTTCTAATACATAGAATATGCAACAGATACACAAAAAAGGTGGTCTGGGAGACAGACAACATTATTTTCCTTCATTCTGTAACTACACTCAGGATACACCCTTCTGTGACTCACAAATTCTATTAAGAGTTTGGGAAAAATTTAAAAGCAAGACAATAGTGCCAGATTCCAGCTATACCAAGGATCATTCTCTTCTTCCCTGGTGCAATGATCTCAGTTGGCATACAAGGATACATGCAGCTGGAAACATGACAGCCAATCCAGAATAATTATTCACTAACCCAATGATTATTGCTTAACACAGCCACAAAAAGGAGAATTCCACCTCTCACCCATTCTTGTGTTCTGCCAAGGGCCATTTTGGTTAGATCTTTCTGAAGAGATCGGTTTTAAAGAACAACATTGTCAAGGCAGGTTTTCAGGCAATGCCTTGATGAAGGAGCAGTAGGGATGTTCTCAGCATTTGTCACACTGTTAGTGGGAAAACAGTCTAGAACCACAACCACATGGTGCCAGCATAGTAAGCAAGTGGTTGATGGACAGAACCAGCCCCACTGGCTGAGGCCACTGGCAGAGGTTATTCAGGTTTTAAATAAGAGTATGAGCATTTATATTCACCTGAGATTGCAAGCAGCATTTTCCTCCTGGCACCAAAAGTCGTAATTCCCAGCTCCTTCAGATCCTGATCTGTGAGAGTGAGGAATGTTTGAAGATCGATCTGTGGGTGAAAAAGTAATCTATAACCAATACATTAAGCACTTATTTTCTTGCTCACTAAAAGTTCAACTCATTATTACACATATTCCATTTACTAATTATGCTCTGCCTACTTCCAAAAAGGAACAGTGGGGGCGCCTGGGTGGCTCAGTCGTTAAGCGTCTGCCTTCGGCTCAGGTCATGATCCCAGGGTCATGGGATTGAGCCCCGCCATCGGGCTCCCTGCTCAGCGGGAAGCCTGCTTCTCCCTCTCCCACTCCTCCTGCTTGTGTTCCCTCTCTCGCTGTCTCTCTATCTGTCAGATAAATAAATAAAATCTTAAAAAAAAAAAAAAAGGAACGGTGGTGTCACAAATCGAGGGGACAAGGGCTAAGTAATAAAGGTGGTGAAATTAAAGTGATGATTCTGGCATAAGACTTAGGCTAAGCCAGTTATTTACTGCAACTGAGATTAAATATTTAGGTCTTAGCATTCTGGCAGCCAGAGCAAAAAGGGAAGCACAAATTCTACAGTTTTGGGGAACTGATAAAAGGAAGAATACATACCTGTCCAGAAGAGAGAAAATATTTCTTAGCTTTGGATTCTGAATTGGTTAAGTATAGCTCTATAAAAGGAAATTGAATAATACCATATCTGGTATCCTCCACTGTGTTCTTCATAAGAATGAGAGAAGAATTCCTAGATTACATCAGACACATGGTTCACTTGGCTCAGCCTGGCAAATTATCTCCAACAGTGGCATATAAGAGGTATTTCCAGGAACAATATAATTGCCCTCTCTGGCATCAGCAACAAAGTGTGGAGGGAAGTAGCTCAAGAATCCCACCCCTCCTTTTAAGACAGTGTGGAGGAACAGAAAGGTCATGAGCTCCGAAGCCAGAGGGTGTTGGCTCTCTATTCTGCCCCTGCCATTACTAGTTGTGGGCACTTAGGGTTGACAATACTGCACCTTACAGGGCTCCAGTGGGCATTAAAAATGATTGGAGATATAAAGCAATGGGCTCACCAAAGGCATAAAATAACTGACAGCTATGTTTAGTAATTATGTATTTAGACATATCATCTGTGAAAGTGGCTAAATATTCAACTTGCTTACAATAAACTAAATCCCACAAGGTCACTTAATGGGGAATTCTTGTTAAGTGATAGCTGAGTATTAGAAAATATCCTACATGAAAGAAACAACCAAATTTATACTTTCATTCAAATTATATAGAAATTGAGATATTCTGTTTTCATTTTGAAGGTATATCCAGATCTTAGAAAACCTTTTCACTTATCATGTCTAAAGATATGTTTTTAGAAATTCAATTAAATAGAGATTCTCTATTTTAGGGATCCTCTCTTTTTAAAGGGCAAGAGAGTAAATATTTTAAGCTTAGTGGGCCAAATTATCTCTGTTGCAACTATTCGACTCTGCTATTTTAGCTTGAAAGCAGCCATAGACAATATGTAAATGAATGAGTGTGGCTGTGTTTCAATAAAACTTTATTTACAGGCAGGTTTGCAGGCCACAGTTTGTTGACCCCTGCTCTAGCTAATATATATTCGATAAAGGCAGTCTGGCTTTATATTATCATGTTTTCTTCCTTCTTGGAGTAAATGGGTAAGAAGTACCTTTAAGATACAAATGTAGGGATCCGAAGGGGTACGTGCACCCCAATGTTTAGAGCAGCAATGTCCACAATAGCCAAACTATGGAAAGAGCCAAGATGTCCATCAACAGATGAATGGATAAAGAATATGTGGAATACACACACGTGCAATGGAATATTATGCAGCCACCAAAAGGAATGAAATCTTGTCATTTGCAACGACATGGATGGAACTAGAGGGTATTATGCTAAGTGAAATTAAGTCAATCAGAGAAAGACATGTATCATATGATCTCACTGATATAATCTCAGGAAACAAACTGAGGGTTGCTGGAGTGGTGGGGGGTGGGAGGGATGGGGTGGCTGGGTGATGGACACTGGGGAGGGTATGTGCTATGGTGAGCACTGTGAATTGTGTAAGACTGATGAATCACAGACCTGTACCTCTGAAACAAATAATACATTATATGTTAAAAAAAAAAAAAAGAAGATAGCAGGAAGGGAAAAATGAAGGGGGGAAAATCAGAGGGGGAGATGGAACCATGAGAGACTATGGACTCTGAGAAACAAACAGGGTTCTAGAAGGGAGGGGCGTGGGAGGATGGGTTAGCCTGGTGATGGGTATTAAAGAAGGCATGTTCTGCATGGAGCACTGGGTGTTATACACAAACAATGAATCATGGAACACTACATCAAAAACTAATGATGTAATGTATGGTGATTAACATAACATAATAAAATAAAATTCTTTTAAAAAGTACCTTTAATAAATTTATTTCTATGCTTCTTTAAATAGTAAATAAATATAGATAAAATAAATCCAGAATATCATTGAATAACAACTAATCTTTCACTTCAAAACCTTCTTTGGACAAGTTAAAATACTTCTGCCCTTGAACTTCTCAATCAGCTACCCTTGTCTA
The DNA here is from genome assembly GCF_964656455.1 of Halichoerus grypus. Lineage (NCBI taxonomy): Eukaryota > Metazoa > Chordata > Mammalia > Carnivora > Phocidae > Halichoerus > Halichoerus grypus. Next base: position 65,574,252 of record NC_135718.1, read on the forward strand.
ACCTGCAAAACTAAATAAGTAAATGCAATTTTTTAATGTGTTTGATGAGGAAAATGTTATTCAACTTAGAAAATCCTCAGTTAAATGAACACTAATTTAGATTCAGGGAAAAGAAAACAAAATCAATATACCCTGAAATCCAATACACACATGACAACGTTTTTTTGGTGTTAAAAAACAAAAAGTTCACCAATTAAACTTACTTACTTATTGAACCATGGGCAATACATTGAATTTATGATATAAACTGCATAATAAAAATCTTAGATTCTTTTTGATGGATATGTGCTTGGGAATTAGTGACTTAATCAGATGTTCTCTAGCATGAACTAAGCCAAACTAGCATGAAACTTAAAGCACGTCTGGATTTGTAAAATACATACATTCATAGAAATAGTCTAACTTTCTGTTGCACTGGCTTTGCTGTGCTGTGTCCTAGTAATATGACAGTGTTAACAGAAAGAATCATGTTCAGGGGCTCTTCTCTTTAAGTCCCCGCATAATAGCCGTGGCTGATGGGTTTGGCCAAAATCCATGGCGGTGATGTTTCAGAAGACATCGCATTTCTTAGTTCAGGCAAAAGCCACGCAGTAAATTAATGAATAAGTTAACGTATATAAAAAGCACATTCTATTCTGTGGGAACAGATTCAGTAACATGACGAAGATGGGGTCAAAAACAACCATAGATATTTATTTCAGATGTTGTTTTTTAAGTGCCATAAATAAAGATAAAGATTAACGACTGAAATTATCTTAAATACAGACTCTGCTGCTGAGGGAGCTGTGAATCAAAAGTTCCTATGAATCAATACACTGATTAGGTCTTTCAGCTAAAATTGGGGAAGGTGTGTTTTTGGAAACACAATTTTCTGTATTTCTGCTATCCTGTGTTTACTGATTGCACTAAATAAATAAGAAATGAGATGACATTTTTCTTAGCAGTACAAACAAGTTATGAGACTCCAGTAAATGCTCAGTGAAAGCACCGCCATAGGTCAGTAAGTGATTTCATTCTAGAAGCCATCACACATACAACCCAAATGAAGATGCCCGGGAAAGTAAACAAGTAGTGACTGACCTCTTGTTGCTGGAAGACGTCTGTGTATTTGCCCAGGCCCAGTTTGCTAAAGAGCTCAGGGAGGTCAGAGCCTTTGAAAGAGCTGTTCAAGTTACAGCCATTGCTTCCTGTCAGCGAAGAAATGCAGTCCATGTAATTGCTGCTGCTGAGATAGTGCTCCGCTGGAAGGCAAAGGAGAGACAGGCCTGCAGTGTAAATGCCCAGAGACAAGATGGTTCAATAAAAAATTTTAGTCACTCAAATATTTTAGATTTCATTGTTGGGCTGAACAGGGCAGGAGCTGCAGAAATACAGCAGCTCTTTACTGAAACGCTGGCTTTTCATTAATGAAATGCTGGTTATGGCTTTCAGGGAGGCTCTTGCCATTAAGAAGCTACACTTGGGAGGCCGCAACTCAGCAACAGTGCCTCTGTAGTTAATAATCATTAATCACATTCTCCCGGAGCATTTGGAAGCATTTGCTCTTTATAATTGATTTGATGTGAATTAAATGAGAAATTGGAAGAAAGATGATCCCTGGGATACAATAAAGGTATGGAAAGTTACTCTAAGTCCAGGCTCCTTTTGGAAAGCAGGATGGCCCACTGTATCCACACCTGTGCTTTCCTGCTGTCAAAGGAATTGTAGGATATTGCAACATGTAAATCTCATTCATTACAAAAATATAATTGGGCAGTTAGTTCACAAAACAGAGCACTTTTAAAATTAAGAGCAAATATGAAGGGTAAGAATGGTGTTGGAGTTTCTGGATTTAACTTATGACAGAAACGAATCTATCTCTTGAGAAAAATTCTAAGCCAGCAACGCTGAACTTGCCTTGTCTGCGGCCGATTTGGTGGGCAAAGATTTCTTCAGGTTGTCTGTGGTTCTCAGACCCAGTAACATGCACTGCTGGGTGACGGACTAGTGAGCCATGCCTAGTACTTGACCAGATACACAAACACTCTTCCAGAGATGCTTCAGAGAGCCCAGCACAGCTGTGTAGCCATCCCTCCCTCCCTGACCAACTGGCTCTCATCCACGTGGGAATTCTTCCTCTTATACCGAAGTTGCAGCTTCAGGAAGGATTCCCAGACTGATGCGGGTGGAGGGCGCTCACCTAATTAGATACATCAAATCTCCTTTGGTCAAATCTAAGAATCCTGTTCTGCACTGTTTTGTGTGCCACTAATCACTTTCTCTGGCCATTTCATCTCCCAATTGAGAGTATACTTTCTATATCTCAAGTGGAAGGAATTTCCTGATCAAGTTTCTCTTTCTCTTAAAAATAGAGAACTGGCTGGCTCAGTTGGTGGAGCATGTGACTCTTGGTCTTGGGGTCATGAGTTCAAGCCCCAAAATGGGTATGGAGCCTACTTAGAACTTTTAAAAAGTACATATTAAAAAAACCAGATGTTTTATCTCTTGTGGAGAGAAAGTATAGAGAAAAGGACCCAGATCAAGCCCTGCGGACCCCCCAACACTTAAAGGTAAGGACCCAAAGTCATCAACCCATTGAGGTGCTAGGTTGAGGTTGACACAAAGCGGAGTGTGAAGAGCACACGGGAGGAACTGCTGGAGTTGACAACATGGAGGTTACTGGCAGGATGACCATATAATTTACTGTCCAAATGATATACATTTACGTTCTTTGCGAATAAAAGAGGGAGTTACTGAGAATCACACTGGAACAACTGGTGTAAACAGGGAAGTCTGAAGAAAACCTGGACATTGGTGATTTTGAAAAGGGTGTCAAGAAAAATGATCTAAAACTGTGCTGTTGAATATAGTAACCACTGGCCACATGTAGCTACTGAGTGCCTGAAATGTGGGTGGTGGGATAATGTTCGGTAAGATTATAAAATCTGCTCATACCAGATTTTGAAGACAGCACAAAAAAAGAATGTAAAATATCTCATAAAAATGTCTTTATATTGATTACATGTTTAAATGATAATATTTTACGTATCGTTGGGTTAAGCAAATACATTAGTAAAATGTGAAAAAAAAAGATGTTTTAAAATAAAGTATTCTTAGTGATATTATGGTACATAGTTTCTTTTATATTTCTTTTTATCTTAACTACTTGTAGTTTCTATATTCTGTTTTAAACTCCCTCTGCTCTTAAAACACCTAACAAAAGGCAACCAACTCTGTTTCCTTAATCATTCTTTCTTATTAATGAGTTCCCTATCTTACCTCTAATCCTGAACTTCAATGCAGCTAAGTTGTACAGTCGATTTTAATTATCCAGTGTTAAGTGAAGGGAAAGGAGATAAAGACAGAAAAAGAGAGGCACAAAACGAATTTATACTGAGCAGAGATCATTTCCAGCCCTAGATCTGCATCCAGCACCAGCCCGCCTCTCGGCTCCACGCTTGCGTAGTGGTGGGGGCGCCCTGCCCGGACAAGTATCCAGGCTACCACTGTCAGTGTACTTGCAGTATGTTTTCTTACTTTGACTTGGCGGACACCATGGCTGGCCTTTTCAAATCTGAGACTCTTGACAACATGGCCGACCTGACTGACGGTAACAACTGACGGTAGACCACGTCTACTACACTCGTTCAGATTGCCGTTCTTCAAGTATTCTTCAGATACTCCACGCTATGTGTTTCACGATTCCAGAGTCATCAAAAACCTTGAAAAAGGCCATTAGGGGCCTATCTTGTGATTACTATTGCCAATTCTCGTCTGCTTACCTGTTTTATTTATACAGCCCAGGAGTGTGGGTGCTGTTACAGACAAAACCACGGGACTCGTTCTGAGTCTCAACCACATTTATTCAAAGCCAGAGCCTCTGTGCTTTAAACTCTTTTTTCTATTTATGCCAATTCGGCTATATCTTGCCAGTTTAAAAAAATCAGATCTTGCCCTTCACCTTTGGTAGCTATCCACCGGGCAGACTTACTTCTATTTTCCAAGATGCTAATGTGATCACATTCGGCTCAACTCCTTTACATCGTTGTCTTTTCCTCATCATCTGGATGCTTGTGTGAGCGTGACTCATCCATACATTCATTCAACAAACATTTACTGAGCGCCTAGTAAGTGTCAGAACTGTTAGACATTTGGGAAGAAATAACAAACAAGGTGCAGCCTAACAGAATGCTTGGCACACGGGCACTTAGTAAGTGCTTGCTGAATGAATGCATGTGTTTCCTAGCTTGTAAAGCTCAAATTCTCCACAAGTATAAAAGTGTAAGTATAACAAGTGCTAAGTGAAAGCACAAAAGGCAGTGGAAGCAGAGCACTACGCTATCTACTTCACCTGGATAAACAGGGAAGGCTTCACAGAGGAGGTGGCATATGATTATGCCAAATACTCGAAGGCAGGGGGTCCAGAGTTTATATGTGAACATCACCCTAAATCAAATAGACAAATTCTAGACTGATTATATCTAAAAGTATGATGAAAAGTCAAAGCTCACTTGATTTGTTTTGTTTACGTTTGGGGCTGCCAACAGAAGCTGCAAATTCACTAGGACTCGGGGGTCCTATTCCATTTCGGTCCCTCCAGTTATCAGATTCACTTCCACTTCCCAAGTGTTCACGACTGTTGGACCTCGAGAGGGACATTGATGAGCCCTGTAAATAATCAAAACCAGATGAGGACATATTTAATAAGGTAGGTTTCCTGAGATTTGAGGAGAAAAGAATCTACATTAGACCATCACCAATTACTTCTAGTGTTAACCACTGCAGGTTCCCACACATGCTGATTCTCAGGAGTCTGTGGTACCTGTCTATATAGCCTCTGTCCTCCAACCACCAAGGACACCTGGTAATATACATAGTGAAGTCTTTCTCCTTCATTATCAGAGTGCCCAACAGAGTTCTGAGAGCCCCCAGTATAAAGACTTGCTCCTATAAGGTTTAGAGCAGTGAATACTGAGAGTCCTCCCTATTTTGGGGAACCACAAAACAAATCTTCCAGCTGGTATAGCAGAGATTCTCTGCCTTGGATCACTTACGAAGGACAAATGGGAAGATGGTGTGGCTAGACCCAATGCTTTGACAGGAATAGAAGTGAGTCAGAGTGGAGAGAGGGCTGCCATCTCTTCCATGTGACCCTCATCCAAAGAATGATAGGGTCTTTCCAATAAATTACAAATACCTGAAAAAATTTACCTTTTTTAATTCCCTCCCAATAAAAATTTAAAAGATCTCAAAGTTTGCACTGAATTTGCATTTATTTATTCATTTATTTAATCACTGGCACTTTTGTATCTATAGTATTCAAGTCAGGATTCTCTGATTTTCAAAGTAGTATGTTTGTTGGGGAATTCTAAGAGAATCTTTCACTATTCAGTAAATTCACATAATTCAGTCTCACAGCAGCATAACCACACCTTCCCTTTTTAACACTTTTTTCCTCAAGGCATCATGACCACACTTCCCAGCCTACTCCCTATAGCTTTGTAGGATCTTCTTCCCCTTTTCCACTCCAAATGTCACATTACCCTGGGCTTGGCCCTAGCATTCCTTCTCGTCTCTCTCTACACTTTCTCATTAAGTAATCTCAACCTCTTTCAGAGCTTAATGACAACCATGACTTCCAACTTTTTACCTCCAGATTTGACTTCCCTATTGAAATTTATAATCATGGAATTGCCAATCTGACATTCCATTTTACTGTCCTGTAGGCACTTTAAACTTAGAGTGCTTGAAATTGAATTGTTGATTACTCATCCCCACTAGCTACACCCATACACACTCCTCCCCCAGAATTCCTACATCTCACCCAGAGCTTCTGAGTTGTTCTCGGCCCTCCTTCCCCCACCACATCAAATCCATCAACAAATTCTATTGATGTCATCTCTAAACATACCCCAAATCTACCCACTTCTCTCCATCTCCACAGCTGTCACCTATTGCCTCCTTACGAACATTTTATTCTACTCTTGCCTCTCACCCCAATACCCATTTTCCATAAAGCAACTAGGTTGATTTTTTAAAAGCAAATTAGAACAAATGATACCTCTGTATAGGCTATAATGCTCTTCCAGTACTTTGCGATGGGCTGAGGTGCTCCCTAACTGACCCTCTGCCTCTCTAACTCTCAGCCTTCAACACTCCACCACCCTACCCAACTTCTGCTCCATGAACTTACCATCTGGTTCTGACTTCAGGTGATCAAGGCCTATTACTGCTTCTCTAGATCTTCACAAGGCTGGGCCTTTCTTGTCATCTAGGTCTTAGCTTAAATGTCATCTGCTCATAAAGGCCTGCTATGACAACCTAATCTAAAGCAGTCTCTGTTTCATATTTATCAGGGATTTTTATTACCTAAAGACTTCTTGTTTATTTGTTTTGTATCTCTCTGTACACACCAAAAGAAAGTTCTCTCCATGAAACCAAGAACGTGGGTTCAAGCATTGTATCCCTAAAATTGTGTCGAGAACACAAAAGGTGTTTAATAAATATTTGTGGAATTAATCTATAGATACCTTTTCCTACATCTATGGGATGCCCTTTGCTGACTTTTGGGAAGGGGCAGAGGGAAGGAAGGCTCCTGAGACCAAAGAAATGGTGTTTTCAGTTAAAACCATCTTTAATATTTTACTTCAAGATAAATCCAGTGTAGCAAAGGAAATAAGAATATGCTCAAAACTGGCAACTACCAGAAAAACATCAATGAGATCATTACTGTAGTATTTATATGTTATTTAAAATTCTGCACCTAAACTCTTTTTGAGTATAAAAATACATTCATCTAAGATCTAAGCAGACTTAATGCACACAGCTCTATCAGACCTGGCTAAACATGGTGATTTCTAAAAACATTAAGTAAAACATAATCTTGTGATATCTATTAGTTCATTATCTACTCACTAATTTAAAGTATCACAAAGTGCAGCTCATCTCCATTCTTGGATTTGTAAGACTTAAAATAATCAGACAACCTTATTACTCTTAGTGGTGGGGAAATTAAAAACCATCTTTGATTCCCAATGCATGTTTTTATTTGCTTCAGAGAATATGGGGCAGAGATGGGTAGCAAACAGAGAAGGAAAATCCCAGACCTTTTGTAGTTCTGTTGATGTGACAGAGATATTGCGGGTCAAAGCAGCCTTTTGTTCAACCTTTTGTGTCTCAATATTTGATCAAGTGGATAGGGTCATATTTTTGAGTCTTGGAGAAAACAAAAAAATGCCTCAAACTGCCTGCTTCTTATCTGAAGGAGCTCTTTGGAACAGGCTCATTTCTCAAAGCTGCCCTAAAACTGGAAACAACTGCTCAAGTCTAGTTTCTCAGAAATCTGAATAAGAAGCTCAAAGCATCAACTTCTTGCCTCAAGCAAGCTTCCTAGAGCAGGAAATTCTGTGTGCCTTGATCCCTGGCGCACTGAATGAGCAGCCCACACCCATCAGAACCTATTGGCTAGACATGCTTCTTCTCATAGATTAGCATTCTACTTGTCCATTTGATTTTGTTTTGCTTTGTTTGGAAAAGAATAAGGAAAAATGAGTGTTTCTTGCCACCTTCTAATTTCAAAATATTAGTGCTGTAAGCAGAGATGTGGTTAATCCTTCAATAAAAATTTTTAAGTTCTCTCTGTTTTTCCCCAGGTCCTTCTCCATCCCACCCCATCCCTATGTCCTAACCCAAAGAAGCAATCCTCACTGCTCAGTTTTTAAGCCCTCTGAGCTATAGCAGAATAAAGGGAAAGGCATGCATGTGCAGATAGCAACTGCTGCATAATATTAGATCTTACTATTGTAAGGGACCCTTCCATCCCCTTTCAATGGATTTGGGATGCATGGGGGAAAGGTTCAAGTCTTACACAACAGGGAAAATCTAGAACACCATTACCAAAGAAAGTGTGGTTATATCTTTTCATCAGCACTGTTGAAGGGGCTGTAAATAAAAACAGGTTACATGGTGAAAGCCCATGCACTGATCTAGCTGCTCACACCCTCTCCCCCACCTTCCAGTGTGAACAGCTTGCTAGACATTAGCCAGGAAGGGGGAACAGGCTAGCCCAAGATAGCCAAAGCAAGAAAAGCCACAGGAGGGAGTTCAGCCATTGAGTTGGGACCCTGCACATCTCTGCCTCCAGAAAGTGGTCTATCCATCCCTGGACAGGGGCTGGAGCAGAAGAGTCTTTTAGGTTCTGAAATAATTTCTGCATCCTCCTCCTAGTGTTACACCCCTTGAGAACAGTGTTTCTAGAAGGGTGTCAGCATCAGAATCATACTAGGCTTTCGCTAAAAATGTAGACTCTTGATTCTTCTCCTTATCTGATGAATGAGGTCCTGAAGGAAGTATGTGCATTTCTACCAAGCTCTCCAAAGTGAATCTTATATCTGTTAAGCTATGGCAACATGGTCCTAGATCATTTACTTACCACCTTTGCTATGTACCCTCTTGGGTTAAACCATTAATAAGAGAAGTATAAGGAAATTTTTAAAAAATAAACTCAAGTCCTTTCTGTAACACCTACTGCCATGACCTCAAGTAAGACACTTAACTGATCAGGGCCTTGTCTTTCCTCACTGGGAGCTTGTAGCTCTGAATAAGCTTGTGGATGAAAATGCACCATATAAATAACAAAGAAATAAATTATGTGGTTTAAGATAATTGTTCTTAGCACAGTATGTGTTCATATAATACTCTGAGGCATTCCTTTGGATATAAAAAGCAAATCTAGTTTGAATGTGGAATAATACTTCCAGCAATAAGCTGTCATATACATAATCTCAACTTTCAGCCAGTGCTTGGTTTTCTTCAGGGTAAAGTTCTCCATCTGAAAGAACAGTAGCTGCTCAATATTATGAGAACTTACCACACACCATGCTACACACTGGACACTTTCTTCCAGGTCATGCTCAAAACAACTCAAATTAGAAAACAGGTTCAGAGGGGAGCAGTCACTCCTCAGAGCGTCCATGTATCAGTGGTGGCTGTCAGACCCCACAGCCTGTTCACTTGACTGCTACATTATCAGAATGATCATCATTTCAACCGGTAATGCTGCTGGTCTTTGAGAACACAAGTGAATTAGCATTTCTAGGGTAAAATATTTCATCTCTGAAACTACAGAAACACGATCAACCACGTAACACTCCACTCTGCCAAAGGCAAGGGTGACTGAAACTGATGACCATAGGTGCATCAGCTAAAAGCCTAAGAATCAGCACAGCAGTTTTAAGGTCTCTGCCAACAAAAGGAAAGCTTATTTTCTCTCAGAGCTATAATGGCAGAAAGAGGAGTGTGCCTCCTAGAGCCTCAAAATTTTTCATAATGGTTCCTACATTCTAGCTGCTTGACAGTAACTTCAGTCTTTAAATACAGGCTGCCAGGTTGCTACTGTTAAGTCTGACAATGAAATTCATAAGAGACTGTTCTTTTTAGTATTTTCTTTTACACTTAAAAACAATGGGAAAAAATTGCATGTTTGCTTTTGCCTTTCATGAACAGTCTAATTTATTACAAGGAAAATTGGTGGAGAAAAGAAGGTCAATCTACAATTGCTAGTTATTAGACTAACAATTATGAAACTCTTAAGCAGTATTTGTTTTCCAGCCTACAGTGTTCTGGTTGAACACTGTGATTCTTGGATTGATGATTTTTATGCACGTTTGGGTCTGTATACTCTCCCCAGTACTAAGTGTGCATGTGTGTGCTCTAATTCCGCCCCAACTCACAAAAGGCTTACAGCCAAAATCTGATACTGTCAGACTGAAAAGGCCTTGCTTAGCAAGTCACATGCAGCCTGGCTGAGAAGTATGGAATGCTGGATCCTTTCCCCATACGGCAAGGATGCCAGCTTCCCAGTCGCACCCTGAGCAGTGCAGCCAACATCTGGAAAACATAAAACTTTGGAGCTCTTGTTTATGATACTTCCTGCTGTGTTCCTGGCACATGTGAACATGCTAAATTTTTAACTCATATCTGAAAACTTATTTTTGTTGAGTATTTTCCTTTTCTCCCCTATAGTGGTTCTGCTAGTGAGTGATACCCTTAAATAAAGGGATTCTTTATACATTTTTATGGAATATTACATCTGTCCTTTGCTTAATCTCAGCCCTGCTCTATCATTTGTGACACTCTGCCCCTAACAAAAACACATTTATCCAAATTTACATCTCTTTAACAGCTGATCAACAACTTTGAGAGAAGGTACATAAAGACCATAATATATTAGATTGTGTCAATTTGATAGCAATATGTTTACAGGAACAGAAATTAGAACAAATCACCATTAACAACTTTTCCTTATGTAAATAAAGAATGGTACCTCTCGTTTGCTGAGAGAACAGGCAGGAAGAATGGGTAAGGCATGACACTACGAACCTCAAAAGTGGTTGTCATTGTGGGCTTATAGGACACATGGTTGGCCCTTCTCAGCTCCTTTATAGTTTCAGCTGGCATGGATTTAGAAAACCCGAGGCCACTCCAGGTATTTGTGGGTGTTCTGACTTCCGTCACCACTGGTTTCTTTAACATAGCTTTGGGAAACAGCATATAAAAAAATGTTTGGTATTTTTAATGTTTTTCTCAAATAAAATATTGATAAATGTTGTTTCTTTGGTATATGTAAAGAAATTATCACTGAATATTATTTCTTAATATATAATGAAATACCTTAAAATATCTTCATAAAATACTTTATACAAAGTAACAGTAAATTGAAAAATGCTACATTATTTCTTAATTGCTCTAATGCTAATCTATTCAACAAAATACATTCATCCCCAACAAAATTTATGCAACTTGAACCTCAACATTCTAGGTTTCTTTTTATGAAGGTCCAATTTCTCAATTCAACATGACTACTAGGAAACTTTTTATGGTCTCCTAGAAAAAAAAAAAAAATCAAAGTACTAGATCATTAACATAGCACATACCTTTGGTTGCTAATAGCTTCTTTTGTTCATAGTCAAATGCCTGAAAATAAAAGACAGAAAATATTTTTATTGCCAGTCTATCCAAATGTCTTGCCAATACCCCATAATTAGAGAACAAAGGTTCTGACTACAGCCCATGAATCTGCGTGGGACGCATGCTAAGCTTTGCACCATATTGTGACAGTAACGTAGTACAAGTCTGATAAATTTAAACATGTTTTCAAACTAATTAATTAGAATAAATTAACTACTTCTAACATGAAAGTGACAAGAATTACAAATTTTCCTTCAAAAGGGAAATAAATCCTATTTACTGTGAATATTTAACATACCAGGACCAATAAATGCTAACGTATAGTGAATAACCCAATAATAGTTAGGCTAAGTTTCAAAATAATGCATTACCAAAATGTTTTCTGGTTATCAACTGGCCTCTTTGTTTCTCTACATCCCCTCCTCACTTAAGTAAAGCATGGCCTGAAATGGGATGATGTTAAGACAACTTAAATTATTTAGCCTAATTGGCACAGTCTTTGCTTTTGAAGTGAGATAAATAACAAATGTCTAGCTTTGATCGGTAATGACATTAAGCAATACAATAAAATTAAACTTAGCTATCTCTTCTTGTACTAGACTAGGATGTCACCATTCATTCTTTCCATTCACAATAAGTGACTTCAGTCATAGTCAGGTCTACCGAGGACCAAGATAGGTCATTTTGAAGAAAGCAGTCCAGATACAGCTACATCTCAAAAGCAGACAGTGTTCTCAGCTCTCCAATTTAGGGACTATTTAAGGTTTGATTTAAGAATGTCTTAAAGGCCTACCAGGAAGGCCAAGAACCAATTGGTGAGAGCTCTTTTGACCCTTCTTTTAGGAGGACTATACCATCGTATACAGCGTGTCCATATAATTTATGGTCTGAAACAGGATACTTCTGAGAGAGAAATGTGCTACAAATAAAAATTAGGCCAGAATTATAAAAGTAAATGGGCTGACCCAGACAAACTAGGATGTGTGATTAACTCTAAGAACATGACAGTAAGTCAGGAGAGCTAGATTTTTAGATAACACAGTTTGATGATGTTTTTGAAATCCTAGGTCTAAAATGGCACTGGGAATTAAAATCAACTTTTAATGATTAGATCCTAAATTCACTTGTTCAATAAATATTTATTGAGTGTCTTCTGGTTAAAGAGATTATGTTGTTTTTTGTAGAATACAACAATGAATCAACAATGGTCTCGAGCCTCAAAACACACAGAATCTTAGCAGGGATGTGTAAAAAAAAAAAAATAACTACAAAATAAATTAGGAAGTGAGGTAAGTGTGAAGAGAGAGCTAGAGATACAGCATTCCAAGAAGGGTCAGGAGACAGAGATCATTTTTAGCTGCAGGAATCAGAGAAGTCTTCAGTCTTTCTCTGTCAATGCTTGGTGACTATTATCATTGAGTTCTTAGTGATTTTAAAAGTTAGCTCTTCATTAGTAGCATAAATACATCTATTTAAGTTGAAACTCTATCACCAAGAACATTCTCATCCATCCTAAAAGAAAGGAATGTGAAAATGGTTGACTAGGTATAAACTTGATGGAAAAGAAGAGACCCACAAGATGGACAAAAATCAAAAGGGACCATACAGGGGATTGAGTACTTATTATATAAGAAAATTTTAATTTATATTAACTGAAAATAAATCCACCAGAGAAAATGTAACAAATGTCTTTTTTTTTTAACTTTGACACTTTATAAAGGACATAGGTTATGTAAAAACATTCATCTAATAACTCATGAAAATGTTCAAATGTGAAGGATTAAAAAAACAGACAAGCAGGATTGAACTGTTCTCACTAAAATTACAGAAGTATAATTTAGTTACATGAATTTCTTTCTTTCTTTTTTTTTTTTTAAAGATTTTATTCATTCACTTGAGACACAGAGATACAGAGACAGAGAGCATGAGCAGGTGGAGAGGCAGAGGGAGAGGGAGAAGCAGGCTCCCCGCTGAGCCAGGAGCCTGATGTGGGGCTCGATCCCGGGACCCTGGGATCATGACCCAAGCTGAAGGCAGACACTTAACCATCTGAGCCACCCAGACTCAAGATGAATTTCTTTCTTTCTTTGACACAGCTGTGACAGCTTGTTTTTAGGATTCTGTGAAAAGCTTTTCCTTTTTGGGGGGAGGTGAGGGATTTGGGGATAATAAATCTTTTACTATGAAGTAGGAAAGTCTACCCAGTAATTCTGATACTGAAATCAAATGTTTATAAGAGTCTCTAAAAGCACAAAGTACAAAATCCTTCTCTGCCATATTGTGGTTTATATGGAAATCAAATTTCTGAATTTTATGATCAATAGTCTATTTTGAGTAATTAGCCTAATACTTTAAAAATGGATACAGAGAAGATCCCTGCTGAGGAAATTGTTTAAAATAATCATAAAAATCTCTCAACTAACATAGTCATCAATAATATTTAGCATCTACTTTCAAAAACCTAAAGCGTCACATTAGTTATTTTTATAACTATCTAAATGACACCAAATTTATCATCTCCATTAAATAGAAAGATATTATATTCATCCAAGACTGTTATGAGGTAGTAATACTTACAAGTAATAGCTTTCACATTTATCTAAAGTTTAAGTAACAGAGAAATAATATCATTTGCATAAGACATAGTGACACAGACCATTTTATGTCAATTTTAATATGATATTTTAAAGAATTCTTCTCACTCAAGCTTTTCATTTTTAATGTTTATGGCAAAACCAATTCCTAACTACTACATATATATTTAAATTGAATTCTGACTAGAGTGCCGAAGGAAAACCAAATTTCTACCCTATTGCTAACATTTGCTGAATTCCCCATTCCCGAACCCTACCACCCCATATTTGGATGACTCTCCCATTTCTCCTCATTACCTGCATGTTGACATACGATGGCCGCGGGGCTAGGCGAGCCCTTTCGGAGTTTTGCTGGGCAGCTGCGGCCCTCTCTGCAGCCCGCTCACTTCCGGGAGCCTTCTTGTCAGCCAAAGGGCTTTCTGCAGCACTCAGTTCAGCGTCGGAAAGCAACCTGTCAGTGCTGCTGTGAGACAGTTTGGAACTTAACACTCCATGTTTATATACAAACGTACTGAACATTTCGTTTCCTGTGTGCACATTTATTATATGTTTACTACTGTCAACTATTTACATGTGTTATATCATTTCATCTTCCCAACACTGCTCTGAGGTAGGTAGTAGTAGTATTCCCATTTTACAGATAATGGATGTACCTTACCCAAGGTCATACCTCTAGTAAATGGTACAGCTGGAATTTTAACCCAAGCATATGACTCTAGAGCTGGAGTTGAGACTATTTCATGATACATTTTCCCAAACATTATATGTCGTATGTATGGCGTATGTCTGTGGTACATATGGAATAGATACACGGACAAGATTTCTAATTTGCATACATCAAAGAGATAGCAATGACTTATGCATATGCAGTCTAAGCAGAAACAAGTCAATCTGAAGGCATGCAGATGATCCAATTCCTGTGTGTGAAATGCATATGGTATTGCTAACAAATCTACTATGACACAGGTATCAGATAAATAAATATTTCCCCAAACCTGTTCAGGGTGCATAGATGAACATAAAAATGACCCTTAAAATAGGAAAAATTATCTGAATTGCAAGACTGGTAATGCCCTATACATGCACCTCAAGTTCAAATCCAACTGTATGTTAAGCTCAAGTAAAAGAGAAATAAACAGTATTAGTCGAAGAGTTGATTTGATTTGTTCATTCTTTCTTTTGTCATTCACTGTTCCATTGTGCCAGGGGAATTCAGAGGAATTGAGAACAGGCTATTGGAATATAAGAGGAGGAGCCCTGCACTTTGTTTGCTTGACATAAGTTCCCGGTGGCTTCACACAGGACATCAGAACTGAATGTAAAGGGCCTCTGCAGGTTCGGCAGCGTGAAGGCCAGGAGAACAGCGTAAGCAAAGCAAAGGAAGCAAGCGACGTGGACGACTGGTGTATTTAAAGCCAGACTGTAACAAGATTAGATTTCTGTGTTCAAAAAAACTGCTGGAACAAAATAAAGGACTGACTGAGCTGCTGAAAGGGTAGAGGCAGAGAGACCATTCTAGAGGTTGCAGCTTAATTTAGATGAGAGGTAAGTTCAGAACCTATTTAAGGACGAAAGGAACAGGCATACCCTTCAAATGCTTCAACACAGCGAAGAACAAATTTACTTCTCTAACCTATGCTGAATAATGTTCACTGTGGCTACTAGTACCAGGTAAGGAAAAATGCAGATAAAGCAGATTTGGACAAAATGGGAACAAGAGTAATTAACTGACCAAAGAGTTTATAAAAACAAAACAGATTTTGGTAAGAAACACAGGAAATAAAAATATAAAGGCTGTATTTGTCATAAGATACTCTCCTCTGTAAGGATATGCAAGAAAACTAACATGACAGTAGAGGAAATTGGGTGGAAGGAGATGGATGGGAGCAAAATCTTTCAACATAGAAGCATTCCACTGTATTGCCTTTTTTTTTTTAAGTGTGAATAGACTGTCTATTTGAAAAAAATAAAGTAAATAGAAAAAGAAAATAGAGTAAAGATAAGACATCTGTAATGTGCTATTATGGTAAGGGAGTTACAGTTACTACAATATATGCATTTATACTCACTGTGGTTTATAAGAAATAAAATCATGAAACTGTCAAGTATTTACTACCAAAGTCAGCAATTAACTACCTTGGAACAAGGAAGCCATAGTTTAAGTTAGAAATTCAAAGCAAAATGAAGGAGAATTCACAGCAGGAAAATTTCTAACAGAAAAATCAGAGAGTAAATATTGCTTTGCTGAAGAGCAGGGAGGATGTTAAAGTTTCAGAGCACAGAGATGGTTTAGAGAACCCAGATACAAACCCAACCACTATTGAGAAGATATAAGAATGAAAATTACCAGATGGTATTCCTTAATAGAATTTTTAAAAGGAAAAAGAAAAGATAATTATAAAGAAAAAAAACACTCTTGGAGAAGATCAAACTCACTTGAACGAAAGAATACCAACTACTGAGAGTTTCAAACAAATCCAGCCTGTTAGACATTTTCTTTCAAAGGATCAAGGACTTTTAAAGATTAAAATACATACTGTAAGTGTGAGTTTTTTGTGCCCTGCAACAGTTCTACTGTCTGCCTCTTGGCACAGGAAACTTTGGAGGGACCCATCATCTGTTTCAAGTCACCAGCATTCCCAGAATGGGAAGGACTTCGAGGCATGCCTACTTCAACAAAAGCATCGTTACAACCTGCAGAAGGGATAAAGTGAAAATCCAAATGTCACCTTATCATCAATAACCACCTGCGATGGAAACAAATCAGAACCAAACTCAAAGGAGACCCAGGCATAACAGCTTTCAGCTGCAAAGAAGACACTTTAAATTCAGGCTGCCCCAAATTTCATTCAAGATGAAATCTAAAGAGAAGACCCTCACATTTTTAAAAGATTATTAGGGGTGAAAGGGTTTTAAAAAAAAGAAATACTCTACTTGGAAAAAAATTATAACATTTAGTAAATTGCTGCTTTCCTCTCACACAATTACATCCACTTTAATTTTGAAGTTCCAATGTAATGGGAAGTGATTCTTTCTGTAGAAAGTGTTTTTCAGTTTATCTTTCCCTGTGTTCTTTGGAATTTCATTCAAGATATCTTTCTGCATACTTGAGGCAGGATGAGTCATAAATGGTTAGCAAAACCAACTTGAAATCACCACAAAGACTTTACAACCCCCTTTATCCAAGTAACAGACCAGGCTGAAGTTCAGAAGGAAAGTTACCTTCCACAGGGTTTGATTTGGGAGATGCCTGCTCAGGTCCAGTTGTCTGTCTAGATGGATCACTGTGATTCCCACTCAGTACTTTTTCTCCAAGTGATGAAGTGGATATTGCACCATATTTTATATTCGGAGACTAAAGTGATAACAGAAAACAACACACAGATATGGTCACAATTCTAAAATTCACTTCAGGTGAAAGTTTAAACATATTACCAGTGGCTTATCTCTTACAAACAGCATAGATCACACTACTCTAGCAAAAGACATTACCTGTGCATGTCCATTTAAAGAAGCAGAGATTTTTTTGCCTTCTGTCTGCATACTGTTGACATGGACATCAACAGGAGTCAAGCCAGGAGGGGGTGACGGAGCTGTGTGCCCGTAGGTGGGTACACCAGACAACAAAATATTAGTTAACGTGGCTTGGGCAGTAGATGGAATCATAAGGTGTGGTATAGCAGAAAAACCTACAATGACATTTCATGAAGACAGATATTAGACAGGAAAAAACTCAGATTCAACAAATATTACTTTATTATTTTTAGTAAAAACAAAAAACTTCATCTCTGTTGCTACAAATTCAGTAAAAGAATTCAGTTTTGATACCTCTTTGTAACTAGGTTTAACATTACTATAAAAACACAAAGCAATGTTCAAATGGAAGAAGACTTTAGAGAATATTTAATGGAAACTCTTCACTGTACCGCTGAGGAAACTAGCTGGATTTCGCATGTGCATATGCCTGTCAAGCACATTTGTCCACCTGGAACTGGCATTTCCTAATTACCAGGCAGGTGAGCTTCATGTGTCTTTGCCCCTGCTTCCTTGCTCATCATACTCTTTTTCCTGATCTGTTTGTCATGTCTGAAGATCATATTCTACTTTCATGAAAAACTCACTGCTTTGTCATGCTTCATTTTAACTAATTTACACACTGGGGAGTTTCTGTTTGGCTGCAATATGCTGTGAACCATAATTTTTCCCTAAGGAAAAGAGCCACTAGTAAATGTCATTTAAAAACGGACACCTAAAACCACATGCCTTTGATTGTACTTAAAGGATACTCACCTGTGGCACTTGAAGTGTTAGCAAGTGGGGGTGCCCATAACGTGGGGCTGGGGGTGCCAGAACTTGGGCTTTGCAAAGGACTGACTGAGCTATTAAGAGCATTCAAGAGTGAGTTTGGGGTTGTTGATGTGTTTAGAGATAAGGTGGTAGGCCCCAAAAGACCTGCAATAAATGAATGCAAAGTCAATATGCATAAATTCAAGGTTTAAAAATACAGATGGCACCAATATTCGGAATGCACACTGAGATAGTCTGATATTTTCCAAATACAGTATGAGTGACAGATTACCTTCTTTTAAATATTCACAGGAGATACTGCATGCTACCACTCCAACACAGAACGCAGACTATCTACAAACAGACGCTGATCAGAACGGGCAGTTAGGTGTATGTGAACCAGGGAGGCAGTCAGGGTCACTGAGTAGTACCAGCTGCTCTGCACTCACTTCGACGAGCCAGGATGAACAAACTTCTGCTCAAGTGGAGACTCATTTTTATTTCTCTGTATAACTCACTTGTTTTCTGTTTCCAAACAAACTCTTCTCAAACCACTTATAATTAGCAGAGAACAGGGGAATGTCCTCCTGCCACAGAATGACTACATTCGGCACATTTGTGGAGAGGCCGAGCTACTTGGAACAGTTTGCATTCACTGTGTCAAAACACACGACTTCCCTGTGGTCCAGGGTCCATCTCAATGAGTATGAAAGCTTTCCTCAGAAACAATTTTTTGTTTTTTGCTTCTTTTAAGGATTTAATGTTTGATTTAACTAATGAAACTTCAGGCATTTAAATATATTCTAAAGCAAAATATGAAGCTGTATATAACTTCCCAGGAATATTTTAAGTATTAAGTATTACAGGATAGGAATAGACATGAAAACATTTTAAACATTGAGTAACTGAATCTTTTCTCTGGTGCAGGAAGAACTTGGTTCCTGCTCAATTATCTCAGGGGCCCTTCCTGACTCACATGCATGTATTGTTATGAGTGTTCAGATCTCCAGTGGAAGGAACAATTTTGGGAGATCAGAGGCCAAGGGGAAAAGTGTCTGTCTTTACTGTAATGGTGGGCTACCCGGAATCTTAATCATATTATAACCATATAATTTTTAAAAGCAAGAAATAGCTATTAGAAAAAAAAATTTACAGAATGCTGAGAGTATTTTTTCTGTCTCAGATCAATACTGAATGAGGCAAAATGATTTTCTAGGGTTATTACATTCACTTTTTATATTAAGGCTACTGAAAAATGTGCAAGAAAGTAGTGAACCTAGCATAATGGCAATATGGCAATGAACTCTAGCCTATTAGACAGGAATCCATAAATGAGGTGGTACATATCACAACTATGAAGTGCCTCACCTCACTTTCTCAAAGAACTAAAGCACTGAGGGGATGATGCTCTTTCATCTTCTATTCTTTGCCTTAGATATAAATACAGGTCTATTTGCTCCTCTTGGTAGCTGCAGGCTAGATTTCCTTTGTGTCTGGGTGATGCAGTTCTGACCACTGGGAGTGGGGGTTCTGCTCGCTTTCACCTCCCCCTCTCCCTACCCCTCATACAGATTTGCAATTACTTTTTGAAAAGCAAACTGGATAATCTTTACCTCTAGGGATGGATGGCAATATTGCAAATGCAAGAGAGAAAAAACACATAAATTATAGTCAGCCTGCTCACTTCACTCTCAATGGCATTCTTAATTTAGAAGAACAAACACAGCCACTGAAAATAAAAGAGTCAGACCTTGATTATTTATGCCAAAATAAAAAGAATCTAGGTAAAAAAATCTATGGAGTCTAATAAAAAACCCAAAATGGATTGATGTGAGTTTTGTTGCTTTTTCACCTAATCTTAGGGCCTGACAAGGGAAAAAAATAGCCTTTAAAATGTAGCCCCAAATGGTAGAAAGAAAGGGAACCAGCTAAGCAATCCCCCAGTGACTGAGAAGCGTTATAATAATAAATTTTATACCTAGTCCAGTGAGTCCAAGGCCTGCTGAGGCTAAGATGTCCAGGCTGGGACATGCCAGGCCGGTAGGGCAGGATGCTGGGGACGGGCTGGTTGCTATGGTAACCCCACTGCTTTCAAGTCCGAGGAGACATTTCCTTGCTTCATACATATTTAAGGCATTTCTCTCAACACTTTTCACAATCACAGACTATGAAAACACACAATGGGAAAGAAAAAGGTGACATGCAAATAGTCTACAATGAATTGGGGAGGTGGGTTAGAAATGAATATGGTAATAAGGATTCCAAAAAGGAATATATTGATGCGGTTTTAAAATCAACTAAAAATTCTAACCACTTATTTCTTATGTTTACTCCTTGTGGTAAAACCATAAAGGGTTAGTTATAATTTACTGGGTGTGTCCTGTGTTTCAGGCACTGGGATAGAAGCTGTACATAAATCTTGATGCTTGCCAGAAACCTCCTGGATGGGAATTATGATTCACATTCAGTGAGGAAAAGGGACCTACCACTGGTCACGGCCTCGCTGGGCTGGGGCAGCGAGAGGACTGGACCTTGGGTCCTCCGCCCCTGCAGCCCATTCTCTTGGCAACCTCTTGCTGTTACATGAAAGCTTTCTCCTTGATCTCATCTTTACAAAACAACTCAAACTTGTCACCATATACAGACTGCATAGTAACAGTCACTTACATTTGACATTTATAGTCTCCTAGTTAACTAATAGACCTTGAGGTACCACTATTCCTCACTGATGGCATATCAATGGCAAAGCTTACGGTAAAATAAATTTCTAAACACTATATTTTTTTCTCAATGGACTCATCTAGAAAATTGGAAGTGTGAACTCAAGAGGACAGCCTCCAATGGGAAATAAAGAAAATCTGTGACTGAAAAAGCAGTTAAAGCAGTAGTCAGCACTGGGGCCAACTAGACGGAACTAAATGGCCGTGGGATGCTACAAGGCTCCAGAGTTCTCACTTACAATCTATTCTCCCCTGACCTGGCTCATTTCTTACTGAACTCCAGGAGCTCCGCTTGCGCCTGACACTCTTCACGTGCACAAAGTCTCTTCTGTCTTTATCTTCCAGTCTTGGTGTCTGCAGTGACTCCAGTCAAATTAGTGAAGCATGACACTTCAAGATACATAAAATTAATGTCCTGCTCTCTAACTTTAAACTCATTATATCAAGTTCACTTAGAAACAAACCTCTCTTTCCCTTTAAAGTTTTCTTTTGAAGAAGGCATGATTGTTTTTCTTAAGTTGGACACTGAAAACCATGTTATTTACATATATAAAAATCATCTATGATACATATTACACCATGATACATATATAATAAGATTTATAGAAATTAAAAAATGGAAAGCACAACTGTTTGGGGTTTTACCTACTGGAATAAAAAGTATACATAAATGTTATCATTTAGTACACAGTATTATGCACCTTGCTTCTTTTATTCCACACCATTCTTATCTTTTGACTGT
Source organism: Halichoerus grypus (assembly GCF_964656455.1). Lineage (NCBI taxonomy): Eukaryota > Metazoa > Chordata > Mammalia > Carnivora > Phocidae > Halichoerus > Halichoerus grypus. Next base: position 65,595,542 of record NC_135718.1, read on the forward strand.
GGTACATAGGTCTCTGCAGGGTGTCTCACTGGACGTAGAATGCTGGTGGGCAGGAGGATATCTGTATTTTCGGTGTGATTAGAAGGTCCTAAATTGCTCCTCAAAGTGGGTGTGCCAATTTACATGACATTAAGGTAGGAACATTCCTCTTCCCTCATATTCTCACTAGCATTTAATATCATCAGGTTTAGCCCATTAAATTTGGACTATACATGGAATTATTGAAATTTTGCAACATCTTAGAGAAAGAAGTTCCTAGAAGGCTTGTCCCCCAGAAGACTGGGGACATGTCATTATTTACTTTTGATTATCATTATTAGTTTATTATTTTATTAAAGAGAATGGACATCTCTTCTTTAAATCTCCAGGGCTAGCAGAGTGGCTCACAAAGAGTATGTAAACTAAGTATTTTTTAATTGCACTGGATATGTACACATACACATACACACTTAACACAATGTTCAGCCTTATCAACTCTCTGATAACTCAGTAAAGCTGAAAGTTACCAGGTTGCAAATTAATAAAAACACATCTTTGCTTTTTTTTTCATATGATTGTAAAAAATAATGGTCATTAAAAATGAACTCCAAAACCAACACATAAAGAAAATGATCAATAATGAATGTTTTTACAAACTTATGCATTTAAATAACAAAGTATAATATATAATAACATATGTATTATATAGAATATTTAATTCCATGTATATGCAAATACACATGTATATGAAAATAAAACTATCTAGAATGTGATAGGATACGTGGTTCTCAGGGTCCAGACTCTGAACCAACCTTGCTTGGTTGTTTCGGCTTTGGTTTAATACTGATGAAGACATCGAGCTGTTCCATCAACTGAGCAATGCACTGTGGATCAACTTCAATTTCTTCCTTCATATCAAACATCAACACAAGGGGAAGACAACCCTAAGAAATGTCACAATAGAAAGTGTAGGAAGTAAAACGTTACTCATTTAAACATCTGATAATTTAACATGCCTACAAATAATGCAATATTCTATGGGCTGAAAGAGTAAACCAAAGTATTAAAGCTGAATCACATGCTTTCACAAAGCTTAGGGAATTGGTGTGGAAATAATGCTGAGGGCACAAACTATTTTTGAACGACAAAATAATATGTGTCTGAAGTTTCTGTTATTGGCCCTAAATTTTTTACCCACTTTCCACCTTGGAAAATTCCTCCATTCTCTGACTTCCGTTTGTTAGTGATGCCAGAAACTAGATCCTGAACCACATCAAGGGCACTAATCCTGTGCTTTTGCTCAAAGACTTACAGTACTGGTTTTTATTGTCTTCTGAATGAAATCTAAACATGTCCCAGCATTTCAAGATCTCCACATTTTGGCCCAGCTTTGCTTGTACAGTCACAGGCCTGCATGTCCACACATCTGCCCCTTCCTAAAGGCTAGACCAGCCTCCTGACTATTTTTCAAACAGATTCTGTACTTGGGTCTCAACTCACCCAGAGGCTTCTTCACCAACTGAAGACCTACCTCTCTTCTGGGGCAGCTCCAACCTTACCTCCTTCCTGGAGTAAAATGCTACTACTGTTTCTTCTTTTAGCTTTCTCACTTTTTAGCTCTGCAGAGGTCAGCACTTGTTTTTTTCTCTGATGCTTTCTTCCTGGCCCCGAATCTACTAACTATAGGAATCTCATACTTTTACTGATTCCCAGGACACTCAGTACTAGCCCACTGATTGCTGGGTTCTGTACAGAAGTGTCAGGAGAAGTACCAGTCAAATACACTGGAATTAAAATGAAATGACTGTATTCCATTTTCCTTGTGGATAAAAGTGATTTTTGTATTTAAAATATAGGTTAAAGCCTTTTATTTCTTTTAAAGATTTATTTACTTATTTGAGAGAAAGAGAGTGTGTGTACACGCATGAGTGGGGGGAGGGGCAGAGGGAGAGAAACTCAAGCAGAGCCTGTGCTGAGTGTGGAGCCCAACATGGGGCTCAATTTCATGACCCAGAGATCATGACCTGAGCTGAAATCAAGAGTCAGACACTTAACCAGCTGAGCCACCCAGGTGCCCCTAGGTTAAGGCCTTTTAATTTATCCCTCTCTTCCTCACTTCTTTTAATATTGTACAATACTATATATCTCATTGCACACTTATATTTTGGTAGGTATGATCAAACTGAATATGCATTCCTAACTGTACAGAATGTCTGAAAAAGTTCACTTAAAATAATACCTAAAGAGAAAAAGCAGAAAAAAAGAAAATTATGAAGAGTAATCATAATAATCTTTGGACATAAAAATGCTACCTAACTAGTGGTATATTAAAAGTATCCTTATAGGGGCACCTGGGTGGCTCAGTCTTCGAGCGTCTGCCTTCGGCTCAGGTCATGATCCCGGGGTCCTGGGATCGAGCCCCACATCGGGCTCTCTGCTCAGTGGGGAGCCTGCTTCTCCCTCTGCCTGCCACTCCCCCTGCTTGTACTCTCTCTGTCTCTCTGTCAAATAAATAAATGAAATCTTTAAAAAAATAAAAAAATAAAAATATCCTTATAAACTAAGCTTGGCTAAAAAGAAATCATTCACAACAAAATAATTATGCATTATAATCCTTAATGATTATAACAAGTTCTTATTTATCAGAGGAATGGAATCAAAAATAAAAGTTTGGATTTTCTGGGGCACCTGGGTGGCTTAGTTAATTAAGTGTCAGACTCTTGATTTTGGCTTAGGTCATGATCTCAGGGTCCTGGGATCTAGGCTCGAGTTGGGCTCTGTGCTGAGCATGGAGCCTGCTTAAGATTCTCTCTCTCCCTCATCCTCTGCCCCTCCCCTCCCTGCTTGTGCTCCTCTCTCTTAAAAAACAAAAATTGCATTTTCTGAAAGTTTCTCAAAAACAAATTCTGCAAGTTAGTAATAGTAAAGATCGTACCTGAGGCTTACTGTTTCAAATATCACTAAAGGTCAAGTTCTTGAATACAATGATGTTTTTAATAAGATAATTTGTAAGTCCACATTACGTCAATCCATTTTGTTACTGTGTATCAACCTACACACTGTGTTTTTAAATGAATATAGGAAGAACAGAAATATTGCAAGTTTTAAATAGGAAGCAATAGTGAATTATATAATGGCTATTTTCTTCAATGCATTAAGACTCAAATTAGTGGCTTAAATACCATTTTTTAAATTGTATCAGAGATCTTTGAAATGTTCACGTTTCATGCTACTAAAATTTGTATCAAAAAAAATAAGATTTATATCTGTGCGGGTAAAAAGGTATTTTTATTTTCTGTTTAAACAGAAGACTTTTTTTGTCAAATGCAGACAAATACTACATGTCAGATGAAAATCACCTTCCACAAAGTACAGCACATTATTTCATTGTATCCTCTTCTGTGTTTAGTTTAAGTTAAAAAAAAAATACTGCAAAGAAATTACTCGCCTATGTAATGAAATGAAACCTGTAAGGCGCGACATACTTTACTCTTATTTTATTTCCTTTTAGCAAGAAACTTATTTGACAAGGCTTTCGGAGTGTTTTCATGAATACCACAGTAGTATGGTGTGTGCTGTCACATACATTGTACCCAAAGAAGTAAAGAAAATAAAATGGAATTGGAACACTAATTTCAGTAAACCTACCATGAGATATTGCCTTGCAAGACAGACAGACTCAATGGTGCCCTGGAGGTAGACGGTGGATTTCTTTTGTGGATTACTGGGGTCAGGAAAGTGGATCTGAGCACCTGTTCTTTGCATGATATGTTTGATGTTGCTTCCATTTCGACCCATCATAAAGAGATGATGTTGAGCTGCAATATCTAGTTGTGTGCTCACAGGAATAGCTGATGCCAAGCTCCCAGCAAGATGTTCCAACAGCATGGCAGTTCCTTCCTACGAGAAAAGGGTAGGAGAGAAATAATCCTATAGAATAACTGTCCACATACAAGGAAAGATTCTAGTGCACTTCTAATAGCTATGGAGAAACTCAACACATTCTATAAACCAAAATGCAATACAAGGGAAAATTCTGGAAAATGAATTAGTTTAAAATCCTTTAAAAATGAAATTTGCATAGGGGTGCCTGGGTGGCTCAGTCAGTTAAGCAACTGCTTTGGCTCAGGTTGTGATCCCAGGGTCCTGGGATCGAGCCCCACATTGGGCTCCCTGTTCAGCGGGGAGTCTGTTTCTCCCTCTCCCTTTTCCCTTTCCCCACCCCTCGTGCTCACTCTCTCACTCTCTCTCTCAAATGAATAAAATCTAAAAAAAATAAAAATAAAACTTGCATAATTCGTACACTTATGATGTTCATAATTATCTCAATTACTTACCTTCACAGCACTCGTGTTATTCTGAGATCCTCGTACTATCACAGTAGCACCATACATTCGAGAACGCTGCTTAAATGACACTGAAATGTTGTACGTTTGTGATATGTGCTGAATCGAGGGGGAGTTAGGATCAGGAACCGGTTGAAGAATCCCAGCGATTGGTAGCTCAAACATCAGCACCAAAGGAAGCAGCTCCTAAATGAAAGTATGAGAGCCCAAAGCAGACAGTTGAATCACTATATATTTAGAGATGTGCATAACTCATTCCTTCTTTTCTGAGGTTGGAATTATAAAACATAAATTGTTTTTATTATAGACATAAGCTTGGGTAGACTTTGTAAAGTTTCTCAAATGAAAAGAGTCTTTTGTGAAACCTGAGAGTTTGTAACAGTTGCCTGTGGAATTCTTCCTTGGGTCTCTTTTTCATCATTTTAAAATCATCAGAGAAACAGAGTCAGGTATAATCTGGAATATCTCTAAGAAACATCTTCAACACATTAAAACAACTTCTGTCACTATTTCCTAACTACTGAATATATGATTTGGTTATAAATTGATACATTAAGATATTTTTATTGCCTTATGATGCAACCATTGCTGATACTGATTTACAGTATTAAAGTAGTAAATAGTTACCCGAATTCTAACTCGGGCAGATTCTACTCCTGCTGGTTGTCCTGCTATAGATACCTGCAAAAATAAGAAAATACAGAGTTAGATTTCAATTGAGCCCCCATCTGCTTTTCCAGTCATCTACACCCTTTCCACTCAAAATGTCATCCAGGAAAAAACAGCATTGCCATTATCTGGGAGCTTGTTAAAAATGAAGGATCTCAGGCACCAACCCAGTCTTACTTAATCATAATTTGCATTTTAATGAGCTCCTTAGCTGATTTGTGTCAACTAATTTACATCAACCCCTGGACTTACCTAAAACTTCACAGTCCCCGTAATGCCATCCTGCCCACTTTATCATTTCTCTTGTTCACTGCATTTTCTATCTTTTGTTTAAACTCTGCATACTGTATATCAAGTCTGTACTGTGTATCACTATACAATGTTATTGCTGCAATAAGTACTCAAAATATTGAACTACTTCATGCTAGCTGGTAAAAAAAAAAAAAAAATCATTCCTCCAACACCACCTCCGGCTCTCTCCCGGGATCCCCTGAACTTTTCCCATGATCCATCAACTAAAGAATTAATCTTGGCATGAGGGTAAAGGTGTGGGGCTCCAGGGCACTATTCCTGACAGACCATACCCCATGCCATACCAATTGTCAAATATTTGGAATACTGCCCTTGCTTTCTATCTTTCTTACGTATGTGTCACTGTCACCATTAGTCCCCACAGAGAAAAGACTGTTATCTTATTCATCTTTGTGGCTGACAGTTTCTAGTACTGTGATTAGATTAGAGAGGAAACTTCCAAATAACATAAATAATTCTATCTGATCTTCAGGTACTGAAAATGTATGGACAGGTGAGTTTCATTAGTTTTCAAACAAAAAATTAGAAAAAATGTGTATAAACTAAAGAGAGACATAATTCAGTCAATGTGAGGAAGACAAGCACTCGGGCACTGCCTCTTCGAAGGTGATGTGGCACACCCTGCAGAACCACATGCATGATGCTATGGACAGAAGCCCCACAGTGGACACAGTAGGCAAGGTTCCAGGTCCTTTCTGAACATAATGTTCTCTGGGCCTTGCCTCAGGGACTTCACTTTATGTTGCCGTCACAATTACAGTGCTCCCTCTCTTCTACAACCATTTAGAGATTAAAAGTTTATAGCCTACCTACAAGTCATCTCTTTAAAAAAGTAGAGCACCTTCAGTCTACTTGGAAAGGGGACATACATTCTTTTTTTATTTTAATTTTTTGAGTATAGTTGACACATAATGTTACATTAGTTTCAGGTATACAACATTAGTGATTTAACAAGTTTATAAGTTATGCCATGCTCACCATAGTTATTACAATACCACTGGCTATCTTCTCTATGCTGGGCCTTTTATTCCCATGACTTATTCGTTCCATAACTGGGAACCTGTACCTCCCACTCCCCTTCACCCATGTTGCCCATCTCCCCACCACCCTCTCCTCTTTTGTTCTCTGCATTTACAGGTCTGCTTCTGCTTTTTGTTTATTCGTTTGATTTTTTTTAGATTCCACATATTAGTAAGATCATATGGTATGGATAGCCAGTTTGGATTTCCGGAAGCTTAAGTGGCAGAGCCCGTGGGAGGGCCCCCAAGCACTGTGTTCACGGATAGGAAAAGATGGCAGAGGAGTAGGGGACCCTATTCCAACCGGTCCCCAGAACTGAGCTGGATATCTACCAGACCACTCTGAACACCCAAAAAAACAGCCTGAGATGTAAGAAGATAGATCTGGATCTCCACAAACAGAATATTATAGGCAGTTAGTTTCGAGGTTCGAAGCAGGGAGCCATGATCCCGCTGGCAGATATCGGAGGATAAACGGCAGCGGGAAGGAGCCTGGCCATGGGGATCCTACACTGCCAGTGAGCGACAGCCTCCCATGCTGGGGACAGGGCACAGACTCGCAGACCGGTAGCGGCAGGGAAAGGACTTTAGGGCAGCTCCCCAGATGGGAACTGGAGCGGCAGGGCTGCACGTGCAAACTGGGGGCTGGCGGTTTTAGAAGCACAAATGGCAGAGACAGGCCCTGACCTGGAGGTGAGAACGGGGAGCGCTGCTGAGGGGTGCACAACCCAGGACACTGCAGTTTATAGCAGCACAGACAGAGATGGAGATAGTGTGGCCTGGAGAGCTCACTAAAGAACACACTGCGATCTCTCTGCTCTGAGGCAGAGAGTTGGAAATGGTCTCTTCTGCTCTGACTCTCGGAAGAGACACGGAAAGCTGCCAGGGAAAGCTGCCAGAGAACAAAAGCCCCAAAAAACTGGTTTCCACTGAGCCCATCCCCTGCCACAGGGGGCAGAGCAACTCTGCCCAAACAGGCTGCCTGAGTAACAGTGTGGCAGGCCCCTCCCCCAGAAGATAGGCTGGGAAAACAAGAGGCCAGCAACCCTAAGGTCCCTAGAAAACAGGTGCATCTTGCTTGGGTTGTGATCAATAATTTGGACCCTATACATTCCCTCAACCAACCCTCAACAGAATGACTAGGAGGAGGAAACCCCAAAATAGGAAAACACTCAGAGACTATGACTTATGCCACAAATTTATAAATGGATTCAGATATAACCAAGATGTCAGAGACGGAATTCAGGCTAATAATTGTGAAGACAATAGCTAGAATGGAGAAATCAATTAATGGCAACATAGAGTCTCTAAGGACAGAAATGAAAGCTGAATTGGCAGAACTTAAAAATGCTACCAATGAGATCCAATCTAATCTAGATAATCTAACAGCTAGGATAAGTGAGGCAGAAGAACGAATTAGTGACCTAGAAGGCCAATTAATAGACAAAAAGGGAAAAGAGAAGGTCAGGGAAAAACAACTCAGAATCCATGAAAATAGAACCAGAGAAATAAGTGACACCATGAAACGTTCCAATGTCAGAATTATTGGGATCCCTGAGGGGGTGGAGAAAGAGAGGACTAGAAGATATATTTGAGCAAATTGTAGCTGAGAACTTCCTTAATCTGGGGAATGAAACAAACATTCATGTCCTAGAGGCAGAGAGAACCCCTCCCAAGATCAAGGAAAACAGGCCAACACCCCGGCATGTAAAACTCGCAAACCTTAGAACCAAGGAAACCATCTTAAGGGCAGTTGGGGGAAGGGATTCCTTACGTACAGAGGGAAGAACATCAGAATAACGTCAGACCTATCCACAGAGACCTGGCAAGCCAGAAAGGCCTGGCAAGACATATTCAGGGTACTAAATGAGAAGAACATGCAGCCAAGAATACTTTAGCTGGCAAGGCTGTCATTTAGAATAGATGGAGAGATGCAGAGTTTCCAAGACCAGCAGAAACTGAAAGAATACGTGACCACTAAGCCGGCCCTGCAAGAAATATTAAGGGATAAAAGGAGAAAGACCCCAAGAGTGATAAAGAAAAGAAATTTACAGGGACAATCTATAAAAACAAGGTCTTCACAGGCAACATGATGACAATTCGTATCTTTCAATAATAACTCTCAACATGAACGGCCTAAATGCTCCCATAAAACGGCACAGGGTTGCAGACTGGATAAAAAGACAGGACCCACCCAAATGTCATCTACAAGAGGCTCATTTTGAACCTAAAGATACATCCAGACTGAAAGTGAAGGGTTGGAGATCCATCTTCCATGCCAACAGACCTCAAAAGAAAGCTGGGGTAACAATTCTTATATCAGACGAATTAGATTTTTTTTTTTAATTTTTTTATCTATTTTTTGACAGAGAGAGACAGCGAAAGAGGGAACACAAGCAAGGGGAGTGGGAGAGGGAGAAGCAGGCTTCCCATGGAGCAGGGGGCCCGATGCAGGGCTTGATTCCAGGACCCTGGGATCATGACCTGAGCCGAAGTCAGACACTTAATGACTGAGCCACCCAGGCGCCCCCAGACAAATTAGATTTTAAACTAAAGACTGTAGTTAGAGACACAGGAAGACACTATGTCATTCTTAAAGGGTCTATCCAACAAGAAGATCTAATGATTGTAAATATCTACGCCCCCAATATGGGAGCAGCCATCTACATAAGCCAACTGTTAACCAAAATAGTCCTATTGATAACAAAGCGTTAATTGTGGGAGACCTCAATACTCCACTCTCAGCAATAGACAGATCATCTAAGCAGAAAATCAACAAAGAAACAAGAGCTTTGAATGACACACTGGACCAGATGGACCTCAGAGGTATATACAGAACATTCCACCCTAAAACAACAGAATACTCATTCTTCTCGAGCGCACATGGAACTTTCTCCAGAATAGACCACATACCGGGTCACAAATCAGGTCTCAACCGATACCAAAAGACTGAGATTATTCCTTGCATAGTCTCAGACCATAATGCTTTAAAACAAACTCAATCACAAGAAAAAATTTGGAAGAAATTCAAACACTTGGAAGCTAAAGACCACTCTGCTCAAGAATGTTTGGGTCAACCAGGAAATCAAAGAAGAACTTAAACAATTCATGGAAACCAATGAGAACGAAAACACATCAGTCCAAAACCTATGGGATACTGCAAAGGCGGTCCTAAGGGGGAAATACATAGCCATCCAAGTCTCACTCAAAAAATTAGAAAAATCCCAAATTCACCAACTAACTCTACACCTTAAAGAACTAGAGAAAAAGCAACAAACGATGCCTAAGGCATGAATTAGAAATAATTAAGATTAGAGCAGAGATCAATGAATTAGAAACCAGAAACACAGTAGATCAGATCAACGAAACTAGAAGCTGGTTCTTTGAAAGAATTAATAAGATTGATAAACCACTGGCCAGACTTATCCAAAAGAAAAGAGAAAGGACCCAAATTAATAAAATTGTGAATGAAAGGGGAGAGATCATGACTAACACCAAGGAAATAGAAACAATTATTAGAAATTATTATCAACAACTATATGCCAATAAACTGAGCAAGCTGGATGAAATGGAGGCCTTCCTGGAAACCTATAAGCTGCCAAGACTGAAACAGGAAGAAATTGACACAACCTGAATAGGCCAATAACCAGTAACGAGATTGAAGAAGTGATCAAAAACCTCCCAAAAAACAAGAGTCCAGGGCCTGATGGATTCCCTGGGGAATTCTACCAAACATTCAAAAAAGAAATAATACCTATTCTACTGAAGCTGTTTCAAAAAACAGAAACAGAAGGAAAGCTTCCAGACTCATTCTATGAGGCCAGCATTACCTTAATCCCCAAACCAGGCAAAGACCCCAAAAAGGAGAATTTCAAACTGATATCCCTGATGAATATGGATTCCAAAATCCTCAACAAAATCCTAGCTGATAGGATCCAACAATACATTAAAAGAATCATCCACCACGACCAAATGGGATTTATCCCCAGGATGCAAGGGTGGTTCAACATTCGCAAATCAATCAATGTGACAGAACACATTAATAAGAGGAGAGAGAAGAACCATATGGTCCTCTCAATTGATGCAGAAAAAGCATTTGACAAAATACAACATCCCTTCCTGATTAAAACTCTTCAGAGTATAAGGATAGAAGGAACATTCCTCAAGTTCATAAAATCCATCTATGAAAAACCCACAGCAAATATCATCCACAATGGGGAAAAGCTGAGAGCCTTTCCCTTAAGATCAGGAACACGTCAAGAATGCCCACTCTCGCCACTACTGTTCAACATAGTACTAGAAGTCCTAGCAACAGCAATCAGACAACAAAAAGAAATAAAAGGTATTCAAATTGGCAAAGAAGAAGTCAAACTCTCTCTTTTCTCAGATGACATGATACTTTATGTGGAAAACCCAAAAGACTCCACCCTTAAATTACTAGAACTCATACAGCAATTCAGTAATGTGGCAGGATACAAAATCAATGCACAGAAATCAGTTCCTTTCTTATACTAACAATGCAACTGTAGAAAGAGAAATTAGAGAAATGATTCCATTTACAATAGCACCAAAAACTATAAGATACCTCGGAATAAACTTAATCAAAGAGGTAAAGGATCTATACTCTAGGAACTACAGAACAGTCATGAAAGAAATTGAAGAAGACACAAAAATGGAAAAACATTCCATGCTCATGGATCGGAAGAATAAACATTGTTCAAACGTCTATGCTACCCAGAGCAATCTATACCTTCAATGCCATCCCGAACAAAATTCCAATGACATTTTCCAAAGCGCTAGAAGAAACAATCCTAAAATCTGCATGGAATCAGAAAAGACCCCGAATCGCCAAGGAAATGTTGAAAAAGAAAAACAAAGCTGGGGGCTTCACGTTGCCCGATTTCAAGCTATATTCAAAGCAGTGATCACCAAGACAGCATGGTACTGGCACAAAAACAGACATGTAGACCAATGGAAAAGAATAGAGAGCCCAGATATGGACCCTCAACTCTATGGTCAAATAATCTTCGACAAAGCAGGAAAAAAATATGCAATGGAAAAAAGCCAGTCTCTTCAATAAATGGTGCTGGGAAAATTGGACAGGCACATGCAGAAAAATGAAACTGGACCATTCTCTAACACCATACACAAAGATAAACTCAAAATGGATGAAAGACCTCAATTTGAGACAGGAATCCATCAAAATCCTAGAGGAGAACATAGGCAGTAACCTCTTTGACATCGCCCACAGCAACTTCTTTCAAGATACATCTCCAAAGGCAAGTGAAACAAAAGCAAAAATGAACTTTTGGGACTTCATCAAGATAAAAAGCTTCTGCACTGCAAAGGAAACAGTCAACAAAACAAAGAGGCAACCCACAGAATGGGAGAAGATATTTGCAAATGACACTACAGATAAAGGGCTGGTATCCAAGATCTATAAAGAACTTCTCAAACTCAACACCCAAAAAACAAATAATCAAGTCAAAAAATGGGCAGAAGACATGAACAGACACTTCTCCAAAGAAGACATACAAATGGCTAACAGACACATGAAAAAATGTTCATCATCATTAGCCATCAGGAAAATTCAAATCAAAACCACATTGAGATACCACCTTACACCAGTTAGAATGGCAAAAATTGACAAGGCAAGAGTTGGAGAGGTTGTGGAGAAAGGGGAACCCTCTTACACTGTTGGTGGGAATGCAAGCTGGTGCAGACACTTTGGAAAACAGTGTGGAGGTGCCTCAAAAAATTAAAAATAGAGCTACCCTATGACCCAGCAATTGTACGGTTATTTACCCCAAAGACACAGATGTAGTGAAAAGAAGGGCCATATGCACCCCAATGTTCACAGCAGCAATGTCTGCAATAGCCAAACTGTGGAAAGAGCCAAGATGCCCTTCAACAGATGAATGGATAAAGATAATGTGGTCCATATATACAATGGGATATTACTCAGGCATCAGGAAGGATGAATACCCAACTTTTACATCAATATGGTTGGGACTGGAGGAGATTATGCTACGTGAAATAAGTCAAGCAGAGAAAGTCAATTATCATATGGTTTCACTTATTTGTGGAACATAAGGAATAGCATGGAGGACATTAGGAGAAGGAAGGGAAAAATGAAGGGGGAGGAATCGGAGGTGGAGATGAACCATGAGAGACTATGGACTCTGAGAAACAAACTGAGGAATTTAGAGGAGAGGGGAGTGGGGGGATGGGTTAGCCCAGTGATGGGTATTAAGGAGGGCACGTACTGCATGGAGCACAGGGTGTTATACGAAAACAAGGGATCGTGGATCACCACATCAAAAACTAATGATGTATTGTATAGTGACTAACATAACATAATAAAATAAAATTTTAAAAAAAGATCATATGGTATGTCTATGGTTATTTTTTTGCTTTCATCTCCCAAAAAAGATATGCATATGTAAAATTAAAGTTTTAATTTGTTCCATAACATTTCATGCGAAAAGACAAAGCACCTGGTTGCTTTTTTCTGCTTGGTTATTCCTGTTGGAATCTGGAAAGTGGATGTGGCATCCTGTTTCTTCCATCACTTTTTTAATATTGTTGCCACCTTTGCCGATTACATGGGAATGTTCTGTATGTGAAACATCCATCTTCAAGGTGACTCGATTGCTCTATATGGAAATAATGTATTAATTCTTGATGCATGCTAAAGGAAGGAACAACTCTTTAAAACACTTTTTCTCCAAGGGAACAGCACTAACAAAAAGTGACCCTGTGGGAAATCTTACAGATTTCTTGGTAATATCATCTTAATCTATAAATGTATACTTTCTATTTCTCTTTGGCTATAAAAAATAAATTCTCACTTTAAGACAAATTTGTCAGAAGAAATAGAAAGATACACTCTTTACCAAGATAACTTTTTGGAAAGCAGCATTTAAATAAAGTCAGGCATTAATTACAAATAAATTACTCAGTTTTTTCTTTAACAGACATTATTCATGAAACATTTAATTCAAATAACTAAAAACAGATGAAAATAATTACAAAATTGAATATATGTAGGTTAGTAGGAGTGTTGAACTGTGACAGAGATAAAACTCAAAACTGAATAAGAAAGTATCTGTAAGCATTGTTTTCACAACTTGTCTGTTACTGTAGGTCAAACTTTACAGAGCAGACCTGTTATTCTCAGTGATAGGAAGAATGAGGAAGGGCTAAGAAAGCACAGAGCTCCAGCAGTAACATGGCTTACTTAAACCAATACAAAGTGTAATATTAGGTATAATAAAGCAAAACGTAAAATTCTAAGACATAATGAATAATTGTGATCACATTAGAATCTGTGTACTTAGGGCGCCTGGGTGGCTCAGTTGGTTAAGCGACTGCCTTCGGCTCAGGTCATGATCCTGGAGTCCCTGGATCGAGTCCCGCATCGGGCTCCCTGCTCAGCAGGGAGTCTGCTTCTCTCTCTGACCCTCCCCCCTCTCATGTACTCGCTCTCTCTCATTCTCTCTCTCTCAAATAAATAAATAAAATCTTTAAAAAAAAAAAAAAAAAAGGTTTAAAGAATCTGTGTACTTAATTTTGGGAAATTCAGTATTTAAATCTTTTCTCATTTGTAAGACTGATATAAAAATTCTTCAGCCCTCAGAAAGTAAAATTAAAAAGTCAAAATACAACAAGATGTTAAAAATATCAATGGTTTTTGCATAGTCTTAATTCTTAAATTTTAAACTTATAAATTTAAGTTTATTAAATTAAACTTAAATTAAATACTTTGATTTTTAAATTTAGTTCTTTTAGTTTAACATTTGAAGTACAGGAAAAAGATAATTCTTTTTGGGAAAAGATTCTAGAATATTTAAGAATTGTAAGGTGAATAATTCTTAAAAATAAAAAAGAACAAGAAAAGAAAAAAAAGAAGGAAGAGATTAGAAACAATCTCAATGAAATACCAGGTGGCAACACATAGTGGTTAAGAACCAGACAGCCTGGATTTATATCCCACCTTTTCATTTATTAGCTATTGGATTCTGGGCAAATTCCCTAGTATCTCTGTACTGAGTTGGTTATGAATATTAAACAAATTTGTAAGATGCTTATTAGCAAAGTGCCTGCCATATCATATGTGATTTAGAAGTGTTTACTAGAATAAATTCTCACAAATGAGTATACATCTTTACACATCTAAATTTCCCTATTATCTCTCTAACCTATACCTGCAGAGAGAGAAAGAACTTACAAGAGAAAGGTGTCAAGTTTCATGCCATCACACACAACTATACAGAAGATCATTCTGGCATCATAAAGGCAAATATGCTAATTATTCCAAACTTCATCACTTGCTCTATACTAATCAGTGTCAATATCTCTTTCTGAAGATGGCAAAACACATACATACGTACTTATATGTACATACTCACACACGTGTGCGTGTATGTATATATAATAATACTCATTTACCCAGCTTGAGAACCTATTCAAATTTTAAACAGAATGCTACATCCATTGCAGAATCACACATACTTATTTTAAAACCCACCATTACTTTCTCCTGGTTTTTCTTCTCCAAATGGTTCTTTTCATAACAGCATGAAGTAGCCCTTGCAGAGACAAGGTTCTGACATCTGAGTGTCCTTAACATTCACTTACTTTTGTGTCTAAGACAGACATGATCATTTCCTTGGCCTCCTTAACATCTTCTTTCTTTCCAGAAACCTTAATATGGGGATCTATAAGAAATCAAAAACAAAGGACTCATATGAAACCCCAAACTCTTTGTTTTAAAATTGACGTTACAATATAAGAAAAGAGATTCCATAAGAATTCAATATTTGATTCATTCTAGGTGTGTTAACATTGTAATTAAAACAGGAATATGGAAAATCCCCAAGTTGTACATTTTTCTGTGTGGCCTTTTCCCTTCTGAAAGCTTGTTAAACCATTTAACTGCAAAATAAGATTATCATATAATTATATTTTAAACAAGTGAAGAATCTATAAATTCAATTTATTACTTACTACATTCTTGCTACATTCTAAGCCCTGATCTAAGGCTTTAAATGCATTAACTCATTTAATCTACCCCACAGCTTTGCAAGGTTGTTTCCAGAAGAAATTAAGGCACAGAGCAGTTTAGTAACTTGCCATAGAAAACCACTCAGAGGCTCATTCATTATAATCCAATGTCTTCCAACTCTGGATCCACACTTTCAAACCATGTGATAACCTAATTCAGAAGGTATCTTTACACGTCAAGATTAACAGAATAAAACATTATCTTCATCAGGAATATTTAATATTTATTCAGAATTAGTGTTAAATGACTAATATATGTATTACTACATATATTATTGATTACTGGCACAGAATGTTATAAAGGAAAACATTCATTCATTCAATCATTCACAGCAAGTATTTTCTGAACCTTACTATGTACCAGGGACTATTCTAGGGGCTGGAGTTTATATCAGTAAAGAAAAAGACCCTTGTCCACATGGAGCTTACAGTCTTGTACAGGGAGACAAAAATGAATCAAATAAACAAATTATCATTTAATGTACTAGAACATAACTTATGAAAAGGAGAACAAGACAAAAGGATGAAGAGTACCAGCTGTGGGAAGAGGGTCAAGGCATTAGGCCTCATTGAGAAAGTGAGGTCTGAGTAAAAGCTTAAAGGAGGTGAGGCAGTTCGTGAAGCTGGAATCCTCACAAGGAGGGAAATATCACAGCTAAAACTCCAGACAGGATGTGTCTCTTCAGGTCTCTCTTTTGTCAGGTTTCCAAGTCTCCCCTGCAACAGGGTGTTCTATTACCCCATGGGTCGGCCTGACAGAGACCAAGACCATTTGGGGTAAGCCAGAAGTTCTACACCATTAGCCTTGGTGATAAAGTGTTATCACTAAAGTGATAAATAACAGAGAGAGCATCATCATCACCATCACTAGTGATGTCAACCTTACTGACTGCCTACAACACACCACCTTCTCTGCTGAGTCCTTCCTACACTGAACTACACTTCAGATTAGCAACAGGGTCAGGAAATGTTTGCTGAGCATTTTTTACAATTAACAAGCAGTTCCAACTGAGTCCTTCCAAACCATCAATTCTCTAGAATAAGAAAAGAGAATTACCTGGTGGGAATTTTATCAAATTACACATACTTCCCTGATATTGTGACTTACCTATCCCCATGCAACAGTCCATTTGAAAATCAATGCCATGAAGACCATGTCATATTCATAAGGTAAAAATGAGCAACTAAATAGAGAGAGGAAGGAAGGGAGGAAAGAAGGGAAGGAGGGAGGGAGGGAGGAAACCCTGTCCTAAAGCTACAGGCTCTTAAGACCAGGACAGAGCAATCATGGTCAACAACAGTGCACCACCAAGCTTCAGAGTTCAGGAATGCATCTGGCCTCCTGAGGAGACATCCCAGCAAGCTGTGCTTAATTTGAGTCAGTGCTGTCACCTCCAGCCACCGCCCCCCCCCCCCCCCGCCCTCTCTGCAGACTGTCTCCCGGGAGCTGCCCTTGGCCTTAGACTCTTCTCCTTACCCTGTTCTTTAATCCTTCCTCTGATGCTTGCCATGTCACAGGGACACTGTGAAGATGAAAGATCTTAAGACTGTTGTTTAAACCTTCTAAAATGTTTAAGTGTCAGGTTAATACCTGATGGGTGACGGGCCTAAAAGTAGGGTAAAACGGATGTCAAACAACCTCAAGTCAGTATGGCATCGTGTTCACATTGCTTACTCCTTAGTGCATCCTAACATGAACCTCTTTTCTTCTCTAAGATTCTCACCAACTTTAACATACTTATGTAAACAAAGCATTTTCTTCAATAATTCTTATTATATCCATTATAACTCCTGTAGGCAATATTTACATTACGAGCTATCTACATTCAAAGTTTTGACCCCAGCTATCTTTGACTTCGGTTTCAATTACTGTCGGCTGATCCTGATGTTAATCTCCACTGAAAATGCTTACTACTGGGGGATTAGAACCTGGCACTTCTCAAAACATACCTGATCGCACTCAATTGTAGCACTTGCTAAAATACATGTTCCTGGTCTCCAGGATCCAGTAATTGGCATTTTGTTTGTTTCCCAAGTCATTTTTCAATCACGTATAGGACAGAATAGGTGAAACCACATAAAAAATATAATTGTAGTGTCTTATGTATCAGCCAAGTATATGTAACATAAAATGGTTCTACAGGGGAAAAATGTATTTTCTTACAAAATAAATTAACAGTTAAGTATTGAGTGGTATGCTAATCTGAAAACCTATTACTTGTACAGGTTGGATAATCACATTAAAATTCCTATGCACCTGTAGAGGGACAGGAAGCCTCAGATCCAATTTATGAAAGAATTTGATTTTCTACCATCTCTGTATCAATAGAACAATAAAATAAAAAGCCAAAGCCTCAATGGAAAATACATTTTATTTCAAAGTGAGAGAGTGCCATCTAGTGACCTAAAAATATAAATTATCAATGGACCTAGAGATAACACAACACACAGTCACCAACATGTAACATCAAGAAAGTCTCCAGGACCCAAATCAGCACTTGTTTGGAAAACGGTTCTTTAAATAATCAAGTCTCATAAGTACAGAGAAAAACAATCACGACAATATTCTGGTTTAGATTGCTAATGTGGCCAATAATAGTGTCTTCCTCATTCCTTCCTTTGCCCTTGCTTAAAAGATACCTACAGGATGTGAGCCCTTATTCCAGGCTGAACTTAATGTGTTTATTTCAAACCCTGAAATTCAGTTCTTTATATTCAATGAATGTTATATTTCACAATTTAAATGTATCCGTGCAAGGGGCTGAGGCTTTACTTAGGATTGGCTATATTAATAAACATAATAGGGCCAGCTATGAAGGTGGCTGGAAGAAGACAGAGTAATAAGGAGTAAGTGTATAGTCTTCCTCTGCCTCAAAATAACTGCTTTGAGGGACAACTCCAATTTGGGCATGAAAGTTTTGAGATATTTGCTCTAAAAATAATATCCACTGCTTTATAATCAACCCTCAAGCTCTCTAAATACAAGGATTGCCTTAATTGGTTTTAAAACTTCACAGTGCCAGACAAGTAGTAGATACTCATTAAACAGTAGGTGAATGGGCTGAAGGTGCCCCTATTTTTGGAAATGGCTACAGAGAAGGAGGAGATGGAAATTCATGGGAAGAGCCTAAACTTCATATCTAAGGTGGATCATATGTCCTGCACTTCCCAGAACAGTTTTGACTTCAAATATTTTTAACTCAGTACCTCTATAAAAATACAGAGAACTCTCAGATGTCCATCCAGATTTTTGGTTTTTAGAGTCCTGCCCTATCAATCTGTTCACTCTCTGTAGTGTAATCCTATAGAAGAGAGGAATACCAGATGGTGATCCAACCTTCAATTAGTTATTATGAAGCTGTATGGACATAGGTAAGAAATGGGTATTTTATATGTGTATACTGCAAAAGAGCTAAACCTTTAAGCAAAAAAGGTTTTTATGACTTCCATATGGAAATTCATAAGGAGTTGATAAGGCAACAATTGTTTTTATAAGAATACAGGCTAAAAACCATATTTTCAGTAAAGATATATATTTAAAAGAGTTGGTATGTTTATATGAACTTAAGTGAAGTTTAGTTATGGTTTTAAAAGATTATCTCTTGGTACTCTGGTTGTACTCTCTGGTTTCCCATCCTTGGAAACATTCCCATTCCTGGAACCATTAGTAAAAATTTTTATTGCCTTTTCCTTCTCTCCTCAACCTTAGACCTCCTTTCCGTTTCATTCCTATCCCAGAGCTAAATCTATAGGAAAGACTTATGTCAGCCCTTTCATTGTATTTTTTATGCTATAGAAAGTAATGGGTTATTGACATATGATGAATTTAAGCCATCACTGTTTCACCAATGATCTGTTGACAGCTACTTTCCTATCTCCATGACTGAGTGCTGCTGCGAGAAGATTCAACACCAAAAAATCAAAGCAATGCTTTCATTCTCAGCAGGTTCTCTTGGAAAGAGAAAACAACAGAAAATCCCTTGTTTAACTAACCTGACTCCTCCCACCCACAACACCCAAAATAAAAGACATAATATTAGAGTTGCACTTTTGTTTAAGGGGAAAAGTTCCATATCATGGCCTGAAATCAAGATGGCTTTGGTACATTTTATGAATCTATATAAAACTGTCAAACTGGCCTCAAATCCATAAGAAGAGAGCAGTGGACAGAATTCACTTTCTTTCGGCTTGGAGCTCTCTTCACTTTTATTTCAAGTTCTTCCCAAAAAGTCCCTTGAAAACCATCTCAGAAGAAGGACATTGGCTGGGGCTGGGTCCATCAACACTGTTAGAAGTGGTCAGGGTTGACAGGCAGAGAGGCATCTCTAACTTCCTCTGAAATTCCCTACAACCACTGGGAATATATCCATAGCTAGCAAGTAGTTAGTTCCAAAGTAGTAATGGGCAATTTTTTTTTTTTTTAATAAGGAAGACTGGCTGTAGGGTAAGGATTTTATCAAACAGACAATATAAACCAAGACTCAGAAAAAGTCCTGGACATCTCACGGGTACCGGCTGATTTGGATCATATAAGGAAATGCTATGGAAAGCCAGCAGATATCACACAGAATATATTAAAAATTTTAATGACTGACTCTGCAATAGATTCCTTTCACATCGTGGGGAAAATATATAGACTACACAATTATGATAAGTTCTGAATCATAAGTAAGTCATAAACAAGATCTGTTACCTTGGAAAAGTCACTGCATCTCTGGAGTAGAGTTTCTTCAATGAGGGAGTTTGGTCAGAACATCATTATAGTTTCAAATAAATCTAAATGTCTTTGGTGTGAAGTAGTACTATAACATTCTTAAATAAAACTAACCTCATAAATAACTTTATTTTCCAAGTTATTTCATAATAAGTAGCTCACCTGAGACATCACAATCTAAATGTTTCCAAGAGCCTCAAACATTAGGCAGTAAACACAAATGTGTGAAATAGTGATCTGCCATGATCCACGACTGGCTTCAGAGACCACAGCTTGGGCTTTCCTCTTGTTTTGCACACTCTAGGAATGTGCAATTCTGCATCAATACAGATGAAATTCGGTATTCACCCCACTGGCATTTCCTGAATAATGTGCTTGTAGGCACGAAACAAATGCAGGGGAAGCCGCATATGGAGATGGGAGTCTCCTTCAAACCCTATCTGAACCATGTCATGGTTCCAAATTAGATACCACCCAATCCATGTACTGCTTCGATCACCGTTCCAGTAAGTCGGCAAGTCACTGCTGATCAACAAAGCTCATGGTCATGGGGCCATGGGCCATATTTTTCCTGTGAAACACAAGTTTCCTTCTGACCTCTTGAGAAATAGACTTTCTTTTTTAAACAAAAATGTTATATATAAGTCAAGTAACATACCGAGATCACATTTTTAAATGAACATATATAACGTAGCAAGAGATAGAGAAAACCTGAACTGACTCATTAAATCTTACTGGAAATTATTTTAAAGAAATGAAACAGAATGACAGTAAGTCAATGCACTTTAAGTGATTTTATAGCCAGTAATATAGACTCCAGATTCTTTCAAGGAATGCTCTTTGATGACAAGAATTCTAATAAAATGAGTTAGAATAAGAAGGTAGAGAGTATATTTAGAGGGGGCGGAGGAAGATGGCCGAGGAGTAGGAGACCTGGATTTCGTCTGGTCTCAGGAATTCAGCTGGATAGGGATCAAACCATTCTGAACACCTACAAACTCAACAGGAGATGGAAGAAAAGAATAGCAACAACTCTCTGAAAAGAAAAGCGACCACTTTCTCTGGAAGGTAGGACGTGCGGAGAAGTGAATCCGAGGCATTATTCGGGAGAATAGACGGCAGGGGAGGGGACCTCCGTTGGCCACTTCTGGCAAGTGATAGAGCCGCGGAGCACAAAATCGGAACTTTTAGAAGTCGGCTCCGCTGAGGGACGTCGCTCCAGTGGCTAAGCGGGGGATGGAACCCTTGTGGGACAGTGTGGTTTCAGGACCCTCGGGGTCACAGAAAGACCGGGGGTGCCTGAGTGTGGCAGAGCTCCCAGGTATCGGAGCGGGGAAGCCGGCTGCAGAGACGGAGCCGAGGAGTGGGCTCTCAGCTCGGGGTTGCCATAAACCGTGATCCGCGGCACAGTCGGGCCACTGCTCCTCCAGCAGGGACCCAACAAGCGGCAGAGCCAGGGAGACTCCCCTTCCTGCCCCGGGAGGAGCGGCGCGGGAGCGCACCGCAGGATCTGCTAGGTTTGGAGACTCCACACCGAGTGGGGTGCCAGAGATAGAAACGCTCGGTCACAGGCCGGGTGAGCATGGAGTGCGGCCGGAGACCAGGGAGACGGGAGTGACTGACTGCTTTTCTCTGGGGGCCGCACTGAGGAGCGGGGCCCCGAGTTCTCGGCTCCTCCGGGGCAGAGACTGGGAGGCTGCCATTTTCACTCTCGGCCTCCAAAGCTGTATGAAAGCTTGCAGGGAACAAAAGCTACGGAGAGCAAACTCGAGCAGATTACATAGCCTGGACCCGGCAAGGGTGGGGCAATTTTGCCTCCGGCAAAGACATTTGGGAACCACGGCAGGAGGCCCTTCCCCAGATCAGCAAGAACAGCCAGCCAAGACCAAGTTTACCGATCAATGAGAACGGCAGAACTCCAGCGCTAGGGGAATAATGCACATAGAATCCATGGCTTTTTTACCATGATTCTTTAGTCTTTCAAAGTTAATTTCTTTTTCTGTCTTTTTTTTTTTAATTTTTCTTTTTTCCTTTTTCAACCAACATCTTATCAATCCCTTTTTAAAAAAAATTTTTTTATTTTTCATTTTTAGAGTCATATTCTATCCCTTCATAGTAGTTACCCGTATTTTTGGCATATATATATAAGTTGTTCTCTCTTTAAATTTTGAGATAGTTTCTTCTAACAGATCAAAATATACCCTAAATCTCTAGTGTATGGCTTTGTTCTACTCTCCTGCCTGATCACATTCTCTCCCTTTTTTTTCCCTTTTTTTAAAAAATCCTCTTCTTTCTTTTTTCAAACAACTTCTTATCAATTCCTTTTATAAAATTTTTTATAATTTTCATCTTTACGTCATATTCCATCCCTTCATCATATCAACCCTTATTTTTGTACATATATAAGTTTTTTCTTTCTTTAAAATTTTGGGAGGCACTTTCTTCTAACAGACCAAAATACACCTAAAATCTAGTGTGTGGCACTGATCTATGCACCAGCCTGATCATATTTGATCATATTCTGTTTTTTTTGTTTTCTTTTGTTCTGTTTTTGTTTCTTTTTATCTTTTTCTTTTTCTTTTTTCTTTCTTTCCCTTTCTTTTCCCCCAGCTTCAGGGCTTTTCTGATTTGTTTAGAGTATATTTTTTGGGGACGTTGTTACCCTGTTAGCATTTTGTTCTCTCATAAATCTATTCTCCTCTGGACAAAATGACAAGATGGAAAAAATCACCTCAACAAAAAGAACAAGAGGTAGTAAAGACTGCCAGGGACCTACTCAATATGGACATTAGTACGATGTCAGATCTAGAGTTCAGAATCATCACTTTAAAGATACTAGCTGGGCTTGAAAAAAGCATGGAAGTTATTAGAGAAACCCTTTCTGGAGAAATAAAAGAACTAAAATCTAACCAAGTCAAAATCAAAAAGGCTATTAATGAGGTGCAATCAAAAATGGGGGCGCTAACTGCTAGGATAAATGAGGCAGAAGAGCGAATCAGTGATATAGAAGACCAAATGATGGAAAATAAAGAAGCTGAGAAAAAGAGAGATAAACAACTACTGGATCACGAGGGCAGAATTCAAGAGATAAGTGATACCATAAGACGAAATATTAGAATAATTGTGATCCCAGAAGAAGAAGAAAGAGAGGGGCAGAGGGTATTTTGGAGCAAATTATAGCAGAGAACTTCCCTAATGTGGGGAAGGAAACAGGCATCAAAATCCAGGAGGCACAGAGAACCCCTCTCAAAATCAATAAAAATAGGTCAACACCCTGACATCTAATAGTAAAACTTACGAGTCTCAGAGACAAAGAGAAAATCCTGAAAGCAGCTCGGGACAAGAGATCTGTAACCTACAATGGTAGAAACATTAGATTGGCAACAGACCTATCCACAGAGACCTGGCAGGCCAGAAAGGACTGGCATGATATATTCAGAGCACTAAATGAGAAAAATATGCAGCCAAGAATACTATATCCAGCTAGGCTGTCACTGAAAATAGGAGAGATAAAAAGCTTCCAGGACAAACAAAAACTAAAGGAATTTGCAAACACAAAACCAGCCCTACAAGAAATATTGAAAGGGGTCCTCTAAGCAAAGAGAGAGCCTAAAAGCAACATAGACCAGAAAGGAACACAGACAATATACAGTAACAGTCACCTTACAGGCAATACAATGGCACTAAATTCATAACTTTTAATAGTTACCCTGAATGTAAATGGGCTAAATGCCCCAATCAAAAGACACAGGCTATCAGATTGGATTAAAAAACAAGACCCATCAATATGCTGTCTGCAGGAGACTCATTTTAGACCCAAAGACACCCCCAGATTGAAAGTGAGGGGGTGGAAAACCATTTACCATGCTAGTGGACACCAAAAGAAAGCTGGGGTGGCAATCCTTATATCAGACAAATTAGATTTTAAACCAAAGACTGTAATAAGAGAGGAGGAAGGACACTATATCCTACTTAAAGGGTCTATCCAACAAGAAGATCTAACAATTGTAAATATCTATGCCCCTAACATGGGAGCAGCCAATTATATAAGCCAATTAATAACAAAAGCAAAGAAACACATTGGCAACAATACAATAATAGTGGGGGATTTTAACACCCCCCTCACTGAAATGGACAGATCATCTAAGCAAAAGATCAACAAGGAAATAAAGACTTTAAATGACACACTGGACCAAATGGACTTCGCAGACATATTCAGAACATTCCATCCCAAAGCAATAGAATACACATTCTTCTCTAGTGCCCATGGAACATTCTCCAGAACAGATCACATCCTAGGTCACAAATCAGGTCTCAACCAGTACCAAAAGATTGGATTTATTCCCTGCATATTTTCAAACCACAATGCTTTGAAACTAGAACTCAATCACAAGAGGAAAGTCGGAAAGAACTCAGATACATGGAGGCTAAAGAGCATCCTACTAAAGAATGAATGGGTCAACCAGGAAATTAAAGAAGAATTTAAAAAATTCATGGAAACCAATGAAAATGAAAACACAACTGTTCAAAATCTTTGGGATACAGCAAAGGCAGTCCTAAGAGGAAAGTATATAGCAATACAAGCCTTTCTCAAGAAACAAGAAAGGTCTCAAGTACACAACCTAACCCTACACCTAAAGGAGCTGGAGAAAGAACAGCAAATAAAGCCTAAACCCAGCAGGAGAAGAGAAATAATAAAGATCAGAGCAGAAATCAATGAAATAGAAACCAAAAGAACAGTAGAACAGATCAACGAAACTAGGAGATGGTTCTTTGAAAGAATTAACAAGATTGATAAACCCCTGGCCAGACTTATCAAAAAGAAAAGAGAAATGACCCAAATCAACAAAATCATGAATGAAAGAGGAGAGATCACAACCAACACCAAAGAAATACAAACAATTATAAGAACATATTATGAGCAACTCTATGCCAGCAAATTAGATAACCTGGAAGAAATGGATGCATTCCTAGAGATGTATCAACTACCAAAACTGAACCAGGAAGAAAGAGAAAACCTGAACAGACCTATAACCACTAAGGAAATTGAAGCAGTCATCAAAAATCTCCCAACAAACAAGAGCCCAGGGCCAGATGGCTTCCCAGGGGAATTCTACCAAACATTCAAAGAAGAATTAATACCTATTCTTCTGAAACTTCCAAAAAATAGAAATGGGAGGAAAACTTCCGAACTCGTTTTATGAAACCACCATTACCTTGATCCCAAAAGCAGACAAAGACCCCATCAGAAAGGAGAATTACGGACCAATATCCTTGATGAACATGGATGCAAAAATGCTCACCAAAATACTAGCCAATAGGATCCAACAGTACATTAAAAGGATTATTCACCACGACTAAGTGGGATTTATCCCTGGGCTGCAAGGTTGGTTCAACATCTGCAAATCAATCAAAGTGATACAATACATTAACAAAAGAAAGAACAAGAATCATATGATCCTCTCAATAGATGCAGAAAAAGCATTTGACAAAGTACAGCATCCTTTCTTGATCAAAACTCTTCAGAGTATAGGGATAGAGGGTACATACCTCAATATCATAAAAGCCATCTATCAAAAACCTACAGCGAATATCATTCTCAATGGGGAAAAACTGACAGCTTTCCCCCTAAGGTCAGGAATGGGGCAGGGATGTCCACTATCACCACTGCTATTCAATATAGTATTAGAAGTCCTAGCCACAGCAATCAGACAACAAAAAGAAATAAAAGTCATCCAAATCGGCAAAGAAGAAGTCCAACTCTCACTCTGCAGATGATATGATACTTTATGTGGAAAACCCAAAAGACTCCACCCCAAAACTGCTAGAACTCATACAGGAATTCAGTAAAGTGGCAGGATATAAAATCAATGCACAGAAATCAGTGGCATTCCTATACACCAACAACAAGACAGAAGAAAGAGAAATTAAGGAGTCGATCCCATTCACAATTGCACCCAGAACCATAACATACGTAGGGATAAATCTAACCAAAGAGGCAAAGGATCTGTACTCAGAAAACTATAAAATACTCATGAAAGAAATTGAGGAAGACACAAAGAAATGGAAAAACGTTCCATGCTCATAGATTGGAAGAACAAATATTGTGAAGATGTCAATGCTACCTAGAGCAATCTACACATTCAATGCAATCCCCATCAGAATACATCCACTTTTTTCAAAGAAATGGAACAAATAATCCTAAAATTTGTATGGAACCAGAAAAGACCCTGAATAGCCAGAGGAATGTTGAAAAAGAAAAGCAAAGCTGGCGGCATCAAAATTCCGGACTTCCAGCTCTATTACAAAGCTGTCATCATCAAGACAGTATGGTACTGGCACAAAAACAGACACATAGATCAATGGAACAGAATAGAGAGCCCAGAAATGGACCCTCAACTCTATGGTCAACTAATCTTCCACAAAGCAGGAAAGAATGTCCAATGGAGAAAAGACAGTCTCTTCAACAAATGGTGTTGGGAAAATTGGACAGCCACATACAGAAGAATGAAACTGGACCATTTCCTTACACCACACACAAAAATAGACTCCAAATGGTTGAAAGACCTCAGTGTGAGACAGGAGTCCATCAAAACCCTAAAGGAGAACACAGGGAGCAACCTCTTTGACCTCGGCCGCAGCAACTTCTTCCTAGAAACATCGCCAAAGGCAAGGGAAGCAAGGGCAAAAATGAACTATTGGGACTTCATCAAGATAAAAAGCTTTTGCACAGCAAAAGAAACAGTCAACAAAACCAAAAGACAACCGACAGAATGGGAGAAGATATTTGCAAATGACATATCAGATAAAGGGTTAGTATCCAAAATCTATAAAGAACTCAGCAAACTCAACACCCAAAGAACAAAGAATCCAATCAAGATATGGGCAGAAGGCATGAACAGACATTTTTCCAAAGAAGACATCCAAATGGCCAACAGACACATGAAAAAGTGCTCAACATCACTCGGCATCAGGGAAATCAAAATCAAAACCTCAGTGAGATACCACCTCACACCAGTCAGAATGGCTAAAATTAATAAGTCAGGAAACGACAGATGTTGGCAGGGATGCGGAGAAAGGGGAACCCTCCTACACTGTTGGTGGGAATGCAAGCTGGTGCAGCCACTCTGGAAAACAGTATGGAGGTTCCTCAAAAAGTTGAAAATAGAGCTACCATACGATCCAGCAATTGCACTACTGGGTATTTACCCCAAAGATACAAATGTAGGGACCCAAAGGGGTACGTGCACCCCGATGTTTATAGCAGCAATGTCCACAATAGCCAAACTGTGGAAAGAGCCAAGACGTCCATCAACAGATGAATGGATAAAGAAGAAGTGGTATACATATACAATGGAATATTATGGAGCCATCAAAAGGACTGCGATCTTGCCATTTGCAACGACGTGGATGGAACTGGAGGGTGTTATGCTGAGCGAAATAAGTCAATCAGAGAAAGACATGTATCATATGACCTCACTGATATGAGGAATTCTTAATCTCAGGAAACAAACTGAGGGTTGCTGGAGTGGGGGATGGGGTGGGAGGGATGGGGTGGCTGGGTGATAGACACTGGGGAGGGTATGTGCTATGGTGAGCACTGTGAATTGTGCAAGACTGTTGAATCACAGATCTGTACCTCTGAAACAAATAATGCAATATATGTTAAGAAAAAAAAAAAAAAGAAGATAGCAGGAGGGGAAGAATGAAGGGGAGGAAATTGGAGGGGGAGACAAACCATGAGAGACGATGGACTCTGAAAAACAAACTGAGGGTTCTAGAGGGGAGGGGGGTGGGAGGATGGGTTAGCCTGGTGATGGGTATTAAAGAGGGCACGTTCTGCATGGAGCACTGGGTGTTATGCACAAACAATGAATCATGGAACACTACATCAAAAACTAATGATGGGGCACCTGGGTGGCTCAGTTGGTTAAGCGACTGCCTTCGGCTCAGGTCATGATCCTGGAGTCCCTGGATCGAGTCCCGCATCGGGCTCCCTGCTCGGCAGGGAGTCTGCTTCTCCCTCTGACCCTCCCCCCTCTCATGTGCTTGCTCTCTCATTCTCTCTCTCTCAAATAAATAAATAAAAAAATCTTTAAAAAAAAAAAAAAAACTAATGATGTAATGTATGGTGATTAACATAATAAAAAATTAAAATAAAAATAAAAAATAGTAATAATAAACAAAATTGAAAGCTAAAGAAAAAAGAGTATATTTGGAGAGTAGGTAGAAGAACCCAAGCTATAAATACTAAAGGCAAAATATGGTGAGCAGCTATAACACCTCAGATATTACAATTGGATCAAGAAAAAAACAAATCTACCTGTTGCAGGCATTCCCTAAACCAACTATGTTGCTTTAGAATAAGGCATAAAATAATGGTTACTTATCTTATTTTAAAACAGAAAAAAATCTGGGGCGCCTGGGTGGCTCAGATGGTTAAAACAGAAAAAAATCTGCTTCCTAATCAATTAGAAGAGAAGGGGAATTAGAACAGAAAGAAATGCAAAAGCAAATGTGCTTTATGTTAGTCACCATACATTACATCATTAGTTTTTGATGTAGTGATCCACGATTCATTGTTTTCGTATAACACCCAGTGCTTCATTCAGTATGTGCCCTCCTTAATACCCATCACCAGGCTAACCCACCCCCCACACCCCCCAAAACCCTCAGTTTGTTTCTCGGAGTCCATAGTCTCTCATGGCTCGTCTCCCCCTCCAATTCCCCCCCTTCATTTTCCCCTTCTTTCTCCTAATGTCCTCCATGCTATTCCTTATGTTCCACAAATAAGTGAAACCATATGATAATTGACTTTCTCTGCTTGACTTATTTCACTTAGCATAATCTCCTCCAGTCCCATCCATGTTGATATAAAAGTTGGGTGTTCATCCTTTCTGATGGCTGAGTAATATTCCATTGTGTATATGGACATCTTCTTATTTTTTTTTTAATTTTATTATGTTATGTTAGTCACCATACAATACATCATTAGTTTTTGATGTGGTGATCCACGATCCCTTGTTTTCTTATAATACCCAATGCTCCATGCAGTACGTGCCCTCCTTAATACCCATCACCGGGCTAACCAATCCCCCCTCCCCGCTCCCCTCTAAAACCCTGTTTGTTTCTCAGAGTCCATAGTCTCTCATGGTTCATCTCTCCCTCCAATCCCCCCCCCCATTTTTCCCTTCCTTCTCCTAATGTCCTCTATGCTATTCCTTATGTTCCACAAATAAGTAAAACCATATGATTAATTGACTTTCTCTGCTTGACTTATTTCACTTAGCATAATCTCCTCCAGTCCCATCCATATTGATGTAAATGTTGGGTAGTCATCCTTTCTGATGGCTGAATAATATTGCATTGTATATATGGACCACATCTTCTTTATCCATTCATCTGTTGAAGGGCATCTCAGCTCTTTCCACAGTTTGGCTATTGCGGACACTGCTGCTCTGAACATTGGGGTGCATATGGCCCTTCTTTTCACTACATCTGTGTCTTTGGGGTAAATACCCAGGAGTGCAATTGCTGGGTCATAGGGTAGCTCTATTTTTAATTTTTTGAGGAACCTCCACACTGTTTTCCAAAGTGGCTGTACCAACTTGCATTCCCACCAACAGTGTAAGAGGGTTCCCCTTTCTCCACAACCTCTCCAACATTTGTTGTTTCTTGCCTTGTCAATTTTTGCCATTCTAACTGGTGTAAGTGTGTTTTAAAATAAAAAACCTATTTTTCATGAGAAAAAGATGTTTCCATTGGTACCCTTAATCAGTTTACACACCATGATGCCCCAGGATAACTTCCTATCAAAATTCCATTTGGCAGAATGAAACTTAATACTCAACAGCGGAAGTGTGTTCTTGACACGATAGTGGCATAAGTGACAGGAGCAAATCAAAAGATAGAAAGTATGACAAGTTCTTCAAGACGTTTTTCAGTTCAACTATTTGGCAATAATTGGAGATGAGGTGCCCTCGTCACTATGGTAATGAGCACTTTTAGGCAGGTTTTTGCTGAATGAAAGGGTGCGTTCACATACCAAGATGGAGCCTATGGATACCCTTTATCACCTAGGAAGAAAAGAGCTACTACCCTTTGAAAATTCACAGCTAGCTAGAAGACACACAAGAACTTTTACTGATAGAATGCCAGTATCTCCAATATAATCAGCAATAAAAGCATTCAAAATATAGTGACAGTATGCTCTTCTAATTGTTCTGTGTTGTTTCAACTTTAGGAGGAAATAAGGCATGAGAGAGGGAAGGGGTAAATTGGGCACATGCCTCTTCTCTGTTAAGATCCCCACCTGCCATATCAAAGCTGTTTATGTAGTCAGAAATAAGTTATATGGACTCAGCAAAAACTAGAAATAATTTCAGAGAAGAATAATGAAATGCAAACAAAGTATAAAGCAAAATCAAGGCGTAACAGGTGAAATAATCAAGAACAGATGGATTTAAGAAGTGTGAGAATTAGAAAAGAGTAAACTACCTTATCTTCAAACTACCTTATCTTACGCATGTAAACTAAACTCCAAGCATAACTGCAGAGTTGCTGTTCAGACAGGAAGAGGGCAAGAAAAATCCAAAGCACAAGAGAAATCTAGCTCGGGAACATGGAGTGTGGAAAAAGAAAGCTAAAAACACAAAGCCTAACTCAATTAGTTTCTGAAGCCTTTTGGCATCCGAGCTTTATATTCCAGAGATAAGGAAAAGGATTCTGGCAAGGGGGAGGAAAGGAAACTTAAGTGCCAGGAGGAGATCTGGAATCGTCTGAATGATATGTATGTAACAATTCTACAGAAAGCATCAGCAGTGCTAGGTTCCTGCCAAGGGAGGCACATAAATATGAGCCAGAGATGGACAGTTCTTGTCACAGTGGGAACAAAGCCCAAGACACAAGGCGTGACAAAAACAGTAATGCAAGGACCCAGGATGAGGAAGGAGAACCCAAACTGAACGGAACAGGAGTCCCAGTCCCATACTCAGTGGTCCATCTGATGAAGGAGGGAGCGCAGCAGTGGGGACGGAGGTGTGTGCCAAGATAAAGCTTCCCCTGGAGACTGTACTGAGGTAACAGCAAGTTACGCAAGAATTTCGAGGAGCCGGAAGTGACTGATCGTCATTCCCTCTCCAAGGAATACCGATGTTCACAGCATACATGGAAGGTCCCAGTGGTATTGCCTGGGGTCTAAACCCAAAGGGCTGTTATCTGTGGCCAGGCAGACTGTTCCTTTTACAACAGCTGGGACTATTCGTGAAAAATCCTAACACAAAACTGTTGGCTGCCATTACCAAAAAGCAACCATGCATTTCAGGGTTCACACACTTCAGACAAAGAAAATACTGTAAATGAAGACCACATCATACAACATGCACAATCTGTTTGTTTTATTTTCAGCTAAGAGAAGAAATTTAGAAAAACCAGAAATTCTGTCTTCTGAAGATATTTGAGGCACAATTAAGGATGTATGTAAGAAACAGCAAAACTCTTAGGAATTTCGTTCTAAAAGTAACTTGCCAGCCTGGGACTGGCATAAAAATTCTCCACCTTTCTCATCTTTGTTGTAAGATCTAGTGAGAAAATTTCACATATTGCACCGAAGAGCAGTTAATTAAGGGTCTGTGTGACTCTGGGTATTAAAGACTATTTCAAGCTTGTTCATGATATCAGGAAAGTTAGTAATTTTCATGAAAACTGAAAGTACTTAATGTTAAGTAAATGAGCCTTCAATTATTGGGAAAATGTCTATCTGCCAATCCTTTCTTCTTATTCCCACTTCCTACAGACTAGCTGAAAAGCCATTAATAATTGTTTTTTTATGCATCACACATAGTGAAGACAATTGTCATACCCCTGTCTTCCACTGTAACATTATTCTGTATGTTACTTGTTTCTTTCATACTTTTCTGAGAACTCTTTTGAGTAAGCTGGAACCAAGGGTCTTAATCTCTCAGTCCTTAGAGATTTAGATCTTCTGGGGCAAAAAAAAATGTAAATTAAATTATCAAATAACTTCAAAATGGTCCTTTATTTTTCTTAATAAAAATATCTACAGTTACCTTGAGGTCTAACAGCTTCTAAATCAGGATTTCCCAAACGTTTATCCAAAGATAATACTCCTCTGCCCCAGCCCATAGCAATCACCATTCTACTTTCTCCCTTTAAGATTCTAAGTACTAATCTAAGTAGAATCATGCAGTGTTTGTGAAATCGATCTTATTAAATAAATTGTTTTCTCTACAAAGAGCTCCTATAAATTAAAAACAAAAAGCTCCTATAAATTAAAAAAAGGAAAATAAGCAAAAGGCATAGATAAATGATTCAATAGAAAAATGGTCAAGAAATATATAAACTTGAATAAAGTTCAACCTTACTAAATAATTTTTTATTTTTAAAATTGGGGGGAAAACTTTAAATTACAAGGCTAACAAGGATATCGTTAGGCAAACTAACATACTTTTGATGGAAATAAAAAATGGTTGCAAATGCCTGGAGAGTAATGAGCTACTGGAAATATTTATAAAGAATCACAGTACCATCATTTTATGAATATAAAGGAAAACAACCACTAGTGATTACTTTTAAGTAATAAGGTCTCAGGTAATTTTTATTTTATTTTATGCTTCAAGCTCTTCTGTATTTTCTACCACGAAAAAGTACACCTTTGGGGCGCCTGGGTGGCTCAGTCGTTAGGCGTCTGCCTTCAGCTCAGGTCGTGATCCCAGGGTCCTGGGATCTATCCCCGCATTGGGCTCCCTGCTCAGCAGGAAGCCTGCTTCTCCCTCTCCCACTCCCCTTGCTTATGTTCCCTTCTCGCTATCTCTCTCTCTGTCAAATAAATAAATAAAATTTAAAAAAATGAAAAAGAAAAAGTACAGTTTTATAATGTGGAAAAAATACTCATACCTTAAAAGAAGATTATCTGTATCAGTAAAGTCCTGAGATCAAATCACATTCTTGTCAAAACTCCTTGTTTTCCAAGCACAGTGTTTTAAGAATTCCCTTAAAATTTTAGACCTTTAAAAATGTTAATGATAGGGCGCCTGGGTGGCTCAGTTGTTAAGCGTCTGCCTTTGGCTCAGGTCATGATCCCAGGGTCCTGAGATCGAGCCCCACATCGGGCTCCTGACTCGGCGGGGAGCCTGCTTCTCCCTCTCCTCTGCCTCTCCCCCCTGCTCATACTCTCTCTCTCTATCCCTGTGTCTCAAATGAATAAATAAAATCTTAAAAAAAAATGTTAATGATAATGACAAATGTTTTCTCAATTTGAAAAGTTCCTTCTTTCTCATCTACAGTTCTGTGACAGGCTTTTTGCCATGCAGTTTTTGAACTTTACCTCTCTTTACTTGTTGGGCCATTACCCTGAATATATTATCAATGTACTTGAGCTCTGGACACAGACTTCCCCAGTGAAAATGGAGTGGAACAGAGAATGACAGGGTTAACAGCAGTTGAAAGACATGGTTGGAACAGAGTCCAAATAGTCGGTGAAGACCATATATTTATGGCCACCACTAACTATACATGGAATTCTTTTAAAACATTTATGGCCACATCTCTTTCTTTCTTCAGCAACTGTTTCCAAAATAAATGGAAACAAGAACAATCTTGGTAATGGGAAGTCAGTGCTCTTTCTAGAAAGAATTCTCCAATGTCCCAACAAGCAAGGACATTTAGAAAAGCATTATTTACATATCATTCTCAGGGTGTGATTAAACCACAAGTAAATAAGTAAACACAAGTAAATAATAATAATATATAATAATATATAATAATAATAATATATATATTATATAATATATAATAATATTAATAATAATATATAATAATAATAAGTAAATACATGTAAATAATAACCTCAAAGGTAGTGCCCTCATAACAAACAGTTTCACCAGGATTTGTCTTCTCAGCAGGGAAGTCCAAGAGTTGAGATTGTACCTGGTTATGCTCCATGAGCCGCTGCCCCAGGGCCATTCCCCATGGTTGGCTCTGCCCTGCTTTGTACCCAGGAAGCCAAACCAGCGTCTCAGGCAGCGGCTGTGCAGTTCCGTGAGCGCAACTCCACTGGGCACTCCCTCGCCACAGTCCCTTTCCATGGCGCTCCCAAATACTCTGTCCTCTTCTTGCCCCACAGCCTGTGGGGGATCACGGCTTCTGGCTCTTGCCAGTTTTTGTGCCTCATCTCCTGTTAATAACTATTTGCTTGTCCTTTCACTCTGTCCTTCATTCGAGTTTATTTAAATCTTCTGGAGTTAATTCTGCTTTCTGTCAAACCAAGACAGCTAACACATTTTCCACCAATTCCTTTTCTTCTCTTGATGAGAAAATGTACAGGGGGCTGGGGGTGGTGAAGCAGAGAAGCTCACATTCAACATTTGTGCTTGTCTTCTTTCTTTGTAAGGCACTAACTTTTACAGGTAGACGCCATGCCTTATATAGGTCAAGAACAAAATTCCTTAGGTCTCAGCAGGTATGTTTTTGAAAATATTGATTTCTTCTTGTTCCACACAAGTCAACTTCACAACTATAGTAGAGAACTCTGACACAGTTTTCTCTCCCTTCCTCCCCCCATTCATCTCTCTGTCCTTCTCCCTGATCCCAGAGGCTGTTATGCAAATGTATTTTTATCATACAGTCATGTTTATTCTGGTACATTACTGGAAGTATCTTGGCACCTTCAGATATTCCCTGATAAATGTGTTGTAATGTTTATAGGACCTTAGAGAAATATGTGTGGATTCAGCAGCATTTAAAAATTTCTTTAATATTTTCTTGGCTTCCATACAACTTTTTACCTCTAAAGGCATTTGTTTGTATGTTCCACCCCCAAAAAAACACTGTTTTAACTATATACATACATCTTTTTGTGCCAACTTCAAATCTTTGGAAGTGGGATTTCTGCAAACCACTAAATCATTCTAAAGTCAGAGTTTTTTACTTAAGCAGGGGAGGTCTATGGATCATCTTCGTGGGGCTGGTGAACCTGCCTCTAATTGCATTCAAAGACTGTGCACATATGCATGGTAAGTTTGTCTGAACAGATCTACAGATTCTCAAAAAGGCTGAAACAGCTGAGAAGCCTTCATCTCAGAAGGAATTTTAGACAGACATTAAGAGAGCATATTTTAAAATACTTTAAGGGATTCAATTTTGGTTTGGCATTACTGCAAGCTGATATTTGTCTTCTATCCAGAAATGTTCAACAATTATGTTTATGGGCATAATTTCAGTAGTTATATTTAAAACATGAAAGCTAACCAAAAAGATGACACCAAATTTGTGTTCATCATCACTTTCTTTCAGTTATTCTAAGAGACACAGGAGAAAGTAGTAACAGAAAGAATGGAAGGTCTGTGAGAGAAGCCACAATTGAATCAGGTCAACTCCTTAAAAAAATATCCTACATACTGTATTAGAGTAAAAATCCTAGAACTCACATCATTCTGCTACAGAAATAGATCTTTATTCAACAGATGATATAAAATCTTGTTTTGGAACATCCCCTACATATACCAAAGAACTTAAGAGCTGGAAGGGAACAAAGTTCTAGTCTTCCTTCCCTTCCTTCAACAAAGTTCATGGAGTGTTCACCAGAATAGGCCAGGCACATCCCACAAAGTCCAGTCACTGTGGTGAGGACACCCCAGTCAGAGCCATGTAGGTGACCACAGATTTTAAAACCTCCCTACTCCCAGCATGCCTTCCTCCAAATGTCATCTAGACTTGCTGCATTTTTAGTGACAGAAAGTGCTCCATTTCACAAAAAGCAAAAGTTAGTTGTTAACAGTAATTTCCAAAAACCATCTTTCTCATCATAAACCTTCCATGATTTCCCAACCTTATAGAATTAAAAGTTCAAATTGTTTGTTGTTTGTCTCAAAGCCCTCATGACCAGGATCGTACCCAGCTGTTCAGCTTTCACTTCCCTTCATTCCCTCCAGATAACCTGCACTACCACCAAATATAAACACTCCCCATTGCACCAAAATGTCTTATGGCTTCTTATCTCCATATCTCTGTGCCTGAAGCCATCTAACACCGCACTGTTCCCACTTTTGGCTCCATCCGTCCAATCCTCACCACCTTAAGGTCAACCCAAATATCACACTTCACCAGGTCCCTCCAGAGCAATGTAAATCTCTGTGGGCTTCTCTTATCACTGCCCAGTCCTCAGACAGAAGTCAAGTATGAGGTCAGTCCTCAGTCCCCTATCACATGCTACCCTACTGTCCACACACCTACCATTCTTAAGTCTGCAGCCTTCTTGATCTCATGGAAGCCACCATGTCCAGATTTTATATCTTTCACAGAACATACTATTTACTGTATCTTCAAATTAGGTAAGTGTCTGGATTTCCCTAGAGTAACCAATATCTGCTTCCTGATTTTTTAATGCATTCATCCCCTCCTCTTCCGTACTCAAGAGCCCACTCTGCCAGCACAGCCACAACAGCTCTTCTGACCCTGGCCCAGCCAGCAGCCAGGCTCCTGATCATTGTGTCTTTGGACAATCACCCCTACTTTCCTCAGCTCCTCCTTCTATGAACTGACTTTAAGTGAAGCAACTTTAATTTTCTGAATCTTCAATCCCTGGCACAGGTTATGGAGTAATGTAAGTGTCCATACACACAGATAGTTGTGAGAGTTAAATAATAGTACATGGGATAACATAAGGGGCTTAGCACAGTGTCCTTATAGTCAGTACTTATAGCTATTATTAATGAATGAAGGATTACCATTCTAGTTCTTTCCTAGACATATTCTTATCTGCTCTTATCTCTGATTTAGCAGAGTCCAACAGGTCTATATAACCTCTAGATCCCCCTGATAAAGCTGCCTTAGACAGCATCTGTGACAGCATCACAGATACTCACAGCTGGTGACAGTGACTGAACAAACCCCCAAAGCCTTCTCACATCAACTGGTGTTTAGCCCTGCATTTCCCCTCCCCAGATGGTCCCATCAAGGGCAAACAAATTCTCTTCTTTTTAACTATGGTTTTAGTATAAATTATATTAAAATGTCTCAGATTAGCTTTATTCTGTTAGTGCCCGTGTTTTTTGTTTTGTTTGTTTTTTAATGGGAAACTCCTACCAGACTGTTAGCATCATCCTCATAGAGGGACATATCATAAGTGAGAATATGCTAAACTGTTATTCCTGTTTTTTAGAGAAATTTTTATATGCAATTTGACATTTGATATGTTTATTTTCCCTCACTTTTAGTATTAGGAATGTTCAACATATCAGCATGGTAACTCCTTGATGAAGATAGATTTTCTCTGTAGCTCATGAGAGGAAAATATTTGAAAAGAGGAAAGCAAGAATAAAAATGGAATGTATTTACTTTTTCACTTTGCCATCACCTCAATGTTCCTCTCAAAAAAAAAAAAAGAAAAATATTAGATTAAAGCCACAATAAGAATTCTAAAATCTGAAAATCAAGACTAATTTAGCATAAATCTATAACATCTCTACAATATGTATTTTCACAGCACAGCATATCAATGATACTTACATATTAGAAACTACAGGAAAGGCATTTTAAGCAAGATTTCTAAAAAAATTAAACTAGGTCATATCTGCTTAATATTATAAAAGACTGCTCAGAAAATTTTAAGGAATTTTCACTTTGCGAATTTAATTTAAAACTTAAGAACTGATTTAGATAGCTTTGAATGAACAACTTGAAACTTGTAAACTTGATGTAAACAATGTAAACTTGAAACACTTTGTAGTCCAGCTTTCAAACATTTTTTTCAGAAGTTCACACAATTAGGTATGCAAGTCCCCAACCCCTGCTACTTAAACACCTCCTATTTTACTGCCCACATTTAGGAATTGAGGCCCCAAATACTGACTATTTGGGGATCTTTATCTCCCTCGCTGTTAAGATATAAACAGGGTGTAGTTAGTGAAGTACAGGGTATGACGGGAGAACCTCAAACTAAATTGCCACCAACATTCACACAAATGTTTTCCAAAGAAAAGTAACAATTACTGAGTCCTCGAGTTCAGGGCTGATCATTTGAACACAGTCGGGCCAATAGCAGTTCAGAGAATACTAGTTAAAATCAAAGAATATACACACAGGACATGCTACTTATATTCGTAACGGTATAAAATCCTTCCCTAACGAGATATGGGTGTGAAAGGTGGGGCTGCTTTGAAAATGATATACTTTCATTGTTGAAAACATATCTAGTTCTCAGTTGATAATTCTGAGATGATCCAAATTTTACTATGATTTACATCACTAAAGAAATGAAAATGTGTATGCTAAGGCAGTGAAACATTTTCTTGCCCTCCCCCCACTTACTCTCCCCATTCCATTTTCAAGGGAACAATAAATCAAAACACTACACACATGGGGTCACTCTTCTACAGCATTATTCTGGCAAGCTCCCGCTTTCCCGCCAGGCAGTGCCCCTGCCATCGCCCTTGACTCCCACCCCACGGCGCTGTGTTCAAGACCAGGTTTGGCCTTATCTGGTTCACAGATTGATTTTTCTTGGAACATAATGCAGCATGAGCCACTTCTGCAACTACCAGACACTAAGCAATAATATAATTGGAGAGGTGTACCACTATCCTGCCAGAAATGATCGAGATTTTCAAATGAGCAGGAGGCAGCTTTGGGGGTGAGGCTGGAGGGGTGACTAAGAACTGAACTGAGTCAAATGGGAATATTTCTGTGCTGCATCCAATAACAGAATGCATACTCTAATGTTATTATAGACTGGAAAGATTTCATATGCTCTGTGGACTAACTTTATTGTGTGCCTGGAAAAGAGAGGGTATTTGGATTCACTGGCAGATTTCAGCAGATCTACCCTTCACTGTAACAACTGCTTTTGTTGATTAAATTTTAGTAAGACTTTTTCTCTTAACAGGGTCAGTTCTTAGTAGGGTGAGAGGAGAAATACAATTGGCATCAGCTTTTCTGACATGATTCTTAGTAAGTACAAAAGCACAGAAGTATCCTTCTAGAGCAGCAGAGAAAGTATTTTCCCCTTCTGGGTCCTTATCTTAGAATCCAAGATTTTAGTTGGAGAAAAGTCAAAATGCTTCATTTGTGCTCTGACCTATCTGAATTGTTGCTTAGATAGTTTTCACATTTTCGTTATTAATGGGATTCCCATGTCCTTGCTGGAGAACATGTTTTAGGATTCACATTGGCATTTATTATGAGCAACCTCATTAACATGAATGTCACTAATTCACAACATCAAAGTTTTGAGTTAGGCTGGGCTTCACCTTTTCTTTGGAAATGAAGAAAATGCTTGATAAGTAAATGAATGTAAATAAAAATGTCTGGACAAAAGAAGTGCTGTTCAAACTCCATCAGGTCCTTTAGAAGCCGAATTTGTACATTTTAAACCACACAGTACCTATAAAATCATAATAACTAATCATGAACTGGTCTCCCCAGGAACGTTAGGCCATAATTTGGTTACGTAATCCATGGGAGGGGAAACAAACTTTCTTTTAATAACAGCTTTTGCATTCAGATTCAGTGACACAGGTATCACTTGGATTATTTGAGATTAGTAATGATTGACTGAAATGTTTATTCTCATATAATCTGTTGGTTATTCCGAGTCAGACTGTTGAACTTGCTCAAGTTTAGTACTCCATTTTCATTTCCTCAGCATTCCTGAATTTCATCCCACTGATTTTATGCTTTTATCTCCATCAGGCAAGGATTAAAGAAAATTAAAGGCATAAAATTTAAAACCAAATCCTCTTCCCGTTTTAAGAGGAAAAAAGTGGGAAATGCCCAACCTGGAACAGAAAATGGAAATTACTGATCAATTTCAAGGCTGTGTGTTTCTCTCCCGGGAGCCAGGGGTGGGTTTTATGCTTACTCAGATTTTCTGCCCTTCTGCTGTATCAGCATATACGCATATATCACCTTCTTCACTTTCTATATGCTTTTACAGCCTTAAGCATTTATTTCTTTCCCTTTTTAACCACAAGTGAATTCCAGATCCCTTCCAAGTTAATGGATCTCTTTGCCAATAAGGTGTCCAGAAAGGATACAGCATTCCACGTAGAGAATTTTCTCCATAGTCCTATAAACCAGATTTTTTCCACTTCTGCTGCTCAGTCTAAGGTGTCTGGGTATGTAAACCGAATTATGGATCCTTGATGGAATTGTGCTTCTGGCAATTTTCAGTAATTTCTAGCTCTTTATTGTTTGATCATTTGTCTAATTAAACTTTCAAAAGCCTAATGTAGGCAACTGGTTATTATCAGGTATGAGTCCTGGTTCTGCTGATGTGAACTCAGTTTCCTCACTCATAAGATGGTTTTGACAATACTATTTCATTGTAAGTGCTTAGTAAACATTAGTACGTATTACTGCGTCTGTGTCTTCCAGGGGCCCCAAAACAGCACTACACTTAGACTTTGAGTCTTCACTTGGTATTCCTTCCAGTCTCTTTTCCTGCTTTTCTTCCTCTGTTCTCAGGGTACCCCTTTGGCACTCTTGTATGTCATTTACCTGGATAATCCATCGGCTCATGTAGCTTTAACTACCATCCAATACTCTGATGTTTTCCAATTCCAGTTTCCCAACCTTGGCCTCTCTATAGTTCCAGCCACCCAGTGAACTTCTCATTATCCTCATACTCTTCAATTTCAACATGGCAGGCCCAAAATCTGTTACTGTCCTCTATCCTTTTGGCAGAAATGGGTCTCCACAGTTTAGACAGGAAGCATGTGATCTTGTCTTACTTTAATGCAAACACTGGCCTGTGCTCAGAACTAAAACCCTCCTGAATCTCTCCCATGTGAGTAATAAAACTTCAGCAGTACTGGCCAGGGAAGCACTATCCATTATTAGGAATCATCATGCTTTTTTTTTCTTTGAAAAATTCCAAAATTTACTGGGTTCACTTATATGTGAAAACATTTTCTTCCTCCATCTAACCCCAATTTAACTTGTCATTTGGGATGGTGTCTTGGGAAAAGCTCAAGGCTACACTCTCATAATTTTTAAATCACCTTTGAAAGTTCACCAACCCAAGCTATCAGCTACATTGGCTGATGCCTAAACAATATGAAAAAGAAAAGAAAAGAAAAGAAAAAAGAAAAGAAAAGAAAAGAAAAGAAAAGAAAAGAAAAGAAAAGAAAAGAAAAGAAAAAGTAGCATATATTTTGGGCAATAACTTTTCTCAAAGTCTCCAATATTTTTAAAGTAACTACTGTATCTTTTCAAGGTTTATTCATTATTGAAAGACTCTATTATTTTTATCCCTGATAGAGATGGTCAAGATTGTAAACATTTGAGGATTTGAAAGAACTACATCTGGGTAGAAGGAAAATCATGTCACATTAACAATTCAACACTCAATGGCTTCCCCTATCTTTCCCTCATTCACAAAGGTAAAAGATCACAGGGTCTTGAAACAAACATAATACAGCTGCCTGTACGTATCTAAATGTCCTTACATTTAGAACCTATGAAATTCTAATAGACTCTCTATTCCAACTGAGTCTGACCAATATATGGAGATTTGCTGTAGCAATGAAGAATGTGCCGAGTGTCCTTTGTTTAGGAAGAACTTGCTCAAGCACTATAAAGTACCTATAAGGCTAATCTGGAAAGAGATCAAAACGCTTTGTTTTTTAAGGTTTCCAAAGTACACCTGCAAGTTTGAACAATGCCTATTAAATTCCATCTCACAATAAAAGCTACGCCAACTGCCATGTAAAGACAATTTTGAAAAGAGAATGTACAGAAGCTTAATGTCATGTATATCACCGGGCACTGAAATGACCTGTTACAACCACCAATCCACTCATTTAATGGGCCTTTCCTGCAGCAGGGCTGACTCGGACACCAGAGTTTATAAAGAGAAATGCTGGCCACTTTATAATTCCTCTTTCTTTTGCCACATAATGTAGAAAAAGAAAACAAAATCGACTGCATTTTTGGCCAGATACTACTATATAATGTATCATGTAAAACCTTATGGATCTTGATTTTGGCACTTCCACTGCATGCTTTAAACATTTTTTTTTTTTTTTCTGTATTCAGCAAACCTGACAACTACATCCTCTAATATGCCACAGACATTCCCATCAAGCTTGGCTGCAAATCAAATCGCAATGTCTGACCATATTTCCTCAAATCGGTGGCACCTCTTATATTCTCTTGTTTGTTCTCTTCAAGTTTCTATGATTTTTGTTTTTCTCTGTTTGTACATTCTTCAGCTTTCACTTCATTGGCCTTGAATTTGATCAGCTCTGTGAGTCTGCTGGCTACAAATTCCTATTAGTGGGAAGGAACTGGCCCATACAAGGTTGGGTGTGTAGCGTGTGCAGGCTCCTTCTGACATAAATCAACAACAAAGACATGCTGGTAAACTAGTGTCATGAGGGAAAGTGGTGCCAAGTTAAAATGATCATTTGAAAAGGGAGTTTGGTTTCAAATTGAAACCCAGACTCACACCTACAAAACAAAGTTAACTT
Organism: Halichoerus grypus; assembly: GCF_964656455.1. Lineage (NCBI taxonomy): Eukaryota > Metazoa > Chordata > Mammalia > Carnivora > Phocidae > Halichoerus > Halichoerus grypus. The sequence goes on from NC_135718.1 coordinate 65,638,134, forward strand.
CTACAATTTGACCTATTTTCATCTGACTTTAGGCTCCCATTTCTTTCTTGATAGAAATGTTGCATAAGAATTTTTTTCCGAAAAAATCATGATGGAAGTGGTTGCTTTTATTAGTGACCGATAAGAACTTCAAACCCATTAGTTCTTGACATGTATTCACGAAAAAGATTATATAGATACAAGCTTTCAGTTATGGAATAAATAAGTCACAGAAATTAAAGTTCAGCAAAGAGAATATAGTCAATGATATTGTAACAGCGATGTATGGGGACAGATGGTAGCTGTCACCACACCTGCGGTGAACACAGCATAATGGATAAACCTGTCAAATCACTGTTGTACACCTGAAACTAATGTAACATTGTGTGTCACCTGTACTCAAAAAAAGAAAAAAAAAACCATTATATAGGCACCTACTCTAGACTCCTGGAAGATGATGGCACACTCCCAAGAATCAAAGATTCCCATGCCAATGCTTGCTGTGCAATCTCCAGAAGAGAAGCCCAAATCACCTCCTTCATTTATTTTTTTCTTTTGCACAGACTTAAGGAATCAGCAGCCTAAACTGTTTATTTGCTGTCCATTTGCAACAACCCTTATCTAGAGGAGCATATCTCCTTTTTCCAGCTGTATTATAATATTGAATTACAAATACTTCTACATTTTTCTAAGAACTTTATCAAAATAAATAGAGGCAGACAGAACTAATTAACACACAAGGGAAATCACAATAAACCATCCCTAAAACTCTATATTGATGGGTACCTTTGCCAGTTCCTTTAAATGGAAATTGATTTAGGCCTCAAAGAGCTTAAAATCTTTCACTGACGCATTTCTTAGTGTTTCTCTCATTTAAATTTTAAATTTTGTAGCCCCCGCCCCTAGGATTGGTACACCTCCTCTCTCAGAAAGGGATCAACTTTCTTCCCATCAGCACCCTTCTCGGCAGACAGCTACTGAAAACATAGAGGGACCTCATCTGTATCTCAGCATTATCTACTTTCACACAAACTCATGATCCCTTCATAAACTTTTCGGCTCTTATCTTACAAAATCTTAAATCATACCTTTAAAGAACAAACTTGACATATTTTATAAAGTAAGTGAAGAAGTCTTTGTCTGAAAGGAATTAAAATAAACTTTCAGGAAATAACCAAAAGCCAATGTGTTATTTTTCAACCAGTCCTTCTGGTACCATCAAATGTTCATTTCTATCATTCATAGCTAATACAAGAAAATAAGCAATGGATTACTGGACTATCTGTAAGAGAAAATACACATCATTTGGAAAATATCTTTCTAGGTTCTCTGATTCTACCCTTCCATTGCCTTTGATCTGTTTTATAACTCTTTAAATTTTATGTAGCTGGGAGCAAAGCAAAATAAGTGTTGCAAACAGACATGCAAAAAATTCTTTCCCTTGGTGGTTCAATTGACTTCCCTTCCCCCTTTCATTAGAAAAAGCCAAATTCATTGGACATTCCTTTATTCCATATAAATGTGTGCTTCTCTTTGAATGGTTATATCACCACCTGGTTCTCTCATTAATAATGAGATAAATAAAATCCTTAATATGTGTTCTTTTTTATCTATGCAAGAGTCATGATTTTCCTTTTTTTGGGGAAAATTATCCTTTAACACTAAAACAATTTCCAAAGCCATTAATAAAGACAGTTTAAATCCCATTGCTATAGATTCCAAAAAGCCTTTTTGTGGTTAACAAAAATTTCTCTGCATTGAATATTAGTTTAAGTAAGTGCTTAGAAAATCTATTCTCTGGTGTTTGGTGGTGATGTATTTATTGTGGTGAGATTTCACCTGCAATGAACATGGGAATTTCTCTGTGGAAGAGAAATACATATAATATATGAGTTCTACAGTTAATAAGAAGCAAAACTATTAGGTACAGATACACTAAGGAGCTGGGAAATAGTAGAAATTGTCATTTGGGGACTCAGCAATCTGCTGCATGAATGTAATTTACAGTAATTTAACACTCTTGATGGAATAAAGGTTTCTCGAGAAAACCATTCCCGTTCTCAGACCTGGCAACAACCAGACTCCTTTTAACACATTCGCTCTTTCCACAATACACAAGTTCACAGTGGACTTATTATTAAAACCAAAAACAGAGCTAAGAACACGTTTGCTTAAAACGTGTTTATGGAAAGCAGCTAACACTACGTCATTTTTCAAATGACCACAACTCCCTCCAAAAGTGACCAATTTGTCTCACTCCTTTGCCCTTCTTCTTAATGTAATTCTTTTTTTAGGTTTCACAAAGCAGAAGGTCGACACTGAGTTTGTTTTACACCACAGAAAAAGACTAAGTAGAAAGTATTGTCTTAACAATAAAAGAACAATTTAAGCAGTTTTCATTTCTTCCCTACTTTGATTTGTAATTTGGTGAAGAATGCCTTATGGTGCTACATAAATACGAACGGTAAGTACCCAAAGCTGTTCATATCAATTAATTCTTCCAGTGTACCACCAAAAGGCTTACAATGTCTATATTCCAGATATTTAGCCTGATGTTCTTCCCTAGAAAAGTTTGCAAAGATTTTAGTTTTACAGATTTTTTTTTTCATTTTTACTGAAATATGTTTACAGTTCTTAAAATATTTTAATGACTGAAGCTGTTGTCCTTGGAATCTAAAACGGGCTTTCACCAAGTGGCCAGCTTTAAAAAAAAAAAAAATCACTGGAATGAATGCTCAATTTTATTTTAATTTCAGTTTCCTTTCTCTGATCATAATTTACAGAAGAGCAACAGAAATTTCTGACAAGACATAAAAGAAGCTAGTGTCATTTGTTCCATTATCTTGGACCTATAAATGGTGAGAAGAAATGGCTGATAAAATATTTCTGACACTTGACAACTTTTGGTAATGATCTATAGGATCCAAATGGAACTACTAACTAGTCTGGCAGTTTGGTTATCAGAACTAACCTCGTCTTTGCCAGGTGGGGGACAAGAAGAAATAATGGGCTTCTTTTTTGTCACACCCCCAATAGGGGAGGGGAGAAAAACTAGATGAACTATGTGCCATGAATTGCTTTGTTGCTGAATATCATACTCATGGTAGCAATATAATTGCCTCTACCAGGATCCACCACAAATACCTTTTTTTTTTCAGTAGAATTAATAGAACTGTTGGGTTTGGTAGAGGGGTTGGCCATTAGAAATCATCTAGCAACCATTCAGCCCTACAGTGACAGCTCCTATCTGTGAGTTCATGTGACATATACTCAACACACATTTGGGGACCACAGACTTATGAACAGGTTACATTCTATAGGTGTTTTTTGTGAAATGGTTGTATGAAATACACAATGTTTTTTCCCAGAACCCCCCCCAAAAAAAATTATTTCCATGATGGCTCTCATCCTAGGTGTAGTTCCCAAAGGCCTAATAATTCAGAGTGACTAAAAAACTAGATATATGATTTTTTAAGATAGTAGAGAAAACATATTGCAAATGCATGTCAGTACATTTTGTATTCTTCACAATAACTTTAGAAACCAAGCACCATTTCTAATATTGTTTGCTATGTGTAGTTTCTGAGCTAGGAGTGCACCTTCTCAGTGTTGCCAACCTCCAAGAACTTCAGACATTTTGCTATGATAGCAAAAAGAGAAGGCCAGATGCACACACCTGATCTGAGTTGGAGGTTTCAGGCTTAAGGACAGACATTGTATTTATCAATATAAATACTGATATTTATAGCATCTCTTGTTCTAACAAACTTTATTCACAAGCAACCTAAACATACAATTAATCACTGATGAAAATCATATCTTGGTCCCAGTTCTCCCATGTCCTTTATTCTTTAACTCAGAATACCTGGAATGACTGATCTGGATGAAGTTCTAGCCCTTCTGATAGGGCCAGAAGTTACACAGGTACAGACAGTTAAGAAATGTCTGTAATTCCTCTTTACAGACAAGACAGCTTCAAAGCAACTGAAACACTAGTCAGAGACCCTGAATATAAACATCCTCCATAACATCCATTTATTGATCATAAGCTACTCTTTGGCATAGACTCTCTGATATTTACTTTTGCATCTTTAATGCGTAACAGGATGCTCACACAAGGCACTTTACTATTTATTGTACTTTTGACCTCTCACATCTCCATTAGGAGCACATTTTCCAGTAGAAACAGCAATGTAATAGCTGGGCAGATGAATTCGTAGTACACTTAATGGTGATGTCAAACATTCTTCCTATAGAAAATGTGCTATGATTTCAAAGAACTTATTGAAATCCATATTTCTCCATGGAGAAATGTCCACTTACTCATGAACAAATATAAATCCACAAAACATAATATACATGTAGTATTAACATCCAACAAGGAGGCTGATTTTGTGCCAGTGCCACAGAATTGAGCTCATTATATGTACTCCTTATATATTCTAAAGTATTATATCTAATTATACATATAAATTACGTTCAACATTGTGTATTTTCATGGCATAGTTATTTCTATGCATAATAAAAGAGTTTTCTTATAACAGCAATTAAAATTTTTTTAAAAGATTTTTTAAAATTTATTTGACAGAGAGAGAGAGAGCGAGAGCAGGAACACAAGCAGCGGGAGTGGGAGAGGGAGAAGCAGGCTTCCCGCAGAGCAGGGAGCCCGATGTGGGGCTCGATCCCAGGACCCTGGGATCACGACCTGAGCCAAAGGGAGATGCTTAATGACTGAGTCACACAGGTGCCCCTACAGCAATTAAAAATTAAAGCAACAAGAAAATAAGTTGGAAATTTTAATGTTAGCACCTATGAAAATTCTTTACAAATATAAGCATTCCCCACTATCAAAGTCTATGATGTTGCTGAAATCCAACTGCAAAGGATATCCTGTTATCTGAATCCATTAGGTCCCTGAGTTTCAGACAGTGTAAGTTCTGACAGCATGGTTTGCATAACACAGTACAAAGGTTAGAAAGTTATTTTTCTTATGTTTGTGAGATGGATCCATTTTTAAAGGCATCTCAATGTTGTTTAAATGTTAAATCAGAAATAACTGCTCAAATATAATTTTACATATAAAATTGTCCTGACAAAGGAATTAACTGCTAACTTAATTGCCATTAAAATTACTGTGGAGAACATTCTGGCAAAAAAATGCTAATAGGTGCTAAAGAGTCCTGAAGACCGCAAAGGGGTGTGATCACATGGAAAACCTCTGGGGTGGGACCAGAACAAGAGGAAGCAAGCAAATAGGTCCCCTGGGTGTCCTCCCAGAAAGGGAACGAGAGGCGAACTGAGTATACTAGTCCTAAATGTAGGAATAGTTTAAAATCAACAAAACGTTAACGGAAAGCCTGTGGGAGGCAAAGGCCAGTGATTCTAAATATTACCATGCCCCCCACATCCACCCACACACACAGAATCACAAAATAGAGAATTTAATTCCACACAGGAATGCTTGTGGTTTCTCATATAAGTGGCAATCCAGTCTACTTAGGAAAAGCACAAAGCAGCCTTTCCAGCTGGTCTTAAAGTAAGAAAAGCTACTGATTTCTAAGATATGAAAGGGAATAGAAAAAAGGTCTCCATCTTGATGATACTGGAATAGGTTACATAAGAAAAAAAGGAATGTCTTTCAGAGGAAAATACATAAAACTTCAAGACCCAAGTGAAAATGGAACAGGCAGAAGTGTGACGTTCAAAGGATAGGAAGAGGCAAAGGTACAAAGAAATGTGAGGGGAACAAATCTGGAGGAAAATGATAAAGCAAAGATAGGCAAAAGCAGACACAGAGGGCTCGTGTGCACAAAAGGGCAATCTGAAATTATCTCACGGTGAAAACAGCAGAGCTGAGGGGTGACTAATCACCAAGTAGTGGAAAATATCTACAAGCAGCATCTCTCGGGTGGCTCAAGAGAGCAGGTGCGGCCAGTGTAGAGAAGCTTCCACTGTTCACTGTGGAATCTAATCCAGACTCAGCCACTGCTGGAAAGATATTCCCAAAACCCAATTTAAATCACCTTCCAGAATGTCACTTAATACACCAAAAGGAAAAAAAAGAAAAAGAAAAGAAGAAGAAAAAAACAAACATATATATATATAATCCAGGAATGTAATTTAAAAATGCCCTTTCAAACCTGAGGTGTTTCTTCGTTTGTCCATTTAGAATTTTGGGGTTTCCACAAACTTTTTGCAATTTTTCCTCAAGACCTCAGATGGAAAATCCCTAACATAGAGAAAGTGGTAAGAGTTGCCAGACCCTAAGATATGATTCATCAAATGTACTATAATGTGAAAACCAACCAAATGTAAACCAAAATCACATGAAGAGTCTCAGCTGCCCACCAAGGAACCAGCTTTTTTCAGTTTTTAAATTTAACAGCCCCACCGACTTTGGGACCCTGGTGTGTGGAAACTTTAAGGCTGAGTACAATTTGAAGATAAAGGCTCCATCTTTCTACCAAAAGCAAAACATTAGAGTTGGAGAAAGAAAGCAGGGTAGACACAAAAATGTGTGGCCTGGCAGTTAAGGGTAAAAAAAAAGAAGAAAAAGGAATCAAACCAAAGTTCATAAGGCTAAAATAAGGGTGTCTATTTACTCCCTGCATTTGTACTTGGTTTAAATAAAACAGTCACCAAACGCAGAACAACTCCTCCATGAAAACAAAACAAAGAAAAATCTTGTGATCTGGATGCAGTTGCTTTTCAAAAGTTTCAGAGTCAGGCTTCCACTCACCAACCGTTTCGGTTTACCAAGGAACTTTAAGAGAAAGCAGATGTAACCTAAGATACAATGACTGCAATACATACTGTAATTCGTCTGGTATTGCAAGCAATAAACCTCAGGTCTGTAGGGGACCCACTTGCAATTTTGATCGGCTAAAAGAGAAACATTTTCGCGTTTGGAGTCCCTTTTCCGGCTTCCTCTTTTTTTTCTCTCCAAGTATTTGGAAGGTAAACAATTTCAGCTTGGAAATCAGAGCTCAAGTAGAGTGTGAAGTTCCTGCGCGTGTGCATGTATACACACACACACACACACACACACACACACACACAGTCTGTCCGAAGTCTGTCCTTAAAGCAAGTACAATAAGACCACTACAGGAAGAAAATTTCCCAGCCACGCCTGAGGCACCCCCGGGCTCCCCCGGGGGGGCCAGCCACTCCAGACACAGATGAGACATTCCTCTGCTCCCTGCAGTGTGGGACATCAACTAACTAGAGGTTGCCAATCTTTGGCAAATTATGAAGAAATGAGAAGTGCAAGAGACTTTGGACTTCTGTCCAAGAGGAAATGCCCACTTTAAAACAGCTGCAGGCCTTTTTCCCCCAACAATTGAGACCAAAGGTGCTTTAATCCTCTGTGACCAGTTTTTGCAGACCCCCACATTTTTGGCTTCAGGATTATCCAGTTTGTTGATGGAGTTTACTAGATTTATTCAGTCTTTCAAGTACTATTCACCTGAACAAAAAAAGTTACTTTCTACTTGAAATAAAAGAAAATAAGCTCTTCAGCTCAAAGCTACTCACTCTGAATTCCCAACACACCACTTTTCCGGCGGGGGGGGGGGGGGGGGAACAAGAGCAGAAAGTGCCACATTGTACCGAGCTGTGTTACAGCTGCAGGTAAGCACTAACCATCTGGCAATAAAGCAAAACCAACCCAAACCAAAAGCTTCTAGTGTGGCCAGTATGCTGTGATCTTCATATTGCTGTGGTTAGGGCATTATTGTTGAATCTAGGCTTCTTATACACCTGATACACCAATTAAAAACACCATTGGTTTTTAAATTGGTGATCAATGAAAGAGAAACCCAAAAGTTAAGCCCTATTGCATAGTGAGTGTGCAGAAATACCATCTACTACCACCCTATCAATGTTAAGATAGGAAAGAGAAGGAAAAAAGGAAAAGATAAGGAAAAGAAAAAACGAGGACAGAACAGAATAGAAAATGGAATGAAAAGAATGGACAAGGGAAGAAAAGGAAAAAAAGGTCTTTGCCTACCATATACTAAGATATATTACAAACTCTAAGGCACAAAAAGAACAGATATTCCAAGAAAATATGAGGGAGGGTGGAAAAGTGAGTGAGAGAGTGTGTGTGTGTACCAACTTTGTTAACAAGAGAAATGGCATCACAAATTACTGGGAGAAGATCATCTAGAAATTGGTAATGAGAAAACTGCCTCCTTTTACATAAATAAAGTTGGATCCCGAACTCACATGGTATACAAACCACACTGCAGACAGAGCAAAGATCAACACATGAAAAGTAAAGCAAATAGAAAAAAACAACCCCAACAAACTGAGCCATTAGGCTGGTAGCAGACCAGCAGAGGCAGGCTGAATTTCCATCAGGAGAGGAAGGAGTGATGGGGCACCATGCAGCCCTTCACCCTCCCCACTTCTTCCTGACTGCTTCAAGTTGGCAGCTCTCATCCTGCGACCACATATTACAAGCATAAAGAAAACCAGCACATTAAAGAGAGAATGCAAGCACCTGGGTCATGCTGGCCACCTACATCTCACATCAGTGGGACCGGCTCTGGGCTGCTGACCTCCCAATCTCCCGTGATGTGATTAAAAAGTAACCTCTGGGGATGCCTGGGTGGCTCAGTCAGTTAATCGGCTGCCTTGGGCCCAGGTCATGATCCCAGGATCCTGGGATCGAGTCCCACATCGGGCTCCTTGCTCAGCAGGGAGCCTGCTTCTCCCTCTCTCCCTCTGCTTGTGCTCTCTCTGTCAAATAAATAAAATCTTTAAAAAAAAAAAAAAGTAACCTCTGCATTTGGCAACTACCGCTGACTGACGTTTCTTTTCTTTGCGGCCATGAGTGGAAGTGCAGGACCAAGTAAATGCCGCATACTCACGGTAATAAGACAGTGCCTACTGCTATGTTTTTGGAAACGTCCCCTAATATACAGAACAGATGTGCTCTTGATTGTAGAATAATCAAAACTTATTCTACAATCAAGAGTGCCCATAAAATATTTAAGAGAGGATCTGACTGTCGGAGGAAGAGACACGAGAGAGTAGTCTAGCAGTCAAACAGGATCCGGGGCATTAGAGGCAACCTGTCCCTTCATCACCCCTTGCTGAGGCCTGATTCAACTGCTGCTAACCCAGGGTCTGCTGGCATTCGGGTGGGACCAGCTTTGGAAGGACAGGAAGATGCAGAGGAAGGTCTGGATCTGATACTTGTGTGACAGAATCAGGCCCTCCTATCTATCTACTGAGATCTTTTGCAAGCAGATATTCAAACTCTGTCCCTGGGCACACCTGATACCAGAAAATTACATATCATACACTGCAAATGCCAACAATACTACAATGCTGATAACAAAAACTTTGGTTTATATGTTTTACACAGCAACTCCACAATAGCCCAAATGCAATACAGTGGGCCCACCCATGCCTCAGATAAGCTCTTTCAGACTTTTTTGTGCAGTTGAGAAATGCCTTAGATTCAGAACTATATACCAAATTGTTTTTTTTTTTTTAAGATTTTATTTATTTATTTGACAGAGAAAGACACAGTGAGAGAGGGAACACAAGCAGGGGGAGTGGGAGAGGGAGAAGCAGGCTTCCTGCTGAGCAGGGAGCCCGATGCTGGACTCGATCCCAGGACCCCGGGATCATGACCCAAGCCGAAGGCAGACACCTAACTGACTGAGCCACCCAGGCGTCCCAAATTGTTTTTTGTTTTTGCCATTTTCCCTCCTTAAAGACCTATATAAAGAAAAAATGCACACAACATTCAATTCTATGTCTAAAACTAAGCAAAATTGAAAAAGTTCAATTGCTCATGCTAAATTATTTTGAGGTATACTGCAGAGAAGGTTACTACAGCAAGGGTGGCTTGTTTCCATTTTAACACCTTCTTTTTACTTGATTTTCTGGAAAAAAATAAATGCACCCTGTAGGCATGTTACATGTACAGTCTTAATTCCCAAATGAATTAGATCACCTAAAAATATTGAGCCTGTGGATTTTTGGTTCCAAACCTACATGTGAATGAATAAATCCTTCAGACAATTTAAAATAAAACTGAATCTCAGTTGCTTCTTAGAAACAAAATTTGAAATATTCATGGTTCAAAAAAGAAAATTAAAATATAAGAATATGCAGCCTGACTAGCAGTAAACCCCAGCTATATTTTGGGCTATATTATTTCCTGGGCCTTGAATTATTATTCTACAGCAGTACTGATCTGCTTGCTCTAATAATGAAATATTTTGCATCTTAACTGATAAGTACTGCATCCCACACACAGAGAAAAAGATGAAATAGTTCCTACTAGGCATGTTACTTCCGAAATACAAATATACCCCAGGTATTATTAATGGAAGACTTAGTCAAACTTTAAGGAAATCTATGGTTGACATAGTTTCTTTATATCTGTATTTTTATTACAAATATTACCAGTAACAGTAAAGCTGACAGCACATCAGGCAACACCAGTCAAAACCACCACAGTGGAGACAGCAAGAAATGGTTGTGATCAATGTTTCAGTGACTGAACCATTTTATGTCAGGATCACTTTACTAATACAGAAATAAGAAAGGAGATTTCAGGTAAGTTACAGGAATGGCGATAAAAAATTAACAGAGAAAAGAACAACCTTAATCATTGGGAGCCTGTGGCCCTTCCTGGTTTTCCTGAATTAAGAATGGTTTATGGAAAACCACAACCCTGTATACTGCCACTGCTGTTGATTTGGGCACGTGCATCTTCCATTTCAAACCTCTTCAATCAGCCCTACAATTAATAGTTTATTCTCTAGGGCTGTGTTTCTTTTTCATAAAGTCTCAACATTTCTTTGGAGGGAGAGAGAGGAAAAAAAATTGGGGAAGCAAAAGACACTTTCAAGGAAAAACACAAACATGAAACAGGAATTAGCTGTGTTCAACGAGAATCCTTCATGTAAGAAAACATCTGTGGCTTCAAAAGAGTAAAGACTGATTCCAATTAAAAAGCTGATGCCCTAGGGGCGTCTGGGTGGCTCAGCCGGTTAAGCATCCAACTCTTGGTTTTTGCTCAGGTCATGATCTCAAGGTCCTGGGATCGAGCCCCAAGTTGGGCTCTGCACTCATTGGGGAGTCTGCTTGTGGATTCCCTCTCTCCCTCTGCCTCTGCCCTCCCCCTACTCATGCTCTCCATCTGTCTCTCTAAAATAAATAAATCTTTAAAAAAAAATTTAAAAAGCCAGTGCCCTTTGGATTTCTAGAACTTAGGTCTTAACAAAACTTTTCACTTGCAAGTGGTAACAGTTGGATGGTAATGGTAGTTATGATTTAGCAGTTTAGCTTCAAATATCTTCTACTCAATCCAGTTTATGGGCAGAAGCATAATATCCAGCATGTAGAATTTTTCACCTATTGTATTTTTATTGGTTCTAAGATGCATATTTCAACACCAATGAAGGAGTGATGCATCTTAAAATTGGCAGCTATAATAGCTCTTGGTCCTATAGCAATCACGACAGTTCCATTGCCTGTGCATACATAAACTAAGACACAAAGGTTCGAAGGCTCATATTTTCACATTTCTTTTGTCAAAATACATTTAAAAGAGCTCTTATAAGTTTAAAATAATTCCAAATGATAATAAAGCACTGTGTCATAGCTTAAATGGTAGTTTTTTTCTTTCTTAGTGCTATATGTTTCTAACATTCAATGGCACTGTAGATTAAGTGAAAATAGGGCATAAATATAATCCAGATACCTAATACTTGTCCATGACTGGTGTTTCAAGTTGCCTAACAAAGTATAAAGCTTTCCCACTAGCCATCATGGCCCCACACAACAGAATTCCAAATACACTTATAGGCTTTTCTCTCACTAGCTACTATTCTTGCTGTCCTGCTGTTAAAAGAAACTGCTTGTGATGTCCTAAATATCTGCTCCATCTACCTGCGTTCAGTATTTTCTCACGCTCTGTCTTGCTAGGACCAACTACCCTAACACTGTTCTAGATTCTGAACCTTTATTTATCTTCAAAGCCCGTATCAAATACCAACTTATCTAAACAACTGTTTCTAATCTTCACATCTGAATTTGTTCTAATCCTCCACCCTGTGTAACACTCCAAATACTGTCTGTATGATCCATACTTGAAAATTATAAACTGAAGGCCTAATGTTGGAATTCAGCTGGTGAACATAGGTTTTGTTGGTCTATATCATGTTTTATTTTTAACTTGAGCAACATTTTTTAAAAACTCACAAAAATCCAAACTTTCAAGTACTAGGTACCCAGCTCTTCAGGCATTTGAGTTTGCAATCCTTGCCTTGTCCAACTAAGGGTGTGGAAATCTCTTAATGGTAGAAAGTCTATCTTACATATTTTTCTAGACCCATAGTAGGTATTTTATGAACAGAAGTTGAAATGCATACTTACTTTAAAGAATAATGTTAGGGCTTTGGGGGATGCTCTATAAAAGTCATATTTAACAAAAATGTCTTGAATTACACTGAAGTGCCTAAGTTATTTTATGTAATGGAAAACATGATGAATTTTTGTCTACCTTATTATACTGATTGTTTTGTACTTGCTTATTTGTTTTGCTGTACATTTAGACTCAAGGGAGGAGACAAACAGTATCAATGAAGGTTTTTTTTTTTATTTCAATAGAACAACACTACTACAGTTTGCAGAAATAGAGTACAGGTTATAAATAGTTTTAGAGTTTTGGCCACCAGTGGAATTAATGCTTAATTCAAAATGGTATTTAACAGAAAACCATCAGGAAGATGACCTTAAGAAGCATTCTGTCCTTCTCTAAGTTTAGGTCAATTAAACAAATCAGTATTGAGCACCTACTGCATACCTGCATACTGTGGACTTGGGACGTGAAAAGGAAGAAATCATGAGCAATCATGGCCTCCACCCTTGGATTTAGCATAATTATTCCAAAGAACCATATAAAACCCATTAAGTGGGTACAATCCATGTGATCAAGTGTTTAAAAATTCTTTCTTTGGAAGCTCTTCTTCAGTAAACAGCCCTGAATATTAAGTAGTCATTTTGCCAAACTATTTCTTAGTGGGATCTTCCTAGTCTAATTCAAAGAGCTATAAAGTATTTTCAAGGAGTTTAAGAATAATGGAGGAACTAGTAGGAACTAGAATCATGTAGGTCAGTGGTTCTCTAAGTATGTCCCAGGCCAGCAGCAGAACTGACCTCAACTGAGAACTTGTTAGAAATGAAAATTCTCAGGTCCCACCCAGATGTACTGAATCAGAAACTCAGCAGGTGGGGTAGGAATTTGTGTTTTAAGAAATCCTCCAGGTGATTCTAATGCACACTCAAATTTGAGAAGCACTGATAGAGAACAACCCCTGACATACTGCAGAAAATTTAAGAATTTTTACAAGGCCATTCAGCCACAAAGAGACATAGGTTTCCCGTTGCCCAATTAAATATTCTTCTACCATAGCAGAACATAATATATATTATTTGCCACTCTATATCAAAGTGTAATTTTGAGCCATGTGTGAAAGCTCAGAGAAAGAATTATTGGCTTGAACTATTTTCATTCTCCCTTTGCTCCCTTTTATTTTTCTTTTTTTTTAAAGATTTTATTTATTTATTTGACAGAGAGAGACACAGCGAGAGAGGGAACACAAGTAGGGGGAGTGGGGGAGGGAGAAGCAAGCTTCCTGGAGCAGGGAGCCCGATGCCGGGCTCGATCCCAGGACCCTGGGATCATGACCTGAGCTGAAGGCAGACGCTTAACCACTGAGCCACCCAGGTGCGTCCCTTTGCTCCCTTTTTAAAAAATCTGAATCTCATTGGAGATGAAGATATTTAGGAAAATCAATTTATTGCTAAAGACAACACCAGTAGTGTGAATCCCTCTGTATATAAAATAGCACATACCAGGCATTCTACTATATATGCTCATCTCTTTATTATCTGCCTGCGTCTCTAGGCTATAAGCTCTATGAGGACAGAAATTTTGACTTGTTTACCTCATATCCTCAAATGCTTAGAACATTGTCTGGCACACAGGAGGCATTCAGAAGCCACTTAATTTGAGTCAATGAATAAATTAAATTTGACTTGTACTATCACTTAAACTCTAGGATATCTTTTCTCCAACTATACCGTAAGTTATTAGAGACTCAGGCTTAAATAATTTTTAAACCCACATCATCCAGTATGGTGTGATGTACCTTTCCTGTCTAATAGTTGACACTGTGTATGTGTATGTGTGTAAAGCCAGATAGTAAATATCTTAGGCTTTGCAGGATTCTATTTCCACTACTCAACTCTGCCTCTATAGCATGAAAACAACCATAGATAATATGTAAACGATGGATGTGGCTGTATTCCAATAAAATTTTATTTAAAAAACAGGCAGTGGGCCAGATTGGACCTGTGGAATGCGGTTTGCTGATCCTGATCAAAGCAACAGAAGTAACAACTATTACTAGTTTTACATTTTAAAATCTAATTAAGTTGACAGATACAAACAAAAGGCTATAAGCAACTTTCAATACCTATTTTTAGAGAGAGCACATTAATGTTTATTTAAAATTTATACCATATGCCCTAAGAAAATGAAAAGAAGTTGTAGAGACTTACTTCTTACAGCAATTACTTATGTGCTTACTTATTTTCTTTAAATTGGTCAATACAAAGTTCATTCCTGTATCTTTTTATTTATTTTTTTTACAGAGATATAATCCAAGAGGACATTATGGAAACGCTGCCTTCTTTATTTTACTGACCTAACAATTCAAGGGCAATGAAGATAGTAGTAAAATGGTCATAGTTTATTAAATCCAAGTTTACTCTGGCACCCCAAGGTTAAAGTTAATCTTCTCCATAGCATAGAAAAGGGTTTTAATAACAAACAGATATATCACTTTATATTTTTCTTTTTAAAAAAGAATACTTCCTTTGTGATTATAGCCACAGGAAGACAGACCTGGCCCTCCAACCACACTGTGTGGTCCCATGAACCTCCACAGCTGACATGAGCAAGGATAAATCACGTGGTTCTGTTGTTGGGGAGAATGTCCTTTGGAAACGGAGGGAAAGGAGAGAGCCAAGAGTGGAAAGTGACCCTCTCAAGCACTATTCCATTGCCAGAATCACAGCTATTGTTATTGGCATTCACTTCTCCAAGAGAGAATGAATTATTTCCCTGCTGTTGACATAACAACTGACTTTAAATTTTTTCTTTAGGAGTTTTATGAACTCAGAACAGATTTCTCTCTCTACCCCCTTTTTATTAAATGCAATCATTGAGCGTGCTGGTAGATGTACACTGCACTAGAAAACAATGGCTTAATATATTCATGGCCCACTTTATAAAAGGAAAGGAATGCCTCTCTCCCCCAACATGTCCTTGCAAACTGATTCGCACCAAGGGACAAACAGAACCAGGCTGAGATAGAAACACAGCCACCACCAATGGGCAGCCATCACGTTTCTCCCTTAGTTTCTTTGGCTACAAAACTGGGAACTCATTTACTCATTCATTTTCCCCCTTCCTAGTAATCATACTTCTGCCAAATTCTAATTAAGGGAGAGGTAGGTGTTTTCTTCTCCCTGTCCTCTTTGGCAGAAGAAACCTGCAAGCAAATCTCTGGAAATGACTGTTGTCGAAAAGATTTGAGCTGTTCACTTCTCAAACTGTTGACAGGCTCCATAAAATAATTTTTATAAAAACATTTGTAACCTGTGAGGCACCTCACAACTGCTAACATATTTTATTTCATAGTTTGAGTCTTTGCCCACTCTAAATCATAATATTTGATGTATTAGTTCAAATTTTATAGATATAAAAGAAAAATAAGTTTCAGTAGGAAAATGACCTCTCACAGATAAACAGATTAAATGTTGTCCATATCTTAACTGTTAGCAAACCTTCAGAGGCACTGATGAAAGTGGAGGCCAATTTGGACGGCTATAAAAATATGACAAAGGAATGATCTCCAGTGTCTGTGGCTGCAAAAACTAGCATCAGCACATAATTCTTCCCACTCCTCCCTCTCTCGGGCCCCTCTCATCTGCCTGTGGTAACACATCTGCTCCAAAATAGAAGTATGGGAAAATACAAATATCTACCCTACAACACTAGGATAGAAGAGGTTAAAAGGGAAAGGGGACAGAATAATGGCCCCTCCAAAGACTTCCACATCCTTACTTCCTAGTGAATATGTGAATATGTTAGGTTACAAGGCAAAGGACATTTAAGGTTGCAGAAGGAATTAAGGTTGCTAGTCAGCTGATCTTCAAATAGGGAAATTATCCTGGATTATTCTTAAGTGGGCTCATTCTAACCACAAGGGTCCTTAAAAGTAGAAGAGGGAGGCAGAAGAGTAAAGTCAGAGAGAGATGTGACTACAGAAAAGAAGGTTTAGAGAATAAAGAAATGGGGCCATAAGCCAAGGAATGTAGGTGGCTTGTGGGAGCTGGAAAAGGCAAGAAAATAAATTTTCCCCTTGAGCCTTCTGAAGGGAACATAGTCCTGATACCTTGATTTTAGTGAGTGAGACCTGTGTTGGGATTCTGACCTAAAAACCGTAAGATAGTAAATCTGTGTTGTTTTAAGCCAATAAACTTATGGTAATTTGTTAGAGCAACAATAGAAAACACAGTAGATATATTTTTTAAGATTTATTTATTAATTTGAGAGAGAGAGCACGTGCACACATGTGTGGGAAGGAGGGGGAGAGGGAGAGAGAAAATCCCAAGCAGACTCCCCACTGAGCCTGACATGGGGCTCGATCCCACAACCCTGAGATCATGACCTGAGCTGAAATTAAGAGTCGGACATTCAACCAACTGAGCCATCCAGGCGCCCCATAGACATTTCTGATAATATTAATTCTCATATAATACTATGAAGCAGGTACCATTATTCTTTCCATTTCACAGATGAAGACACTGTAACAAGAGAAGCTAACAACTTGTCCAAAGTCACAGAGCTAATAGGTGGCGGAACTAGGATTCAAACTCAGGTAGTCAGGCTCCAGTACCCACACCCTTAGCCAATACTTTCCACTACGAAAGATACAATACTGCAGAGAACACCTTAAGGACAACAATATCCTCTGGTTAAAATGTGAATGTGGAGAGTCATTGAAAGATTAGAGATAGCATGTGGTCAAAGGAGATGAAGTGGTTTGTTACAACATCTAATCAGGAATATGGATGTAGCAGAATAGTATCATAAGAGAGGACAAGAGAAAATCTAATTTAAAGCCTGAATGAAACTGTAAAAATAGATCAAAAAAAAAAAAAAAAAACTCTTGTAAGATCTCTCAAGACTATTCAATCTAATTTCTTCCAGACCATCAATCCTATCCACTTACTATAATTAACTTCTGTTCCATCGTTCAGTTCCTATAAAGTTAGCCCTGCTCACCTTCAAGTGTCTTTAACCCACCCCACCCCCCAATGTCTTTGCCATGACTTCCTGCATCTATTCTTCTCCTTGAGGCATGGTCCAAAAGTAGATACTGTATTGAACACCAGACAGAGACATCTGGATTTAACAAGGGGGACTTATCAGCAAGTGATTTCTTACTCAAGATAAGGATAAAGATGTCAAATCAGAAAAAGTTCATCACAGAATTGAAGATTTTATGCTTTTTTCTCAATGGCCAATTAAATAAAATAGAAAATTTAACAACAAACAAATACAAGAAAAATAATTCTCAGTTTTAGAAAAAAAGATCCCATTAAAATTCAAGTGATACTGGTTAATGAATAACAGCTTATTCCTTAGATGGCACCTCCTTCATTATATCTCAGTACCAGTTTAGTCCTTTATATAAATTTATTTTTTTTAAAGATTTTATTTATTTATTTGACAGAGAGACACAGCGAGAGAGGGAACACAAGCATGGGGAGCGGCAGGCAGAGGGAGAAGCAGGCTTCCCACTGAGTAGGGAGTCCCTGTGGGGCTCGATCCCAGGACCCTGGGATCAGGACCTGAGCCGAAGGCAGATGCCTAACGACTGAGCCACCCAGGTGCCCCCTTTATATAACTTTAAAAAGTACATATTACAATGGCCATTGAACTAAAACACTGAAACTTTTTTTAAAATTACATCCTTAACAAATGTATGGTTCTATAAAGTGTTAGTTTGAAAATGAAATTTTTCTTTGGCAGAAAAATTGGGGGGAGAGGGTGTATGCCAAAATATTGAGTTTACTTATTACACTACAAAATAAGCAATATTAAAACAGCAATCTTCAGCTGTGCTTAAGAAATTTAAATTTTTCTATCATAAAACAGTATTATTTTTTCCATTAGCAACTGAAGTATTTCCTTGTTTTTTGGTGAACAAAACATCAATTTAAGAATACGATATATCGAAGAACCATGAGAGACGATGGACTCTGAAAAACAAACTGAGGGTTCTAGAGGGGAGGGGGGTGGGAGGATGGGTTAGCCTGGTGATGGGTATTGAGGAGGGCACGTTCTGCATGGAGCACTGGGTGTTATGCACAAACAATGAATCATGGAACACTATATCTAAAACTAATGATGTAATGTATGGGGATTAACATAACAATAAAAAAATTAAAAAAAAATAAAAATAAAAATAAAATCTTGAACCAAAAAAAAAAAAGACATAAAAAAAAAAAGAATACGATATATCATATCATCACTCAGTTTTTTAACTGTCCGCTTATAATTGCAATTTGATTAAGCTCTTAAAAGTGATTTCGTCCATGTAACACCTTGAATAAGCTAAATTCTTCTGCCTTAGTTTATTAGAGTAGCATTAAGGAAGAAAGGCATTTTTGTAGCATGACTGTTTCACAGCAAAGATGATACTCAATACCTGCACTGAGTTTTGTTGTCATGGGGACCATCCCAGAGAAACCATTTAAATGCCAGAATTTCAAACTCCCTAAAACACTGCCTTCAAGTCTGGCTTCACTTATAACTTGGAAATCAAAACTGTAGTAACCATTTTTATTTTTTAAACATGCATAACCCATCTGCCTAAAAAAAAAAAAAAAAAAAAGGTATTGACTTCACTCTTTAAAAAGTCTTGAATTTCCTTTCCATGAAAAATTCTGAGGCTAGAGCCTAGCAGCCTGGGAGGATTCTGCTGCCTAGCAGGTAGCCATGGAAACAGAAGCACACATCAGGAGCCTGCACTAAAACTAGCATGATAACACCATAACTGAGAAGTCTGGCATATGTTTTTTACCGCTGTTGTCTCCTTGTTTTATTTCTGTTGGTATTTTAAAAGAAATTCAGCTAACTTCATCTTTTCCTTTAAGCTTAACAGAAAATCACCATCAAAATAGAAAATTTGCCCAAACGATGAAATCAAATGGTATCAGAAATAAAAATTCAAGTGGGAAGAAGGGAAGACCTGGTTCCCAATTAGTTGGAAGCATATGTGCACATTTTATCAGCTCCAGTTTCACTGGCCTAGTAAACTCTCACTTGTCCACAGAAGGATGATAGCCAGACTCGTACTGATTAAGACACCTGGAGATTGTATTTTCTTAAGAAATCACATATCACAAAGTCCTCCTCCATCTAGTTCTAAGCCACCTTATTTTAAGCCTGTCTCCAACTACACTATTCCATGACCTGCATTCTAGCCACATTTGCCTGTTTGTTATTCCATACACATGCTGTGTGTCCCTCTGAATGTCCCTCACCATACACACCACCTGAATGCCCTTTGAGCCCTCAACCTGCAAGGAACAAATGATCTGTAAAACCATGACCAATGCCCACCTAGCAAAAGTGCCTTCTAAACTTGACATAACTATTTTATTTATACTGCTTATTGACATTTACTGTACACCTCCCAGAGTGTGCAGGTGTCTACCTCACTTCTCCGTAACACTGACCATTTGAGGGGAGAGAGGGTTAAAGCTCTTGATCCAATAGCTAGTTCTCCAGTAACTTGATGACAAAAATAATAAAAGAAGGGATGGCAGAAAATTAGGAATATTAATTTCAATCAACCAATATCTAATAATATTGAAGTATAAACCTTGAAGCAAATCAAACCAAAGTTGTATGAGACACACTATTAGCAAGAGTTTTTTTGAAAATCATATAGATAACCTCAGGGCAGAGGTGAACAACTCTTGAGAATACCACTGAGATATGATACATTCACATGGACACTTACTGGTGTCAAGAAATCTTTAAAATACCCCATAAGGGCTACCAAGTATAATTCACTCTAAAGAAATTATTGAAGATTTTTTTCCTAAGGTTTTCTACAGACGGCTTTCTGACAAAATGTACACACACAAAATGAAATATGATGCTTGGTACTAAGTAAAAACTGTGTCTAGAAAAAAACAAAAGTCTTCAAAGTGACTACTTTGGCAGTTTTGGACATCAACTTAGAAATTTTTATTTAAAACATAATAAAATTGAATATTCAAATTTTAATGGTTCATTTTATAACAAAAAATGTTACAGTTCTGTCACATCCAAAAATATACCTTTCATTTTTTTGGTATTCCAATTACTTACTAGACATCTCCACCAAGTACTCAAATGCAACAAGTCCAAAGCTGAAGTGATTATCCATTCCATTCCCGCACATACAAAACAAAACAAAACTGCTCCTTCACTCATATTTCCTATTTTAGTTAAAAATGCCGACAACTGTGGTCACTCAAACCAGAAGCCTCCAAGTTAGTCTTGACTTGTTTCCCAGCCTCAAACCATAAATCCCAGTAATTTCAATTGGGGAAACTCTATCATATAAAACAAAGAGCATGGATTTAAATATAAAGGGCTTCTTATGAACTATAAAATCCTTGGACAAGATACATAATCTTAAGTCTCAGTTTCCTAGTTTGTAAAGTGAGGATATAATAAGACTTCTCTCAATATGAGTTTTATAAGAAATTTCTTTAAAATCAAATAAATAGGTTTTGATATATACTTTCATTATTTTACATTTTTTTCTGGGAATTCACAAAACATATCAGATTAAAGGTTATGAGAAATAACATTATTAGAGCAAAAATTATTTCACTTTCTTTACTCGTTTCCAAACTTATTTGACCTCAGTATTCTTTTTTAGGAATTTTTAAATTTTAATTCTAGTGTAGGTTACAGTGTTGTATTAGTCTCAAGTGTACAATATAGTGATTCAGCAATACCCAGTGCTCATCATAAGTGTACTCTTAACCCCTTCACCTATTTCACCCATCCCCCCAACCACCTACCCTCTGGTAGTCCTCTGTTCTCTATAGTTTAGCCTGTTTTTTAGTTTGTCATTTTTTTCCTTTGTTTGCTTGTTTTGTTTCTTAAATTCTGCATGAGTATGTGTCTTTTTCTGACCGACTTATTTCACTTAGCATTATACTCTCTACATGCATCTATGTTGTTGCAAATGGCAAGATTTCATTCTTTTTTATGGCTGAAAAATATTTCATTGTGTATACACATATATATATCTCACATATTCTTTACCTATTCATCAAAACCACAATGAGATATCACCTCATACCTGTCAGAATGGCTAAAATCAAAAGCTCAAGAGACAAGAGGTGTTAGTGAGGATGTAGAGAAAAATGAACCCTCCTACACTGTTGGTGGGAAGGCAAACTGGTGTAGCCACTCTGGAAAACAGTGTGGAGGTTCCTCAAAAAAGTAGAAGTAGAACTACCCTATGATCCGGTAATCACACTACTCGGTATGTACCCAAAGAATACAGAAACACTAATTTGAAAGGATATATGCACCCCTATGTTTACTGCAGCATTATTTACAATAGCCAAGATATGGAAGCAGCCCAAGTACCCATCAATACAGTGTTCCTTTTTAAGGAATGTATTAACATTTCTTCTAAAAAAAAAATCAATTGCAGAATACTAACCTATTTCATGGGGCTGTCATGAGGTTAAAGCTCATGATATATCATGTACCTCCCATGCATATTAATTAAAATCTTTCTCTTATAAATCCATTCTATTGCCTAAGTGTCCCACTTCTGACCTCTTCTGTTCCTATTCCTGTCACCACAGTTCAGGTCTCATCTGGCTTAAAGGCAACACCTTCCAAGGACTCATCTACTCTCTCACCTCTTCAGCTCATTCTCCACCCGAAACCTTTCTGAGGTGTAAATATGAGCACTGTCTTCCAGGTAAAGAACAAATTCCTTAAGATACACACCCTTCTCAACTTGGCCCCAAGTCCTTTCCCAGTGTCTTGACACACCCTCTCCCATTTGAGGCCACTCCTGCACAGTTCTGGGGGCAGCATTTACACTGCAATGTTTTAGGGTCCCAGCAGCTAATTTCTCTGTTAATGAAATATCTGTGCTTTCAAGGCTCTGCCTTTTCACATGTCAATTTCTTGGTCTGTAAAAGCCACCCCACACCCATCCCTTTCTCCATCTGGCACACAATTCATCCTTCAAAGCCAACCCAAATGTCACTTCTTCTGTGAGGTGTTCCAATGAGTTAGTCACTCCTTTTGTGGACTCCCGTGGCACTTTGTTCTCAGCTCTGTCCTGGGGAGCTATTAAAACTCAGGAACAAAAGTGAAAAGATATAAACAGTGATTCAGAAATTATTAATTCCTAAGGAGTTTTTTTTCACCCAAATCCCACCTACTACATACTGTTCTTGATTTTACACACACACACACACACACACACACACACACACACACACACACACACGATCCAGGGAAAAACTGGAAACAAAAAGCCTCAACATAATCAAATAAATTCAGAAACCATCAGATTCATCCAAATGAATCAGACCTGATCTCATTTTGAAATACCTGATGGTGTCTTGACAACTTCTAAATGTCAAAGGAGTTTCGGGGACCAGCCAAAAAATTTTAAGACTCTCATAAGTTTCCAAAATATAATTTCTAAATTGTAACAGTGTTTTCTTTATACATGTGCAAAACTTTTAGAATTCAATGGGGAAATAAACCTTCATTTCAAAAATTAACTTTGAAATTGGGAAATAAAAACATATGCTATTTCCAGGCACTGGTCATAATAATAATAGCTACCATTCGCTGGGGGCCTCATGCCAGAATCCTCAGGGCACTCCCTGCAGATTCCTGCATTTAAATCCTACAGCTACCCAATGAAGGAGTCATTACTCCTATTTTACAGACAAGGAATTTGGTCAAAAAGGTCAAGTGAACTCAGCTAGACATTGTCTGATGAGGACCCAAATCCAGATCTTCTGAGTCCTTGGCCAACTTAGTCTATAAGCTACAAGAGAGTATCAAAAAGCCAGGCCGACTGGGTAACTTCTTTACAGCGCAAATAACCAAAGATTTGCTCTGACTGTGAACTTCAAAGGGGGAGCCTTCTTTAACCAGGGGGATTTAACAGGAGCGATTCACTTCAGAATTATATACTAATCTCTTATAGTACTAAGAGAAATTATCATCAGTATTTTTATTTCCTCAGAAAAAGAGAAAGTATAAAATTACCTTAAAAGGGATATATGTCTATTTTCTATTTATTTTGACAGACCTATAAACTCAATTTACGGAAGATTAGTTCTAAGGCCACAGGAGTCTGTTAAGCTAAAATTTATCTATAATATCTCAAAAACAATAGGAGGAAAATCCTGCACTTCATGTAAGAACTGTTGGACAGCAATTGATTTTGTAAATAAAGTACAGATAATATTAAACCAAGGTTTTGTAAATCCAGGTCTAATTTCTTTACTTCTTCAATCATACCAGTGTTTCTCATCCTGCATGAACATGGTAATTTTGATTTACATTTTCTTTGTACTACTCAGCTCACTTCTCTTTTGTCAAGTACTGGATAATCGAAAACAAAGACTACTGTGATTTAGTAAGTGCAAGAGTGCTGCCAGCACTGGCCCCATCTTTGGCCTTCCATCTTGTTCATGTTCACTCGACGACCTCTCTTGAGGCTAGTGTTCTGCACTCCTTGGAGATTAATCTACATACCTTAGAAATGCCCACCAAGGCCGGGATGGGGAGTGGCTTCTTTTGCCTCCCATGAATTTGTTAGAGATAACACAGTCTTTCCCCTTCCTGTTGTCAGGTGGTGCCATGAGATCTAACTAAAGGTTAGTTATCAATTAGGTCTATGCAAACCCTCTGATCTCACTACAGTGAGATCTTCTGTGTGTCCCATAGCTCTGTAAAATCTGTGGACTAAGGTCTGGACATTGCGGAGAACAACTGCCCAGCTATGTGGTTGCCTGCCCAATCCCCAGTCAGTAAGTTACCCTGAATAAAATTCTATGCAAACTGTATGGAGTGGCCTGTTTCCAGTCTCAAAGTGCCTTCTCAGTTTGGGGGATACTTTACTGTCCACCCCCACCTTCTAACATTAAATCTTCTGATAACACAAGAATTCTACACCATAACAAGGACCTTGAATTTAACTATTTTGTAAATACATAGTTATTTTTATACGGTCTTTTAATAAGAATGGAGATCATTTTAAGATATGTCTGCTTGTTTATACTTTCTGAAAATACAGCAATAAATTATAGAGATATCCAATGGAAAGATAGCATTGTAGTGTTTCTCAAATCTTATGCAAATTTAGTCAGTCATAAATACTACAAACCAACCAGTATCTTCACCTCTGTGATGACTCACCTAATTTATATGGCACTTGGTTTTCCAGAAGAATAAGAAATGCAAGAAAAAAATAGCATGCTACACTCGATGGAGTGCTGAATAAAGCAAGTATGAAAAGTAATCACAGGAAAAAAAAGGAAAAGTAACCACGGAATTCTGCATATTGCTTAAATTGTTTTTTTATGATAGAGGGCATATTTGATAAGCAAAAAAGAATTTCAAAAAATTTTAATACTCTTTCCATTTTAGTGAGTCAACATCTATTTATTGAGTACCTGTTGTGTACCACATACTACTACCCCTTAGGGATGCAGTGGGATGGATATGCTACCACTGCCACTCACAGGCTACTCACATAGGGAATAAAGACAGTAAACAAATAAATGAAAATGTGATGGACACTAAAGTGGAAGAGAAATATAGGGTGCTTTGGGTTTGCATTAATAAAGAGTCTAGATTGGTAAGAGCTTTCCTGTGGAAAGACCTATAAGATAAGATCTGAAGAATGAACAGGAGTTAAGTAAACAAATAGGGGGAAATAGTGAACAAGAAGTTTAAGTGAAAGAAATAACAGAAAAGCAGGCCCAGAGGCTGTAGGGAGAAGTCCAGTGTGGTTGGAGAAGAGCACAAAGCAGTGCGCCAAGCAGATCTCCCTGTAGGATTGGACGGCTCATACCTCCAAGATGCTGGGAGTGCTGCTGGCCAAGAACCCTCAACTATAAGCCTCCTTTGTGGATTTCCACCTGCTGAAGAAACCTACCCTGCCTGGTTGTGCCTTGTTCCAGTGGCATTTAGGGAGTATCCAATGCAGGGGTATAAAATTCTGGCCACTTGGCACAGCTCCAAGGCCTCCACTAGGGGAAGGGGAGACCGTCACTGGGGCTACCTCGAGCTGGACTTCTCCCTCTATCCAGTTAGGCTTTCTTCTCCACCTTCCCTCCCAAAGGTGTTGCTCTCAAGGGCACTATAAGCCAGCGTCTTAAAAATCAAAAGAAAACAAAGGGCTGTAGCATAGCGGATGAACTAGAGTGGAACACAAACAGGGCCCCAGCAGAGCACCGGCTGTGGGTGAACAGGCTGGGACAGTGCTGGGGGCTGCGGAGGGGGGCGCTGTTGGACAGTGGCTGCAAGAGGGGGGCTAGTGGACTGTCTCCAGCTACAGCGCCTTCAGGATTCACCCCAGCTTCTAAGCCCAGGTCACACTCTTCCCCAGCAGCTCCCAGCCAATGACTGAGCACAGCAGCATATCAGCATCTTGTCGTTTCTGCTCAAAACAGGCATTCTGTAAAGGTGACGTTCGCTCCGGCGCTTCTGCTGGACAGCTGAAGTGTCAGCTCCGCCACAGTCTGAGGGTCTCAGCCCAATCCTCTCCCACCCCAGCCCTTCTCCCACCACGTTTCTTTTCACGGGAGTTAGATGTGACCTGGGGCCATTCCTCCTACTGACACAGTGATGAATCAGCAGTGCTTAGTCCTGATTAAATGTGGGCGGTGAGAGAAAGAAGGGTCTAGAATAACTGCTAGATTCTGGCTTACGCACCTGAGGCAGGAACACGGAAAGGGGAACAGATATAGGGTGATCCTAGGTCCACCTCGGTCGGGCTAAGAATAAGGTACCTTGGAGAAATCCATTTTAATCCAGTGACCTAACGGTACAAAGGGCACAGTTTGGGACACCAGATTGGAATTTTGTGAACTTCTTTCCAAGGGTGACAATATTCACTAATGACTTTGAATATTTCACTTCACTACGAATTCCAGTGAGGCGGCTGATGTGGTATGTGGGCCTTAGATTCTAAAACCAGCACCTATTAGTTGGAGAGTTTCCCAGTCATAAATGGGGATGATAATTCCTACCTGACAGGGTGGCTGTGACCCAGCACAATGGCAGAGATAGAGCAGTTCAAAAAAAAAAAAAAAGGTTTATTTTCTTTTCCTATCTCAATGAACATGCTTGTTCAGCACAAGCAATACTAACCCTTCATTAGATGGCCCTAAATGCACTTGTAGGGACTGTGCCCTGTAAAACCTGGCTGGCATCAAAATGCCTTCCCAATGTGTAGCATGTCATAATTGAAGTGCCTCTGCCTATGGAGCAGCTAAGGCAGAGGGTATTTCCTGTAACAAAGGCAAAAAGAAGAAAATACCTCCCTACCATGGCATCCAAACAGGAGACTACAGGTTCCAAGTAGTACCTACTGCAGTGCAAAATAAAAACAGTCATGAAAAGAACACAGTCTATCACACCATAGATAACACATATTTAGAACTGTTTTATTAAATTTTTTATAGCATAAAAAAAAGCAATTTACTTCTGCTTAAGAGTGGATGTACGATAGCCTCATACTATTTTTCACTGTCTCCCTTTGTCAAGAAGGCCGTTGTTGATGTATTTACTGGAGAACTAGAATTTGTATGCAACCAGTGAGGGAATGAAGATTCATCCCGTAAGATCTGCTTGACTGATGGCTGCAGAAACCAAACCTGCTTGCAGATGTGGAAATACACATGGCTGATTGTTTCTGTGCCCTTGCGCTACATGCCATAGACTACCCAGCCTTCCTAAAATATTGATTTAATATTTTGACAAAGAAAACAATTTCTCGACGTGCCAAGTAATGCCTGAAGCCACTGCAGACAACTTGGCAGCAAATTCCCTTGAAAAAGTTTTTCCTATGAAAAACGGATCATTTGCCTCTCCACTGAGAATTTTAAAATTCACTTTTCTCAGCTAATATAAAGTTACCACTGATTTCCTGAAAATCCAAACACTTTTGAAACCCCAAAATTATGATGACAAAGAAATATTTCCAATTCACTTCAGCACCAAGCTAAATGAGGAAAAATGTTCAGGATTCCCCAAATCATAATCATTCCTCTTTGCCCAGTTCACATATACAGTAAGCAGAAGCAAAGTATTTATCGAGTCCATATGGACACTTGGAAATGTTAGCAATTGTGTTTAAACAAAATAAATTCAACTATGTCAGCATTTCAGGAATTTATAGCCAAAGACCACAGCTGAAGCATGCCAAAAATCTCATTCTAACCAGAAAGCATTTTCAAACTTTTCTAGAATGAACATTTTTATCACAATGATCACAGATTCTGAAGAGTTTAATTAAACACTGGCACCTGGATGGAAACAGTGACTTAAAGTCCCTGACAAGCTGGCAAGTCACAAAGAAAGGGTGTTTGCTCCCTAACAGTTGCAGATGACGAAAGGCAGTGACAGACGAATAATTAAATATGGCCTCGGCTATATGTTAAAATCTTCCTCATTTTTGTCCAGACCCCTGTGCAGAGTAGTGACAACACTCCCATGGATGGAAGCATAGCTTCTCCTATCTAAGGTAGACATCAATACAAATCCCCCAAGAAGTAACTACTACTTGAATTCCCATTTTGCAGATGAGAAATCTAGAGGCTTACAGTGAGCCCACTGCCCATCGTCAATCAATAACTAAGCCAGGAGTCCAATGTATGCAGTACTGGATCAAGACATCAGGCTCTTAACCATTACCTGTACTACAGTGAAAGATCTTTATGGCAGGAAAAAAGTCTTTCAGGACAATCAAGGCCAGCCAGACACGTATTCACAAAGCCAGAATGACTGACCCTGCATCAACCTCAGTGGCCAATTAGCCATTTTGACTTATTTAGCTTTAACTGAATCTCAAAAGGTGGGTACACAGGTCACCAAGAGAATAACACTAACACTACCTGGGCAACAAGCCATAGTAACAAGCTAGATCCTGTGGCATCAGACTGTCCAGGGAGCTGAGGCGAGTCCAGGTGAAATTCAGGCTATTCTACCAACACCACCGCCCATAACATAAATCTCCACCAAAATTTATCTGGATTTTGTGCCTGGGATGATTATACTAGTTTTAAGCCAGCATGTTCTCTGAGCATGAATCTAAATATACCAGAGTTAAGGAGACAGGGAAGAGAAGAGGAATAATTGTACTGGCAGCAAAAGAAGGTGTTAAGCTTTTGGATTCCACACATCAACTCATTGATCCAGCCATCAATCACAGATGTTCCCATCCATTCACACATGCTCTCACAAAACATTTTGAACACCTACTCTGCACAAGGCACTGCTTTAAGGGCTGGTGACTGTTTCACAAAGTCTTATTTTCAGTGATTCATAAATTGAGAATTAAAGGTTATGCTTATTTTAACTAATGATTGTCCAACTAATCTCCCTATACATTAATAGTTTGTTAGTTGATTAAGAAGCTGTTAAATGATACCATTCAGATGTGCTGTTAAATAAATATAAATCCAGTTTCTTTTTTTAAAACATTTTATTTATTTATTTGACAGAGAGAGACAGCAAGAGAGGGAACACAAGCGGGAGGAGTGGGGAAGGGAGAAGCAGGCTTCCCGCCCAGCAGGGATCCCGATGCGGGGCTCGATCCCAGGACCCTGGGATCATGACCTGAGCCCAAGGCAGATGCTTAACGACTGAGCCACCCAGGCGCCCCTAAATCCAGTTTCTAAGGAGTATATTTTCAGTACAAAAAAGGATCTACTTTTTAATAAAACTTTGCTATGAATCCTCTTGTAATTCTAAAGTATGAAAACCACTTTAACCATCTTCCTGGTTAGACTTTGTACACTTAATGCATTCAGCTTCTTCAAGGAGAAGTAAATGCATAAAATACAGCTGAAATGTAGCATTTTAATCGTGTTTATAATATTGTTACTATCCCATGGAAAATTCCATTTTCTCTCAGTAAAATTCAATGGGGTTTTATAATGAAAAGAATACGAAATTCTATCATCTTTTAAAGGCCAACATTAACGTTAGTGAGATACAGTTGTAAAGCTCTGTAAGATTAGCATTTACACTTGCTTTTTTAATCAATTGCTTACATTCTCAGTTAACTTCTTCACATTTCCTCCATCTCCCACCCACACACACACTCTTTTCCTCCTAGACTCAACTCTGCCAAATTCTAGGAGGAAAAATTTTCATTTTACATAACAACAGCCTGAAGATCTGATTTTCCCTGGGGTAAACTTGTTCCTCTGTACACAGATGAAAAGATATTTACCATCAATTGAGTTATTCAACCTGAAGAGGCAACTGTAGAACATTCCCTGGTAATGTATATTCCTAAAATGATGATGACCCAAAAAAAAAAAAAAAAAAAAAAAAAAGCGGGAGGGAGGCCAATTCCAATTGTTGCAAAGAAAATACAATCAGTTTCTTTTCAGTGTATAGACACAGGATGGGTGGGGGCTGCAAATGTGCATATGACATGTAATAAAACATTATCTGCTAAGTCAAAAAGATTTAACTATTTAAGTGCTCAGCATATGCATGTGTTGTCTGAGCACACAACGTCAGGTCCAGGGTTCTAATCTAGAAATTCTAAGCACTGTGAAAAGGATGAATGAAGTGCAGATGCAAATCCCAGTCAGGGAACCTGACGTTATGTAACCATATAGAGTTCCCTGAGCCTCTGTTTCTGCAGCTGAGATGAGATGCTCACCCCACAGAATTGTTATTTGTGAGAGCAAGATAAATTATAAAACTCACATAATCCAATACCTGACTTGGTAGGTGTTCAATCAGTGACAGTGGTTCTTGCTATTTTTACTTTATTATTAATATTACTGAAAAGATTAAAATATTAAACCATTAATATAATCTTATCTGGGTGAAAATAGACATGCTTGTCATCTGATCTCATTTTACTTCTAATTCTTCCCATTTAAATGGCTGCAAAGACTGAATTTTAAAGGGAAGAGAAGAGTTGTTCAAACTAGTAAATTTTCAGTCTAATGAAAATTGTATTACCCAAGAAGCAGATCCTAATCCTTTGTGGGTATGAGAAAACAGTAGAAATTTTTTAAATAATTAAATTTTATAAATTTAAAGTAAATTTTTTAAGTAGAAACAGCACTAACAAAGTTGGTCTTGGCATCCCTATTTATAAAGGGCATTTTTTAATGCATTGAGTGTGTAACCATTCCCCACAACATTGTTAAGAAACATCAATAAAAACGATAATAAAAACAAGTGTTCAGTAACTTTCAGTGTAACATTTTTTTTTTGCTAACTTTTCCCTAAAAGCATACTTCTGGGAAACCAAGAGCCTACAGAGAATGTCTCCTCAGACAGCGCCCCATTTACAGCATCAAGACCAGCCATCCAGGCTAGCAAACCTGAGGCTGCCAGGGAAGCACCTGGGATTAGACAGGGACCCACAGGTCCATAAACTGAAAGATTCAAGAATCAGGTGGATTTGTAAAGGCAAAACAAGCAAACACACCAACAAAAACACATGTTACTTAATTCCAGAAGTAGCCCTTTTCTGCCGTCTTATATGGTGTGCTCCTACCAGTGGTAAAAGACATTTCCACCTCGCTCCTCTTAAAGACTGGCTAATGAGGGAGAAAATAACTTCACAAGCTAGGATCTAGAATAGAGGAGCCATACTTCAAAGAAGCCCAAATGGGGACCTGAAACAAAATGAAGGTAGAGAGATAATCTGATGTTTTTAAATGTTTGCTGAATTACACTTGGGCAGAGCCTGGTGTCAGGGGACTGCAGTAGGGAGGAGGCTGCCAGAAAGAGGAAAGTCTCAGAAAGAAAGAGCAGGTTAAGCAAAATCTCCTGCTGCCCCACACATTTAAGTCTACCACAAATGGGGTGCCTGGGTGGCTCAGTCGGTTAAGCGACTGCCTTCGGCTCACGTCATAGTCCCAGGGTCCTAAGGATCGAGCCCCGCATCAAACTCCCTGATCAATGGGGAGCCTGCTTCTCCCTCTCCCTCTGCTGCTCCTTCTGCTTCTGCTCTCTCACTGGCACACTCTCTCTCAAATAAATAAATAAAATCTTTAAAAAAAAAAAAAGTCTGCCACAAATGCACATGTCCTGTATGGTTGGCATCTCCAAGAAGAAAATCCAAAAGAAAAGTCTGTGCCCTTGTCTTTAATACATAGTAACAGGCACAGGACAGAAAATTAAGCCCCACTTTTTTTTTTTTTTTAAGATTTTATTTTGAGAGAGAAAGAATGAGAAAGAGAGAGGAAGCTTGAGTGTGTGTGGATGGGGGAGGGGCACAGAGAGAGAGAGACTTTCAAGCAGACTCCACGCTGAGCACAGAGCCCAACACAGGGCTCGATCTCACAACCCTGAGATCATGACCTGAGCCGAAATCAAGAGTTGGACGCCTAACTGACTGAGCCACCCAGGTGTCCCATCCCAGACTTTAAATAAGGTAGAAATGACTAGATGAAAGTCTCCCAAAACCCACCCCCACCAAATTGCTATTGAGGACTCCAATTTGCACTGCAAATGGGAAGGGGTTTGAGCAAACTGTACTTGTATTTCAAAGGGAGCTAGTGTATGTCAGCTTACCCCTGCATCAGACAGGTATCTGAGTTCAAATGAGATGCTAGGCAGTAAAGGAAGAGAAATAGTCAGGTCTGGCAACAAGATCCTCAGAGACTCTGATCTGCCCTCATCTCTTGAACCTCTTTCTCAATAAGGGAGGCTGGATCCCATGATGAGCAATTGGAGGTACAAGAAGAATCAAAAACTTGAATGCACCCTGTCTGCCTCATCAGGATAGAGGCAGCCATGGCTAAGGACAGACATTTTGTGGGGACTGCCAGTTTGAGAAAGCCAAACCCTACACGTCTCAGAAACTACCAACAGACTCTGCCTCTTCAAGCAACCAATTCAGAGGATGAACATAAATGGCTACTCAGGCAGAGTCAAAGGCCAGGAATAGAAGGAAAGGCTGACGGGGCGGAGAACATTCCCTGTGTTCTGGAGATGAAAGGAGACCTCCATGTTCACTGGGATGCTGTAAGGGAAGCAGCCAGAGAGATGCCAGAGCAATTCTAACTAGTACTTAAGTATTTGTGTATTTGCAAAATTACACACGCGCGCACGTGCGCGCACACACACACACTCTTGTTCTTTATCCAATCACTGAATTTCTATATGAAATATAACTTTTTTCCCCTTGTAAGGAGTCATGAGATTATATAATGACTTCAGATTATGTAACTAGGAAGTTATGAAGTTGCTAGATTATGTAACATTTAAGAACCATGGATGCATTTATTTTCTTTCGACCTATGATGTAATTCTCACTGGAAAACATGCATAAATTATGAGGTGTTTGCACATGTAACATTTTAAAACTGGCTAGCAAAGGCATTAGCTCGCTGTTACATAAGTCATTCTTCCATACATGAAAGTCAATTACTAAAGGAATATTAGCTTGGCTTATCAGCTTTAAAATCATAGAATTTAGTAAACTAGAGTCATATTGACACTAACTGTTTCCATCTTACTTGGTTTTAATTCATTGGTAAGTTTCTTATTGCTTGTTTAAAGAATCCAATCTAATTTTGCTAAGCCATCCTAAAGGTGCTGAGAATTACTAAATTGTAAAACTGGTTATACATTAATAATCCACAAACACAGCCATGAAATGGACCTCATTATAATCCTGACTATTCCACTTTTAAGACTTCTTCTTGACAGCTACTTCTGTGGCTACAACCTTCTACCAATGCAACTCTTGAATACCCTCAACCCTACAAGTTCTCTAGGTTACTATGATTCCCAGTTCCCTGCCTGTCTCCAGCTTCCCTGCTGGCTTCAAATTTCCCTGCACCATCACACTCCAAGGTCATCCATTTTGCCCTCTCATCAAACACCCTAAAATTCCCCCCTCACTGGCTTTCTGTCCTACCCATATTACCATCTTCCACCACAGGTCCCCCTGTGTTTTCCACTGCTGAGCAGTCAAAGAACTGGAAAAAAAACATGTAACTGTCCTAAGAAATCTGACTGCAAAGTTATATTATGCAGCCTTAGCTGGATACTAATTTGGTTTGGCAAGTTTTTTTATTCATATCTATTGCATTTTCCATAAGAAGCTGTCCTGAACCTTCCCTAGGTTCTTCAAGTCTCCAAGTCACCCCCTTACCAAATAGACAAAAATAAAGAAAGTTACACTCAATTTTCTCCCCTTTACCTTAAATCTATCATAATCATTACTCTTTTCTCTTCCTTCTCACCAAATTCAGGAATATACATTTGAACCAGTTTAATAAATATTTTATTGAGAACATACAATATAAGCCAAGAATTCTACTGAACATGTACCTGGCAGAATCAGTGACCCCAGTCTTTAAATCCATGACTGTATCTGGTGGAGTCTAATGGGGACTATAGAAACCAGAAATTGAAATAGGCTATTTTGTTAAAATGAGCCCAGTGTAAGTGGAAAGACTCACAGAGTGAGGTCAACAGTACAAGGCTAATTAACCAAGCCCCAACACCTACTGAAGCCTGGACCTACCCCTGCTAGAGATAGCTCCATCCTCAGCTCTGCCCTATTTTCTCTATTGTCAATTTCATTTCCATATATTCTCAGCCTAATTCACTCAAGTAACTATTATTCTTACGGAAAAGAAAAAGAAAAATGAAACCGTAAACTCATTTCACGATTGTGTCAAGCAACCACTCCATCTATTAACATTTTCTTTCACAGAAAGGCACCCCTAAATATTAGTCGCTGCCTGTTCCTTTCTAGATTCTGCTGCTTCTCTCAAAGGCCACTAACGTGACCATGATTTAAACTTGTTTCAATAGAATTAAGAGTCTCTAATAGATTTTAGGAGGAGAAAAAAAAAAAACAATAAACGCTATCCCTTCCCTTCTAGAATAAAGTTTCACACAGAATACGAGACTCAGGAAAGCCAAGGATTCATTTCTCAGAGAACGTAATGGACAGGACCACCCCTGTGTGGGCATCTTTTCGGTCAGGGATCAGTTCCAAACTCTGAAGAACGCAGGTATGATTATTCATGGAAACCAGATGGATACATGGCTTCCTTTAGTTATAAGCAATTTTCATGCCATTTATCTATAACACTCAATCAAGCGCTGACTTCCAAAATATTTAGATGCTAATGTGATCATGAGGAAAAATAGGAAAAGAATGAAATTCTAATGCTTATTACTGTCAAGTAAATATTTCAGAATCCCCACAGAGCACACATATCAACTATATTGTTAGTAACGGAAATATTTTTCCTAACTTGGCTCAAATCACTAAGCATGAGCTTCAGGAGAGTACAAGTGGACAGAAATGATCCCATGGCTAGGTCCTTTCTCCTGTGATCAATAATCAATGCTCCCTAACCAGGCAGGAATCAGAGTGTAGCTGCCAAGGGCCTGGGATCCCTAAACCACCTGGATCATACCCAGAGGAGGGAGCTCAGGGCTCCTGCCCTGCTCGCCCACTGACATTCTTTTCCCTAACCTGCCAAAATCATGGCTTCTCAGACTTTTCTCTCTTCTTGCTTCTCCCCTTGGTATATATTTTTCTTTTTGTTGACAACAATCTGATGTGCCTGGAAACTGCTTCAAGTACCTATGCTCCACTTGGGATCATTTTAATACTTTTGCAGATGGTCTGGAGCATTATTTTTTTCTCAAAATGAGCCGTGAACTCTTAAATCATTTTTGCCATACTTCTGCACTGGCATATAAAATACACTTGGGATGAGTCAGCTTTTCACTAAACAACAGTGTCATTAATTAACAATGGAAAGTATACCAACTCCATTTGTCACAGCATAATGATTATCCCAATCATCCAGGATACCTATATTAGTTTGGGTTTCCCTGCAGAAGACACTGAGACAAGGACTTGGGTTAGTGTGTGTTACCTGAGATAGTTTATTCAGGAGGTGATCCCAGGGAGCACCAGTCAGAGAGTAAGGAAAATATTACTGAAGAGAGAGGAAAGCCAGTGAAGGGAGTGGGACAGAGCAGGCACTGCTGGGACTCAGTCCCCCTGGGATATTCTAAGGAGACATGAATAACGTACCTCAGACCTGTCCCACAGACAGACGGGGAAAATGGACATTTGTTTTCTGATTCCAGTCCTTCACTGGCTGAAGGCTGCCCCTGGGAGAGTTCACTTGCTGGCACCAGCACCAGCACTTCCAGGCTGCTCTGAACCAGAAGAGTAAGCTCTCTCAGTGCTGAACAAAGTGCTCTGGAAAGGGAGCTCAGGCACCCAGCACCTAACATGGGAAGCTGTCCGTGTGAATGGGAAATGCCCACCACAGGGAAACTCAGGGCTGGGCTAAAAGCACATCAACAGCATCTGCTATAGCAACCAACTCCTTGCTTTTGTCAAACCACCATGTTCTGCTGATTCACCTTTTAAGAAGTCTCCTTGATCCCAGTGTCATCAAATATGATCTACTATACTCATCTTCCAGTCTTTATCCCATTCCTACAATGGCTATCAGTCATCTCCTGTGACCACCCCTACCCTAGCCTCCCCACTGTCCACACATTGATGAGTTCTCATGAGGTCATGGTCCTCATGGACCTGCCCCACCGGTCCAACCTTACTAGTCACCAACTCTTCCATCTCTCCCTTTCATCAAGCAGCCTATTCCCTTCCTCCAGCAAACAATGATCCCTCTCAGCTTTGAGCCTTTCCTATACAGAATGCCCCACCCCTACCCATCATTTTGTGATCCACACTAGGAACTACCAACTCCTGAAGAGTTTCTTTGGCTGTGGATTGCACTCTCCTCCTCCTCCTCTGAACTATTCTAGTCCTGATGGCAAACAATGCCATTAAAAAAAAAAAATGTTTAAAGGGAGTGGAGCAGGAAGCCCTGGTCAAACTCAAGTATCCAAGGGGCAGAGACTGAGGTCCATGCTTCTTTCTTAAGTTCCTCCAACACCCACCAGAGTGCCCACTAGCCAAATACCACCAGGAACACATTTGTAGTAAATAAAGCAAGCTTTCTTTAGCTGTAGCAAGAGGAAGAGTTCACTAAAGGAAATTACAAGACGCTCATTTTGGAACTCAGATTTGTTCTGAGTGATTCCACAGAGGGCCTAGGAAAGTAGAAGCCAGATTTGGAATGGAAGCTGTCGGGAAGTGGGGGCAATTCATTATCCTGGCAAATTTAATCTAGAAGGCAGAGGACTAAAGCTGAGTTGGAGTCATCATTGATAAAGCAGCAACGATCACTCATGTCAGTCACAAGAGAAGGGTGTTTAATTACTTCTGTGGTTGCACAGTGTCCTTGTCTCTGTCTTGCTTCATACATACTCAAGGAGTAGCCTTGTGTGATTATTTATATTCTGTGAGAGGTATTTATGTTCAATTGGGAATACTGTGGCCTAGCTGCCAGAGCCATTTTTCACTTTCTCAAAAAGTTATTCAAAAGATACCAGAAAGACTTTAATCATTGTTGAATTAATTTCAAATTTATTCTAAACTTAAATGACAATGTAAACTTTAACTTATAATGTATAACTCCACCTTCCTGGCAGGCACCATGCACACAGAAGGGAGTAAGACATCTTGGCCTTGGACACAGGTCCATGAGCTCACAATCCAGAAGGAAAGGCAAATGTCTAGGCTGACACAACACAAGCACAAAAAGTGCCAAAACCTAAGTATGGATAAGGTACTGAGTTAGTGCATGGAACAGAGTATTAAACTCCATCTGGAGGGTGGGTGAAGTTTTCCAGGAAGACATGTCATCTGCAATGGATGTAGAAGAATGACTAGGAGTTGATCACCTAGAAAAAGAAGGGTGGAGGATGCCCTTCTGCAGCAGACACACCATATATAAAGGTGTGAGATGGCATAGGGCTTGGGAAACAGAACATAACACAATGTTGATGAAACAAACTTCACTCAAAACTAAAAAATATTTTGCAACAGAATTCAATGAATTTTCAAACTTAGACTATGTAGATATTACATTTTTCAGGTGTGGAAAGAGAGAATGTTATAAAACCTATGATGTAAAAATGTATTAGGCACTGACCTAAGGAGAAAACCCAAGAGGGTTAGATTAGAATACATGCATTTGATGGTGAAAGCAAAGGAAATAGGGACATACTGCTTGATTTCAAATATGTTTATCTTTGGTGGCTGAAAGTCCTCTTTCCTTTCTTCTCCCTCACTTTCCTAAATTCACATGTACCTCCAAGCTAAGTGAAATAAATCAGGACTCCCTGGTGCTGTGTCAGATTTGAGAAAGAGCTTGGATCACACAAAGAAAGGAAAAGGGTACTTTTGAAATACGGCAACGCAAAATGGTTTTTATCCTCTTAAGTAAGCTGAGTGTTGAAAAGGAAGTAAATTATTCCAAAACATAAATACTCTTATTTAAGGATCCCACTCTGGAAATTTCAGAGACAGTGTAGAAACAGAATACAAGTCAATCCAAAATAATGTATTTAAGTGTCCTTCCCTTGACTATGAGAGATTGGAAAAATTTTCAGAAACTTTTCCTACTAATATACAAAAACAAAAGCACAAATCATGGAAATAAAGCCAAACAACTTATAACATTATATAAGAGTCACTGAAGTTTTAAATATTTCTCATCCCTTGCCAATAAACATACACACATACATACACATATATATGTCTATGTGCATATAAAATTTCTATACTGTTAATGTTGAAGATCTAATATTTAAATAGTTTACTTTGTAAATCCAATGCCCTAAAATTTAATGCACACTTTTCTACAGTCCTTCAAAAATCAATACATTACCACTATTTAAGGTCAATTCATTTCTTTCTAGTTTGAAATTGAAATGATCCACAAATTACTTATAAATAAATGTTAATGGTAAGAAATGAGGGGTTTGGATACTACAATTAGAAGCATTAGTAATCTTAAACTTCAGAGTAGAAAAAACAATTTATTTCATTAGAAAAAAAGATGAACAACTAACTAGAACAGGGAAAGGATACAAATAAATCAACAAAAGGTCAAGAAAAACAGTCCACAGAGTAATACAAATAAGTGTTCCATGAACAGATGAAAAATGCTCAGCTTTCCTATTAATTAAGGGAGTGCATGAGACACCGTATTTTACATTACTTAGTATGGCCGAGGATGGGAAAGCACAATGTTGACAAAGATGGGAGGAAGAGTCTTCCTTTTCCAGAATCCAATCCCTGCCTGGTAGGAGTTCAACAGTCATTTAGGAAGACAAAGTGGCAACCGTAAAAAATATTAAAGTTGCTCATTACCTGTGGCTTAAGAATTCTTGCAACAGAAAAGCTTAAACAAGTAGACAAATACACTTAACATTCACTGTAGAAAAAAAAGAAAACAGAACCCAGTGTCCATCAAAACAGATCTGTCAAAATATATTATTGATGTATCTTTACCCACACATACACAATGGCATTTCTTACATTACTTACGTGCTTTATATGGAAGGTGTTCTCTTATTACTTAAGAGGAAAAATCCAACTGCAGAAATGTATATGTGTGCAGAAAGAACAAGAATCATATGATCCTCTCAATAGATGCAGAAAAAGCATTTGACAAAGTACAGCATCCTTTCTTGATCAAAACTCTTCAGAGTATAGGGATAGAGGGTACATACCTCAATATCATAAAAGCCATCTATCAAAAACCTACAGCGAATATCATTCTCAATGGGGAAAAACTGAGAGCTTTCCCCCTAAGGTCAGGAACGCGGCAGGGATGTCCACTATCACCACTGCTATTCAACATAGTATTGGAAGTCCTAGCCACAGCAATCAGACAACAAAAAGAAATCAAAGGCATCCAAATTGGCAAAGAAGAAGTCAAACTCTCACTCTTTGCAGATGATATGATACTTTATGTGGAAAATCCCAAAGACTCCACCCCAAAACTGCTAGAACTCATACAGGAATTCAGTAAAGCGGCAGGATATAAAATCAATGCACAGAAATCAGTGGCATTCCTATACACCAACAACAAGTCAAAAGAAAGAGAAATTAAGGAGTCGATCCCATTCACAATTGCACCCAAAACCATAAGATACCTAGGAATAAATCTAACCAAAGAGGCAAAGGATCTGACCTCAGAAAACTATAAAATACTCATGAAAGAAATTGAGGAAGACACAAAGAAATGGAAAAACGTTCCATGCTCATGGATTGGAAGAACAAATATTGTGAAGATGTCAATCCTACCTAGAGCAATCTACACATTCAATGCAATCCCCATCAAAATACCATCCACTTTTTTCAAAGAAATGGAACAAATAATCCTAAAATTTGTATGGAACCAGAAAAGACCCCAAATAGCCAGAGGAATGTTGAAAAAGAAAAGCAAAGCTGGCGGCATCACAATTCCGGACTTCCAGCTCTACTACAAAGCTGTCATCATCAAGACAGTGTGGTACTGGCACAAAAACAGACACATAGATCAATGGAACAGAATAGAGAGCCCAGAAATGGACCCTCCACTCTATGGCCAACTAATCTTCCACAAAGCAGGAAAGAATGTCCAATGGAAAAAAGACAGTCTCTTCAACAAATGGTGTTGGGAAAATTGGACAGCCACATGCAGAAGAATGAAACTGGACCATTTCTTTACACCACACACAAAAATAGACTCCAAATGGTTGAAAGACCTCAATGTGAGACAGGAGTCCATCAAAACCCTAAAGGAGAACACAGGGAGCAACCTCTTTGACCTCGGCCGCAGCAACTTCTTCCTAGAAACATCGCCAAAGGCAAGGGAAGCAAGGGCAAAAATGAACTACTGGGACTTCATCAAGATAAAAAGCTTTTGCAAAGCAAAGGAAACAGTCAACAAAACCAAAAGACAACCGACAGAATGGGAGAAGATATTTGCAAATGACATATCAGATAAAGGGCTAGTATCCAAAATCTATAAAGAACTCATCAAACTCAACACCAAAAGAACAAAGAATCCAATCAAGAAATGGGCAGAAGACATGAACAGACATTTTTCCAAAGAAGACATCCAAACGGCCAACAGACACATGAAAAAGTGTTCAATATCGCTCGGCATCAGGGAAATCCAAATCAAAACCTCAATGAGATACCACCTCACACCAGTCAGAATGGCTAAAATTAACAAGTCAGGAAATGACAGATGTTGGCGGGGATGCGGAGAAAGGGGAACCCTCCTACACTGTTGGTGGGAATGCAAGCTGGTGCAGCCACTCTGGAAAACAGTATGGAGGTTCCTCAAAAAGTTGAAAATAGAGCTACCATATGATCCAGCAATTGCACTCCTGCGTATTTACCCCAAAGATACAAAAGTAGGGACCCGAAAGGGTACGTGCACCCCGATGTTTATAGCAGCAATGTCCACAATCGCCAAACTGTGTGGAAAGAGCCAAGATGTCCATCAACAGATGAACGGATAAAGAAGATGTGGTATATATATATACAATGGAATATTATGCAGCCATCAAAAGGAATGAGATCTTGCCACTTGCAACACGTGGATGGAACTGGAGGGTGTTACGCTGAGCGAAATAAGTCAAACAGAGAAAGACATGTATCATATGACCTCACTGTTATGAGGAATTCTTAATCTCAGGAAACAAACTGAGGGTTGCTGGAGTGGGGGGTGGGGTGGGAGGGATGGGGTGACTGGGTGATGGACACTGGGGAGGGTATGTGCTCTGGTAAGCGCTGTGAATTGTGCAAGACTGTGGAATCTCAGATCTGTACCTCTGAAACAAATAATGCAATATATGTTAAGAAATTAAAAAAGAAGAAGAAGAATGTAGCAGGAGGGGAAGAATGAAGGGGGGGAAATCGGAGGGGGAGAAGAACCATGAGAGACGATGGACTCTGAAAAACAAACTGAGGGTTCTAGAGGGGAGGGGGGTGGGAGGATGGGTTAGCCTGGTGATGGGTATTGAGGAGGGCACGTTCTGCATGGAGCACTGGGTGTTATGCACAAACAATGAATCATGGAACACTATATCTAAAACTAATGATGTAATGTATGGGGATTAACATAACAATAAAAAATTTAAAAAAAAAAAGAAATGTATATGTGTGTAAAATGAACCCATTTTCATAAAGTAATAATAAGTCACTAATTGCATAGACCAAAACCATACATATACTGTGTTCTCATTTTATTTTTATTTCAGGCAGGACTTATTTTGCTTCAAGGGTAATTTCTGGGGATGCCTGGGTGGCTCAGTCAGTTAAGTGTCTGCCTTCGGCTTGGGTCATGATCCCAGGGTCCTGGGATCGAGCCCTGCTGTCGCTGTTCCTGTCGGACTCCCTGCTTCTCCCTCTGCCTCTGTCCCTCCCCCGCTCATGGTCTGTCTCTCTCTCAAATAAATAAAAATCTTTAAAAATAAAAAAGAGTAATTTCTGGCAACAAGATATAAAGAGAATGTAACTCCTCATTCCTGAAATCTAATATCTTTCGATGAAAATGTCTGTTACTACATTTGTATAAAATAGGTTTGTATAAAAATGTTATAATAAACCTCAAACCACGCTTTAATGGCACAAAAAGGCAATCTGAAGAAATGAAGATGCCATTATGATTTAAGTTATTTTCTTTAGTCAGTGAAAAATGCCTGAGCATGGTTAGCTCTGTTTGCAACTGCACCACCATGGTGTTCAAATATGGTCACAAACCTCAGAAACTGTCACAGTTATCACAACTACACATTCCAGAAAGAGGAATGAAAGACACAGGCAGCAGGAACTGGAGGGTAGCTGGTCCATCTCCCAGCACTGGAGCCACAAGGCGCAACTGGGGACCTTGCCTGAAACACTCACGGAAAATAAACAAGCAGTTAGAGAGGTACAAACTATATAATTAAAAACTGATGGCCAAGTGGCTTTTAAAATGTGTAGACCTGCCGTCCTACCATGTTATCTTTCACTGGAATTCTGTCCGCTCACCTATGTTACATATGTACATTCCTCCTTCAGGAGTCACTATCCGATCTCTAATGCTGTGAAAGGGAGCCAGTTACACATACGCTTAGCTTCATGAAATGTTCCAACAAGAATCCAGTGCTATGCACACAGCAGTCTCTTGTGATCACGCCTGCTCTTCCAGCTCAGTGTTTCTCAACCTTACACACTGACATTTTGCTCCAGACAACTCCTGTTGTGAGGGCTGTCTGGTGCATTGTAGGATGTTTAGCATCATCTCTGGCTCTACCGAACAGATGCCAGTAGCCCTACCTCCCAGTTGTGACACCAGAAATATCTCTAGACCTTGCTAAATGTATGCTGGGGGATAAAATTATGCTAGGTTGGGGTGCCTGGGTGGCTCAGTTGGTTAAGCGTCCAACTCTTGATTTCAGCTCATGTCATGATCTCAGGGTTGTGAGATTATGCCCCGCGCAGGCTCTGCACTCAGCAGGGTCAGCTTGAGATTCTCTGTCTTCCTCTCCCTTTGTCCCTCCCTCATGCTCTCTCTCTGTTTCAAATAAATAAATAAATCTTAAAAAAAAAAAAAAAACATGCTGGGGCTCCTGGGTGGCTCACTCAGTTAAGTGTCTGCCTTCGGCTCAGGTCATGATCCCAGGGTCCTGGGATGGCTCCCTGCTCAGCGGGGAGTCTGCTTCTCCCTCTCCCTCTGCCCCTCTCCTCTGCTCGTGCTCTCTCTCAAATAAATAAATAAAATCTTTTTAAAAAATTATGCTAGGTTGATAACCACTACTCCAGATAAAAGTATATAAATTCCAGTAAAACCATTAATGGGTTTCAAAAGAGAAGAGGGAAGAAATATACTGCAAAAAAGCACAAAAAAATGATTAAAATAAATCTAGGTTGAAAGTTTTAAAAAGATGCATTAAGAAGAAGCTTACTGGATGCATTATTCAATAAGCTTCTAAATGTGGATAAGGAGTTAGGATTGCCTTTCTTCTTAAAGATAATTAAGAAACATATTCTGAGTTTTCTTAAGTGAATGTGTTGGTGAATATCTATTCCTTTGGTGACCAAACACTTCTCATTTAGCACCTATGTGCATGCTTATGGACTGGAGGAAAATACCTTGATTTTTATTTTTAAGATTTATTTCTTTATTTTGGGGGGGGGAAGGGGTAGAGAGAGAGGGCCAACACAGGGCTCAATCTCAGAACCCTGAGACTACGACCTGAGACGAAACCAAGAGTGAGATGCTTAACTGCTTAATCGACTACGCCACCCAGGCGCCCCAATACCTTGATCTTTGAAATCAAAGTTTATATTCTAATTCCACCACTTCGAACTCTATGACCTTGAAGAAGCTGTATCATCTCTCCACATCACTAATGTGTATAAAGTATATGATAATAGTCTTTCATGTGGGTTAGTATGAAGATTAAGAGATAACACAGGTAACACACCTACCACAATCCTATTATAAGGTAGGTAAATAAGAAGTATTTTCATCCTTCCTCCTCACAGGATTTAACAGAGGAAAGAACTACCAGTGGGAAAAAGCCTGGGATGGCACTTTCTTCACTAAAGGAGAGGGACTTAAAAGCTTCTGCTCAGGAAACTAGAAGACAGAGAAAGGGTGCTCTCCCAAATAAAAGGCAGTGGTCACAGAGGCAGGCGAGTGACGGAAAATCAATCTTGGCTCCAGTCACCTTTTGGGGAATAACAGAGTGTGATTCACTGCTGAACCATCTTTCTTTCATTCTTAATTTCACAAAACTTTTTATTGGTTCTTCAGAGATTTTATGGTCCTTTTAAACTTACACATTAAGGAGTTACTAGGGATCATATAACATCATCTTTTCATGTAATACACTTTACAATGCTGATTAAAGTGTTGTGCCCAGGATCTAGGTCTCTGTTTTGTAAAATATACTTTAATTTTTAGAGCAGTTTCAGGTTCAGAGCAGAACTCAGTGGAAAGTACAGAGAGTTTCCATATACGCTCCTCCCCACACACGGGTACTACCTTCCCCACCATCAACATCACATCAACATCAAAATCATTCTAAGGGTTTTAACAAATATATAATGACATATATGAACCATTTTAGATCACACAGAATAATTTCACTGCCCTAAAAAATCCTCTGTGCTCTGCCTATTCATCCTTCCTTTCCCCCAAATCCCTAATGATCACTAACTACTAATCTTTACTGTCTCCATAGTTTTGCCTTTTCCAGAATGCCATATAGTTGGAATCATACAGTATGAGCATTGGTATCTTTCACTTAGTAATATGCATTTAAGGTTTCTCCATGTCTTTTCATGGCTTGATAGTTCATCTTTTTAGTGCTGAGTAATATTCTTTTGTCTGGATGGACCACAGTTTATTTATCCATTCACCTACTGAAGGACATCATGGTTACTTTCAAGTTTGGTGACTATGAATAAAGTTGCCATAAATATCTGTGTGTACATTTTTGTGTGAACATAAGT
Source organism: Halichoerus grypus (assembly GCF_964656455.1). NCBI lineage: Eukaryota > Metazoa > Chordata > Mammalia > Carnivora > Phocidae > Halichoerus > Halichoerus grypus. Next base: position 65,682,890 of record NC_135718.1, read on the forward strand.
TTTCAACTCATCTAGGGAAATATCAGAGAGTGCAATTGCTGAATTGTATAGTAAGAATATGTTTAGTTTTATAAGAAACTGCCAAACTGTCTTCCAAAGTGGCTGTACCATTTTGCATTTCTACCAGCCATGAACGAGAGTTCCTGGTGCTCCACATCCTCACCAGCATGTGGTGTTGTCAGTGTTTTGGATTTAGGCCATTCTGATAATATGCACAGTAGTATCACATTGTTTTAATTTGCAATTCCCCAACAACATATGATGTTGAGTATCTTTTCATATGTTTATTTGCCATCTGTACATCTTCTCTGGTATGCTGTCTGTTCAGGTCTTTTGGCCATTTTTTGATTGGGTTTTTCATTTCCTTATTGTTGAGTTTTAAGAATTCTTTGTATATTCTAGGTAACAGTCCTTTATCAGATCTGGCCTGTGCAAATATTCTCTCCCTGTCTCTGGCATGTCTTCTCACTCTCTTGATGCTTTCACTTTTTCCATTTATTTTCTCACCCCTCCATTCCACTCTAAATTTGTTTCCTAATTAAGTTCATTGAAAATCTTTCTTTAAAAAAAAAAAAAAACTGGCAGATATGTTTACTTATTTCAGGCTTAGAGGACAATTGAAAAACTAAAACCATCTTCTTCTGTGGCCCTGATAGAGGAGAGAGAGGAGAGACTGGAAGGAGCAGCTGGCCTGCAGCAATTATTAGATGAACAAGTAAGCCAACCCTTGGGGGCTTCAGAAGGGAAGACAGGGGAGCCAACTGGAGATCAAGAAATGAACGCAAGCTCAGGTCCTTAGTCCTGCTAGTGTATCACATAGCATAAATCACCTCACCTGTAAGACTGTGTGTATGCGTGTGTGTCTGTGTGTGTGAGTACACATGGTATTCAGAAAGGGTCTCAAATTTGTATATTTGGCAGTATCTACAAATGTAGTCATTCATGTAGAAAGAGATGTACTGACCAATTATACATTTAAAATACACGCTAATTTTATAAGCTTTTTATTAACTATACTGGGAACTTTAGGAACTAGAAATACCACAGATCTCCATCCTCCTCTGAGAGGTCCTACTTAGACCATGTTCTCTCTAACCAGAGTAACTATTAGTACACTGCATATAAGTTATCAAGTTCTTTGGCTGAATTCCTACTCTTGGCTCCCAATTAGCATTCATCAACTGATGATCAGTCACATTAACAATATATACAAATATGTTAAATACAAAATCTTTCTCCCCAGCAGAAAGACAATGGCTCCTGAGCAGGTCAAAGAAACTGCTTTCAAAGACTGAAAAGCAGAAAAGCAAGCAAAATTTATAACACATTCTGAGATTATTTTCCTTTTAAATCCATCTTAGAAGATAGTTTAATGACAAATCAAAAGCTCTCTTCCTAAGGAAACAACACATGAAGATATGAAATACAAAGTTAAAATTCAGAAGCAGGCATTTTTTAAATATGTATACAGTTATGTATGGTTTCATGTTTTTCTTAATTCTTAAATCTAACTCCCCCTGAAAAAGGAGGCGTTATCTAAAAAAATAAGGATATGCTAAATTTAACCTACTTTCAAATCACTGTAATTCCCACGGACTGAGGCATTATGAAACTGATGATTACCAGTAGTGACTGTAATTAGCTGTACTAGGGCCACTGAAGGCTACATCTGAAAACACCCTGGAATAAGGAAAGGTGTTCAGAAAGGTACTATCTCACCCAGGTGGATTTGGGGCTCTGAAAATAGACCTGAGTTTGTTTGGGGTCTGCTACTTACTAAATGTAAAACCCTGGGCAAGTTATTCTACTTCAGGTGGCTTAGTTTGTTTACCTGTAAACTGAAAATATCACCACAAAATTCATAGGTTGCTCTGATCATTAAATAAGATTAGATATGTAAAATATTCCGCATAGTGTGTGGCCCCAGCTCAGTCTCAACAAACAGTGGTATTCGGTATTATTGGTGATCTGTCAATTATGTAACCAAACACTCATTAAAACAGCCACAACAACTCTGGCTGGAAGAGGCTGCATCTTGTGAAGTTTTGTTTACAAGCTTACTAGGGAAGGCAGAGAGCTTCACTCATTCAGGCGTCCCATGAATGACAGAGATGAGGTCATTTCCCTTACGCTTCCTTCCACTACTCAGAACCATATTGAAAGGAGCTTTAGCCACACTGGTGTGTCACAAATCATGTCTTACATTCAGTCACTTAAAAGGTCTCCAGGAAAGACATCATTAGTCAGTATTTTTCATAATAGTAAATGCCACTCCCGTGTGAAGGACATGATTTTAAATCTTTCTACTACACAACACACCTTAGTGGTTTACATCTCCATCCGTATCAGTGGTTTCACTACAACCACGATTGAGTTGAGCTGAGGTATCGGGAAATCTGCAAATATTTACTGAGTACCAACTACGTACTGGTTACAGTGCTAAGGATACAGTGATGAACCAAATACATATACTCTTTACCCTTTGGGGAACTGATCACCTGGAACCCTGCTCTCCAACCTGTCTTTGTCACTCATTTTACACCATGACCTAGTAATATTTATATGTTTATATATACACGTAAATAGTGACATAGGACATAAAACAATACTCTTACACTCTAATGTTTTCTATTCTAATCTAGTTGTATTTTTTTACATACTGGTTATGACCACTGACACTAATAGGTCACAACTCACCACTGGAAACACCGTAACACAGCTCACCGTGCCACGCCTCTTCTCTGCCCTCTGCCCTTTGAACAATACTATGTTAAAGGCCTCAACCAGTTCAACGTGAATACCCCAAAAAAGTGTAAGTACACTTCACAAAACATTTTCCTCCGGAAAAAATAAAGTGAACAGTCTACAGTTTTTCTCAAGCTAAGATTTCCTATTAGATATCACTTGTTCTGATGGAATGCAACCAAAAATAATAAAACCTCATTTTAATGATCTTCTTGTTTATTCCAGGACGAAGAAAATGGTCAAACTTGGCACCAAATCGCCTCCAAACCAGGATACATCAAGCAATTCAGCCACACCTTTCATTCCTGATTATCCTGGGGCATCCTGAATTGTCTGTCATAAAAGAAACACTTGGAGAGAACAGTTTCTATCACTTAAATTCTGTAAGACAACTCCTTCCCAGAGCAAAAGACAATAAAGCTTCATCAATGCTGACCACATTTATTTGGAATTTGGCATGAAAACTTTAAACAATTTTCACCCACATTTACAACTTTGCCAGTTTAAGAAGAGACTGATGAGCAAATTAAGGGCAAAAAGAAACTGTAAGACAAATGTTTACCGTATTTAAGAGAACAAACTCATTTAGCATCACACGCAGCATAATCATACCAGTGTGATAAATTCTCATTACAAATCACTTTTATCTATTTGTTAAGGCAGGTCTGGCAGGACTTCTATTTAGCAAAACAGTCAAACTTGTTCAAAATGCTATCTGTACTTTAATGAAGCTGCATTTACTTTAAAACAGGCTGTAATTCAGAATAGCATATTCAAAATTTTCATGAGTGCCTAAAGTTATTCTGTTAGTAAGACTTTACAGCATTAAACATCTTAATCCTTGAGTACTATCTTCATGGACATAAACCTCTGGTTTTTCTATTTAAGGCAGAATATTCTAGCATTCTGAATCTAAGAGTTGGAAAGAATTTTATTTTCTTCCACACAATATAAATGTGTGTTATACACAAGAAATACTAAATATTCCTTTATTTTTCTTAATCATGACCCCCCCCCATTAGAATAACCCTAGAGTTGCCTACTTAATTGTCCATTATATTGAATCTTAAATTCTCAGTTCTTTCTGGCTCTAGTGAGAACTCAACCTCCCAATAATTTCAAATACCTGTAAATTCTAAAAAACTCTATAGTCCCTGAGTTTTATATGACAAAACATGCTCTTTCCCAAGATGCCATGCTTACTAAATGGAAATGTTTCTATTACATTTTTTCACTGTGTTCTATATGGTTAAAGAGGAGTGGAGGAGGAGTAAAAGAGGAAGAGAGAGGGAAAAAAGGGGTAGAGAGAGGGACAATTACCAGGCGGCTTTTTACCCAAAATTATATTTCACACAGACACAGAACAACAGTTATCACTCTAAGCTTGCTCATGCTAACTGACAGAAACTTAAAATTAGTGAATCCATAAAAGTGCAGTTTTTAGAAACCAAGATGGACATTATCCAGGAGAAGGGGCTGTTGAAGGACTTGTGCCTGTTTTTCAACAGCAATCATCATCCACTGCCTCTGAACACATGGTCTCCTCATAACTAAGTCATGATATTTCCACGTCAGATGTTAAGATTTTTGTTTCCGAAACTCAGCTTAACCATAAAAGCCACCAGAGGAACTTGTTAAGTATACATTTCCCAGTCCCACTGCAGACCTACTGAACCAGAATCTCCAGAGAAGAATCTGATTTTTCTAATTGATAGGAAATTCAGGTCGTTGGCTTTCTGCCTTTGTACCAGGCAGCTCCCTACCAGCACTTCAACCAAAGCAGCCACACAGCCACTCTGATAAAGGGTTGACGGCTTCAAAAATAAAGCATAGGACTAAACTCCGATAGGGTAAAGAAGGGGGCAGACGGGTAACAGTAGCCATGAAAAATGTCTAGGCTTATATAGTCAACCAATAGGATCAAAAGTCTAGAGAGTAAAATACAACACAAACCCATGCCTATATTGTATCACGAGCATCATCTGGGGATTATCTGTATATTCCAAATCTTCGTATCACCATGGAATTTAGAATTTAATAACCATCCAAACATGGCACGAATCCCTAGACACATTTATATTCTTGGGTCTCCTGAATAATACTAGTTTAGAATGAAGAAGGTTTAAAATAAAGACTAACAACTGTTTTCCATACAACAACTCAGAGGCAGATATCCACATCAAATGAAAGAATTACCTTCTGAAGGTCCTGCTGCCATTTTCATTTTATTTTTACTTAGTACAAATTATAATCAAACAAATTTCATCTCTGAATTTAACCATTTTAAAATTGATATAGGAATACACATATCAGGGATGTTAGCCAAGAACTGATTCAGCAGCTGTGTGTTTAAGTAATAAGAGCAACGCAAATAAATTCTGAACCGTAAATTCCTCTGAGGAAAATTTTTGATTTTTTTCTCCCTTCCTTGAGCTCAGTCTCTCTCTTCTGGCACATTCTGCTCATCATACTATACTCTGTACACTCATAGCACTTCATAAATAATGGAAAAATAAAATGATGTCTGTTAACATAGGCCTGGAGGGATCAATTCTTAGGCACAATTCCAAAGGTTAACTTTAACCATGGGGAAATTGTGCTAAATGCCCTCAAAATGTACTGCTGAAATATTTTTATTTTCAAAGCAAAATGTATAATCAAAATGTGGAATGGGTCACTGTGAATGGGTTAAGTATGTCAATGACTGGAAACTAACTTAAAACATTAACCTCATCTATTTATCTCCATATTATCTAAAATCTCTAAAGCTGTAACCACATTTTGAATTAAAAAATTAATCAATTCCCAGTTTCTCATGATAGTGGGGGAAAAAAAAACCTCGCATGGGTAGTGCAAGAGAATAAGCCATTCAAAATTATCTGGAATCATTTTAATATTCATGTTTCCTTGGAGACTGATCAAATTACATTTTTATTAGGATAGTAATGAAGTTCATTTCATTCTTTAAGTAAAAATACCTGACAATAGGGAAAAAGAATCCAATTTATGTTCAAGTTCCAATTTATTCAAGTAGTAGGCCAGGGATTTTTAAATGGCCACAACCAAATAGGAAGATAACCCACTAATGAGTAATTTCTTCTTCAGCATAATGAGTATAAATCATCTCAACACACTGAAGATTAAGACTCTATCCCATAGCACTCGTCAAATGGAAGGCACGTATGAAGTTATGGAACCACACTTGGAAATTCACCATGTCCTCTTATGACTCTTTAGCACCCAGGCTTTCCCTTTCTTGCCACCACAATCAGAAATGAGAAAGTAACAAGAGCAGAGTTTCTGTAGGAAGCCCAGTACACTGAAGTCCAGCTAGTCCTCACAACAACTGTAAAATAATTTACATTCCATGTGATGAGTAACTAATAAAATGAGATTAAAAGAAGGCAATCTGAACTAAAATAAGAAAAGAAAAAGAAATCTTTCAATGTTTCGTATCATTTAGCAATAAAGTCATAGGGAGAAGGAAAAGCAAATATGAAACTAAACAGCAACAACAAAAAAGCTGGACCAAAACAGATAATGTTCAGCTTGCACAACCATTGTTTTTGAATTATTTGATAGTATCTCTCATCAGCTCCTAATGACTACGTGTATCTTATAATGAAGTATACACAACAAAGTTCTTTGAGACTAAGGTTATACTTTGAAAAAACATCCAGAAATACTGGCAGGTCACTTGAAAATACTATGTAATCTGGGGAAAAAACTAACGGTGCCTGTACTTTCATTCCTGACCATCCATGCATTGGGTGGTGTGTTCTAGGATAAAGCAGAAGAAAGGCCACACAAGGGAAACACTCAGCCTAAAAGAGAAATGTACTGGGTTCACTACTGTTTGACAGATGAAGAGAATAAACATGCAAGAAAGGGAACCTAAGGTTTCTAACACATTGGAGGGAGAAAAAAATAACTATTAAATTCGTGTGATACAAAAACAAGAAGCCTAAAGTATAAACACTGGGAGTTTATGTGTTGAAAACATGTGGTTACATGCACAGAGTCACGACTCATGGCTATCAAATGAAAGGACATCACTGAAATCATAATTTGCTATGGTATCTTCCATAATATCATTTCTATTACAATAAAATACCTAATTTTTTTGGTTGTTGGATAAAAGGCATAATTTTAAATTATGATAAACCTCCCAAAATATTGCTATTTCACAAATATTTGGGGACATACATGATAAGAATAAAGGTTGATTTTCTCCCTGGCAAACTTCCAGTAATTCCAGTCTCCATTATCAAACCCACCAATTTCTCCATCTCTCATGATTTACCTTTCTTGGATTTGGCTCCGATCTTCAGTTTTGATGGCCAAGCAATCTGCGTATTTGTTTCCTCCATGATCTGTAACAAAAATCAAGAGAGAAAAATATTGATTCAATTAAGAACTTGTATTTAGATAAGATTCTTCTAAAAAAATTATTTTCAAGTCTTTAGTCTCATGCTGATAAAATGACCTCATTTTAAAACGATGCAAAAAAAAAAACTTGCTGAAAACAGAGATTCATTTTTATAAGCCTTTAATCTATTAGAAATATTCAAGTATATTTTGTTACTCCCAGTGTTCCTCTCCGTTATGCTTCAGAGTTTTTAACATAGAGACAACAAGACCAAAAGTACATGAACAAGTAACTGACCCCACTTGACGCCAGAACTGTCAGAGATGCTTGTGCTGAATAAAATTCCCCAAGACCATTGCCAACAGATTGCGACACACCAAACATAATCCTTGTAATACAAAACTATGTGGATTAGGCCATACTAAATGAAGACTTTTTTTCTGGGGAAAAAATTAATAACTTGCTTTGGGCACATTTGTATTTCATTAAAACTGATGAAAAACCTCTAAACACGACATCATGTCGTAAGGCTGCATTCCTGTCATCCTTTGCCTGGTGCAAAATGGCATCTTTGCCACAGTTCTTTTCCGCTTCCACGCGACTAATGCAGGCGGGGGTGACTGGGACGCAAAAGTGTGAAGGAGCAAGAAGGAGTGAGGGAAACAACCACCACCGAGCAAAAGTGGTAGATGGTAAATAAGAAAGAGTAACCAAAAACTGTTCATCCTTTGTTCTTCTCTACTTTTATCACATGAGTAAGACTAGATTAACGTTTACTTTGTACCATGAATACAGAATTCATCAAAGAAATTGACAGGGCAAACAACTAAACAATTAATAGGCAAATAAAACTAGTACACATTAATCACTTTAGAGTAGGATAATATATGCTTTTTATTTTTTTATGTTTTTTTTTTTTAAGATTTTATTTACTTATTTGTCAGAGGGAGAGAGAGAGCACAGGCAGGGGGAGCGGCAGGCAGAGGGAGAAGCAGGCTCCCCGCTGAGCAGGAAGCCCGATGCAGGGCTCAATCCCAGGACCCCGGGACCATGACCTGAGCCGAAGGCAGACATTTCACCAAATGAGCCACCCAGGCACCCCGATATGTGTTTTTTAATATGGATTTAGAGTTAACTAAACAAATTAAAGGTGAAGACAACTAAACATGGTGCGATTATTTAAAAAGTACCTTTATCCCTTCAGTACTGGCTATGTATTAGGCATAAGGCTACACAGTTAACATATTAACATGCATCGTACTTCACACAATCCCCCTTTTCATAGCATGAAAGAACTTTCAGCAGATGTTTCAAACTGGCAGCCCACAGATGCATTTTGTCTACCCATCGTAAGGTTTTTAAAACATGAGCCAACATTTTTAACTCTGGGAATTTCACATAGAAATTAAGATTTCTGGTTCTTTGGGAAACTTGACAGATTTAGCACTTGAAGCCCACATTCCCACATGGCAACACTTGGCTGGCACTGAGGACCAGATGCCCAGGAGTCTCCAGGCTGCCCCCCAACCTCGACTGGGTCTCTCACACGGAGGTCAAGAGCCACTTGCCATTATCATCACATTTGTATTACTCACTTGCCATTTATCATGATGTTTGCACTACTATTTTTCTCAGAGAAATATCTCTCTACACCTGTGTATCTACTAAAGATTGAAAAACCCAAGTGAGATCACACTGTCCTCACTAAGTCAAGGTACTGGCCTGGCCCTGAAGGTAGGTGAACTTGTTCAGCCCAACCCTGTAAGACCTGGGCCCTCTTCTTCTCCCATCCATGCTGTCCTTGTTGGTTGTCTTCACCATTAAATTGTTAGCTCTAAATCCGTATTTCAAAATAAAATAAATAAATATGATCCTCTTCAGCTTCCTCTGCTCCCCAGGAACATGCCCAGCAGGCTTCCCTGCAGGGCCTCCGTGTCCAGGCTCACTCGCCCAGCTGCCACAGTCCCTTCCACTCCTGCATGACCCCAACTCAAATTCTTCCCATCTCACTAAGTTCCCTCCTACCCCTTGCCCAATCTGAAATTCTCCTATTTTCCGTGTTTACTTGTTTATAATCTGTCTCTGCAAAACAAAAGTAAGCTCTCTACCCTGTACATTGCAAGCACAGGATATATTTAGGTAAACGAGTCTTCATAGCATGCTTATGAAGTAGACCTCTATTCCTTACACAGCTAGGAAGCAGCAGAGCGGGGATAAAAACACCAGACTGCTTGCAAAGACCATACTTTTAACAACCAAACTATACAGATCATAGGGCCTCTTTTTAAAACATGTATATACATATTTGAAAATATCTTTAGGGGGCGCCTGGGTGGCTCAGTCATTAAGCGTCTGCCTTTGGCACAGGTCATGATCCCAGGATCCTGGGATCGAGCCCCCCATCGGGCTCCTTGCTCGGCGGGAAGCCTGCTTCTCCCTCTCCCACTCCCCCTGCTTGTGTTCCCTCTGTCGCTGTGTCTCTCTCTGTCAAATAAACAAATAAATGTTTAAAAAAAAGAAGAAGAAGAAAATATGCTTTAAGATTTGTGCATGACAAACGACTTTAACGTCCTACAAATATTTTTCAAGAGCCTACCTAGGCACCACAAATTCCAGGACCCACAGCTATGAATAAGACACAATTCCTAGTGTCCACAAGCTTACAATCCAGTCAGGGACACACACAAAGAAGCCAACCGCCGACAGAGGACTGGGTGCCTACATAGGACCTGCTGACAAAGATGGTTCACAGCCACTAACTTGATAGGTCAGGTTAAGGGAGGTAGTTAGTAAAAGTTTTCCAAAATATAATCTACAAAGTCCTGAAAGTCAACTAAAAGTAAATTTATGGATAAGTTCCACAGTCACTGAATGAGGGCAGGAGGCCCCAATATGAGGGACTTCTCGCTGGTCACCCTATAGTTTCAAGCCACTAGACATACATATACCTTCAAAGTGACTAAAAACTGATTCAGAATTTTCCTCTAAGTTGGCTAAGACACCCAAAGAGATAAAATGGAAAAATGAGATCTTACTATAATTCTGTTGGTGGGGAAGCAGTAAGAACATAATCTATATACTTTTCTTTTCCTGAATTAAATAATTTGGCCATTTAATCCAGTAAATTAAGGTGCCATAATTATACTACTATGAGAGAGAAGCTTCCTTGACAACATATGGTGGCAAAACATAACTTTCTAAAATCTTAATCATTTGCAGAACTTCCTAGAAATCACCCTGCATATATATTTATCTTTTTATTAAACACTAATAGATGCTCCATGATAGAAAATAATATGCCAGAGAAAATATCCTCAAAGTTTATAATAGCCATCAAGTCAAATGCTACTTTATACACACTTCCTCTAAGCGTCCCACCAGTCCAGAGTTTCCACTGTGCAGTGAAGTGGTGGGACTCAGAAATGCTCACTTTCAACCTACCTAACATTGACACCATCTGTGTGGGGAAGAGAGACTATGCCAAGCTTAGTATCCCTAACTCTAAAACCAGAGTTTTACCTTCCATATCACATGATCCCCAAAGTTATATGAGCTACAGTAAATGTCAAACCTTCTAAAGAAAATGAATTACTAGTTCCTGGAATCTGGCACCCATAGCTGACCTTCCCTCTATGATTAGAAAAAAGTGACTCCACTGAATATCATGGCCAGTCAATGCCAACCACACAGGTCATTCATTAGGCTGCAATCCCCATACAGAGCTCCGACTGGATGCTTCTCAGACATCCCTTTATTTGTTCATCATTTTATGTAATCTAGTCATTAAGAGCAGGTGGCTCTACAGTCAAGTACCACTTTCTAGCTATTATGATGGATGAATTACTTTTATCAGCTTTTATCCTCTGTATAATTAATTATAGTACCTACTCATAGAATTGTTGTGAGGTTTTGATAAGAAAACATGTGGAAAACCCCAAACACAGAGCATGGCCCACAGTGATTATTAGATAATATTGACCCTTGTGTTAATTACATATTGATTACCTTTGGTCAGTCACTGTCCTGGAAACTAGGGCTACAACAGCAAATAAGATGGTGCTTCCTCCAGGAGCTCATGGTCTAACAAGGAAGAGGACAGGTTAACCCACCATTATGTACTGTGTGTCAAGTTTCATAATGGGGCAGGGCAATATGAGAGTGTATAGAGGGAGTCCTAGCCTAGTCATGGGTAGTCAAGGAAAGTTATGTCAAGGAAATGCCTATTAATGGTGTGACCTAAAGGAAGAGAAACAGCTAGCTGGAGAAAAGGTGGAGAACGTGTCCCAGACAGAAGAGGAGTACATGTAGAAAGGTCTAGAAGGAGGGAGGGCAGGTACTCCAGAGGGTCTGAGGGTGATTCAGTGTGGCTGAGGTGCTTCAAGTCTCACTTCACACATCAAGGACAGCAAATGTGTCTCAGGTCTTCTCCACCCACCTATGGATCTGCACATGGACATGCTCATATAGCCTTGAAGACACGACACAAACCAAAGCCATCCAGTACCTGTGCTTGGCTATCATTCACTACAAATCAACTCTGAAAACCAGGAGAGTAACTACAAATAGGAAGCGGCCACACTTATTTCACTTTTAGGAAGTCAAAATTCTCCTTAGGAAGTTCTCAATGAAGCTTTTCAAACCATCACCTCCAATGACTCCAAGTCAGTTCCTACAGCATAGATACTGCACACTAATAGTTGGTTTTAGCCTCAACCAGTTATGGAGTAGTAGAGGGGAAGCAGTCCTATGATCAGGAGGAGGAGTAAGTATAGTTCTCTGCTGGGTCCAGGAACCCTAGGATGAAGTTGGATTACTGGAAAGGGGGGCGGAAGCATGAGCCCTGGTAGAAGTGGGATGAGGATGTAGATCATGGGGTGCAGAAGCAGAAATCAGGGCACTAAGCAAGTCAGAAGCTCTGTATCCAGCAAGCTATTCTTAAAAAGATGTCCTAAATGGTCATCAAGACAAACAGAGAGGTAAATCAAGGTAAAGAAGGGAGCTGGAAAAGGTGAGGTCCAGAAGCTGTGGCTGAAATGAAAGAAGCCACAAAACCTCTGAGAAGAAAATGACTCTTATGTCTAAAAAAAAAAAAAAAAACCTAGGTTTTTAAAAAAAAATCTTATTATGGCCCTGTTTCTACCTTCACAAAACCAAAGCCCAAAGAACAAACTACTAATTTTGAATAATTTTCTATAAACATTAAAGCATACCTTAAATATTTTAAACACTTATTTTAACTCATTATTCTGGATCATTCATTAATAAAGCAGCTAAAGGAGGTCAGAGATAAAGCTAAGACTTCTCCTAGAGGCAAAAAAAAAAAAAAAAAGGGCTATAAAGCTTACAGATGAGTTACATATAGTTTTAAAAAGATGTCCCAGGGCTTCCAGACAACCCTGACCTAAGTGCTTACTTTCCTTTCCAAAGAGGCCATGTCTTTGAGTTGAACAAGAGCTTAGGTGTAGACACAAGTGATATAAAGTCACTGAGCAGACTGGGTTGTTGACATAACAAGTTCCTGTGACATCTAAACGATCAATACATCGACAGAGGAGATAATCCGGGGCAAACTATAACGGGAGCTGCTGGAGATCTCTCTTAGCATCATCACAAAATCCAGACAGGTTTTAAAAAAACCTTAAGTACTGAAGTGATATTTTTTTAAAAATTATAGAAATGGGACCACTAAAGCAGTTTATTTTAAGGATCTCATAATGGATGAAAACACTGACACCTTTTCAAAAGGATATTATACGTTTTCCACAATCCAATTAATTCCTACAAGGAAATCACTCTCCAGAAACCCATTTATGCTCCAATTCTTAAGCAAGCCAGGATACTGTCCAAATGTTCAATTTGCATTCAAGGAATAATTATTAAGTGGCTAACTCTGACCAACCCCTCTGCAAAACATAAGATGTGTGAAATTTTAACTGAAAGCTGGGAAACATGCTTAAAATGGCAAGTGCTTCCTTGTGGGGCAAGGACGCCATGTATCACGATGTCAGGTAAAGGAGTGCCTCAGTGTACAAACCACAAAACCTCCAAGAAGAAAATGACTATCTTCTGTCTCAGGGAGAAAAATCCTAAAGTGAGTTCCAGCTAGTTTTTTTGTTTTTGTTTCTTTAATATCATTGTCCTGGTTTCTACCTTCACAAAAATCAAAGCTCAAATGTTTACTGAAAATGATTCAACTTAAATATTTTAAAGACTTGTTCTAATTCATAATTCTGTACGCCATATGTTTATGCCATTTCAAATAGGTCAGTTTCAACTTATGGACATCTTCATTGTCAAGAGAATATCTTCTCATTTCTACCAATTTCTGCTAGATTTCTTTAGTTCTTTTATTATAAGCAGTAATTCTCTATGTCGTGGGGAGAGGAGATCTGGGAGGCGTTCATCTAAAGATAAAACTATTTGAAAAATAACTATTTTAAGTTTCCATTGTTAGACTTGCTATACTCATTACTTACAAGGGATTAATAATGGAAATGTAACTGAATTCTTATGCTAATCTCAGATCTGATGAAGAGAAAATATTTATAGTAACAAAAGTATTTGAGCCAAGAATATCAATTTTGAAACATATGAAGCAATTAAAGTTAAGATAGTTTATATCAGAAAGACTATATATTTTTGTAGTTCATGTTTGAAAGTTATTTTTTCATGATGAAAAATCTGATGACGATAGCATGCTGTGGATATGTATCAGCTTAGGAAGTTAGTCATCTTAACTTTCCTATTCATATTTGTATTTTGTAAACAGGGCATAATGTACCCTGATCAAAGAGCAATAGCACTGCTTTTTTTTATATTAAAAAGATATCTAATAAACATGGAATCGTATGTTCCTGTTTCGGTTTTAGTTTCTATGGGGAGTAAGGGAGGGAGAGATGGCAAGGAAGAGTAATGTTTACATGGGCTGGAAGTTGGAATGTTTTTAATTGGAAAAAAGTTCTATCAGCTATAGAAAAAAATTTCATCACAGATTTATAAGGAATCATTTAAATAATTTCACTTAACCAAAATAAATTGTTGAAATTAGAACAAAGTAATATCCAATCAAATTCTACATGTAGTTTTATCCACGATAAAAAATAATTTCTACTTATATTCTCAATGCTCAAATGATAATATATGTTTTTCCATCTCCAACAAATTCCAGATTAGCACACCATGTAGAAAGAGAACATATCTACCAATGTTCACTATACTACAGCTTTTGCAAGTTTGCAGCAATTATAGGATAATATCTTACAGATGATGGAAACCTTTGCCAAACCAACAATTCTACTAACGTGCTTATTTCACCAAATTCTTCAATCCAGACATAAAGTTAAAAATCCACAGGTAAGTAAACAATATCTCAGATCAACCAATGACAAGTCTATTTATGCTGACTTTACTTGAAATATTTATTCTTGGACCAGGAAAAGAACACTGAACACTCTAACTTGACATTTATACTCTAAACTACTGAAAATTCATCATTCAAAATGGCTACCAGCTGGGAGCCATCTGCAGCCTGCTTCACAAAACAAAAAAAAAAAAAAAAAAAGAAAGAAAGAAAGAAAAAAACCCCACCAAACCCCCCCCCAAAAAAAACCCAGCTCATTTGTGCTCTATTTTCCTTATATCAATAGAGAAATAAGGTCTATCCTCATGGAGAAGGCTGTTTAAAGTTACTTCATGTACTAATGGATTGTGAGTCAATTTGCTGCATTTCACCATGAAGGAGCTACGTGAGAAAAGAGCCAACTAGAAAACTCTGGAAAGTAGAGATGGGAAAGTAGTGAACTTCTCACACGAGGGGGTGTCTAAAAGCTGAGGATGTTTATTTTGCTGAGACATTAGAAGGCTCTGTTGTATTTCATTTTAAATCCAAGAAATGCATCTCACTGATCAGTTACTCGTCATCTCCAGAACCATTCCTCACATTTGTGTAATATTCATATACATTTCCCATGTATTCCACACAATAATCTTATAAATCAGATATGTGAAACCTATTTGCAGATGAAGAAATGAGGAATCAAAGAGGTTAAGCAGCAGAAGGGTATGTAGCAAAGTCTGGCTAAAATCGAAGTCACGTGACTCTAGCAAGAGCAATTTCTGACAAAGTAAGTGGAAAGCACCATATACTTGCGGGGAGGTCATCTGAAAGCTCAACCCCCCAGTGCTCACTAGCAGCAGAGCGGCTGTCCCTTAGCACTCTGATTCATTAATGACAGAGTAACCCCGAGATGGCCCCAGAATGGTTCAATCCAGGGGAGGACCACCACCCCATGTACACAGAGAGAGTGTCAGAAGCATTCTGGTTGTCACAGTGACGCAAGAGAGGACCACAGCGGCACTCAGTGGCCAGGGTTACAGATGTTGAACTTCCAACAAAGGGCAAGACAAACCCACTCAAGATGGCCACAGAGACAGTCCTGGCTTTGCACAGTCCCAAGATGCACAAATTGTAGTTACCACAGCTTAGGTAAACAACACCAATTCCCCAACAAGACAAGTTTACGTTCCAGTTACCAAAGCACATTAATTGTGAGTAGTTGCATCAAATACACATGCCACTGCCAGCTCTTCAGTATACAAATCACTACATATATAACATGCATCTTGATCAGTGACGAGTTCAAAGTGTGTTGGGGATTACTCACTGCACATCTGTAATTACCTCATGCACGACAGCAAAGCAAGGACTTGTACTGACTTCTTGTCTCCCAGGGTCAAAAACAAGTGAGATTTTACAAAAATGGATAATCAAAAGTGGAAACTGGCCAACCAAGATGAAAGTACAGCAAACAAACACACAGCGACATTGCTGGAAGTGAAACTTGAGTCAAACGTCAGGGGTAGAGGATCCGTAGGGGACGACGGGAATGTTGACACTACCACTGCTGGAGGGGCTGTGATAGGCGGCCAGAAGAGACTGCGTGAAGACAAACTCAGGGACATAAATGATGAAAGTGGCTGTGACAAGGAGGAGCTGATGCCAGCAAAAAACTTCACGTTAAAGAAATTCTGGGAGATATTCCACAACCATGAAAGTACAAAGGATGACATGTTGGAATCTGATCTAGACTTATGGTCACGACAATTCACTGAGGCAGAGAAAAGATGCTCCCTCCATATCACAAACTATACAATAAAAAAAGCCACGGTTCCAACTATTCTTGACAAGTTTTTTTACAAAAAAATGAAACACATTAATTCTCAATATTTGTAACACTTAAATACAGTGCATTAAATATTAGCTTTAATATCTTTTTCATTTTCCTACATATCTATCACTGACAGGGAACTCTAATGTTTTCATAAAAATTTTTAGAAGTTGCACAGCATTCAATTTTCCCACTGATTACTGAAAGTACTTTGAAGTTTCAGCTCACAAAGGTCATTTTTATGGTCCCACACTGCTGTGCAAAGTGAGGATCACCTTTTATGCCCCATTGAGAATCACCGATAAGGGGTTTCAAACTGTTCCACACCATAGGCAGGCTTAACTAATTTATCTCAAAAAGTTCAGCGAACTCCTACATATCGACCAAAACCTAGTTCAGATGTGTCCCCCGCTGTGAAAACTCTCCCAACCCACCCAGGCAGAAGTCACCCCTCCCCCCTCCCCATTCTCACTATGTTGTGGCAACATTATAGTGCTTATTTCTTTGCTCATTTTACCAATCCCACCAAGAGGTGGCCTTCTGATGGCCAACCAACTGTATCTTGTTCATTTCTAAACATTTGAATCCAGCACTTAGGATCTAAGAGGCATCGTTAAAGTAATTAACAGTGATGAAGGAGTTAGACAAAGGGGACAGAAGAGGCAACGATCACCTAAGACTTTCCAATTACTCAGCACTTGGTGTATCTGAGTACAGCCACTCCATCTGCACAGTCTCCTTTAACTCATTCAAAAAATGGTATCCCTGTGGAATCTGCTTATCAGAATAAATGAACTGAGTGAATATTCCTTAAATGAAAGTAAATTCTAAATCACTGACAGAATTTATTTTCCCAAGGTATATGTGCGTAATAATGGAGAAGCTCTTCAACTAAAATGCCAAGTATGGGCTTAGACAGTGGGATGCCTATGTTCTGTCACTTCCACTCTAGCCTACAGCTGGTACCTGCTCAGGGGCCCACACCTGCCCATTTTAAAAGATGAGCCAGATTTTTGTGTTAAATCTCCTGATTTCTAAATGTTACCTATTTCAATTATGTAAAAAAACACTGTGGGTGAAAGAAAGCATGGACCCCAACTTCCAACCTGTGCTCCAAACCAAGGAGTATTTTCATGGGGTATGGGTAGGTTATATGTGATGACCTGTAGTGTTAGCGAAGAGCCAGTTTCTTGGTTCCCCTGGGACATAAGTATCTATGATTCTTAAGGCTATTTCACTCTCCAATTATCACTTTATTATAATTCCTCAGAAAGACTAACCAGATCTCTATCATACCTGCTATCATAGGTAGCTATAAAAAGATTAAATTTGAACTATCAGATGTAACTTGTATATGACTTGAATATAATGGTTTAACAGTATATAACTTGTGAAAAAAATGTAACAGGATTGATATCTCTCACAAAATCAAGTTACCAAACCTTGATTGTAATTTTCTAGCCTCTGATTTTTCATAAGCCCATTATTCCAGTTACATGAATTCACATTATATGATTTTTTAGGCCACACATTTTACCACTCCGGTCACCTTGATGTTCTTTAAGCAAACAATCCCACTTAGCTCCGTAAGTTCCAGTGGCACTGGTGCTGGGAATGACAGATCAGCACAACAGCAGATCTATTATGGCATCCCTGAGACATTAATAAGATACAATTCTGTGTAGGCTGTACTGGGTAAGTAGGCAAAGAAGCGAGTACTGGGCTCAAGAAAAGTTTACTTCAAAAAAAGAATAATGAAGATGTATGTATTGGTTACACTACTATAACAACTCCAAATGTCAGGGGATGAACACAACAAAAGCTTCTCTCTCGTGTTAAATGGACTGCCTAAGTCAGCAAAGGGCTTGGTTCTACACAGTCATGCAGGGACCCAAGCTTACGGAGGCCCTTCCATTTTATAGCTGCCCATCTGGAATTCATGGCCTCCTGTCTCCCTTTGGGAGAAACATGCAAACATGGTCCCTGAATGACTCACTTAAGTGGACATTTTAAGTTGTCTACCCAGGGTCCAGGAATCAACCTGGGTATCTAACAGAGTGATGCCACTCCCATTGCCAAGGGCTGGTTTAAGAGTAGGCATGTTAAAGCTCAATAACAACAAAAAAAAACAAGCAACCTGATCCAAAAATGGACAGACTTGAATAGACTTTTCTCCAATGAAGACCTACAAATGGCTAATAAGCACATGAAAAGATGCTCAACATCACCGGTCATTAGGAAAGGTACAAATCAGAAGTATAATGAAATAGCACAGCCATTAGGATGGCTGCTATAAAAAGGAGCAGACAGTAAGTGCTGGCAAGGATGTGGATAAATCAGAACCCTTGCACACGGTGGGTAAGAATGTAAAATGGAACAGCTGCTGTGGAAAAGAGCAATGTGGAACACCACTGGCAGTTCCTTAAAAAATTAAAAATAGAATTAGCACCCGATCTAGCAATTTCACCTCTGGTTATATCCCCAGAATAATTGAAATCAGGGTCACAAAGAGATATCTGCACATCCACATTTATAATAGCACTGTTCATGATAGTTAAAATGTGGAAACAACACAAGTGTCCACTGATGAATGAATATGGATAAGCAAAATGTGGTACATACATATAATGGAATAGCATGCCGCCTTAGAAAGGATGGAAATTCTAATATATACTACAACATGCGTGAACCTCGAGGCATTATGCTAAGTAAAATAAGCCAGTCACAAAAATATGAATACTCTATGATTCCATTTATATGAGAAAACTTACCTAAAGTCGTCAAAATCATAGAGACAAAAAGTAGAATGGTGACTGTTTTTAGGGGCTGCAGGGAGGGGCAATGAGGAGTTACTGTTTAATGGGTATAGAGTTTCAGTTTTATAAGATGGAAAAAGCTATGCAGATGGCTGATGGTGATGGTTAAACAACAATATGAACTTTTTTGTTACCACTGAACTGGACTCTTAAAAATGGTTAAGACAGTAAATTTTATGTTATGTGGATTTTACCACAATTAAAAAAAAGAAAGAATAGGCAGGCATATAATCCAATTTGGGCCAAAGACAAAAAGAGAAGAGGTTTGTCTGATGGACATTTTTGACAATGAAGTTTTCTGGCTTTTTAAAGAGAATTTCTGAAAAGGTTTTCTCTCTCCCACTAGATGTGAAACAAAGACACATGGAGCCCTGCCTGCTGCTACAGGAGAGAATCAGCTTTAGGAGAAAGCCATCAGGGTGGAAGACAGAGCTGAGCAGGAGAATCTCTGAATCCTGGATGACCTCACAAAGCTTCTGGATCAAACTATGCCTGAAGCCACTCCCTGTGCACTCTTCAGTAATGAGAGCCAATACATGTTCACATCATTGAGGCCAGCCTTTTACTTGAAGCAGAAAGCATCCTACTGGATACGTCTTCCAAACCAGATCCTCCTTCTGACTTCCATACTTTTCTCTGACATGTGTTCAAAACATTGTCCCTTCCCCTCTCCTACAGCTTCTTCCTCATCTCCCTCACTGCCCACACTACTATATCCAATCAGTTGCACAGACCTAGTGATTCTCTCTCCAAAACTATGCCCAGAACCTAAGACAACCTTCCATCCAGGTAATTACCACTGTGAGCATTTCTACCAATGGCTTCACAAGCGGTGAGAGCACTTCCAGTTTTCTCCCCTTCAACTCACAAGCTCTGATATTTCCCTCCTATAATTCAAGTCTGCCAGCGCTTATTCATTATCTCTTAAGTTGGGCACAAACTTCTTGGCCTAACATTAAGGTTGTCCATAACCAGGCCACAACCCACCTCTCTGGTTTTACTTTTCCTCAGTCCCCGTACCTTCATCGCGACCACTATCCACTGCCCTGCCCACACCCAATCCCCATCTTTTTTTTTCTTTCTATAAGCAGTTCTGTTGTCCCACTGTCTCCAGCATTCAATTTCTACCTGTTGTTCATCACGAAGCATTAAAGCAACTTCAAGATCCCCTCAATTTGATATAATCTTCCCCTCCTCGGAGCTGCTATACTGTCTTTCTTATGAGACTTATATTTCTATTTTAAATTGGCTCAATCCCCCTTCAAAGATAAACTATCTTTGAGGGCAAAGTCTGTTTTACTTACAGTGAACTTGCCAGGTCTTACAAGGCCTAATTACTGGTAAAGCCAACAACAGCTACCCTCTTGACAAGTCACAAAGAGGATGCCTGGGCATTTCATTTGCAAGACAGCCGTAAGCTTCTAGAAGAATAATCTACTATCCTTTGAGGGAAGCAAAGGTGGAATCACTTTCTTTTTTTTAGGATCATGTATCTAAATCAAGAGTCTCTGGCTCAAATGTCGATTGGAGCCAGGCAAGAAACAGTTAGGAATGAATGAGCACAGTGCATGCTTTTAATTCAAATACACATTACACAAAAGAAAAAATAGACAAAAATTATTCATTGCCCCAAACAAATACATCTTCTCTCATCTTCTTGGAATTCACTGTCCCCTCATTCACAGTTCCCCTTGACCTATAGATATGGGTACAAGAATTATTTTACTCCATCATGAGAAAACCAACAGTAAAACAGCAAGCATAAATGATAACTGACACCAGACTTCCACATCAGGGAATAAGAAGGAGTGGGAGAAGGTGAGGCAAACAGGAGCACATCACTAGCTCCAACCAGCACGTGTAGAAGCTGACCCAAAGCAGCCAGACTTTCAGATTTTTCAAGAAAAGCTACCAAACCAGACTGGGATGTAAAATCTCCTTAATTTTAAAATGTTGGCAGCTAAATAATTTATTTCAAAATCACTATTTAGATAAATACGATATAGCCTCAACTAAACGTGTGTATACCAAATACAACCAGCAAGCCATTCACTTGTTTTCTGTTTACCTGAGATGGGTTACAAGAGAAATAACAGGAATGTGGTAATACTCAAAAAAGTGAGCAGATGGTGCTTCTACCAGAATCAGAAAATCCTGTGCCTCAGGCATTTTATAATGAGCTGGACTTTGATCTTAGGAAGAAGGAACAGACAGCTTTATAGGCCAGCACTTGACTCTGGGTCTAGGGCATTCGGTGGAGAAGCTCAGGGCTAAAGGCTGCTGGGAAACTGAGTCCAATTAAGCCTAACATAAAGTTATATGTGAATCCCCTTGCATATGCTAGAAATTCCAAAACCACTAAGTTTTCCTGAATTAATGTTGGGAAGTTATCACTTCCAAGAGGATGCCAGAAAATTAAAGTATTACCCCACTGAATTTGGCACAGCATGATAGAAAATATCTACTGTACTATAAATGTATTTTTCTGCGAAAGTAATTTTAAATCTTCCTGAAACAGAAAAAAGTATGGAGCCTATAAAAAGTTATGAGTAATATTCAAAGTATTTATACATTTCAAAAATGAATTTAATTGATTATGAAAATTTCCAAAGAAGCTACTCAAGAGGCTTAAGTGCACTAATGATGTCACAAGGGAGACCTGGAAAGAAAAACATGCAGATGTACTAAGATTTCATTAATCTGCAAAACTACAGAATTAGATTTGGCAATATTTCAGATGTCTTCATGTGATTCTTAGAGTAAAATTTCATAACAGTTTTTCCCTTGTGAATTTTTAGGTTCTTAACATTTAAGAAGAATCCAATTAAAAACCACTAAACATTCTAAATGCTGGCTTCAAGAAATAAGATTCTCTCAGTACATCCTCAATTTTCAACATCTATTCACAGCTGATAAAATGGGATAATTATTCTACGTTATGAAATTTGAGCCAATTGGTGAGGTGTATTTTACCACCATGCATTCATATAAAACAAGGTAAGTATGAGACACTGTGCTCACCAAAGGGCAACAATGATGGACCAAAACAGCTGTGGCCACTGCTGTCACAAGGCTGATAGTATGGTCAGGGAAACCAACAACCAAACAACCCTTACTTTAATTACCAAGCATAAGAAGTTTCATAAAAGGGCGCCTGGGTGGTTCAGTTGGTTAAGCGACTGCCTTCGGCTCAGGTCATGATCCTGGAGTCCCGGGATCGAGTCCCGCATCAGGCTCCCTGCTCGGCAGGGAGCCTGCTTCTCCCTCTGACCCTCCCCCCTCTCATGCTCTCTGTCTCTCATTCTCTCTCTCAAATAAATAAATAAAATCTTTAAAAAAAAAAAAAAAAGAAGTTTCATAAAAGAAACTTACAAACTGCAATGATATCACCTAACAGAGAGATGCCATGTATATATTAATCAGGGAAGGCTACCTTGAAGAAATGAGCCATAATATGAAGTACAGTTACATCAAAGGGGGTGATGCAAATCATATCAGGAAGAGGGAGCAGGATTCATTCATTTCTAAATATTTACTGCATGCTAGATCCATGCCAGTCACTGCATTAAACATTAGGCATAAATAGTCAATAGAATTTAAACAGTTCTGATCACACTTACAATCTACTGGGGGAAATGAACAAATACAATAAAATAAATCTACTGGGAGAAATGAAGTAAAGGCAGGGGGAAGAAATCATTTTTTAAGTGGGGGAAGGGTTAAAAACGAACAGGATGCCCTGAGTCAGAACAATAAGAGGGGTCATACTTTGTATTAGGCGAGACAATCTGAGGATGTTAAGCCAAGACCTGAAACATGTCAAGAAAACATAAAGAACATAGCAAGCAGAGGCCCTGAAGCAGGAGGGAACTCGAAGTTAAAAGAACTGAAAGATGACCAACAGGTAGGAGAAAAGGGCAACAGTGAGGTGGAGAGGGACGTAAGGGCCAAGTCATATAAAGCCTGGAGAGCCATGGATAAGGGGGTTGGGTCTCCTTCTAACAGCACTAGGAAGGCCATAAAGGGCTTTAAGCCTTGTAGGAACATAACCTTATTTGTGTTTTACAGATCACATTGAAGGAGGCGGGCAGGAGTAGAGAGATGAGCTAGGAGAGCATTGCAATTGTCAAGCAAGAGATGATAGGAGCATGGAGAAGGGTCAGGATGGTAGAGATAAAGAAAAATGAAGCAAATCAACTTCTACTGAGAGTGGAACACCAAGACTCCTGATTGACTTGATTGGGGAGGAGTGATGGAAGGGGAGCTATCAAGTTATCCATCAGGTTTCTGGTTGGCTGGTGCCATCACTGAGACTGGAAGTAAGAAAGAGACCAAATGAGACTAAGAACATAAAAGTTTCAGTTAAGCTACATTTTTAAAGTCTATGAGCCACTGAAGTGGCTAAGAATCTAGTGTGCAGAAGGAAAAAAAATTTAATTTGAAATATAAAATTTGGAATTAAATGGTATCTGAGGCTCTCACCTATGAAGGACATGAAGAAGAAACAAAGGTCCTTCCAAATTAGGTGTGAAACTAACCTTGAGAATTTACAAAGTAGAATGTAAGTGGGAGGCAGGGGGAATGGGGAATGGGTCTTGTTTCCTGGTCACAGAGTTTCACTTTGGGAAGGTGAAAAAGTTCTAAACATGGATGGTGATGGTTGCAAAACAGTGTGAATATACTTAATGCCACTTAAAAATGGTTAAAATGAAGAATCTTATCTGTTGCTTTAATTAAAAAAAAAAAAAAACTAAACCTTGAGAAATTCCAACATTTAGACACTGGGTAGAAGAGGAGATGCTGAAAATATCAAAGAGGGAATGAACTTCCAGAATGGTGGTAGATGATGATGAAGTCATAGAAGACAAAGGAAAAACTCCACACTAATAATCCCCATAGAGGAGTTCCTCAAGGAAAAAAGAAAAGAACTGAAAGCTACTAAGAAATCAAGTCAGATGAAGACTTTAAAGTATCCCTTGGATTTTTTAAAACACCAGGATCATGGGTAACCCTGACACAACCATGTAAATGGAAGGGTGAGCACAGGAGTTGGCGTGAGCTGAGAAGTAGAATATGATCAGACAACTCCTTCAAGAAGTTTTGACTCTTAACAAGAAGCAGAAAAACAAGACAGTGGCTGGAGAGGAATGTGACGTCAAGGGAAGTATGACAGTTGCAAAAAGCCTACCCCAATGTCTACTTTCTCCCAATTAGAATTCTCAATTTTTAGCTGGGCACATGGACACCTAAAATAACTACTCTGACTTCCTTGAAGCTAGGTATGGCTAGGAAACTAAGTTCTGCCTAGGGAAATGCTGGGAAATTCTAGGCAATCTCATGATTGAATGTCTTTTGTCCCTTCTTCCATCCTGCTGATTAGACTGTGGTGTTTGAAGTTCCAACTTGGATGATGAAGATAAGGGCCATAACCCAGGAGTGGGGAACTGTCTAGGTAGAAGTACCTTGGTTTACTAGGTCTCTGGGGAACACTGTCACCACACCAGACCTGCACTGTTCTTTTATGAGAAGTAATCTTCCACCTTATTTAAACAGGAATCATTTTGTTTTGCTTTGTTTCCACACAATTCTAATCTGAACTGATACAGGCAGTTTTTGTTTTCCTTTAGTATGGGAGACAGTAGAACACAATTGTGTGGAAATAGGAATGATCCAATTAGAGAGCCTGACTACAGCAGAGGAGGACAAAGCCCAAAGTGAGAAGCAGGAGAGACATGCAAACCCAGTGTGGTTAGTAAGATGAGACCAGGGAAGATGCAGGAGTTAAACCACGCGGACTTGCAAAGTAGGACAAGGATTTTACTTTTTTATCCTAAAAGCACTGGGAAACTAGACATTTTTTAATAAGTAAGTAACGTGATCTAATGTGTATCTTTTCAAAGATGAGTGACAGTAGTTTGAAGAAAGGAATGGAGTGAGGGCCAAGAGAGGTGACAAGGAGACCAGTTAGGAAGTTGTTCTGACAATCCAGCTGAAAGATGGGGATGGTTTCAAGTAGGTTAATGATTACAGTCCGACGGCAAAGTGAGCGAATGTGAAGAAGATAGTACTGGCAGCCCTTTGTATGTGGTTATGCATGACAGAACAGGGACAGCAAACAGTCAAGGATGACACTCAAGGTTATGGCCTGGACAACACTGTGAACGGTGGCATCATTCACTGAAATATGGACTTGTGGAAACGATGCACATTGGGTAAGCTCAATTTTTAACACTCTAATTTTTAAGTTCTTGAGAAAACCAAATGTAAATAAATACCCAGCAAGTAAAAGACTTGTTCTCAGCAGCTTATTCATAATAGCGGAAAACAGGAACTAGCCAGGTGTCCATAAACAAGGGAGCAGATTAACTGTGGTACACGATGTAATACAACTCATTAAAGAAAGGAACAAACTACTGATAATATGCAACAATATGGATGAAACCCAAAAACATTATGCTCAGAAAAAGAAGCCTTATACTATAAAGTACATACTGTATGTTTCCATTTATATTAATATTCTAGAACAAACAAAACTAATCTTTGGTGAAAAAACTCAGAAAAGTGGTTTCACAGTAAGTGGGGGTGGGCTTGGGAGGGGGATAGGAGGAAACTGTTTCAAGTCATGGTAATGGTCTCTATCTTCATAAGAGTTTGGGTTAACGGATATATACATTTGTCAAAACACATTCAATACTACATTTACTTCATCTAAATTTAACAATGACAAAACACTACAAATATTGAATGCTGATTGTTGGTATGCGTGGTGAAGAGCTAAAGTGTGCTGATGTAAGCCTGCTAGTCTGAAATGCAGCAAAAAGATTGATGAATAAATAGGATAGATATATCCATATGTGATAAAGCAAATATAAAGAAGTAACTAAAATTTAATTAGTGGGTATATGGTATTCCCTGCATAATTCTTACAACTTTTTTGTATTTTTATAATAAAATGTTAGAAAAGCTTTAAGTAACTAATCTGCATTTTTTAAAGTGTTAACTAAAACTTAACAATGATAGATTCAAGAACACATCTTCCTCCCTTTCCTTTACATCTTCACTTTTATTGTGAATCCATGAATGTTTACTACTGTGAGATTGGTAACCAATTAATCACAAAGAAATCTAGCATTTTAATGTCATTTGAAATCATTATTAAGAGTCCAAAATATGTACTTTGCAGAAAAACAGTTAAATAGAAGTATTTTAACACATTTTAAGCAATGAAACCATGATAATTCAGGAAAAGAAAAAACTGGGGAAAGTTTCAGCTAATATAGGAAAAATAATGGTCATTCTGAATTATGTAACATTTTAAGGGATACTGTTTTCTTATTTTCATACTTTGGTAGCTCTTTAGGACCCATTTAATAAAAGAATAACTATCGCTGGCATACCAAATGTCACACTGATATTCATTACTGTATTTTTAAATGTTTCCTAGGAATACTGTTTATATCCTTAATTTCCACTATCAAACACAAATTTTTTACTTAAAGAAAACCCCTAGGTCTTTCTTAGCAAAAATTAGGAACTAAAATTATTTAAAATTATTACACTTAGTTGAATTTTTATAAAAATTTATCTTCAAAAAATAAGGTCAAATTGTCCTCTTTTTTTTTTCCCCTGCAAAGAAGCTTACTGAGGGTGATTCAACCAAGGGGGTATTTCAGGAACCTGAGTCCTAAGGAGCTAGGCAGAACTCATGGGAGGGCTGAGGGGAGCTGAGGGCATGCAGGAACAAGGATGTAATAACTTCTGGAGGACAGAGGGAACTACCTGGTCTGGTCTGAAACTGCACAGAAGGGCTGAGTTAAAAACAAGGTGGTTGCCGAGACTGTGGGGCTGGGATTGGATGGTATGAGAGCCTGGCTGGTTTCTAGAGGCAA
Source organism: Halichoerus grypus (assembly GCF_964656455.1). Taxonomy (NCBI): domain Eukaryota; kingdom Metazoa; phylum Chordata; class Mammalia; order Carnivora; family Phocidae; genus Halichoerus; species Halichoerus grypus. The sequence goes on from NC_135718.1 coordinate 65,709,876, forward strand.
GAGAAGCTCCAGATTGGGGTTTGTAGATGGGCATCCGCCAAGGTCTTCCAGAGGACAGTGACCATGATGATTGAAGGAGGTCATAAAGAGCAGATAGAGATAGAAGAGCACAGCATCCACTGTGTGGCTGAACTGCACCCACAGGTCCACTAAGTGCTGCTTCTGAGCCTTGTGTTCCTACTGGCCCTTGTTGATGCAGGGCATCCATTTAACTCTGCCTCGTTGTTACCAGGCACCCTCCCCACCAGCTCCACTGGCTCCTCAGGCCAGGCAGTAGGTAGGAGTGAGACCCAGGCCCTTACTTCCCTTCTGGGTTGCAGTGGGGCGGCATTTTTTGGGGCTGGTACAATGTAAAAGCAATGTGGTGGCTGGGTGATCATCAGGTACAGCATGGAGGTGATGAAAACGGTCCCCAGTAGGCTGACCTGCACCGTCAGAGACAGACACAGGGCAAAGGAGACACTGATGTGGGAGGTGCCACTGGCCAGGAATAAGTCATTCATCATGAGCAGAAAGAGGGTGTAGTGCAGCAGAAGTGCTGTCTTGAATGGGGCATGACTCTCACTTTCTGCTGGCAGAAAGAAGCTGAAGGCATTGATGACAACCCCAGAAAGCCCCTTGACCCCAGAAAGCTCATCACATTCAGGCTGGACCACCTGCTGAGATGAAAGAGCTGAAGGTGAGAATGCAGTTCTGTTCATCAAAGGGGAAACAGAAGACGTCCAGATTACATATGTTCATACTGGCTTATATCTGATGCAACCTTCACAGGTGACATAAGCCATGTGACTTGCAGGTGCCTGATCCACATCCATGACCTCCTCACTGAAGATAGTTGGAAGCCACAGGTTCTTAGTTGCCATGCTGAGCTTCCTGATGCTCCCATATTCCTCTGGATTCCACCTGATGAGTGGATCATAGCAGATCATAAGTTAGCCCCAGGAATGATGTCATCAATTGAAGCTGAGCATCACCATTTCCAGGATGCCAGACGGGGTGATGGAGATGTGGACATGAGTAGGGATACTGTAGTTGATATCTGGATGGAAACTTTTCTGCTAAACACTGCTTAGAAGGTAAGAGGATTACCCCCATGCTGGTCAAAGCCTGAGTGACTGGTAGTAAAACTGTCTCCTCTTCCTTGAAGCAGCCAGTGGAAAATGAGGCAGAGGAGGAATCCTTCTCCACGCAGCCAACGTCTTTCCATCTTCCTCTCGCTCTTCTCTGGAGACTTAGTGATAATGTTGATCTTGCAGACCCACAGGCCACATCTTGAGCCCTAGCTCAAACTGTCCTTTTAATTAAAACTTATAAACTGATTTTTCAAAACTACCAATTAAAAAGCTCAATATCAACTCACATTCATTTATTTATTCAGCTGATACTTAGAGAGTTTATGAAGTGGCAAGTACAACTGTAGATACTACATAAGAAAAGTTTTCATTTAGTAACACAAATATTTTAATTACATATTCATCTACCTGGGACAATTTATTGCTCATTTTCAGCAGATAAAGTCTTTAACATATAGTCTGGTGAATATTCTAAGATATGTAGCTTTCCTTATGTACCTGCTATCAGCTTGGACTTTAACTGTACTAAACTTTTTAAAATCCTTTTAAACTTTAAAAAAAAAAAAAAGGAATACTAACCTCTCAAGTAAACATCTAGACACTGTCTTCTTAAGAGCCCCACTGTTAAAATAAAGGAAAAGGAAATAGCTAAATGAGCCTAAGGCTGATCCTAAGTCCTCAGGGTTTGTTTGTTTGTTTTTCAATTTAAATTTTAATTTCAGTAAATATACAGTGTTATATTAGTTTCAGGTGTACAATATAATAATTCAACAATTCCATACATACATCACCCAGTGCTCATCAAGACAAATGCATTCCTTAATCCCCATCACCTAGTTCACCCATCCCCCCACCCACCTCTCCTCTGATAACCATCAGTTTGTTCTCTATAGTTAAGAGTCTGTTTCTTGGTTTGTCTTTTTTTTTTCTTTGCTCATTTGTTTTGTTTCTTAAATTCCACATATGGGTGAAATCATGGTATTTGTCTTTCTCTGAATGACTTATTTCATTTAGCATTATACTCTCTAGCTCCATTCACATCCTTGCAATTGGCAAGATTTCATTCTTTTTTATGGCTGAATAATATTCCTGTGTGTATGTGTGTGTGTGTGTGTGTGTGTGTGTGTGTGTGTGTGTGTCTACTACATCTTCGTTATCCATTCAACTATCAATGGACCAGCCTACTTCCATAATTAAGCTATTGTAAATAATGCTGCTATAAGTACAGGGGTGCATGTATCCCCTTGAATACTAAGTCCTCAGTTTTTAAATTCTTCACTAGCCTGATCAGGAAAAATACTGAACTAGGTACACCCACAAGTTTTAAAGCGGGAAATCTTGTTTTTTAAGTTTCTCAGTTTTGGTTTGCACACTGTTACTGACTTAAAGCAAAATGCTTTCCATAAATGTGGTAAACAAACACCAAACTCCATGTCATCAATAAAACCCAGTTTTCCCAAATTAAGAGAATATCGACTTACTCCAACCATTTAAAATGATGCAATCCTTGGAATGTGTGTTTCTTAAAAGGGCAAAGGAAGTAGTGTAAAGCTCAAATGTGACTAGTGGGATCAGACTGTTGTGCTCAAGAAAAATTTTGAGTTTTTCAAACAGGGTCAAACACAAAGGTGAGATTCAGAACACTGTAAATTAACCTGGAAAAAAAACTGAGTGGAAAGTGTAGGTTTTAAACTTCATTGATATTTCCCTTTCTTTTATAAGGTCATTCAGTGAGGATCAAAGCTTGCATAAGAACAATTCACAAAAGAAAAGGCAAGGAAAATTCTTCAAAAATGCTTTATGTATAAATTGGTATACCTGACCAAAGACAATAATGCACTGACCAAAATCAGAACATCTAAAGATGATGGAAAACTTCCATTTTTTTCACACTAAAATGATTCAGGGAATCTTTCAAAACAAGTTTTACTTCCAGTCTGCACCCCATGCATTTTGTTAAAAAGTGGAAGACCATAAAATATTCAATTCTGTGTTTACTGCCAAATTTTTTATTTATTATGTTCACAAAAAAAAAAGTAATTTATAGTAAGCCAAGATGAAACAAACATTTATTGAGCACCTGGTAGACATCAGCACTTCATAAACACAATTGTACATGATCTCCACTTCCTCCATACAACCTTATAAAGCAGGCATGATCCCCATTTGACACTTGAAAAGCAAGTTTGGAGAGATTAAAGATCTTGCTTAGGATTGCACAGCCGAGTCAGGAGTGGCCTTCAGCCCTGGCTCTGCAATTAACTAGCTATATGTTCTTAGGAGTACAAGTCACCTCTCTGACACTCCATTCCCTCATATGCAAACTAGAAAGACTCACCTGAACATTTTAATTACATTAAAAGGTGCTTTTGATCTTTTAGAGACTGATGAGGGATGGTCAGACTTCTGACTTTCCCCTCCACCTCTATCTACCCTTTATCCAATTTCACTGTTCCTCGCCCGTTCCACAAGAAGGAAGGGAAAGGAGCTGCCCTCCCCCTGCCTGAAAAAAGAGTACTTAAAAGTTTTGTTTTAGATATTTGATAACACATCTGATTTTTAAAGGAGAAAAATCTTAAACAGAGAAGTTAAAACTACTTCCTAAAATCAGAGTATTAGAGACTTTCCCTTTATGCTATATTTTTTCATAATTACAATGAACAAATGAGAACTGACTTCATAAAATTCCCTCAAACACCTGACATCTCCGCTAAAAAAAATAATAATAATTAGTGTGGTCTCAAGTTTGGTAAAGAAGCATCACAATGTGCTATGGTGAGCGCTGTGAATTGTGTAAGACTGTTGAATCACAGACCTGTACCTCTGAAACAAATAATACATTATATGTTTAAAAAAAAAAAGGAAGAAGATAGCAGGAAAGGAAAAATGAAGGGGGGGGGAATCGAAGGGGGAGACAAACCATGAGAGACTATGGACTCTGAGAAACAAACTGAGGGTTCTAGATGGGAGGGGGGTGGGGGGATGGGTTAGCCTGGTGATGGGTATTAAGGAGGGCACGTATTGCATGGAGCACTGGGTGTTATACACAAACAATGAATCATGGAAATCTACATCAAAAACTAATGATGTAATGTATGGTGATTAACATAACATAATAAAAAATATATAAAATAAAATAAAATAAAAAAGAAGCATCACAATGGCCAGTAAGAAACTGTGTATCCAGACTAAATTTAAAAGTCATTCTTAACAAATTAGCTTTTAAACTGAAGTACAATTGACACACAATGTTACATTAGTTTCAAGTATATGACACAGTGATTCCACAAGTCTGAACCTTTATGCTGTGCTCAGCAAAGTGTCACCATACAGCCCTATTACAGTAACACCACTTTACAAATTAGCTTTTAAAGGACTAGATGGCCAAAGAGAATAAGTAATTTTTTCTGTATCTTGTTTATAATCCACAGAGGTATAAAACTCATAACAATTAATTAGAAAATAAAATTCTGGTTTGGTAAAGTAATAATCTGTGCCTTCCTTAAAACTGACAAGCTGAATTGAATTGAGAATTTTCCATCTGCCCTAATCATGAAACTCTTTGATCGAGTTCATTATTGAAAAGTCAGAAAAAGTCATCACTTCCAATATATTTGTCAAAGGAATTCAAACATTAAATAGACAAAACGGGTTAAATAGGAGCAAATGGCTGAGATATTTTTACTATCTTAACTAAAATTCCTTGCTGGGAAGAACTCAAGGGAAAAACATAGGGAAAATTCATCAGGTATTTAAGAGAGGAAGATGATATTAACATTTGAATGCCTACTATGTGACATGACTAGGAGATTTTATGTAGATTGCTTTGTTTAATCACAGTCTTTTTGTTGTTGTTGTTAATCCAGTATAGTTAATACACAATGTTATATTAGTTTCAGGTATACAATAATTGCAGTCTTTTAGTCCTAAAAAAGGTAGGCATCACTATCCCATTCAACAGGTGAAGAAAGAGGCTTAAAAACTAGGTAATTTGGGGGCGCCTGGGTGGCTCAGTCGTTAAGCGTCTGCCTTTGGCTCAGGTCATGATCCCAGGGTCCTGGGATCAAGCCCCACATCGGGCTCCCTGCTAAATAAGAAGCCTGCTTCTCCCTCTCCCATTCCCCCTGCTTGTGTTCCTGCTCTCGCTATCTCTCTCTCTGTCAAATAAATAAATAAAATCTTAAAAAAAAAAAAAAAAAAAACTAGGTAATTTGTGGTGCACCTGGGTGGCTCAGTTGGTTGAGCAGCTGACTCTTGGTTTTGGCTCAGGCCATGATCTTGGGATCATGGGATAGAGCCCCGTGTTAGGACACCACGCTTAGCAGGAGACTGCCTGAGATTCTCTCTCTCCCTCTGCCCCTACCCTGGCTCAAGCACTCTCTCTAAAACAAATAAATAAACCTTTTAAAAATGTTGGTAATTTGCCCAAGGTCACATAGCTAATAAATGCTGATGTATTTCCAGCTCATATATATTTGAATATATACTTAAATGAAAAGTCTAAGTTCTTTATACAACCTCCTTCCACCTTTTCTGTGTTTGGTCAGGGATTCAAAAACTAAAAAGTCACATTCAGCAACCTATTAAAATTTTAGTTTTGGTTGAAAAAAAATGCATGATCATGATACAATATATCAACTGCTACACCAGAGGTATGAGAAGATAGCACATAAAAGTTGCACTTCTAGAAACAGGGTAAACTGGATATTCAGATAAAGCCATTTAAGTAGAAAGCTTCTTAAAATGCTGAGTAAAATATAAAAATGTATTTTTCAAAGTAAGAAAATTCCTTAGATCAGAAATGATAGGAAGTGAAGGCTGGAGTCAGCATTTGCCATAGAAATGTCTATTACCTGGTGGCCTATAGCCTGAATTTTAATAAACCATATTCAGTGAACAGAAAATAAAGTTCACAACAGAAACACATAAAGCCCCAGAGGTTGAAATAAAAACTCCCCGTTAGTGATCAACAGTGTCTGGCTTTGCCTTGTGGAATGAGAAAAAAGAAAAAAGTCTCCTGAGAATTCCTAAATATACTTATGTGACAGAATTCTCTTGGTGACAGAATTAAAAAGTTTAAACAATTTTTAAAAAGTTTAAAACAATTTAAAAGTAGTTTTCAAATAAGTTTCATGGATAAAATTCCAATGAACATGAACTTATAATCAAAAATCACTACAGATACAAGGGGAAAAGCCAGGAGTATTGAGTTAGGATAAACAATAAGCTGCAGAAAAAGATCACCAAAATAATGCAGATATTACAATATGATATAGAATATTTATGCTTAAAGATATAAAAGAATTTATCACAACTCTGTAGAAGGAACAAGACACTATCAAAACTCAACACGCAGATTTTAAAAACAGTTAAGAGAGGGACAGGAACACTGAGAAAGGCCCTTTCCTGAAGCTCAGGCATACAAGACCTGACTAAAACTGAGGCTGGAGGAGAAGGGAAAGTACCAATCCACCTTCCACCACCCCTCCACCGCCCCCCTCACCCCGCCCAGGACCTTGCCCCAAGTAACAAGCAGCAGTAGCCCACTGCTGGGGAAGAGGCAAGAACACAGAGAGAGCCCTGGGGCCCAGGTGTGCACTGTGGAAGGAAAATCGGGCATAGATTAGGAATACTACGAAAACTCCCCGGCACTCCAGACCTCCTACTAAGCTCAAGGTAACAGTAGTTCAACACTGGAGAAGTTTGAAGTTTGTGCTGGACTCACAGTAACTATAGCAACAACAAAATTCAAATCTAGCTCAACTACTGACAATATTGACACGACTGCTTATGTTAACAGCTTGAAGGAGAGAAGTGACCATTTATGGGTATTAATACTATTTACCTTAGTCTCTATTGTTCTTTAGCACACAATACCTTACATTCAATTAAAAAATTACTAAACACAAAAAGGAAAAATTATGCCAGTGTTAACAGATAACATGGTCAACAGGACCAGACTCCAACATGGTCCAGATATTGTAAATATCATACGGGACATTTAAAATAGTTATAAATATGATAAAGATCTAATTGAAAAATATGACCAGCTTTGCGCAGTGGCAGTATCGTAGCCAATGAGGTTTATCCGAGGCGCGATTATTGCTAATTGAAAAATATGACCAATGTGTGCTTTTGGAAGGGAGGGGTATTTACCTGAGAGATGAAACTATGAAAGAGTCAAATAAAAATGCCTGAAATGTAGAACAAAGTCATACACTGGGAAAAAAATATTTACAAATCATATATCCAATAAAGGACCTGTATCCAAAACTCTTACTACTCAATAGATAACCCAAAATTATTACCAAATTTTGAACACTTAGCAAAAGAAACCATATGAATGGCCAATAGGCACATAAACTGCTTACCATCAGTCTTCAAAAAAATGTACATAAATCCACAAGGAAAAACTGCTACATATCCACTAGACTGGCTAACCTTAAAAAGGTAGACATTACCAAGTGCTGGAAAGGCTGTAAACAATGGCAATTCTCACACGTCACTGGTGGGAATCCAAAATTATAGAACCACTATCCAATAAAGTGAAACACACTTCCCTAAGGAGCGAGCCATTCCATTCCAAGGCATTTACTCAAGAGAAATGAAAATATTTGTCCACAGACCTGGATGTAGATTTTACAGCACATTCATTTATAATGGCCCTAAACTGTAAACAATTCGAATGCCCATCCACTGGTGAATGAACAACAAGAAATACTAGTATATCTACACAATAGACCACTACTCAGAACCAAAGCAATAAACTACTGATACATTCAACAACCCAGATGAATCTCAAAAAGATTTAGTCTAAGTTAAAAAAGACACAAAAGACTAAACGCTGTGTGATTCTACTCATATGATGTGATTCCACCTGATGTCAGTAGATTAAGCAATATGACATTGTGAAAACCTGCAGGGAGAGAAACACATCAGTGGTTGTCAGGTACTGGAAGTTGAGGGGAAGGAAACTGTTCTTTTAATAAAAACCCAGAAGTTTGCATTTTCAAAACCAATACAAATAAAAATATATTTCATTTATTTATTCAACAAATATTTACTGAGTGCGTACAATGCAGCAGGCACTATGATAGACAACGTACGAGCTGCACCAGTACGAATTTTCAGAAAAGTGATGGGGACAAACGCAACAAAAACTCATTTCACACAAGTTTTCAAATGCTGACTGAATATTGTCAGAACACAATACTTTTTCCATCTTCTTACCAGATTGTGACAAAATATCCTATATTTTCTCATGATAGTTTATTACATATTAGGGTGAACCATATGAATCTGCAATGTCAACAAAATAGTTCTCTCCTGTGTTCCCACAGACAAGAACTCAGAAGCTCACTGTGAAGTAATCAGTGGTGATGTCAGCCCTTCTCATTGTAATGTAAAATACTGGCTGAGTTTCTAGTCAAAATACCTGATATGGGGGGGGGGGTGTTTTGTTGTGTTTTGTTTTGTTTTTTACTATTTAAGAACTTTCCCAACATCCGGAATGAAATGTGTTATTCATCTTGTAAATAGAGATGATTGCTATGGAGACTTAACTGACTTCTGGTTTCAAATTTCTAATGTAAGAACTAAAGGACAACAAAATTATTCCCATTTTTAGTTAAAAGTCTTTATTTAACTTCCTTATCACTAGTGGAAAACTTGAAAATCCTCTTAAAAGGTTTAGTTCATTCAGGCATTTTAAAATAGAATATTCCTATGAAAAATAAATACACTTTCCAGAATCAAAAACCAAAATGAAAATATCCTTTTGTTGAAGAATCTATTTTAGATAGTATAATTCATGTAGATAATTTTAGAAAAAATACATTTTTGTGCTTTAACACTATCTTAATTTTTTTTTATAAGCCATCGGGACATTATCTTTCTGGTAGGATATTTCCATGAACTGTGTTGATAGTATTTTGGCCTTCAGAAGGGCTAATAATTAATTCCATAGTCACTAAAGTTTTCTTCAGATACACAATATGATAGCTGTCACTCAACATAAATACACCCACGAGATAATGGAGCTGCATGACCAAATGTGACTTGCAAAGGACCTCATTACAGAGAAAACAATGAACAGAAATTCAGAATGTAAGAAGTGCAACTTTTTATCGCTCATTGTTTAGAATTCCAAAATATGAAAGTTCTCAAAGTATATTTCTCTATTTTTTTCAAATTCCACCCTAATGTTTATCTTTGCTTTCTTGATTTCATCTTTCAAAATTCTAACAAATCCAAGTTATGAAATTTAATCTTTGGTCAAATGAATAATACTACAAAGCCTCATATTTAAAAATCCAAATTATATCAGATTTTAAATCTGTATAAATTCAAGAATACTTAATCCAATTTTTTAAGTAAGTGAAATTTTAAAGTACTCAGTAACCCTCCAACTGACTTCAGATATTTTCCACTCTGTAAGAGATTATCTAAGGTAAACTTGTGCCATATAACCTTTGCATAATGAGCTTGTGCCAACAAATGAGCAAAACCAGCACATGACATACACAGGTAACTCTATACCTTAATTTTAATTGTTTAAACCTAAACACTGTTGATAATAGCAACCAACTTAACAATCTTCAGAAAATGAAAAACAGATGAAAAGTCTTAGATCATCATGAATCACACAGCAATGGAATTTAGCTTTAGATCACTCTTAGGATTCTTCTAACTATAATGGGCTTTGGGCTTTGATATTTATAATCTAGGCCAGTGGCTCCAGACCATTTCTCCCTTCAGATTTCCTGAAGTGGCTGTGATTGGGGTAGGGGGTGCCTGAGCTCTTTTAAAATGCCATTTCTAAACTCCAGGGAGAAGGAACATGGAACCTCTTGACATCAATGCTTCTGAATTTAGTGAAGAAGCAGAGAGAAGCATGAGACATTTCAGAAGTGAAAAGAAAAATCCAAGTTCAGTATGTGAGCCCTTTTAATGTCATGAATTTGAAGAAAAGAATCTCTTCCTTAAAAAACCTGACAGCGCCAGGTTGCTACTAATATGCCATATCATGTCATTTAAATTTTTTTTAATTTTATTTATTTGAGAGAGACAGAGAGAAAGAGAGAGCGCATGTGTGAGCACATGCAAGTTGGGGGAGGGGCAGAGGGAGAGAATATTCAAGCAGACTCCCCGCTGAGTGCTTAGCCTGATGTGCGCCTCAATCTCATGACCCATAAGATTATGACCTGAGCCAAAACCAAGAGTCAGACGCTTAACTGACTGACCCACCCAGGCACCCCCCCAAATCACGTCATTTTAGAAACCCTGTCCTATTACCATCAAGGAAATTTAAAACACTAAAATAAAAATCCAGCTATCAATACCCCCACTGCAGTCTCAGGACTAAAAAATTTACCTCTATTCTATGTATGGGAAAAATGGACAAATTATTAAAAAGAGAATCTTACAATAAAGATATATTTTTCTTAAATCTCAAATTTTACGAGGAAAGAATATATGGTTTGAAATATTTAAAAAGAAAATGCATGTAACATGTTAAATACAGTGATTTTCAACTTGGCATCACATTAAATCACCTGGGGGGACCTTTTCTCTTCCTCTTCCCTTCTCCTCCTTCCTGGCACGAAGGTGTAAAAGATCAAGGAAGTGGGACCATGATGGGCGGGGGTGCCATGCAGGGGCATCTTAGGCAACATGTCTGGCAGCTAAGGAAAGGGGTTGAGTGGGGGAGCACGAAGGTGGCCGAGGAAGGAGGATTTCCTGAGTAGTTGGAACACTGGTTACATTAAGCAGAATTTAATTGGGCACAAAAGTAATATACTGAGGAGAATGGGAGCTAGCTTTCTCAATTTCTGGAGAAGAGGTGAAGGCTAGAAAAAGCACTGGAGGTACTGGGTTAGAATCTGAATGAACAGAATAAACATTTTTCTAAAGTTATACAGACACGGGTATAGAAACAGTCACAGATATACATATGTGTATTGTGCACACATATATACATTTCCTAGTTCTGTCTGCTGAGAGGGCCTACTAGCAGACAGCACTGAGACCCAGATCGTGATTCTAGTTACCACCTTCTACTCAAAAGAACGAGGGTCAGGGCAGGGAAGTACAAGATAAACCCGGAACATCTTGTCCCAGAAAGTAGGAAAATGTTCAAAGAATGATAGGAATGTGTCAAAAACAAACAAACAAACAAAAACAGGAGTCAATCTGGAAGGGCTCAAATCTAGGACAATTTGAGTATCAAAATAATGAGATTATCAAATTACAATCCATTGAACAAAGGGGGAATCCATAAATCCATATTGATATGAATAAGTAAATGAATAAATAAATTGATAAATAGGAAAGAAAGCTCTTTCTTATAGGATATCAACTAACTGATATGGATGGAATAATGAAAATAATTACCATTCAGCAACTATCACAGCAGTCTTTAAAAAAAAAAAGAAGCCATCAATGAATGCTAGGACTTGTAGGTGGAGATTTGATGAAGAACAGGATAGTGGCATAATATGGGAACATCTCCTTACAAAATACTAGTTAAATACAAAGGGGATAAGGGTGATAATGGAGAAAGTCAACTTGAGCAGGTGATCATATTTAATATCACCAGTGGTGAAACAGACTGACACAGTATGCTTCCCGATGTGATACCCTGAAAAGAGCATGGCATTATTCCTGCCAAGAAAGCAGAGCCTGAGTCTGGCTGTGAAAAAACACTGGATGGTCCCAATCGAGGGCTGTACAGAATGAAAGGCCTTCACAGACATGAGAAACAGGGAAAAAACTGAGGAATGGATTCTACAGTGAAGAAGACAGACAGACATGACAACTAAATTCAACCACGTATTCTTGTATATGATTCTGGACCAGGAAGGGGAAAAAGAGACACTATTGGGGGGATTTGGTGAAACTGGAGTGGGATGTGTGGATTACATGGTGGTTTTGTGTAACGTTGATTTCCTGATGATAACAATTTTCCACACCTTCCCATCCTCTCTGACTGTGCTGTCTCTGGTAACAATACCAACCTCACTTAGGGGTGATGGAGCATCATGTCAGAAAAAAGACTACATAGATTAAGAGAAAGGGAGAAAGTTCAGTAAAATATTAATAATTGGGAATCTGGGTCATAGGAGTGTGAGAGGTCTTTGCAACATTTTTGGAAGTCCAAAACTATTTTAAAATAGAAACAACTTATTAATAAATAATCCCTGGGGAGAGTTTGCTAAAAATCCCAACACCTGGATTACCTCAATTAAATCTCTGTGGGGTGGAAATCAGAGGTCAGTGTTTAATGCACCTAGAACCCATCAAATTTGCACTCTACAATACACAGTAGTTGCTCAATAAATGGTTGATACTGCCGCTAAAACTATTTAACATAACTTCACATGTCTATTTGCAGAACATAACTCTTCATATGGAAAATTTTTTAAGAAGGCAATCTTGAATAACTGTGACCTATCTGAAGTTGCAAAGATCAACCACAAGTGATGAGGTTGCTGATACTGTTACCAGAGACAGCACTAAAGAGATTGTAAGTAAAATATTAATAATGATGGGACAGCAAGTCTTTAATCTCTCAAATGCCTATTAGTCCACAAAACAATTACTGAATTTGACCTCAAACAAGGATATAAATTATTACAAACATTTGCCCACAGAATCCTCAGAAATTACAAATAAAATTTCAATTTAAATAGGAAACAAAATGAGCAAATATAACTGACTTGTCTTGTGCCAAAAGGGTTTTTAAGTGGCTCTTTAAAACTTAAATTTTAGTTTGTTTTTAATAAAAAAGAAAATTCTATAAAACAAGCTGGACCTTATTAAAACGGTCTCTATGTTCAGAGAATATTCTCTTTGTTCAAGATTTTATACCTCTTCTAGTTTTTTTCTTCTCTCCTCCTTTCGCAAATGGCTAAAAATGCATTTCTGTAACAATAAACAGTTGTAAATAGCTAAAAGGTTCCCCAGTGGGGGACTAGTTGAAATAACTTAAACTGCATCCATACAATGTAATAACATGTAATATGCAGCAGGAAGAAAAAATGAGGGTAATGTTTATATTCAATTGGAATAGATTCCCAGATATATTGTTAAAGTTAACAATAAAGCAATAAAGTTAACAAACTAGAATGTGGGTAAGGGAAGAGAGACTGAAGATTTTTTAACTTTATATGTACACTTTTATACATTTTTGAATTTGGAATCTTATAAACATAGTAACTAGGCAAAAATTTAAATTAACATACACCCAACATTTTCGCAGCTCTTCCTCAACTTACAATGGGGTTACAACCCAACAAGCCTGTTGTAAGTTGAAAATATCCTAAGTTGGAAATGCCTTTGATACACATAACCTACCAAAATCATAGCTTAGCCTCAGCCTACCTTGAACATGCTCAGAACACTTACATTAGCCTAGTTGGCCAAAGTCATCTAACACAAAGCCTATTTTATAATAAAGTACTGGGCACCTCATGTAATCTATTGAATTCTGTGGGAAGTGAAGGAGGTTGGATGCATGGGCACAGAATGGTACAAGTGCATCGGTTGTTCCCTCTGGTGGCTGTGTGGCTGCGTGGCTGACTGGGAGCTGAGGGTCACTGCTACCGCCCAGTGTCACCAGAGAGCACCGTGCCACACGTCACCAGCCCAGGGAAAAGATCCAAATTCAGAACTGAAGCCTGGCTTCTACTGAATGAGTATCACTCTTGCACCACTGCAAAGGCAAAAAATCTTAGGTCAAACCATTGTAAATCAGGGACCGTTTCAACATTCGAGAAATCTTACACTAAGGTAACTTCAGTGGCTCCAGACTATTCCCACTCTTCTCCAAAATCACTGTGTATATTAAGTAGGTGCATTTACATCGCAGGAATGTTCATTCATTCGATGACACTGAGTCCTACCATGACATAAAAACTACCACAGGGCACTTTCCCTTGGAACATACAAAAAATGCAAAAGAGCAATCCCTGCCTTTATCTGGATATAGCACCTCTATTATAATACAATGCAGTGTTGCATGCAAATGAAAACTCCAATAAGGGACAGATAGTGCATAACACAGAGCACGTGAAGGATCACTTCTAGCTCCCAGTGATTAGGGATGATTTTATGAAAAAGATGGCATTTAAGTTGGCCTTTCAAAAATAACGCATCAACAAGCAAGAGTCAGAAGAACATTCAAGATGGATGGAATGACAGGACTGAGTGCATTCAGAGAACAGCTAGCAGCCCATTTGGCACCAGCACGTGGTTAGTATAAAGATGCTGAGATAGAAAAGGTTGGAAAATGAGGCTAGTGCAAAGGCAGAGGTACTTAAATTATCAGGCAGATCCCAAGTCCTGGTCAGTGCCCAGCTCATAATAGATGTTCAATAAATATTTAACATTGTAAGTCATGGAGACATTGTCAAGACTGTAAATTGTCTGCATGCCCAGATACAACTAACTAACCATCTGTAATTTACTGAAGGTTGGAAGTAGTCTTGGCAGTGTGTGAAGATGTCATTTATTTTAATTCTTTCAGCTGCTTATGAAAACGAAGAAATTAACAGAGTTGTTCTCAGATCAAGGAACTTAAGGAATAAAAATTCTGGAAGACCAAACTTAGAATCCTGTGATTTAAAAAATGATGTTATCTTACTGAGGTCAAAATCTGTGCAGGCTAAGCATATACTTGCTGGAACAAGCAAGAGCAATGACACTTGATAAAAAGGATACACAGTACCCTGATTCAAACAGACCTGTGGACTGAACAGAGGGCAAATGAAGACTTGACTCTGTCAATTTCCCATGCTGGACTATTTTGAGTTTAAACACTGCATACTTTGAAGAGATGCTAAACTACATTTTCAAGGGGGGAAAAAAGCCACACTTCAGAAGAGAAGTTTGATGCTTCTGAAAGGAGCTTTAAATTTCTGCTACTGTCTTTGGTGTGCAAGTCGTAGTGTGAGTGTAATTTATTGAGTATTTATCCCACCAGCAGGGCTCAGTTTCAGAAAGAACTGAAAACAAACCAGACCCATGAAGATGATGCAATATCCCTGGAATTTTGGAGACAACTCCATGAATCCTAAAACTATTTCTGCCTACTTGGCCAAATTCAGGGCAGTGTTTGTGTCTGCCCATCTCAGGGAAAATGCATTCTCTTTTGTGAAATATGGCAGCTCCCATCAGCAGGACAAAACATCAAGATTCACTCACCTTGACTAAATATACTCCACATTTTAGAGAATAACTTGTCTTTTAAATACAATATTCTCACTCACCTTATTAAAAGTAATCAGTGATTAGGCAGTAACTATGCACTACTGTGTGGCTTAGTATATTAATCTCTTTTCTGCCATGTCTCTTGTACTAGTGGTTAAAATCTTTATTGGCATGGCCAAAATGTTCTAGTATATGCAACAGGCTATCAAGGAAACTTCTGCTCGGCCTTCATGTGTACAAATTGCAAATTATGAAGCCTTCTACCGATAGCAAACACTCACTTGAGAAAAGGTAGAAAGGAACACTAAGCTCCAGCTATGCTTATTTTCTTTTACTATACATACAGAATGTTTAAAAGTTCTGTGATCACATAAATAAGAAAAAACAAGCTACATCATACCAGACATTATCAATATTAAACATCCTTCCCCAGAAATCATGAAACAAAAATGTTAACAAGGTAATACTCTAAGGTCCCTTCCAACTTTAAAATGTTACATCTCTATAAATTTTTTAAAAATTAATTCCAAAGTAAAGTAACAAGGCATTATATAATTGAACATTTTAAATGGATACTGCTGTAAAATACCAAGTCAAAACAATAAACCTTTACTGAATACCTATGTGGGCATATCAAAGCTCACCAAAAACATGACTAGCAGTTAGTATAACCTTCCTGGTAAGCACTATAATCACACATGCATGCATGTGTGTGCAGACACCATGCACTTCATTTGCTTTACTATACACTCAAGTTTATGAGAAAAACACCCTATTCTGGGTCTGGAGGTCCAAACATTGTGCCATGTGACAGCAGTGAGGGTTTGTGGATTTATATGTTAATCGAGGTACCAGTAAAGGCCTCAAAACTCAGGACTCTCAAATTTCCATTTAAACAAGTACTGGTGGTCTCTTTTCAAAGTCCTATTTTAACTGCATTTGAAAAATCAGAAAACGTTACAGTTGGCAGAATTGTTATGTCCACTCAATCTAATTCCTTCATTTAGTAAATGAGACGACCAATTTATAAAAGGGAAAATGGCTTCTCAAAGTAACACAGCTAATTAATGGTTCCCTTGCTTCTCAGTACAAACTCTTCTCATTCCACCTTTCTTTTCTGAACTGTTAAGTATGAATTTTAAATATGCTTTCTGTCCCAATTCATTACTGAATTTGGAATGCCCCTCTGGGTGTTTCCTTACAACTTAGTATCAGCTGATTCTACTAAGTAATTAACATGACCTTTCAATTATCTCAATCTTGTTATCTCAAGAAAAATTCATTCTTATTTTAATCATGCCCACCCTGCCAAACCTAGAACAAGATTGCAAGGTGTGTAGAAAAGCTATAGTTCTGCTCTTCCACTATAAATTGGGGACCATAATTTATTTTCAATCATAACCACTATTTAAGGCAGATTTTTTTTTTAAAGGCTAAAGCTTTAAAAACACATGTTACATTTACTTGGTAAAAGCACTCTGGATACAAGTACTTTACCATGAGGATTGGAGGTTTATTAAAAAGCACATAGGAAACAAAAGCATCAAATGAAAAACTTGAGAAAATCCCAGAAGGAATACTAGGTAAAGAGAATAATAAAGCCAATGCGAAGATTGGAACACAGAATTACACACCACTATCTTAGGCTGAAAATTGATCCCTGCCTCCCACAAGCAAGGAGAGAAACCACATCTGCACAGGATTCACAGTGTCCATACACTAAAAAGTAAGCCAGTTCTTCAGGATGGAAGCACAGAGGCTGCTGGTTGTAAGATCTACAGGAAATTTCCCCAGTGGTTCCTCATAAAAGTCCAGTCCGTGATGGGGTGGGAGCCTCCACAATACTGGTGTGTGCTGGGACTTCACTGCTCACAGTCTCTCCCAATACAGGCTGATGGCCCAGTGCCAAATAAAAGAGAGACAGACAACCCACCTCACTGGGCTGCAGAAGTACATGCAAGGAAGGCCAAAATCTCCCTTGGAGAAGAGTCTGGCTTCATTCCAAACTCCCAAATGGGTGATTAAGGTCACAAAGCTTAGAGTCTGGTCACAATCATTTTAGTCTGGAAAGTATTTAAGGTAGGCATTCCTCATCACCTACAAAAGTCACTTGTAAGTTGGGGGTGGGGTGAAGAGGGAGCCCAATAATTTTTTGGTCTCTAGAAAGCATGATTCAACAAATTCTAACAGAAGTTTTGCCATTAACATTTGTACTTCTTGTAAATTTTCAAGGACTAACTGCAGTTGGTTTCATCTTTTCCTGCTAAGACATCTTTTCATCCTGACTTATTTTTTATTTTTAACAAAGGGAGCTCCAGGTTGACTATAAAAGCTCATTAAAGAGGCTGAGTTTTATTGAAAAAAAATTCTAAACCAAGGAGGAATGGAAAAATAGATATGCTATAAGTAACAGAGTAATCAATAAATCTGAATTAACAAAATAAGCCATTTCAATAAAACCTGATCTGGGCTAATAACACAAAATAGCTTGAGGTCTGAAATCAGAACCCAACAGCTCCACTCTGACAGAGTATAAGAAGAGTGCAACCAATGTTCCATGGATGATAGGCGTGACCAATGGAAGACAGGGTTGTCCTAGCTAGATTGCAACCCATATAGTCCAAACAGCTGAAGCCTGATATAACCAGCCCACAATGGAATCACTGTTCAGACAGTAACATGAACCCCACCATCACTATTTTTAACTGTGCTCTCTGGAATCCCTCTTCCTCATCTCTTATCATGAAGGTAAGTGTTCATAAAGATTTGGTCACTTTCAGTATTAGAAACTCAGTCCAGGACAGTGTAACATTCCAATCTGACAATCAATTCAGAGTTAATCCCACTCTCTATGACCAGCTAGATTTATAGCTCAGGAAACTCAGGAAGGCATGGGAGAAGGGGGAGCAGAGAGAGAGGGACAGAGAGAGAAGGTACGCTGAGAAGGGGGAGATGTTCGTTCATCCCTTCAAACCTCTTCTGAGCTCCAGATCATCTATACAGTAGGTGGTAACTAGCATTTTTTTTTAATGAAACAGAAAACAGAAAAAAATCAGGTTGTATTACATGTATTACCTCATTAAACTTTTTTCATTTATTTATTTTTAGGTAGACATGTAGTGGGTCAGGATGTATGTGTATCTATTTCTTATGCTGGTTGTAGTAAAAAAAAATTGAAAATCATTTCCTTTGATCTCAGGTGGTGAGACAATACGATATGGTGGTTATAACATGGTCTTGGGAGCCAGACCACATGGATCCAAATTCCCAGTACTAAATCTCTCCATGCCCTAGTTTCCTGTATGTGTAAAATGAGAACAATGATAGAACCTATATCATGGAGTTGTTTGGAGGATTAGATGAGTTAACACATAAAAGTCTATCAAATATACCAGTGGAGATCAGCTATTTGGGGGGAAGAAGGAAGGGAAGAAAAAGCAAATGCCTCCTTACTTACCTGGGTGCATCAGCGATCCTCTCTCCACTACTTTCTGGTGCTTCTCTGACTACCACTCACTGGCTACTGACAGCCTCTACAGGGAAGGTCTGCAAGTAGCTCTTGCAGAGTTTCTGAGAGGCATCCACGAGGGTTCCCACTGCACACTTCTCTGAGATGCGATAACCAAATTCTTCATGTCTCCTTGCCCCCTGACACCATCAGAATACCTAATGGTCTCCAAACACTGGGCTCTACTCACCTAGTAGACAGGCTTCATGCGTGGGTTACTGGAGAGACAGCTTAATCCCAGCTACCTTCAGTGGTATCTACTTGGCTCACACTAAATGATGGGAGAGATTCTCCCCAGTTGTCTTGTCCAATCTCACATAGGCACCGGGGCACATCAGCAAGACTGTTGCTTAAGCAGCTGTGCCACCAGGTAATAAAACACTGGTCTCCTCTCCTTGAAGTGTGCCCCATCTTTGAGAGATTTCCTTGAAAAGTCCCTTCTCCCAAGAGAAAATCTCCTAACCTCTTAAAAGGACCACCTCATTTCCCAGCTCAGCCTCCATAAGGATATTCCACCTCTTTCTTCCCACTTCAATCTTTCTAGGGAGGGGGTTTGCAGGGAAGAGGGGTGGTTTGTAGTGCTAGCTGTGGGTATCAGAGCAGTTTCTACCATCTGATAACAAATGTGAAGAAGTATGCAGACTCAATGTTGGCAGTTTATCCAAAGCTCTCTTCAAAATGCCAGGGCCATAAATAGGCCCTTCAATCTGCATCCTAGTTACCAATTATGGGGTAATAGGAAAAGGTCCTACCCAAATCCTACGTAGGGGAACTACCAAGAAAAAGAATAAAAGCAGAAAGGAAAGAGAGAAGCAAGTGATGAGAAGTGATCATAATTAGGAGAGACAAAGAGCACCAAGCAGCCCTAGGCCCAGACCATGGAAAGGATTTCTGACATTGGAGAGGAATTCTGTACCTCAGTGTTCTGGCAGTTAAAGATATAGGGTGTGTGTGTGTGAGAGAGAGAGACAGAGAGAGAAAGAGAGAGACAGAGATGGACAGAGAGACTGAACACTGAAATAATGGGACATCTCTACAGTAATAACCGATGTCACGGCAGAGTGGCTTGCACTCGAGAGTGTTGTACATGCCACGGAATAAAACTCTGTATGATAAATGCCTTTTAGGGCTTGGATTCAAAGGCTTCGCTGGCAAAGGGCAGGAGAAAATGGCATTTCCAATGGGTGAACACAAGAAAAAGTTGAAGGATGAGTACAATGTTGGGACATGACTCCATGTGCACTGTGATGATATGAGAGCACAGCTCAGAGGGGGACAGTTGTTGGGAATATTTTTATATACTGTGAGCATCTAAAACTGCCAAGTACCATAAGCTCCTAAAGCAGATGACTTCAGCCATACTCTAATGTAGGAGAGGGTCTCAGTCCTAAGTGCCAGTACTTACCTTAGAGATGGCCTAGTGGCTTACTTGAAAAGGGCAAAGTAATTTTTCGGTTTTTTTTTTTTTAATGCAGTTGAGTGTGTCATGTTTACTTCTGAAAACCTTTTCAAATTAAGGCATGAAAACACTAGATCAAGTCGAAAAAAGAACTCAGCATGTCCTAAAGCTGGAAAAAAATGTTGCGATATCTGGAAAATAGATTGTTGAATGCAGTGTATCCTCTGAACACTTTACAACGCTTAGAAAATCAGTCAATCATGGAACTGCTTGTCAATTTTTCTCTGTAATTCTAGTCAAAGCTAAACACCAAAGGGACCTGGAAAACTTAAGCTAGTCTCATGTTTGCAGAGCTATGCTACTGTCCCATGATCACACACACACACTTTTTTTTTTTTTGAGAAAGTTCTTCTTGAATCCCTTAAGTACACATTCTGGTAATGGTGAGGACAGTCCTTTTTACCCCATCAACAAGACAAAAAAGTAGTTGTGAGTAGCCAAAGAAGGTTTTGTGACTTGGAAAAGTCTTATCTTTCAAAGTGCTGACAAGACAAAAGACACAGATTACTATGAAGATGATGGTTTTTCAGGAGTGTGGAAAATCATCTTGGGATTTTCACTCCTTCAGTCTTTGATACTATAACCACTATGATTCATTCTTCTGGATTCCAGATAACTAGTATGTTATAGTATGTTAAAATACTCCTTAAACCCACGAATTACCCTTAGTTTCTTTCAAATTTTTGAATTAAGCTAAAGGCCAAGGATTTGATTCTCTAAAGCAGGAAACAGATTTTAACATTCATTATTTCCTAAAACAATGTAATTTCAATGCTTTATTAATGGGATTTCTTTCAGCAAAAATTTGACATCCTCTCTTTTCAATGATCACTACAGGCAAATACTCAATGCCTAATGCTACTTTTCTAATTAAATAAAACATTTTCATATTTTTATTGGAAAAATGTTTAAGTGATTCCATGATCACCAAATAGAATGTTGTAAATATTTATGAACAAGAAATGTTGATGGCTAGCTAGAAAAAGCAGAATACAGACTAGTTTACAAAGTAAATGAAATAAATAAAGCTATATATAGGTATATCCATCATAGGAAGAGAATTAGAGAGATGCTTCCAAAATGTGCACACTACCGTTGAGGAGGAATCTGGCTGTTCTTTATTTAGTTTCTGCTCTGTACTTTTCTGTCCTTTTTTTTTTTAATGAGTGCATACCATTTTTACTTTTAAAAAAAAGCTATTTTTTCCAAATAGAATATAAATTTATGACAAGAAACATTTTTTGTTGTATTTAAAACTAGCAATGTAAACTCCCTAAAACAGATAAATAGTTAGCATTAATTCAGAAGCTGGCAAGAAAGACCTTGTCTCCCAAATGTAGCACTACCTGTGGCATTTTTCACAAGAGATCTACCCATGGCCTAAGGTAACATTGTTTCTTCCATTATTTCTACTGTGAGTTTCCTAAAAGGTTCTGTGCAGGAGACACACAGATACCATGCTAGCCCCAATCAAAATGTTCCAGATACAGAAGGCTAAAGAAAAAGGGTTATTAGCAATGAGCGTTCACACATACAGAAGGAAATCCATCATTACAATAACCATCACAGCCTCATTTAAATGTAATGATACTCAAACAGGTAATGCAGGCAGCCTACAAGACCCTAAGCCTATTTGGAAGGATGTATGATAGTCATACCTCACTAGGAAACATGGTAAAGCTAATTCTGTTAGTGTATTATAGAGAATTTTAGCCTAAATAATAGGCTATTGACTCCCAATATAGATCAAGATAAACTTCATATCTCACATTCTTATTATTATCCCAACTCTGCATGTCTAGTCCATTTGGGAAAGCTGAAAGTTGTATTCATCAGCATTTTGCCCTTAGTATGATTGACATATTTAAAAGGTGCTGTCTTTTAAACTTTTGGACTTCATAATTAGTCTGCATTTCTCATCTAATAGTAAATGGCACAGCACTGTTCTTAGGAAAAGTTGGCCTGGAGAGGCAGTGCAAAACAAAAGAAAACAAAGATAAGTAAATGGACAGACCTATGGTTACACAATTATTTTTAAAAATCTTTGCCCATCTCGTTGCTATTTCTTCAGTTTCACTGGAACATGTATTTCTTCAGTTTCACTGGCATTGCTCCAAATTTATCTACAAAAGTTATTTAAGCAAAGGACTGAGTATAACTGGGTGTATGAAAATTTTGTACATGTGCCAGAAGAAAGAGAAAGCTCCAAAAGCCAGCATATACTCAGCAGGAAAATCCAGTAATCGGAAAGGAAAGCACCAAATGAAAAGGCAAGTGCTCCTGGCAGGATGGACTTGTTTTCTTCATATAGTTTCCATTCACCTTCGCGGCCGTTCCAATGACCTGGCCCTGGATCTTGGACAGTGTGCCCGTGCTTAAAGTCAGTCAGCTGGCCTCCTGGGGACGAACATTAACTTCACTATGGCCTCAGGATGCCAAGGGGATTGCTGGCACAATTCTGTATTCCAAGTTCAAATAGTAATAGAGTTTACTACATTTTGAGCCAGGATCACAAAATTTAAATTGAGAAACCAGCCAGGTTGGACACTTGGGTAATGTCCTTTGTGTTTGTTGAAGCCTGCCTAGCAACTACTGGCAATTTCTGAAAGCATGTTCACCCTGGAAAAATAAATAACTGCCAGACTGCCAATATGGTTCTAACTGCATACCTTTTCCCTCTTAAAAACTTATCATCAGCTTCCTTACCTTGACCAAAGGCACAACAAATTGTCTGTGTTAGGGGGGATGCCTTCTGTCCATATAAAGCAAATGCTTTGTTTAAACACAGATGAAACCTTTGTTATTAAAAGCTGACATTTAAAAGTTGACATTTAAAAGTAACATTGTCTCTGGCTTAAAATACATATGGGCATACTAAAGATATTTTTGAACATACACTATACTGTCAAAATGATGGAAGGAGATAATCTCTACATTGTTTTTTTTTGTTTTTTTTTTAATTTTTTTTTTATTGTTATGTTAATCCCCATACATTACATCATTAGTTTTAGATATAGTGTTCCATGATTCATTGTTTGTGCATAACACCCAGTGCTCCATGCAGAACGTGCCCTCCTCAATACCCATCACCAGGCTAACCCATCCTCCCAACCCCCTCCCCTCTAGAACCCTCAGTTTGTTTTTCAGAGTCTACATTGTTTTTAATTTAAAGTTTTAATCAAGAAGACATGGTAGGAATATCAGATTTCAAATCTCTTTACATGGAATGCTATTTTTTTTCCTTTTTATAAGACTGCCCTTCCTGACAGCATTAGCCAAATGAAACTCAATTATATATTCAAAGCTAAAGAATATTTAAAAGTCAAAGAAAATACTGTTCTTCTCTAGGTCCAATCCCTGTCACGTGGCCCTGGATGCGCAACTCTAAGGAGTCTTAAAGGGAGCCAGCTGCGGAACGCCACGAGCCCGAACGCAACACACACGGGGCTGAGAGGAAAACAGAGGCATCCCAGGCGCAGGGCGGCCAGGGGTCTATTTCTGTGCTGCTTGGGCTCATGTGAGAAAAGGCTGCTCTTTTTTATGAGATTTGGCTCAGAAGAGCTAAACTGTCTCCCCCGCACAACAACGTCTTGGTCTCAGGTGGCGGAGTCAGTGCAAGGCGCCCAGGCAGCAACAGCAGTGCGAACCTGGCCAAGTCAGTCACATTCTCTGAGCCAATTTCCTTTCTCTAAAATAAGAATCGAGCTACAGGGTTTCTGTGGGGATTAAGAGATCTCTTCCACAGCAAGTGCCTTAGTACAATGTCTGACACGTCAGAGGTACTTGGAAAAGGGTAGCTATGTGTTATAAGTGGTGCTACTGATAGAATTATTAGTAACAAAAATTAACAAATAATAATAAAAGCTAGATAACCATTTTATCTAACTTATTTGGGAGAAATACTATTCACAGAATATACATATTCATAGTTGTATAGGTCATCCTAGATAGTCTTAATTTCTAACCTTTGTAGAATTGCTTCAGCCCCGAAGAAGAAAATTTATTTTTTCTATACTGAGACGTAACAAGAAAGAACCATAGTGCAGCAGCTGGGGTAGCTGCTGTTGACAACATATTCCACCAGACACATGCAGCAGTGTCTCCTTTAGCAAATCCACAGGTCTTCCAAGGTTCCTGCAGCAAGTAAGCCTGTGATCTTCCTGAGCCACTGACTCGGTTTTAACCTTATGGACCTTGTGATTCTTATAACTGGTGAGGTTTCCTTTTCAGCTTTGGCCATGGGGGAAGCTGACATTCTGATATATTGTATACAAACCTTATTGTTCCTCACATCAAACTATTTTCCAACTTCTATTTTCCCTTCACAGCAATTTCCTCTTGCATTTATTTTGTAGTCTGTGCTACTCATGTAGATTATTAGGCCACTTCGTATCTGTTTTTGAAACAAGGGGTAACATGATGTATCTTAAAGTTTAGCCACTCTGCCATTCAGAATTCACATTAAAATATAAGAATTCAACCTCGTCCAGCCAAACTCAGGTTTGGCAGTAACAAAAATGTTTCTCTGACAGATACATGGTGATACACGACAAGGGAGCAAAGTGCTTCAGGAAATATCTGGGAAGCTTGACAAAACTGGATGCAAAGGAAGAAGCCAGCGAAGAACTCTGCAATCAAACAAGGATGCTTCAAATCACTGAATGTAGCCAAATGCTCTTAGATGCATGTAGTTGTCCCTTTAGGGACAACGTTATCCCTCCCTAGAATGCTCCCACCCGATCTGAGAGTGGCACCATCAGAAAGCCTTCAGAAGACTGATCAATCATAGGGATTTCAATTTCCCAGCTTTAAGCTGAGAAAGCCAACTTAGCTTCCCTTTAAATAATGATTAGGTGAGAAAGCCAGGAAACACAAAATTTCGTTGAGTGGTGTCTAAGAGAAGAGAGACCTGGTTCACAAGCCCCATTAGTAAATAACTCTTGGGAGGCATTAAGGTAGATGACTGATACAAATGAGGGGCACCTGGGTGGTGCAGCCAGTTGAGTGTCTGACTCTTGGTTTTGGCTCAGGTCTTGATCTCAGGGTCCTGGGATAGAGCCCCACATCGAGCTTTGTGCTCAGCAAGTAGTCTGCTTCTCTCTCTCTCTCTCTCTCCTTCTGCCCCTGCCCACCCCCACACTCGCTCTCTCTCTAAAATAAATAAATAAATCTCTAAAAAAATAATAATACAATGAATGGTCCATATTTTTACAAGCAGGGGTGTTTTTGCTGATTTGTCCAATTAAATGTTGGGTTGTACACTCAACCACATTTTCCTGCAAGACCACTCATTGCACAGAGGACAACAAGACAGAGAAGTGGAACTGAAATGGTGACTGTACAGGCCAGACATGAAGGCAAGGCTTTGACATGTTCTCAAGTCATCAGGAACTCATTACAGAAAAAGTTCCACAAAGTTCCAGGAATAAAGCCAGCCTAGAACTCCTCTCTCTGACCCCCTCCTCTGCCCTACCAGAGTCACTATGCTTCATCCCAGAACACAAAACACACGGATGTAATAAACATTTCAGGGAAGACAGGCTAAGTGCTCCACGTGACAGCACTCTGCTCCTGCCCACCAGCATCTTTCACAACGTGGGACTAAGAAGCCACAGGGAGCAGCTGCCGTTCCTGTCTATGCCTATCCCACCCCTCACAAAATGCAGAGACCCTCTTGTACTTCTTTCTAGGCACTCAAGCACCTACTAACTCCTTAATAATTCTAAATGCCAGCTTTAGAGTAGCCAGTTACTGTTCATTTAAGTGTGCAACGCTGGCCTCTAAGAGCCCTGGCTATTCCAGTTTTACTGTAAATTTGCAACAATGCTATTATAATTTCAAATTTTATCTTTCCAGCAAAATAATTTATATCTGTGATTCAATTTTATATTTTTGTCCCTATATTCTTTATAAATATATGGCCATCTTAATGTCAAATATCAATTCAGGTAGGATGTTATTTCACAGCAAGAATCTCTTAAAGTAGCACAAAAATGTGCATGTACTTAATGCCACTGAATTGTATACTTAAACATGTAAACTAACATGATTAAAATGGTAAATGTTACATTATGTGTATTTTACCACACACACACATACACACACACACACACACACACACACACCCCTCCCTTATGTGAGGTTCTCTCTATAACCACATTATTAACCATGTGGCCAATTAATTCTTCATTGAAAGTGTAAAAGGTATTGGTTTCCTAAAATACAAGTGATAACCTTCACTGTATTATCAAAACCTAAAATTACAATTGCTTAGTCTCTGTAAGACTGATCAGTATTTGACTAGCCAGGGCATGAAGGCGCCACCAACATGTCCTTTCAGCAGCTGTCATTGCTTAAACTATTCAGAAACAGTGTTCCTTCGGAGATAGCAAAAAATCAACCTAGATGGCGCCAAATCATCCCCTAACATCAGGAAGACAAACATCTGTCTCTGAATTCACAAGAAGCCCTAGAAAAATTCCAACATGAAGAAAGGGCAGGACAGCAAAACCGCAATCCAAGCGTTGCCGTGATTTAAAAGGCAAACAAAACCCCGATAATGAATAGCAGCCATCACATGACAGAGCTTCCCTAAATCATTTTCTGGGGCTCAGACTGTTTAGATTGGGTTAAATCTTTCTTTCTCTCCCTCCGTTCCCCCCATTTTGGTTACTCTGTAAAAAGAAATTATTTACCAACTGTCTTGACATCATAGGTAATGGAATAATATATCAAATGAGATGCTTCATTATTCCTTCTGAGGCTTAGCTCTAAGGAATGTATTATTGTTTTGGAAGAACTGTAAAGGAATTCCAATAAAGACAAATGAAAGAAAATATAATTATATCCTGAATGGGTAGGATTCCTTAAATGTATTGGTCTAAGTGGGAGGGTAAAGAATTGTTTTTGAAAGTTGAAGTAAATACTTAAGAAAGCTTCTTGTCTATTCAAAGCAAATTATTAAAATTTAGCTGTCTCCTGAAATTAGTTTTAAAAAAGTGAGTTCTTTCCTATTTGATGTGTTCATCATTTAATAAGCCTTTCCTCACTTCTGTACCTGTTCTTTTCACAGATGTATCATAATCAATCATTATTCTATTTGCTTATTTTCTTGTATTTTGTATATCCTTCAGTAAAATTTCCATTTGTTCTGTAATGGCAGAACTTATGTCTGATTGCTCACCATTGTATTCCTAAGGCCCAACACAGTGCCTGGCACACACTAAAGGGCTCAAAAAAAATCTTTTTAATGAGAAAATTCATCATTTCATTCACTTGACCAACAATTATGTATTGAGTAACTTTATTCCACGGCTACAACAACCATATGAAGATTCAGCTCACATCTATAAGCTGCATTTTGGTCTCTGGGATTCAAGAACTCAGAGAAAGGAGAGAAGGGCAGTCTGTAATTTCTTTAGAATCTAGTGAGTTAAAACACCTTAAAGTTTTACATATAAAGAAGCCACGATACAGCTTTCTTTCTTCAATATGAATAAAGACAAGTTATTACATTTCATGATAGCCCTGTTACAGGTAAACATTTTAGTACAAACACTCTAAATAATGATTCTTTCTATAAAACCAAGACCTTTCAGTACCCAAATAGTAAACAAAACCTGCAAGGAATGTTGTCACTGAACAAAGGTAAGCCATATGACGTGAGCCTAGAATGAAAACTACACTGTGGATTCTTTTATTCACCCAATCCTTTCTGAGGTATTTATATTGTTTAACTATGTATTGCCTCCACCAGAAAAGGAAATACAAAATCATGTTTTCTTATGCTTAATGAGAAATTACAATTTCTGTCTAAAATTTAGTTAACAAGATCTAGTTGTGAGGCTAAGGGCAAATCTTGAATTCCTTCTTGTACCTGACCCCATTTCTCATTACCCTCATGGTTCCCAGGAAGATGAACCTGGATTAAGTTCAACAGTGGGCTTGCTCATCAAAACACTTTAACAGTTGAAGGCCTTCCTGCTGCCCTATCTTACTGGGAAGTTTAGGAAAATCTGGCAAATTTAAGAGTGTTACATAAACTTCACATGAAGAACAAATATGCTCTGTGAGCTGCTACTTGGACCCTGCTTTGATTTATTGGGAACACTTACAGTATGGATATGGATCTTAACTTCCATGCACTAAAAGACAGAGTATCAGAGCTTTAGAGACTGGATAGTTCTGGCCCTCCCTTAATGAACCAGGAACCAGAGACCTAGAAGAGATATCTGGCACCGGGATTATCTCCCTCTTCTTCCTCCTCGTCCAATGTTCTTTTCACAACCACTAGGTGTCGGTAAACTGGTACATTAGTTTTGGGCCTCCTTTCTCATCACCAGCATGCCACAAAACCACGGGGGGAGGCGGATGTGACACACACAGCTCTCGGGAGGAAGGAATGTTCAAGTCTATGAACTCTGAGTGACCACATATTGATGCTTATGTGGCAGTGAGACCCTGTTCTACATCCTGGAAGCTTGGAGACCAAAAAGAGGGCAGGAGAGTTGGGGAAGAGGAGCCAGAGAAAGGAGGAGAGCAAAGAACGCAAGAGCCCAATAAATCAAGTGTTCTTCTTTAACTGTGGCCTGACTTATTCCAAGTTCAGACCCACATTCTCTAGTGGGTATTTTCTAGCCATTTTTTCAAATGGTCTTTAAAAATACCTGCCATAATTACTTACTATAAAACACAACTGTAATTTTCGGTAATGTTAAGGAGATGAATTTAAAAACTCCTAATTTATAGGCAATTTTACATGCACCACCTCACTATTTCTAGAATGCAAGGGATTCCTAATAAGTCACTGTTTTCAGCCCTGAACTCTCTCCTGAGCACTCTACCTACATATCCATCTTGACTTCAAGTCAACATTTTTCTTCAGAACAGCTCTCCTGCTACATGTTACTATGTCCGTCCCTTTCATATTAGAAACCTTGAAGTCATCCTTAATTCTTTCGTGTTCTTCTTCTTCATCCACTAGATCCTACGAGGATTCCCCATTCCTATAAGGAATGAAAGAGGCACAGCATAGGGAATACAGCCCATGGTGTTGTAAAAGCCCTGAATGGTGACAGATGGTGGCTACACTTGTGGTGAGAAGAGTGGAACATACAGAGTTGTTGGTGTACACCTGAGACTAATGTAACATTGTGTCAACTATATTTCAATTAGAAAAAATTTAATTAAAAAAATAAAAATTAAAAAAAAAAATTCTTCATTCCCATTTCCTCACATCCATCCCTTTATCTTCCTGTCTTGTGTCATACCTCCCCAAGTTCCCAGGCCTTCTTCACCTCACAGGTACTATTTAATACCTGACCCCCATCTAGCCCACTGTGCCTGTACTAACAGTCAAACATCCACACCTATACTGATCCCCAGAAAGTACCGCCACTCACAGCAGCTACCAGAATCTGCTCTCTTATCATGTCACTGCACAGACCTGACAGTGCCCTGCATTCCATATTCACTAAAAGCTTTCACACCAATAATGATGCGTGGCTCCCACTACCCATCCTAGTAGGCCAACGGGCTGTAGAAGGAGGAGTCAGAAGCAGTCTTTAAAGGACTCCTGTTGCCTCCGAGCAAAGGGCTCTGAAGCCACAAGCTGAAAACAGTGCCCAAGTGCGGAGGGAAGGCAATGTACATCAGAACCAAAATGGCAGATTCTTGTGGCTGAGACACGAAACATTCCTTGAGCCACAGAGAGAACTGGCAGCTCCTGAATCAAGAAGTTGCTTGGATTTTCTTTTTATCCTCTCCTGCCAAGTAAAACTAAAATATCTTTGCATCCAAAATGAAAATTCAGCATGCCCTGATAATTCTTCATTGATAGCAAATCTCATCCAGCCATGGCCTATCATTCCCTGACAATTTTCCATCTCATAACAAAGGAGTAACAGTATTTCTAATAGTGATGAACTATCCTATTGCATGAGAACTTAACACCATCAACACCACCTCAAGAAAAAAATGAAAGAAAGAAAAAAAAAACTCCACTAAGAAGAAAACATTTTTACTGTAAAATGCAAAAAATATAAACATGTTTCAATAATAAAGCAACAAATGGAATCTTTTCTCAACGTAAGAATCCAGAAAGTAGTATCCCCAAATAAATATAACAGTCATTCAATTCTAAACTAGGAAGAGTTGTCAACAATATTATAGAAGTGTGTGTGTTTTTTTCCAAACAACTAAAAACATGGAGTCCTATCCTAAAACTATAAGGCCCCGCAGCCTTCCCTTAAGCACTGACATAGAAGGGTCTCTCTGAAGAACCAAATCATCTCTCACCTTTGATCAAAGCTTTTCAATTTCAGCTGACTTGAAACTGTTCCATTTCAACTGATTTTAACACCAAATCTATGAGGAATTATCCCCATTTTACAAATAGGAGAATGGAGTCTCAAATGACGAATGACTTGCCCAAGATTTCACAGTTGGTTAATGGGCTGGGATTCAACAGATCTCATGGCTCCTGGTTTAGTGTTCTTTCTAATATTGACATCTCTTACTTGTTTCATTTGTGGATTGCTTCAAAATGAGGGCATGGCTTTGAATCAGGGGAAAGAAGAAGGGATAAAGAGGAGACGGTATAAAGAAATACACATTATATTCACCTCTGGAAGATCCAAGCTTCCCATATCAGACAAGTACCCCCTAAGAACCTCTAAGGCATCTTTTGTGTGTGTGTGTTGGCAGGGTGGGGAATAAGACAGCTCTATCTCTTATTGCTTTAATCTGTTAGGTAACCATATTTAACTTACTGTGTTTTCCCACTAACAACAAAGACATGAGATTTTTATTTTTCCTAAAAGAGCACAGAGATTTTTAAAAGATTTGAATTGTCAGTGTAATTTTAAAAAGAGAGAGAGAAAGAAAGAAAAGAAAAGAAAAAAAAGGAAAGGAAAAATGGTGAATTGAGTTTCCTCCCCCACTTCAACAATTAGATAGTTATAGGACCTGGACCAATTGCTTAAATTCTCTAGGCCTTCCTTCATTTGTATGCTAACTTAGGAAATCTCTATGGTCCTTTTCAGTCCTACAATATCATGATGCTAAGAAGTTACTTAGTCCCAATCATGCACACAGAGCAATGTGTAAGGCCCCAAAATACCTGAGCCTCTCGAGAGTTCAGAAACTAGTTGGACTATTAGTATATTAACTCAAAAGAACAGAACAAGGTAAGCAAGTTAACTTTTTAATAAAATCCAAAGTGATACAGATATGTAAATGCAACACATAAACAAATAAAAACTGTCAACGTGGGATGAAACAGTCCAGAACATGCCACAAAACGATGGGGCTTTTAGCTATATAACTGGAAAGGTCAGAAATCGAAATAAGAAAATGACTTTCTAGGTGGGTAGATATTTTTATCTGCAGTCATTAGAGTCAAGGATGATCATGGCTTGGGGATGCCACTGGTTGATGCCAACAGGAATGGTTTGAGGAGCAATGGGAGACAAAGTTAAATAAGCAAGAAGGAACCGAATGTAATTAATGTTCAAAGCCAAAGGTGGAAATTTAGCTTTATCTTGGAGGCAATGGAGAAATGTTAAAGAAATTCAGAGCACAGATATAAAATGATAGTGGTTGTGTTTTAGAAAAGATTCATATACTCTGAAATGATTTACACTCTCATCCCTAACATGAGGCACACTGAGGAAAAATATTTTTTAAAAAGCCTCCTTTGTATCATCACATCCAGCCCTAACACAAATCTTGGTGTGTGTGTGTGTGTGTGTGTGTGTGTGTGTGTGTGTGTGTTTTAAAGGAATTTCCAAATGATTCATTGATTGTTGAATTCTGTAGACCAGATTTTCACCAAAAAGTTTTTTTTTCATCAAATGATATTGTGAAGTGCTGCACATTACATATTTCCCTAAAAAATTCACAAAATAAAAATAACTAGGACATTACAGTCTGTAGGCAGTTTTGAAGGAAAGAATATTTTTTAAGTGTATATGACAGCATTCCTCAAACGTACCTAATCATGGAACTTTTAAAAATAAGATATTTATTAACATAATGCAGAACTAGTGTTTCACAGTATACCTCCTTAGAACTAATACTATGAACATTTAGTCGTAAGAGAATGAAACTCAACAGAAAATGAAATCCATTAGTAACTGACACAAACACATAAAAATACACACAATTCATTTTCTTTTATCAGCATTAGAGACCAACATGAACTTACAATTTCTGTTAGCACTTGCTCATTCTCCACATCAGTGGTTCCAACCTTGGCTACATATTGAAGTCATGGGCCACTTAAAAAAAAAAAATTACTAATGCCCTAACTTTATTTCCAGAACAGTTAAATCAGAATCTCTAAGTTCGGGCATCAATAGTTTTTAAAAGGTCCTTGGACAAACACACCAAGGACGATTAAGAACACTGCTGTAGATTAAGAGTTTACCAACACTAAAATGGTTAATGGTAGAGTTTGGGAAATGAGAATACGAACATGAACTCCAGCTAATTCAGCTAAAAAATCTGTCCCTGAAAAATTGAGAATTGGCTATATTTATTCTGCATACAACACTAGATCTCAAATATTCTTGGCTTTCTTTTCTCTATACTTGTTCATCATTATACTCGTGGTTTCACACTAATACTACAGTATGCTAAACTGATAGCCAAAGATTTCTTTAAGGGTGTCTTTAATTTTATACAAATAGAGCCAAATTTTCTATTATTTGCCAAATTTGAACTACTGGTCTCAGAAGTTTTAGTCTGATGTCCATAAAACACAGCCAGAAGTAAACTGCAAAGCCAAAACTTTGAACTTTCTGAAAAATACATTTTTTGAAAAACGTATACCATAGAAGGTTCAGGACTTACTTAAATGATGCTATTTATTTTACAGCCATCATTCCAAACTTGGAAAATTTATCACCCAAAATGCAATGAAGGCACTACAGTAGTTGAAAACTCGTGTTTCAAAGCATAGGAGAATGCATTTATCATCCAGGAAAGTAGTGGGAAGAAGAAAGTAATATCACGTCCCTAAACCCAGCACTTACAAAGAAGTCAAAAGCTGCAAAACAAATTATATTGCAAAATGTGTGGTTATCTTTTTAAATTTCATCATCTTTCAGGAGACAATGAATACAGACAACAGGATCCCCTAAATTTAATCTGGATTTCAAATCCTTCTACTCATCCTCTCAACTTTTCACTTGCATGTGTGCATAATTAATTTAGATGAAATGATATAATGATATATATCACTTTCAACTCATCTGTTTTCTGAACCATATGACAGAGAAACAGTCTCCCCTCTCCCTTGTTTTACCTTTGCAAAGGCACTTAAGTTGGTTCTTTCTGCCAGGAATGCCTTTCCATTTTGCCTCCATTAAGACATTGAAGTCATGAAATCACAGGTCTGGAAGACATCTTCACCTAATCTAATCCCTGCTTTCTGCCAGAAACTCCCCCACAAAGTCTTATCTAATCTCACCCAACACAGTAATCATACTCAGTTCACATACCCCTCATATGTCTACTCAAACACTTTCTCTTCTAGAGTGTGACCTTCTTGAAGACAGGGGCCAGAGAGCCACCTTTTCATTCTGCAGTCCTGTAGCTGGACAGTGTCTAGCTCCCAGCGAAGTCAGTAAGTATCTCGTGAGTGGCATCCTATTGTAAAGCCAATACATAATCATTCACTCTAGCCCCTTGTAAAAGCATTTTCCCCCTTTGCTTGAAAACTCTTTGAAGGTAGAAATTATTTCTTCTTTAGCAGTCCCATGGACCCTAGAAGACAATGGGAGAGTTTTTAGATTCACAGCTTATGAGGTAGCTCATCATATTTTTAATGTATGAGAGGAATACTAAAGTGGAGTGGTACTCAAATGAGAAGAAACACATATCCATGTTCCAATTAAGTACTGAAATATATACTATTTCCTCAATTTTGTTAATACCTCCCTCTCAAGGTACTGGCTGAAGAAAAACAGGCTCTCCAAACCTGCAAACCAGAGGGAAACCTATGCCACCGAGCTGCTCAAACAGAATCCCCTATTGACTTACAACCATTGTCTTTGAAGATCCCATAGAAAAATTAACAAGAAGTTCTATTTAAGAAAAGAACTTCAAACTAAGTTAGACATTTTCTCATTCACAGGGGATTAAGGTTTCCTGGTAACTCCAAAGTAAACAGGCACATGGGAATTGAAGCTGGGGTGGTTTTATTCTCTCAAAAAAGTAATTGATGGGGGTGCCTGGGTGGCTCAGTCCATTAAGCAGCTGCCTTTGGCTCAGGTCATGATCCCAGGGTCCTGGGATCGAGCCCCGTATCGGGCTCCCTGCTCAGTGGAGAGTCTGCTTCCCCTTCTCCCTCTGCCTGCCTCTCTGCCTACTCGTGCTCTCTATTTCTCTGTCAAATAAATAAATAAAATCTTTAAAAAAAAAAAGCTTGAAAAAAAAAGTAATTGATGGTGAACTCAAGAAAAAACTAAGAAAGAAATACAGAAACTTCTATATATTTGCCAGTAGTTGGTTTCATCTCTGGCTAAATTCCTTCATTCCCCACCTATCATCACTTTAACCATTAAGAAGCAGAAAATGTGAATGACTGATAATCTAGGGTGACCACAGTACTAGAAGTAGTAAATGCTACTAAGGAAGGAAACACATACTTACACACTTCTCACAGCATTTTGATTTCACCAAAGGAAAGAAAAAAGAAAGGTAATGAAAACTAGTTTTTCACTACTTGAAGTGCCAAAAGGCAACTCTTTTAAGAAGGAATTTATGCCCAAAGAAATAAAAAACTGCAAAAGAACTAGTTTGGGACAAGCCACAACTGCTAAACATACAAAAAAAGAGAATAACATTCAGAATATTTAATAATTTAATTCAAGGATCATGTTACATAAAGAGGCATAGAGTAACAAAGAGCTCTCCTTAACCACAATTAAGAAAAACAGAGAATGTTTCATGCTGTACTAATCCCTCTGCATGCTGGCTGACTACAAACTTCCCACAAAAGGTATAATATTGACTGAAACAACATTAATGTCAATGGCCAAAAAGAAGAATGAAATCCCACAACAAAATCTTTTTGAAAAATAAGGACAGCACAAGCTTTTTCCACCTAGGATATTAATAGCAATGACCTTATTATTCCTTGAATAATGCTGGCAACTGACTAGCAAAAAGAAACACACCCTGAATAAGAATACTATTCACATACAGTGTGTGTGTGTGTGTGTATAAAGTATTCATCATACACTAGTATAGTGGGTTTTTTTCATGTTTTAAAGACACTGTGGTACTGCTGCTATAATTTTAATGACAGGTTTTAAGAAAATGTCCTTATGCCTCATCTAAAGAGCACTGCTCCTTTAAAGAAAGAATTTAATTTGATCCATTTGTTGAGGAGTTAAACTACTCTACACATAATGCATAAGCCTTTTGAAGAGAGGGCAATTATATAATTATTCAAGTAATTGGATGCCTTTTATGTGTTTTAGTCTGCATCTTGATTACAAGGCCTTACAACTTCTCAACTACATCAAGAAAAGGGGAGAAGACTCCAAGGACACCTATAGATCAAACTTTGAGAAGCAACACAAACTGTGCTAACTCTCTGTAGGAGCATCTCTCACTTCTGGCATATCTGCTCAGCTCTCTGTTTTCTGTTCCATGTTGCCTTCTGTGGATGGGCTTCTTCTGCTTACTTACAGCTGCTTCTCCCTTATAATTCCAGATTTTCCATTGCCAACTCCATCCCCCTGGCTTCTCCCTCACCCATCCTACATCATGACCTTTCCCATTCCATTCCCACTACCACTCTGGGTCTTAGTTTCCCAATTTGTTAGAGATGAATCTCATTCCATGAGTTTTCAGAGCCCATCACACTGGTCACGGCCAGTGCCTACAGAAAGTTCATCAGTGGATCTGGTACCCACATCTAGGTCCATCAGCTGTGGCTGGATGAGCTGGGAAATAGAGTGAAGTAGTGCAAAACATGGCTTGCTCCTCTCCTTCTTCACAGCAGGGTATGTGGGAAGGCAGGTATGTAATGAAGTACATATATTTAAAAGTACTATTCAGGTGTCGGAGCCGCTGCCGCCAAGTCCAGATCTAGCCTCATGCACCGCTGATGCCCGCCCGCCCGACGTGCACTCCCGATTCCTTTTGGTTCTAAGTCCAAAATGGCAACTCTCAAAGATCAGCTGATTCAGAATCTTCTTAAGGAAGAACATACCCCCCAGAATAAGATTACAGTTGTTGGGGTTGGTGCTGTTGACATGGCTTGTGCCATCAGTATCTTAATGAAGGACTTGGCAGATGAACTTGCTCTTGTTGATGTCATGGAAGACAAACTGAAGGGAGAGATGATGGATCTCCAGCATGGCAGCCTTTTCCTTAGAACACCAAAAATTGTCTCTGGCAAAGATTATAATGTGACTGCAAACTCCAAGCTGGTTATTATCACAGCTAGGGCACGTCAGCAAGAGGGAGAAAGCCGTCTTAATTTGGTCCAGCGTAACGTGAACATCTTTAAGTTCATCATTCCTAATATCATAAAATATAGCCCAACCTGCAAGTTGCTTGTCGTTTCTAATCCAGTGGCTATCTTGACCTATGTGGCTTGGAAGATAAGTGGCTTTCCCAAAAACCGTGTTATTGGAAGTGGTTGCAATCTGGATTCAGCCCGGTTCCGTTACCTAATGGGGGAAAGACTGGGAGTTCACCCATTAAGCTGTCACGGGTGGGTCCTTGGGGAGCATGGAGACTCCAGTGTGCCTGTGTGGAGTGGAGTGAACGCTGCTGGTGTCTCTCTGCAGAATCTGCACCCTGACTTAGGCACTGAGGCAGATAAGGAACAGTGGAAAGAGGTTCACAAACAGGTGGTTGACAGTGCCTATGAGGTGATCAAACTGAAGGGCTACACTTCCTGGGCCATTGGACTGTCTGTGGCAGATCTGGCCGAAAGTATAATGAAGAATCTTAGGCGGGTGCATCCTATTTCCACCATGCTTAAGGGTCTCTACGGAATTAAAGATGATGTCTTCCTTGTGTCCCTTGCATCTTGGGACAGAATGGAATTTCTGATGTTGTGAAGGTGACTCTGACTCCTGAGGAGGAGGCCCATTTGAAGAAGAGTGCAAATACACTTTGGGGGATCCAAAAGGAGCTGCAGTTTTAAAGTTTTCTAATGTACCACTTCACTGTCTAGACTACAGCAGGATTTTAGCTGGAGGTTGTGTATATTGTCCTTATTATCTGATCTGTTACTCAAGTAATATTAAAATGGCCTAAGAAAAAACATCCGTTTCCTAAAGTTCCAAACAGGAATGGTTCACCAAACCCTGCAGCTGTATCCTGATGCTGGATGATACCTGTCTTTGTAGCCCTAAATTGGTTAACGTAAGTTAGCCCCACCGTGTCAGAGGCAGCACTGCAGAGCTGCGGTTGCTCTTCACATCAGATGTGTGTTTACTGTGTGTTCTGTCACTTCGGGTTCCTTCCCCCAACACCCGACATGCCTAGTCCATCTTTTCCAGTCAGTCACGTCCCGGGATCCAATGTATAAATTCAATATTGCGTGTATTGTGCATAACTGTTCTAAAGGATCTTATTTTGCGTACCATGTATGTCAGAATATAGTGTACATGGCCATATAATGTAAAAAGACAATGCAACCAACTAAGTGTCATACCAACTAAAATACCAAATAAATTTTGAACAGTGAAAAAATAAAATAAAAGTACTATTCAGAGACACAAGCAAGGTAAGAGTTGAGAATAAATTCCAAAATAATCTACTTTGTCTAAAAAAAAATGCAAAATATTAAACACATCAAGAAGAAGGTTGTTCTTTAAAAAAAAAGAAAGAGTCCCAAAATTCAAGAAAGGACCGGTTCATGAGACTACAACAAACCATTATTTTAAGTCTTCTAGATAGAATAAAATATCGGAGGTACAAACTTCAAAACGACCAACTTCAATGTGATTTTGAAACCATACCATTTATTTTACTGTATTAATTTGCCTCCAGCCTTGCAGTTGTCCATCTCATGCACTGTAACAACCCTACTTCAGAACCCTACTTAGTATACTTGTAGCTTTAGATAGAACTTCTCTCAACTATAGAAGCACAGCCCACCCAAGGGAGCATGATAACTGCTCATTTAAAGAAAATCACTTATGTTTTATTAACAATAGTAAAAAAAATAGTTAAAGTCAGAAAAGGACTCTTCAAGTCAGATGCCACCAACTAGCTGTGTGACCTTGAAAAAACTCAATCTAAGACTATTCAGAGCACTGTCTGGAAGGTAAAAACACCATCACCACATACAACTTTAAAATGTACTAATTCTTCTGTGAACTCACTTAAGTCAATAAGGCTTAAGCTCTTTACTAAATGTCATAGCATTCACTTGAGTCACACTAAATGGCACTACACTGACCCCATCATTTTATGGACTGTAATCCTTCAGCTGAGTTTTTTACCCTAGATAATGTTATGGAGTCCATAAAAGAAAGAACATCACACAGCTTTGACTAGTGGGTCACAGAGCCAGGTGAACTCTTTCAAGGACATGCTTTCTACACTTTCATATGCTGGCCACCATAATGGCGACACTGTCTCCAAGCCAAATGTCAGGTCATGAGCTTAGAGAGACAGAGCATGTGAGCTATATCTAAGTGGGCCTTGACCTGCCAGTCTGAAAGCAATTATCCTCATTTTATGTTATGTACCGAGCAATG
Organism: Halichoerus grypus; assembly: GCF_964656455.1. Taxonomy (NCBI): domain Eukaryota; kingdom Metazoa; phylum Chordata; class Mammalia; order Carnivora; family Phocidae; genus Halichoerus; species Halichoerus grypus. Next base: position 65,748,858 of record NC_135718.1, read on the forward strand.
AATTAGGGCCAGCCTTCTTCAGCTGGGTGAAGAATGGCAAGAAAAGCCAATTCTTCATGTCTGTACCAACGCACAGTACCTGAAGGTTATGTAATCTTTAGCTACTTCTGAATCACATCAATATCACAGGTATTATGGCCTCACTATAACTGTACAGACAAAATATCGTACCCAGATATTGCTGCCACATTTAAGATGGGACGCTGACCTTGAAAGTGAACAGAATGGTGAGAGGTCTGCAAATTAAGTCATATGATAAAGCAGAAACTAAGTATCTTTAGTCTAAAGAAGACATAGAGATGTTGTAAAAACCATCTTCAAAAATTTTTCTACCTCCAAATGGCAAAACAAGGGCAAATGGGGAGGGCCTTTCTAAAAAATTAGCACTGACTAAAACATGACCTGCCTTGTATATACCTGAGATTGACTCTGTTTACAACTGTTGTGATACAGAAGATACACATACAAACTTCAGTACTTGATGGGAAGCAGAACCAGACGACCTCTCAGACTCCTTTCAACAAAATTTTGTATATGCTATAAATTGACAACAATTTATGCATCTGTGAACAACCTCAAACTATCAGCCATGATGATCTGCTTTTCTCCATGACATGGTAGTGGTTGTTAATCTTGGTTTTAAAAGTATTAGATGCTCACTATAGGAAAGTGTAGAGAAAGAATAAAAATGAACCATAATCCCACAGCCAAGACAATCGCTGTTATCATTTGGTATAACTCCTGCCCAATCATTTTTCAAGGCATAAATATATGTAAGAAAATTTGAGGCAAGCTGTTTATATACCTTCTATTCTGATTTTTGCATTTATATGATAACCATTTTCTCAATTCCTTAATTATTTACCAAAAAAGTATGATTTTTAATGCCTACCTAATAATATAAAGTTTGGATATAGCATATTTCAAGCATTACATTAAGCACGTAGGTTATTTTTGATTAGTTTTAATTATTATACATATTACCACATGAACATCCTTTTACAATGATCTTCAGACACCTCTCTGATGATGTTCTATGTATATACAAGACTGAATTTATCTTTCTTAGATATAAAAATATTTGAATCATATGACAATCAAAGGACATAATTAAATATACACACATACACAAACTACCAAAGCAATTGCAAGGCTCCTCTGATTAGAACTAATCAAACTTAATCCTTCCTCAGAAATAGTTAATGCCACAATAGAAAAATTGCTTCTAATCTTCACAAATATGTTTATATTTGCATATTATCAGTTATTAGTGTAATTCTTGCTTATCTGTGTAATGTGAAAATTGTCCTGAAATCTTAATATCAACCACAAATAAATAAGTTTGTATCTCAATATTTTTCAATTAAGAAAAATGTTGACAACTATAGGAATTAAGGGCTTTAATCCACTCAGGGAGAGCATTTTACAAAATAATATAAAAGCCATTTTAAACTAAGACCGATAAATCACTTAACTGGACCTTTCAATTGTCATTCTATGCCAGGTACACTTCGGGTTCCTTCCCCCAACACCCGACATGCCTAGTCCATCTTTTCCAGTCAGTCACGTCCTGGGATCCAATGTATAAATTCAATATTGCGTGTATTGTGCGTAACTGTGCATGTCACTAATCCAGAGTCCTGCCTAGTAACACTTCTTAACCTATTTTCATGAATTCAGCTTGATTTTCCACATGAACCAATGCTTTGAGTTTGGTTTCAAGAAGAGAGAAGAATATTTTAACTGGAAAAAACTAAACTTCACCAGATACTCATTTAAGATTATTATTCACTTAAAAAAATCATAGTAGTAATTAGGGTATATTGACTACCATCAAGATATGTTTTACAGGAATCTTAATGACATCCCCTACTCCATGGTTGCAGAGAGAGGAATAAAAGACAAAATGGGTTTTCATAAAGCAGTTGTGTGAAATGCTACCAGAAATAAAGCCAAAACAGAACATGACAGTTGAACTCCACAGCTGATTATACAGCCTGCTATAAACATGGGCCAACACCCAGGCTTCTCATGTCAGATAAAACACCAAGACAGAACTTAGAAATCCAGACGAATGGATGATGAACAAGTCACTTAGATGGTCTTTTTCTTAATCTTTTCTCACCCTTATCTGCTAGATAATAGAGAGCAAATTACAAGGCATTAAAAATAGGACATCAAGGGGTGCCTGGGTGGCTCAGTCAGTTGACTGTTTGACTCTTGATTTCAGCTCAGATCATGACCTCAGGGTCCTGGGATGGAGCCCCACATCTGGCTCTGTACTCAGCAGGGAGTCAGCTTGAGGATTCTCTACTTTTCCCTCTGTCCTTCCCCCCACTCTCTCTCTTGCTCTCATGATCTCTCTCTCTCTCAAATAAATAAATCTTGTAAAAAACACAGGATCAGGACGCCTGGGTGGCTCAGTCGGTTAAGCATCTGCCTTTGGCTCAGGTCATGATCCCAGGGTCCTGGGATGGAGTCCTGAATAGGGCTCCCTGCTCAGTGGGGGCTCTGCTTCTCCCTCTCCCTCTGCCCCTTCCCCCTGCTCGTGTGTGCACACTCACTCTCTCTCATACTCTCTCTCTCTCAAATAAATAAATAAATAAAATCTTTAAAAAAAAACAAAAAACACAGGATTGATTCTTACCTTAACAACTTTCAAAAAGATGATTAGACAACCTATTTTGGAAGGGTTGTTCCATTTTTCTAAGTTTTATACATGGCCAGTCATAGGAGAGAACCATGACAACAAATTCTCTCATTGAAACTTACTCTCAGGGCCATAGTGTTATAATCAGGAATAAGAACTCAGCATCTCTGAATGTTAGCTTCAAGATTTAACTGCCCATTAGTGGTGACATCCATTGCTGATCACCTTTGCATAAGATTAGAATCAACACTGTAATGCTGCATAGCCTTCTCCACACATCTTCAGAACTGTGACACCAAGTACTCTTCACGGTATATACATCTTTTTGTAATGTGTGAATTGTGAATCATGTGGATACATTACCTTTTAAAACAAACACTAAGATTAAAACTTTAAAATATCCTTATTTTATTTAAATAGAATTTAAAATGTTTAAGCATAAAGTCTCAGTGAGTATATCATAGGCTACAGTTAATTAAACTCATTTTTAAATAATTAAACCAAAGCTTATTTCTATTACCAGAGGAATATCTATTCAACACACACAAAAAAATGACCAGTGGGAAAAGTAGAAGCAATTCTATAATTTCTGCCTTGGCCCCTGCCCCAGTAAAAAGATTAAAGAAGTCCCCATCCAAGATCATCTGAAACACTCATTTTGTGGTGCAGAGGGAAACAAACACTCCTTCCACAATTTTCCCCAGAAGACAACACTTGCTACTTTCCAGTCTTAAAATGATAAAAGTAATGTTTGCCTTAAAAGGATGAGTTTGAGGGTACTAAAAATACACCACATAGGCCACCAAACAGTATCTTATTTATGTTAGTCTTACTGTTAGCTTTCATGAAAAGCCATAGTTTATGCGTCAGTTTTCCAAACTGACACATTTTAAGACTATAAACTACCCCTACATTAAAAAATGTTATGTGTACTTTGGGGAGAAATAAATGTATATAACCTGATGCAATGGAAAACATAGCTTTCATCAATTATGATGCTGACTGCATTTTGTCTTCTTCAGCCACTGGGATTCAGGATGCCTAAGTAAAGCACTGTGTTTGATGAGTCACATTTGTAGCACAATCGCTACACTCAACCCCACCTAATATACTGTAACACATTTTCCCCTCTGATCTGGCCATAATCATTTCACAAGAAAAAAAAGAACTGATTAAAAGGAAACAGGACAGACAGTGAGTAAGCCATGAACAACTGCCCAAAAAACTGTAAAAACCCTGGCAGATCATTTCCATGTGTTTCAATTAAAGTTGCCATGAGAGGTGGACAACAAGCAAGAAAGAATTGATAAAGTTGTATCCATTCCCTCCTTTTTGTAAGTATAGTTAGAGCCAAAGAATAAAAAGTACAATTACTGGAGATCTTGCAAAGCATTCATACAGAAAAACATTTGGAATGTATCCAATGCAAACAGTCTGATTTATAATTCTATAAGCCAATCAGAGAATATTAAAAAAGCACTTTATATGCATTTTTAATATACACAGAAAAAAAAGGCTAAGGGTATATAAATAGTTCTCTTTCAAAGATGGGATGACAGATTACATGTTTTCTCTTTCTTCTGTGTTAATTATATATTTGTTCTAGACAATTTAGAAATGACTTGTAATAAGGAAAAAAACAAATTTTATATATATGTATATATATATAAATGACTAGGCAGTTAAAATGTATAGATTAATGTGTGATAAATAACATTTACAGTTTTAGGAAAATTTTCTAATTATACTGAATTTTCCTACAGAATGATTTCTTCCATTAAGAAGTGTTTATAGGTTGAATTGTGTCCCACAAAAATTCCTATGTTGAAATCCTAATTCCCAATACCTCAGAATGTGACCTTATTTGGAAATAGGGTCACTGCAGATGTAATTAGTAAGATGAGATCACTGGGGTGAGCCCTAATCCAATATGACCTTACAAAAAAAGAAAATTTGGATAGAGAGACACACATACGAGGAGGATGCCTATAAAGGCAAAGGCAGTGATAGGGATGATACTTCTACAAGCCAAGGAACACCAAAAATGGTAAGCAAACCACCAAAAGCTTGGAGAGAGGAATGGAACAGATTCTCCCTCACAGTCTGCAGAAGGAACCAACCGTGTTGACACCTTGCTCTTGGACTCCTACCTCCAGAACTGTGAGACAGTCAATTTCCGTTGCCACCCAGTTTGTGATACTCTGTTACAGCAGCGCTAACAAACTAACACAAAAGGTTTTCAAGCATACCACAGGAAGACATTACACTCCGACCATACCCATTTTGCATAACTATCTGCCTTTTGGTAGACAGTGCTTGCAAAAATCAATCCTCCTTCCATACACTCCTCCACCCCCCCGCCATGAGTACAGTTAGGTAAGGCTACATAACTAAGTTTTCTCCAATCGAATATGAGAAGTGACATATGCCTCCAGGCCTAGGCCTTAAAACTGGGGCATACTTCCTCCATACTCTTGCTCTTTCTTACCAGCTCACATTTGGACATGGTGCTCACCCAAATCAACCACAAAGATGAGGTCCATTCCTTAAGGAGTAGCAGAGCTACTTCTTAGAAGGAATCCGGGTCTTTAACTGACAGCATAGGATAGAGCCACCCACCAATGGGGAATATTCTCCTTACAATGTTACAAGAAAGTAAAAGAAATAACTGTTCTTTAAGCCACTAAATCATTGGATTTCTCTGTTATAACAGGTTAGCCTTTTGCTCTAACAGAGTACCAGAGGAAATAAAACATCTCAAACACATGCAATAAAACAGTATGTAGAAAACCAGGTAAATCTCTGAAACAATAAATGTGACTCTCTAGGAGAAGTTCAAGTGTAAACTAAACAACTACTATTACAGCTCCAAATCTGAAACAATGTATTTGATGACCTTAGTAGTTGTTAAATTACAATTTAAACCCTTTGTGCGAATCTACCAAATCTAATTCTTAAAGATTTTTTTCTTAAAGATTTTTTAATTTATCTTTTAATTTGAAAAATTTTTGTGAGAATAATTAAATTTAGTATAAGCATACTCTCATGATTTAACATACATTTTAAGGTACAAAAAACTAACATATAAAAGTCTCACACTCCTCCTCCGATCTCCTCTCTAGGGAAAGCCAGTATTACATGTTAGAAAATACTAAGGCTGATCAAAATTTAAAGTCAACTCAAGAGAGGTTTTAATTTTGGTTTGTGACACACACCTACAGTCAAAACCAAAACATATTCTAATAATAACCATATAGAGCCTTCATATTTGCCTAACTCTGAGAAAAGAAAACTATTTTCTCATAGATGCTAATGACCAGCAATGTGGCCTATTTCTTGTTCTTAAATGCTTCCCGAAATGTCACTATGTGAAACTGGAACATGTGTGAAACTAGAAGAAAGTTCCTGGAGAACAATTCAATACTTCTCCATTACTTCATTCTACTACCGATGAACCATAATGTCTACTCCCGTCTGGTCAAAACACTGACAATTACTCTACTAGAATTTGAAATGTTTGCCTTTTATTAAGTCACAGGTTTCTTTCCAGGGTGACGATCCAAATCCTGTATGGACACTTATCAGGAAGACACTCTACTGAACTAAAGAAGAAAATAAAGAGATGAAAACTATTCCCATTTAGTTATTCAGGGACTTCATTAACCTGTGACCAAGAATGGAATCTATGATTCCAACTCATGGTTTGTTGGACGCACACATGTTACTGGATTCAAACATGTGTTTCTATTTAAACTGCTGGAATGTATATACGGCTCCACAAAGGGTGATAAATATTAGCAAATCTTCTAAGAATGAAGGTCCTTTATGACCACATACACCATGTTTTGATTCAGTTTTTCAAATGTCTCAGTCACACAAAGCTGAACAATCTGCTTTTTACATCTATCCACAAGTTAAAGAACAAAAATAAAATCCTTCCACAGATCACATCTATCTGTACCTTCACAGCAACCAAAGGCAGATCTGTGATTTCTGCTGTCTTCTCTTTTCTTCCCTCATGGCAAGCCTGCCTTAGGTAGAGGCAGGGGATTCTGAAATGCCCAGGTAATGATAAGTTGGGTATTAACCATCATCAGATAATGCCAAGTAAGGGGTTTCAGGTATAGTACAGAAACTTCAACAGATGAGCCTAAAGAGGGGTGGAAAACTGTGGTCTGACACATTCTATTTGGCCAGCATAGCATTTTTAAATTTTTAAAATTTAAGTCCCTTTAGGAAAGCCCCCCAACTCAAATAAGATACTTCACAAGATATTATATCTCACCATGAACTAGGAACCCCACAGACATCATGTGTGCAAGCCAAATGTCTGAAGTGTGAATGTCACAGGAATTCTTCCAACCCTGTTTAGCCTTCTTACATTTTGTTTCTTTGCTCAGAATGCCCTCCCAGCCCACCCAAGCCTACCTCTTCAGTTAACTTAGGAGTACTTAAGAAGTCCTTTCTTATCTCCTAAAGCCCCAGTCAAGTGCTTAACCCTCTCTGGCCCCAGACTCTCCTGCTATTTCTATGACTTTTCTGTCAGGCACCAGACTAATTCCTTTAGGGAAAGGACTATGCCTTGCTCATTTTAGTCTCTCCAGTGTGTGGAATACAGCAGGTGGTAAATAAATACTTTCAGAATGAAGAAATGGCAATACAAGTATCAGCTTAAAATATGTGCTTCCATATTCTTGGCAGAGAATGCAGAAAATGATGAAGCTGACAAAAAAGAAAAAATGTAGATCACACAGAGCAAAAAAATAAAGAGGCTGTAAAGGCCACATCTGCTTACACACAGGTGATTTCCAAAGGCTGATGACCCTCTACAGCATTATTTAACCTCATCTATAGTTGCTGCCTTATTTCACTCCAGGACCCCTGTATATTTGTTGTTACACACATGCTTTCTGGATCCCAACAACAAAGACACAAATATAATAAATCCAAATAAATGAAAGAAGAACATGAACTTAAGTCAATTTCTTTGAAAGGACAGGCATCTTCCCTTATACAAAACACTTATTTTAAAATAGAGCTGACTAGAAATAAACAATTGCTAATCATAGCTTCTCATATTCATTTTTCAATCAGGTCCACTCCTATTTCCCTTTGCTATATATAACTAGCCAGACTGGCTTCAATGAAGTTCAGAACTCTCAGAGAACAGTCAGGGACGCACTGGACATGGTCACCAATAGTGAGCAAGCAGGTCTAAAGGTGCATCTTTCATTGATTATATTACCCCACCCATGGTCATGCTTACCGGAAATGAGGAAAGCTGTGAAGGATTCCTCTCCACATCCCAGGTCAGGTAAAGAAGGGTCAGGGAAAGAAGCAACAGGGGGTAGCAGTGAAAGAAGATAATCAGGACAGCATACCTGGCAGCCGTCATGGACTCTTTGCCTCCAAGCAAAAATGTCATTAGAGTTGCTCAGGAGGAGCAAGAAGTCAGAATGGTTACTTCCCAAACAGCATCTCATCCTTTCTTTGCCCTGAGCATTTCCAGCTGTCTCATCAAAACCTATTCCCCTTCATATGGAAGGGGAGCTTTCAGGGGCCTGTAACCACTGAGACACAGTGACTTCTCCTTAATTACCACTAAGGCAGGAGTACAAAGCAACTTACCTTCTGAAAAAAGTCTTCCCCACTTTTGCCTTTTCCTTCAGCAGCAGCTGTAAATAAAAATGTATACATTTAAAATAGTTTCTTTTTTTCAACCTATGTATTCAAAAATCTCTCAAATATCAAGTATGAGAATAAAAAAGTAATACGCAAGATGCCATTCTTGCTCTCCCAAAGCTTAGCACCTGCCTGAACAGGTCTCATCTAATGCAAAGTCACAAAAAAAACAAAACAAAACAAAACAAAAAAAAACACTAATTCAATCAAATATACATCTTTAGATAATTTCATACTCTTTTTTTGTCTGAAAGACTCAGGTCTCTCTTTTCACACACAGATGAAAGTAATCTCATCCCTTCATAATTAAGGAATGACATGAACAAATGCAACTACCAATATAATCTACTATAGTGCTCTAAGCACTTCCTATCTGCAACCAATCCCAGGCATGAGGTTGCCTTTTCAACCTCCAGTTGAACCTCACAAGGTCTACACTCTTAGCTGTTTGTTCTATGCTTTGCAATGACTATATAATCTACTTGGGTTTCAGCTGCCATCATACTACTTTAATTCACTCCTTAATTCACATTTATAAGAGAGAGACAAAACAACATGAGGATGAAACAGTAATAATGAAGGTCACAGACAACAATAAAATTTCATGTGAGATTAATTAAAAAGTCATTACATTTGAACAATCGTTTTTATATCTAAATGGCAACCTATAAATATAGGAGAAACCCAGGTCTCTACATTCAAAAGTCTTACAACTCTGTGAACCTTCTTTTTAATATGTGGAGAGAAGTAAGCAATTTGAATAAAAGGAGAGAGGAGACAAAGAGCCAACAGCATCTTGCTTGCAAAAGCCTCAAACTGTATCTTTCAGAAGGCAAACACCAGGGGTGCCTGGGTGGCTTAGTCAGTTAAGCACCTGACTCTTGATTTTGGCTCAAGTCATGATATTAGAGTCCTGAGATCGAGCCCCTTGTTGGGCTCTGCGCTGGGTGTAGAGTCTGCTAAGATCCTCCCTCTCCCTCCTCCTCTCCCCTCCTCCTCCCTGACACCCACCCCCAACTCATGCTCTCTCTCTCTTAAAAAAAAAAAAAAAAAATAGGAAAGCAAACACCAAACAGGTTTCAAATTCAGGTGCAGCATGGACAAGTGGTTAACTGGAGAAGCCACCCCCTGGTCAAGACAAGGACACAAGGAAATGAGCTGGAGCAAGAACTCCTGGACAATGAAATCTGGAAGACCATGGTACCCCAAACACCGAATGGTCAATACTGTCAAGGGACACTGTGTGTACATGCATATACATGTGTGTATGTGTGTCCAGGACACTTATTAAAATTATTAAAGACTCTTGTATGTCAACTATACCTCAATTTAAAAAAATTATTAATGACCCAAGAAATGTGGCAGGTCATTCTGTTAAGTAGAAAACTCAAAACTCAAAGAAATTTCCTCAAAGAAATATCAAGTATTAAAATTTAGACACCTTCTATAATCTTGTAAAAATGTGTATTTTTATCAACATGTTTTCATCCAAAAAACAGAACACAGAGTACATGTTTCTGTGATTTCCAAAGACAGTTTGAGGAAATGTATGAATACAAGAGCTAGGGGCGCCTGGGTGGCTCAGTCGGTTAAGTGTCTGCCTTCAGCTCAGGTCATGATTTCAGGGTCCTGGGATTGAGCCCCGAGTCGGGCTCCCTGCTCAATGGGGAACTTGCTTCTCCCTCTCCCCCTATTTGTGCTCTCTCTTGCTCTCTCTCTCTCAAATAAAATCTTAGAGGAAAAAAAGAGGAAAACAAGAGCAAAAAAAAAGGAAAACAAGAGCTAAAAAGAAACAAAAAATTTAAAACTCTATTCTAATGGCAGGCTAAACAACAGCCCCTCAAAGATGTTCATGTCCTAATTCCTGGAACCTATGAATAGGTTACTTTATGTGGCAAAAGGGATTTTGCATGTGTGATTAAATTAAGGCTCTTGAGATAGGGAGACAATCCTGAATTACCCAGGTGGGCCCAATGTCATCACAAGGTCCTTGTAAGAGGGAAGCAGGAAGGTCAGAATCCAAGAAGGTGTTGTGACAATAGAAGCAGAGAGAGAGCAGGACATATAACAAAGAAAGGAGAGCTCAGGGGAGAAAGATATCAGAGATGCTACACTGCTGGTTTTGAAGATGGACAAAGGGGGCCAACAAGCTAAGGAACATAGGTGGCCTCCAGAAGCTGGGAAAGGCAAGGAAATGGATTCTCCCCTGGAGCCTCTGGAGGGAGCATGGCCCTGCCAACACCCTGATATATGCCAATGAAACCCATTTCAGACTTTTGAATGCTGGAACTATATGAATAAATTTATGTTGTAAACTATTATGCTTGTAATTTGTTACAGCAGCAAAAAACAAAACAAAACAAAAAAACATGCAAAAAAAAAAACCCTAATACATAATACCAATACCATTTTAACTTTACTTTCTGTACAAATACCATACCTCCAACAGCATGAACTGAGCAGAGAAACTGAGCAAAGACGTGAGCATTTGAATCACACATTTCCACAAATAGGTTCCTGGAAGTTAACTCTACAAATTATGATCTCCACTCTCTAATTTGGAAATATGTCAATATTAAAACTTTAAAAAAAAAAAAAAAAAAAAGGAAGGGCTCCTGGGTGGCTCAGTCAGTTAAACATCCGGCTCTTCATCTCAGCTCAGGTCTTGATATTGGGGTCGTGAGTTCAGGCCCCGCATTGGGTTTCACACTGGGCATGGAGACTACTTAAAAAATAAAAATAAATTTAAGAAAAAAGACATAAAAAGCAAATTTGACCCAAAAAAACAAAGCTTATACTTTCTAAATAAACTGGAAAATGTGGGTGATCCTAGCTAGAGGGGCTACCTAGGCAAGACAAAAGGTTTAGTGCCTAAACCTAATGACACAAAATTAGTAAGTGCCTTGGGGGCACTTCAACTCAGCCACCTCCTGGGCTTTCTACTTACCTCTAAAGCAAAAAATAGTTTGAAGGGGCCCTACTCAATGACAAAACCGCTTGGCGATCAAAATTGCATAGTGTGGCACAAGGATCCGAAAAAATTCTAGTGACATTGAGGAAACTCTTCTTTGAAAAGAAACTTTAGAATCAAAGATATTTTCAAAGGCCTATCAAGCAAGACAGGCCTATCAAGACACCTTTCACCCACAGGGAACTCCTTCACAACTTAGAATTCATCATTTTAAATTTCATAATACAATTACATTTTATTACAGACATTTCCTTTAGGACACTTATTTTGCTCATCATAAACTCATTATGTCACAACCTTGAAATGCCCCTTCATTCCAAGTCCAACTAAACAGACTTCACAGAATGGCCTTTCAATCCGTGGATGAATAAAAAAAGGGGGAGAGGATTTTCCTTAAACTCAAATTATAATTAACTATGTTCCAGAAAAACATCTAAAATTTAAAAGAAAGGGGCTCCTGGGTGGCTCAGTCATTAAGCGTCTGCCTTCGACTCAGGTCATGATCCCAGGGTCCTGGGATTGAGCCCCGCATCGGGTTCCCTGCTCCACGGGAAGCCTACTTCTCCCTCTCCCACTCCCCCTGCTTGTGTTCCCTCTCTCACTGTGTCTCTCTCTGTCAAATAAATAAATAAAATCTTTAAAATAAATAAATAAATAAAATAAAATTTAAAAGAAACCTGCACCTTTAGTAACCTTAGGAGGTCAAGGGAAAGAGGAAGCAGGGATACTCACTGGCACCAAAAATACTCACACCAAAATTCTTTGGCCTTTTTCTTTCCAAGTATTTACATATAAGAAACTCCAAATCTGAGCCTGATTTCCCCCTAAATCCTGAGTAGTGTCCATTCCTTAAGCCCACCAAGTACCCTAGTAAGAGACTCTGACCAGATACTTAGGGAGATCACTGTCTCAGGTACAAACCATGGTTAGTCCATGTCATGGGCACTTTATAGTAACTATTCCTTATCTCATTCCCAGGTTGCTGGGTCTCCTGCCAGACTTTTACTGACCCTATCTATGCAAGCAAAGCTGTCAAGGCCATAGAGGCCAATTAAGGGAGAACAACATAACACCAAAAGTATTCTCTCAGCCACCTCAACAGGGGATCCTCTCTACTCAAATCTGAGAGCTCAATTCTCAAATAGTCCAAATTCCTCAGTATTAAAATATAAACTCCTCTGAAGAAGTGAGAGATTGTGGGGAGGAGGTTTGCAGAATATTTACTTCTCAATATAAACTCAGGTATTTAATAAGTTCACTTTATAGATGCAGGAAAGAACAGAAAGTTCACTCTTTCATTCCATGAATATCTAAGTCCTGCGCTGGTCAATCAAAATTGTCAAGGCCCTGACCTCATTCAACTTACAATCTTGGCCCATATATTCACAGCCACCCACTAGTAAGATAGAGCCAAAATCAAAATTTAATTTCAGGGACAACTTCCCAAACATCTTTTCATGGTCACAGCTCCATCCAAACTAAACTTAATAGAAACTTAACTTAGGAATTTCTCCTTCAGGACAATGTACTAAAAAGTTACTCATTTTACTCTTAATCCAACATTACAGCTGGGCAGTTTGAACTCTGCCAGGCCTGAAGAATAAAGGGTACTTTCAGGAAGATCATTGAAGAGTTGGATTTAAAAAAAGAAAAAAACATGAGATATGATAATATCTAGACCCAATGGCTGTCTTTTCACTATGGTTGGCAGGGCAAATGTTGCCTGTGAAATGAGCCAAGCCATCCTGATGTCGAGGCATTCCTTGACCTTTGAAGTCTGACTATATTCTGTGGTGTAACAGTTCTTCAGAGTCTTCACATTCTTAAACACCAATACACCCTCATCTTTTTCATTCCACAGTACCATGAACACAAACAAAATGATTTAGCAGGCTTTTTCTAACTGTCTCTATAACATGACTTCTGCCTGATGTTCCAAAATTTAGTCATTTGATTGTAAAAACCCTGGATTATTCTTGCCAATGAAAGCAACTGTCTGTATTTTCATGACATAGAACTGCAGGAATAAATTACTTCAGTACTACTGAAACATGGCTTCACAGACTGTGCAGGTAAAGCAGTTCATATTTTAAGCTGAACAATTCATTTTTATGTTTATTATAATTTCTCCAATGCTTTGCCATATTTTATTTGATATTTTTGCTTCACAAGAAACACGGGATGGCAAAATCCACAGCCAATAAAAACAGCAAAAGTTGAAACAGGTGTAAACTATTAGACTCCCCCAAACTACGGGGCAAATCTAGTTAATTACTGAATTAAAGGGCGGGAGCTCAATTTTAAATTCTTTGTAGGGCATATGGAAACTTGTTTAAATATCCCTTTCACTCTAAAACGCTTTTCCATTATAACAGCTGATGCTTTCTGGAGTCAAATCTAAAAACACAAGGACCATGTATTCATATTTAAAACACAGTATGGAATATCTTTAAACACTCCCTGGATAGTGTTATCCTGTGGAATCTGAGCCAAAAAACAAAACAAAACAAAACAAACAAAAACAGTTCAATATAAAAATAAATGAGAAATAATTCTTCAACTCTATAAAGATTCAAGGCATTTCTCCCTTTTTCTTAACACAACCCAATTGTAGCACATTTGCAACTAAGAAGGCTGCTGTATGTGAAGGTCACCTGAGAAATAAATGTGAACATTTAGGTAGCCTAATTATCCTGCAAAAATACTGAAATTTTAAAACATTCACTTATCAGATCAATTTAATCAATATGCTAAAAGAGCTATGCGAGATACTTTATTCTGTGTATTACTGTTTTCAGAAAACTTCCATGACAATTGAGCCAATTTCACTGAAAGAGGAATCATAAAAAGATGTAGAAGATGCAGTTATTATATACTCCCAAAGAATTTTTATGTTCATGAATCATATCTAACACTCTAGAGTGGCATGCAAAGTTCTGAGAATTGATTGAATAGTAGACATTAAGCCTATTCTTAAAGTTCCTTCAATTCTCAAAGTCATTCAAATACCTAGTAAACTGAAAAACACTCCAGGTTTAAACATCAGTAATGAACAGTGGCTTCTGAAAGTTATATATCACAGTAAGTGTGAGGATTTTCAGACCTCATCTTTCCTAAAACTCCCTACCTGCTTTCAGAATTCATGAACAAATCACACTCACCTGCTTTAAAAAAAAAATTAAAAAACAAAAAAAGCATGTAAGCCTGTAGAGAAAAATCAAGAAGAAACAGACAAAAAAAAATTTTTTTCAGGGCGCCTGGGTGGCTCAGTCAGTTAAGCGTCTCCCTTCATCTCAGGTCATGATCCTTGGAGTCCTAGGATTGAGTCCCACATCAGGCTTCCTGCTCAGCAGAGAGCCTGCTCCCTCTGACCCTCCCCCATCTCATGCTTTCTCTTTCACACTTTCTCTCAAATAAATGAATAAAATCTTTAAAAAAAATTTTTTTTTCTTAAAATAGTGGTTGGTAATTTGAGGATGGTTTTCTCCTTCAGTCTAATGCTTTTCTTAAATACT